>NW_027261977.1:1793050-2478638 GCF_030445035.2 Dasypus novemcinctus | reverse complement strand
TGAGAGTTCAGCAGTTAATCTTATTGAGATTCCTCTATAGGTGATGATTCTCTTTTCTCTTGCTGCTTGCAGTATTCTCTCTTTGTCTTGATCATTGGGTAATTTGACAGTATATGTCTAGGAGTATGTCTGTTAGGATTTATGCTGTTTGGGATGTATAGCACTTCCTGAACATGCACATCCATGCCCCTAAATTGGGTTGGGTACTTTTCAGCTTTTATTTCCTTCAACACTCTTTCTGTCCCCTTTCCTTCTTTTTTCCTTCTGGGATGTCTAATATGCATATGTTTGGGCACTCTGTATTTTCATTCTAATCGCAAAATTCTCTGCTGATTTTTTCCTATCTTTTTACCTATCTGGTCAACTATCAGTTTGATTTCAGAGGCACTGTCTTCCACATTGCTAATTCTTTCTTCTGCCTGTTCAAATCTGCTGTTATATATTCCCACTGTATTTTCAGTTTCTTGGATTGTGCCTTTTATCACCATCATATCCATTATATTTTTATGTATGGTTATAATTTCTTCAGTATGTTCTTAATATGTTTAATTTATTCCTTCACTTCAATAAGCTGGTTCATGATATTTGTTTGGGCAGTTCTTATTACTTGTTTCTTGTTCTTCATCTCCTCCTGTTTTTTTGTTTGTTCATTGGATTGGGTCATATATTCCTGTTTCTTTAGGACAGCCTATACTTTTTGGTAGTGTTTAGGTATCTCTTTATCTTGATGGGTTTATTCTGTTGATTTGATTCTCTTTCTACTCTAGGGTTTTATTTAGTTGCTGTTTTATGTGTGTGTGGTAAATTTTCTCTTTAACACTTTGTTCCTCTTATTCTATTTCCTTTCTGTTGTTCATGTTATTTGAAAGAAAATGATTAGGGCCAGAGAAAGGGAGAGAGTTAAAAAAAAAAAGGATTGTAATTGTAATAGTAAAAGGCAGAAGAGGAAGCATATAATGTTAGGAATGTAAATAATTTACTCATGTAATTAGTGCATTGGAATAAGAGTAAAAACATGTAGTACAATGAGATGAAAAACTGAATAGAGAAAAAATATCTACACTGAATTCAAAGGCCAGAGCAATAAAAGAGAGGGAAAGAGAAAAGAAAAGACAATATGAATAAAAGTTAAAAAAGAACACAGAGAAGAGAGGAGAGAGAATAACAACAAGAAAAATTGAAGAGTAAAGAAAGAGAGGTGGAATGTAAGAACAAAAACAGAAGGCAAAAGATAGGAACAGGAAGGAAAGAAAGAGCATAGGTAGACAAAATCTGTATACAAAAAAAGGTGTGAAAGGAAAGGGGGAAAGCAGCGAGCTAGAAATAAGTGAGTAGCACCTAACTTTTAAAAAAGGTGGGGAGTGAAAAAAGAGGGAAAAAAGAACAGAAAACAAACATTCGAGCAAACACTCAAACAAAAGCTTAGGAAAAACAGCCTTCCATCTTAGGGTCTGAAGAGCTTCTCAGGCTGCTGATCTTCATCAATCAATTACCCTGTAGCCTGCCCTCTGCAGGTTTTAAATCAGGTTTTAGCACGTAAACTAAGATAAACTTTCAGAAAGAAACATTTTTAAAGAAAAATAAGAGACCCTAGAGATGCTAATCCAAAAATAATATCTATGTGTTCCCTGTTCTAAAATATCAAACTGGGTGTTTGATAACCCAGTGGCTCATTACTCTAAGGAGGTCTGGGAATTGAACCAGGGAACCCATATATTTAAATTGGATACTCCTCTACTAAGTTAAAATTTCTCTTTGGGTCTCTGCTAGAGAGCTAGCCAGTCACTTTCATTAGGGTAAGTTTGGCACTTTCCAGTTGGGTAGATTCCTGGTGATTACTAGCCTATCTGTCTCTTCCCTTTTGTATTCTTACTGACTTCTCTCCCAGGGCAGCAGGACATGACAGCCTGCATGAACAGATCCCCCCTCCAACCTGGTCAGGTTGAATTCCCCTCTGAAATTCAAATGGGCTCTTGTATCTGAACTCACTGCAGAGATATAATTCTCAATTCTCTTCAAAGACCTCCCCCCTTCTCCCAGGGGAAACTAAATGGGCCCTTGGAAGGTTATTAAGTGCTTCCTACTGCCTGCCTCCCTTAGGGAAGTTTGATTTTGATAGTTTTCAGCACCACACCTGACTCTGCCCTCTCCCAGTCCAAGCTCCCCTCTCCCAGGTTGGCTAGGTAAATCAGACTGCCTAAGCAGATTCACCTCAGCCGTCTTCCTGGGGCCACCTCTTGCCAGCTGGTATGCTCCCCAAAGTAAAAAGGGAGTCCAGGTAAACAAACCTACAGAAAGCAAACTCCTTCCCACATTGTGCCAGAATCTTCTTACTCCAACCTTCTTACTCTCTTCTGTTAAGTGGCTGGTAGGAGTCAAGAGGTTTGCAACAGCTGTTTGCCTTGAGGGTGGGGCTTAGCCACCTACAGTTTCCAGTCATGGGGTTGAGAAACTCATGGCTTCCCTTAGGATTTTTGTTTCTTTGTACAGTTCCCTCCAGATCAATGTCCTGAATCCTCCTGCTCTGTGGTTTCCCCAAAACAGCTCACTCAGACAGAATCTAGTCCCTTCTCAGCCATTTTTTGCAAGAGAGCTGATGAATGCCCCCTTAAACTGATGCCATTGCTGTGACTTCATTATATTTTTCAAGATCAGGAAGTGGGTGTCCTCCTACTTCATTCTTTTCCAATATGGCTCTAGCTCTTTAGCACCTTTTACCATTCCATTTAAATTTGGAGATTTGTGTTTTATTTATTGCAAAATTATTGGAATTTTGATTGAAATTGCATTCAAACTTTAGATTCCTTTTGTTATGATTGACATCTTACCAGTATTTTATTTTCCAATCCATGAACACTGAATAACCATCCATTTTTAGGTCTTCTTTAATATCCCTTAGCAATATTTTGTGGTTTTCTGTATAAAAACACTTTACAATCTTGGTGAAACTTTTTCCCAAGATACTATAGTTGCTATTGTAAATGTATTTTTTTCATAATTTATTCTTCTGTTAGTCATAGAAACTCTACATTGCTTGATCATCCTATACTCCACTATTGTTGAATTCATTTATTAGCTCTGGGAATTTTGTTGTGAAATTTTCAGGATATTCTATATATAGAATCATGTCATCTGCAAATACAGAATGTGTTACTTCTTATTTTCCAATTTGGATGCTTTTTTTCCCTTAACTAATTGCTCTTCCAATACAATATTGAATAATAGTGGTGACAGTTAAAGTTGTTTTCTTGTCCTGATCTTAGAAGGAAAGCTATCATTATTTCACAAGTAAGCAGAAAGCTAGCTGTAAACTTTTCATATATGCTCTTTAACATATTCAGGAAGTTTTATCCTATTCCTTGTACCCTAAAAGTTTTCATCAAGAAGGGGTGTAGAATTTTGTCAAATGTCTTTCTCAATGGAAACTGTGAAGTATTTTTTTTTCTTTCATACTGTCAATGTGTTCTTTTTTTAAAAATATTAATCAATTCTCTTATGTTAAACCATAGCCTTGCATACCTGGAATAATGTCAAGTTGATCATGGTGTATAAGACATTTAATTTATTTCTGAAATCAATTTGCTAGTATTTTTTTAAGGATATTTTGCAGTATACTTATAAAAGATATTGGTCTATAATTTACTTTTCTTTTGGTATCTTGATCTGACTTCAATATGAAAGTGGTGCTGTCCTCATAGGTTGAATAAGGAGCATTCCATTTTGTTAAAAATTTTGGAAGAGTTTGAACAGAATTGGAGTCATTTTCTTGGACTGTTTGTTAGAGTTCCCTTGGGAAGCAATCCAGTCCTTAGTTCTTTTTGGGAAGACTTTTTATTACTGATTTAATCTCTTTACAAGAAATTAGTTTGTTAGCATCCTCTATTTCTTTTTGAATCAATGTACATAGTTCATGTGTTCTATGAATCTGTCCATTTTGAGTAGGCAATCTAATATATTGAAATATGATTCTTCAGAGAATTCTATTATTGTCATTTTTATTTCAGCACACTTAGTAATAATGCACCTCTTTTATTTTATAATTTTTATTATTTTCATCCTTTCTTTTTCCTTAGCCATTCTAGCTAAAGTTTTGCCACTTTTAATGATCTTTTCAAAGAACTAAATTTTGCTTTTTAGGTTTTCTCTCTCTGTTTTTTTCCTATAAATCATATCTGCTCAAATCTTTATTTCATTCCTTGTATATGTTCCTTTTCTAGTTCTTCCAGCTTTGAGTTTCAGTCTTGTTTTTAAGTTTTCTTCCTCTTAATGGTTAACTTTTAGATCTATAAATTTTATTTCTCAGTATTACGTTGCCACATCTCGTAAGTTTTTTTTTTATGTTTATTTTCATTTGCTTCAGGATATTCCCTAATTTCACTTGTGATGTTCACTTTACCCCACACATTGTTTGTGAATATGTATTTTAGATCACATGAAATGTTACATTAAAAAATATAAGTGGTTCCCATATACCCCACTCCCTACACCTATCGCTCTGTCCAAAAAGACAACTTCCTTCATTAGTGTGATACATTCATTGCACTTGATGAGTATGTTTTGGAGCATTGCTACACAGCATGAATTATAGTTTATGTTGTTCTTTGCACTCTCCCAGACTATTCAGTGGATTATGGCATGATACATAATGCCCTACAACTATCCCTGTAACATCATTGAGGACAACTCCAAGTCCTGAAAATGCCCCAATATCACACCTCTATTTCCCTCTCTGCTTTCAGCAGCTCCCATGACCACAATCTCCACATCAATGATATAATTCCTTCCATTGCTAGAGTCACAATAATTCAATAGTCGAATACCAGTAAGTCCACCTTAATCCATATTTTATTCCACTATCTAGAGGATGCTAGGATGGTAATGTCCACTCTAAATCAAGAAAGGGCTTCAATACCATAGAGATAATGAATGGAATTCTCTAGATTACAGCTGTTGACTGTCTTAGTTCCCTGGAATGGTGGTTGACCGTCCTCACCTCCCTGTTAACTGACCTGGATAAGTCCAATGATCCAGAGTAGGTTTTACAAATTTGCTGAGGTCCAGGACCCAGATGACACATGGACAGCCCAGAGTTTCAAGTCACCTGAGCATACAACCTCAGTAGCCAACCACAGGTTCAGTAAAAGTGAAGGAAGAGGCATGAGTTGAGAGTTCACATCTGAGTAACTCCATCACACTTATGAGCACAAATCCCAAGGTAGAGCCCACTGGCAAGACACTGAACTCCAGAGCAATCTGCCATATCCAAAGGATGTAGGTGTCTCCATAGCTCTCAGGAGCACCGTACCTAAGGGTGTATTTACTTTTGATATCTCTGAGATCCTACTAAGATATGCATTATCATGAACACCACTGATGACCTCCAAACACATTTTTAAGTCTTTTAGTAATCTAAACTCATTTGTCTTTACCATTTCCCCCTTTTATTCAATGTCTTTTTCTACTTATATGAACAGCTGATGCTTGGTAGTAATTCCTTGAAGCCAGGGAGGTTCATTCCCTGAGACTCATGTCTCACACAGGGGGAAGGTAATGTATTGACATACTGAGTTTGGCTTAGAAGATGGCCACATTTGAGCAACATGGAGGTTCTCAGGAGGTTACTCTTAGGCAACCCCCAACTCTAGCTATAGTTGAAATTTCAAGCACACAGGCTCATAAGCATAGCCACTAGTATCAAAGGCCTGTCATTGGATGATCCTTTACTGACCTCTGCACTTGTACTTGGGGGATTATTGCAGCTCCATTAGGGAGTGCAACAATTTCCTGAAATGGAAACTCAGCATTCCCTCAGTTGTCATGTGCAACTCTACCCCCTACATCAATAACCAATGAATATCTGAACATACCTATATATCTTATATGCATGTCCTGGAGAACTCCCTCCTACCCATGCACACCTCATCAATGACACCCCACATCAGTACTCCTCTACTGCCATAGTTGACCCACTCTGTGATCCAAAACTTCTTCAAAAATGAAGTCTAGTGCATGGCCAAATTCAATTAGTAGGAAAATGAGAGTATGGAAAAGTTTAAAGGATTAGAAATAGGATATATCATAATTTAGAAAAACTAAAATAAAGTAAAAAGTATATTGGGGGATTATAAAACTAAAAATAGCATTTTAAAAAATGTTTTGCCCTTCATCTCTGTAATAGGTGTTGCTCTGTATGTACAGTGGCAAGGCAATCTCTTCAATTTCTTCCTTAGTGTCTACATCCTTTTTTAAAATTATCATTATGTCTTCAAAAAAGATTTAGGTCACCATAAAGTCACATGTAGAATACAGGGAACTCCCATATAACCAACATCAAACCCTTTCTCCCCTTCCCCTGCAATAATCATTCTCCATGTGAATGTTCCATATCCTGCAACCGAGGTACAGATATTGAAACATAGATACTAACCACATTTCCATTTTGGTTTACATTATGGTTTACATTTTACACTCTACACTTTTATAAATTGGGTTACATAATGATTTACATTATGGATTACATTCTGGACTATACACTTTTATAAAATTTTTGGTGATTTTAAAAATGGTATTTTTCCGTCATTGCAGGATCATGCAGAACACCTCCATTGACCCTCAGTTACGCTCATTTCCATCTGTTCTATTCTGTTCTGCTCCTCCACTCAGGGCCCACAGTGACAACCAAGTTTCAATACCTGAAGGACAAGTTCATAGATACTTGCAGCAGTGCTGATGGCTTAACAGAGTAGTCTGTCCTCACCCATTGTGACTCACGTTCTCTAGTGACACTCTCCTCTCTGTTTGAGAACAACAGATCTACCCAGGATTGGGCATAACACCTTCCCACTCATTGTGTTTGCCTCCATCCACTGATATAACACACTATGACAAGATGAGCACTTACACACTCCCTAGAAATCTTCCCTGGGTGCACCCTGTGCCAGATGCCCTCTATTAGAAACCTTAAACCAGTAACCCTTCCTTACTACTTTCTCTAAAGTGATTTCTCACCATTTTAGTTTCAACCACATAGCCAACAATTTCCTGTGTTCACATGCTCCCCCCAACTTTTCTCCAATTCCTTGAGCAATCTGACCCATCCTACCAACCCTAGTCCCACTCAACCCAATAGTATACCTATCTCTCTGTCTTATACCTTCACTGCACAACCATTACCTACACTTTATCACTTGTGTAGGCATCAGCTCACAACCTTCCTCTCCCCACCCCATTTCCTGTAAGCTTATCATCCAGTTCCTAGCTCTTTGTGACAGCTTGACTTGCATAATTCATATCAGAGAGATCATGTAGTATTTGTCCTTCAATGCCTGGATTGCTTCACTCAACAAAAGGTCCTCAAAATTCATCCAAATTATCCCATGTGTTAGTACTGTATTCCTTATTACAGTTGAGTAGTATTCCATCATGTGTATATACCACATTTTGTTTATCCATTCATCAGTTGATGGGCATTTACATTGATTCCCACTTTTCACAATAGTGAATAATGCCACTATGAACATTGGTGTACATTTATGTGTTTGCGCCCTTCTTTTCAGTTCTTCTGGACATATACCCAACAGTGGAATTGCTGAGTCATATGGTAAATCTAGCTAGATTTTTGAGGAACCATCAAACTGTCCTCCAGAATGGCTGGGTGCTTCTGCTTTCCCACCAGGAATGGACTAGGGTTTCCTTTCCTCCACATCCTCTACAACATTTGTAGTCTTCTGTTTTTTTTTTTTTTTGATAGCCTCCAGTCTAATATTTGTAAGATGGTATCTCATTTTAGTTTTGCATTTACCTAATAGCTAATGATGTTGAACATCTTTTCATGAACTTTTTAACCAATTGTATTTCTGCTTTGGAGGAGCATCTGTTCAAATCTCTTGCTAATTTTTAAAATGGATTATTTCTCTTTTTATTTTAAAGATATAGGATTTCTTTATATTCACTAGATATTAGTCTTCTATCAGGTATATGGTTGCAAAATAATTTTTCCCATTGGGTAAGCTGTCTTTTCAAGTTCTTAATAAACTCCTTGAAGGTGAAAAAAGCTTAACTTTGAGAAGGTTCCATTTATCTATTTTGTTGTTGCTCATGCATTGGATGTGAATTTCATGAAGCCATTTCCTATTACAGGTTCCTGTAGATGCTTCCCTACCTGATTTTCCAAGGTCTTTGTGGTCTTGGCAGTTATATTTAGATATTTGATCCATCTTGTATTGAGTTTTTTTCAAGGTGTGAGATGTTAATCCAGTTTTATTGTTTTCTATATGGACATCAAGTCCTCCTAGCACCATTTGTTAAAGAGATCATTCAACAAGTCCACTCATCCAGTTGAGTAGGCTTGGTGATCTTGTCAAATATCAGGTGACTATATATGCAAGGATCTATATCAGAACTCTTGATTCTGTTCTCTTTGTCAGTATGTCTATCCTTGTGCCAATACCCACTATAGCTTTGTAGCATGAATTAAAGCTGTAATGTGAGTACTCCAATTTCATTTTTCTTTTACAATATGTCTTTGGCTACTTGGGACCTCTTTCCCTTACAAAATAAGTTTTGTAGTTAGTTTTTACCAGTTCATTAAAATTTGCTGTCTTGATTTATATTGGGATTGCATTAAATCTGTAGATCAATTTGGGTAAGATAGACATCTTAATGATATTTATTCTTCCTATCTATGACCATTTATTTAAGTCTTGTTCGACCTCCTTTAACAGTGTTGTGGAGTTCTGTGTATAAGTCTTTTACATCTTTGTTAAATTTATTCCTATGTATTTGAATTTTTTATTTACTATTGCAAATATTATTTTTTCTTGATTTCCTCTGCAGGTTGCTCATTATTGGTGTACAGAAATGCTACTGACTTTTATATATTGATCTTATAACCTGTGACTTTACTGAACTCATATATAAATTCTTGAAGCTTTGTTGTAAATTGCTAAGGGCTTTCAAAGTACAGCATCATATTGTCTGCAAATAGTGGAATCTTGACTTCTTCCTTTCCAATGTGGATACCTTTTATATCTGTTTCTTACCTCAGTGCTCAAGCAAGTACTTCTAACTCAGTGTTATATAGGAGCAGTGTTATTGGGCATCTTTGCCTTGTTCCTAATCTTAGAGGGAAGATTTTAAGATATTTCCATTTAAATGATGTCAGCTGTGGGTTTTTCATATATACGCTCGATCAAGTTTGAAAGTTTCCTCCTATTCCTATCTTTTGCGGCGTTTTTACCAGGAAGAGTTCTGTATTACATCAAATGTTTTTTCTACATCTATAGATATGATCTTGTGATTTTTTACTTTGATCTGTTTATGTGGTGTATTACTTTGGTTGATTTTCTTATGTTGAACCATCCTTTCATACCAGGGATGAAACCCAGTTGATCATGGTATCTAATTCATTACATGTGTTGTTGAATGTAATTAGCAAGTATTTTGTTGAGGACTTTAGCCTCTAGGTTCATTAGACAGATTGTTGTGTATTTTTACTTTCTGTGGTGACTTTGTTTTGTTTGGTACTAGGGTAATGTTGACATCACAGAATGCATTGGGCAATGTGACTTCTATTTGGATGTTTTGGAAGAGTTTAAACAATTTGGTGTTAATTCTTTTTGGAATGTTTATTAGAATTCAACTGTAAATCCACCTGGCCTGGGGCTCTTCTTATTTGGGAGATTTTGATGACTGATTCTATCTTTTTATTTGTGATTGGTTTCTTGAAATCATCAGTTCCTTCTTTCCTCAATGTAGGCTACTTATGTGTTCCTAGAAATTTGACCATTTCCTCTCAATTTTCCTTCTTATTGGCATATAGTTTTTCAAAGTATCCTCTTATGATAGTCTTTATTTCTTTGGAGTTAGTGGTGATACCCCTTTTCTCATTTCTAATTTTCCATATTTACATCTTCTGTCTTTTTCCTTTATTAGCCAAGCTAAGGTGTTCCAATTTTATTACTCTTCTCAAAGAACCAGATTTTGTTTTGTTTCTCTTTTCAAGTGTTTTGTTAATTTCTGTTTCATTTAGTTTTTCTCTGATCTTTGTTCTTTCATTTTGTTTCTTCTTTAGGGGTTAGTTTGCTGTGTTTTCTTTCTTTCTTTCTTTCTTTTTTTTTTTTTTTGTTGCTAATTCTTCCAAGTGTGCAATTGTATCTTCAACTTTAGTTCTTTCTTCTTTTCTGATGTATGAATTTAGGGGTATGATTTTCCCTCTCAATCCATCTTTTACTGTATCCCATAAGTTTTGATTTGTTTGTTGTCATTTTCATTAGTTTCAAGGTAGTTACTGATTTCTTTTGAGATTTCCTCCTTACCCCACTGTTTATCCAGGAGTGTGTTGCTTAACTTCCACATCTTTGTGCCAAATCTGGTTCTCTGGTCATTGCAGATTTCCACCTTCATTCCAGTGTGGTCAGAGAAATTATTTTATATGATTACAATCTTTCTGAATTTATCAAGACTTTCTTTGTGGTCTACCATGTGGTCTATTTTGGAGAATGATCCATGCACATTTGAGAAGAATGTAAATCCTGCTGTATTTTGGTGTAAACTTTTTTTTTGTATACCTGTTAGGTCCAGATCCTCTAATATATTATTTGAAGTATTTGTTTCTTTATTGTCTGTTGAGATGTTCTGTGTAATGATGATAATGGTCTATTAAAGTTCATACCTATAATTGTAGAAGCATCTATTTTTCCACTTAGTTTTTCCATTTTTTCCCCCCCCCCATATGTTGAGGTGCACTGGTTAGGTACATAAATGTTTATGATTGTTCTTTGTACTTGAAAGATTACCTCTTTTACTAATATGTAGTGTCTATCTTTACCTCTCACAATAGTTTTGCATTTAAAATCTATTTTGTCTGACATTATTATAGCTACTCCTGCTTCTTTTCATTGCTGTTTACTTGTAAGATTGCTTTCCAGCCATTTGCATTCAACTTCCTTGAATCCCTGGAACTAAGATGGGTTTCCTGTAGACAGCATATATACAGGTCATATTTCCTTATCAATTCTGCTAGTATGTGTCTCTTAACAGGTGAGTTTAATCCATTATTATTCAGTGTTATTACTTACATTAGCCATATTTTCTTTGGATTTATGTATGTCATATATTGTTTTTATTTCTCTCTTTGTCTTTTTAGTTGTTCTCACATGCTTCTCCAACTCTGTCTCTCCTGTTTTTTCCTTTCCTCCTGCAGAACTCCCTTTAGTATTTCTTGAAGGACAGGTTTCTTATTGATGTACTCTCTTTGTTTCTTTTTATTTATGAATATTTTGAACTCTCTGTAATCTTTAGATGCCAGCTTTGCTGGGTAGAGTAATCTTGGCTGGAAAATTGTTCTTTATTTTAATACCTTAATTATATCATACCACTGACTTCTTGTCTCCAGGGTTTCAGATGAGAAATCAGCACTTAATCATACTGAACTTCACTTGCATATGGTGCTTCTCTTTTCTCTTGCTCCTTTAAGTATTTTCTCTTTGTCTTGAGCATTAGATAACTTGACAAGTATATGTATTGGGGTATATCTATTGGGACTTATACTGTTTGGGGTGTGTTTCACTTCCTGGACGTGTACATCCATCTCCCCCAATAGGTTTGGGAAGTTGTCAGTCATTATTTTCTTCAATTTCCTTTCTTTCCCCTCTCCCTTCTCATCTCCTTCTGGGATAGCTATAATCTGTATGTTTGTGTGTGTGTGTGGTTTTTTTTTTTTTTGTCACTCAAATCCCTAAGTCCCTGCTGGATTTTTTCCATCTTTTTATCAATCAATTATACAATCTGCTTGATTTCAGATGTACTGTCTTCCACATCACGAATTCTTTCCTCTGCTTCTTTAAATCTGCTCTTATTGCTGAGGGTGTATTTTTAATTTCTTGGATTGTGTCATTCATTGCTATCATATCTGTTATGTTTCCAAGTATGTTTCCAATTTCTTCAGTATGTTCTTCAAGTGTTTTCTTAAAATACTTAATGTCTTCTTTCTCTTCATTAAGTTGGTCCATGATATTTGTTTGGAGAGTTTGTTTAGTTGTTCTATGTTCTGCTCCTCTTCCTGGTTTTTAGTTTGTTCATTGGATTGGGCCATCCCTTCCTGATTATTGGTATGGTTTGTAATTTTTGTTGTTGTCTGGTCATCATTTTATCTTAAAGGGTTTGTTCTGTTGATTAGCTTCTCCATCTAGTCTTGGGTTTCATTGTCATGTTGTTTGAGTAGGTATGTTTTCTCTTTGACCCTTTCTTATTATTATTCTATTTCCTTGTTGTTGTCTAAGTTCCATTGAAAGAAAAATATTAGGACCAGGGAAAGCAAAAAATGTTAGAAAATAAAAAGTATATTAGTAGTATTGATAGTAAATGTTAGCAAAAGAACCATACAAGACCTTGGAGAATGAATTTTAAACTCATGTAATCAGTGTAGAGTTATAGGAATTGTAGTAGTTTTATATGGTTATGAATTCCAAAAATAGATATTAGATTATGTATGTTTGTAACCTGATCTCTACCTGGGCATGATTGTTTTAAGATTGGAACTTTGATTGGGCCATGTCATTTGTAGATGGGGACCCAATTAAAGACATGGCAAAGGACAGAGTTGGGGATTTCTGATGGAGTTTTGATACTGGAATATGATGCTGAAGCCTTCAGCTGGAGCCTCAGGAAGTCAGCTCACTGAGGAAAGAAAAGCAAGTCCCAGGAAGAGAGGACCTGAAACAGCAGAACACAGAGGAATAGAGATGGCTCCTTAGACATGGCAGAACCCTGGGGAAAGAGACAGATTGTTCACCTGATAGTCTACAGTTGACCTTGTGGAGAAAACAGAGGAGCTGAGCCCAGACCCAGAACCTGGGAAGCCTGAATCCTCACAGACATCAGCAGCCATCTTGCTCCAACACATGAAAATAGACTTTGGTGAGCGAAGGAACTTATCCTTTATGGGATGGTATCTATAAGCTCCTACCCAAATAAGTATCCTTCATAAAAACCAACCAGGTTCTGGTATTTTGCATCAGCACCCCTTTGACTGACTAGTACAGAATTATAAATGTGGAGTACCTACAGTGAGATGGGTAACTGAATATGGAGAAGAATAAGTGTGATCAAAAGGCCATAATGATCAGGAGAGAGGGAAAGAAAAAAGAAGACAATAACATAATGAGTTATTAAAAGATAGGAAACAAAATAGGATTGTTAGAAATAAAAACCAGAAAAATTTGGGGTTTAACAAAGAGCAGTTGAATGTAAGAGCAACAACAGTTTGTGAAAGATAGAAGTATGTTGGAAGGAAAAGAGAGATCATTGGTAGCCAAAATCAGTACACACAGAAGAGAGGAAATTGAGGCAGATGAAGCACAGCAAATAAGAAATAAGTCATCAGAACCTACTAGAAAAAAAAGAAAGAAAGAAAAAGTGGGCATATAAAGAGGAAGGAAAGACAAGAAACAAAAAACAAACAAACATAAAAACCAGACATGTCCTCTAGCAAGGAGTCAACCAAACATTAAAATAAACAGACTTCCCTCTTACGTCCCTGTGGAGCGTGTCAGGCTGCTGGTGTTTATCAATCAATTACCCTGCAGCTTTCTCACTGCTGATTTTGAAGTGGGTTTTAGTGAGTAAACTAAAATTATGGAATGAAAGTAATCTTTCTTTTTTCAAAGGAAAAATAAGAGACCCAAGGGAAACTAATACAAGGATAATGCTTATGTTTTCCCTGTCTCAAAGTATCAGCTAGATATTTAATATCCTAGTGGGTCACTACTTTGAGAGGAGCTGGGAACTGAACCAGAAACCTTGCACATTCAAGGTTGAAACTCCATTACTGAGCCAAACTATCTTTCTGGTCAACCTGTGCCTCAAAGTGTCCTCTTCCTGAGGTAGGATCGACTCTTTGCCATCAAATAAACTGATTAGGAATTTGTCCTTTCCCCTTTCTCCCTTCCTCATTTCCCTCTCTTCCAGGGCAGCAGAAAGCCCATGTGAGAACTCCCCTCCAAGATTCAAATGGGACACTTGTGAACCAACTCACCACTGAAAATAATGACTCTGTCTCTTTGAGAGAGAGCACCCACTCCTTGCTGGGAACCCTAAACAAGCTCTTGGAGGCCTACCTAGCACTTCTGACTCTCCCCCTCCCTTAGGTGTGTTGCACAGGACTAGTTAATTGCCTGACTCCACTTTCTCTCAGACCAATTTTCCCTATCCCACAGCATTTAAATGCACCAGACTGTCTTTGCAGATTTGACTCTTTTCCTAAGTTTCTCCTCAAGACAGCTGGTGTACTTCTCAAAGCTCAAAAAGGGGGATCCAGATAATTCAACCTGCACTTGTCAGACCCCTCTGCACCCTTAATCATAAGTATTCCATTCTCAGTTTTTCCAAGACCAGATGGGTTTGGGGCACACCAGGATGAGTGTGTCAGGGAATGCCGTGTTCTGGGAGCATGGGTTTGGGAAACATGGGTTCAGGGAATGTGGGTTTTGGGGAATGCAGTTTTGGGGATCACATGTGCAGGTTAAGGAGAATGCCACTGTGTGACTGGAGGTTTCTGGGAATACCATGCCTAGTTGCCCTAAATGAGGAGCTTAGCCTTGTGGCTCCAGCCACAAGCACACACACACACAAAAACACATCATTTTACCTTGAGCAATTAGTTTGTTGCATTCTCTTCAGATCTATGTTCAGAAGCTTCCTGCTTAGTGAGTTCCCAGAACAACACACTCAGATAGGATTTTATCCCCACTCAGTTGGTTTTTTTTCGTAGGAGAAATGATGTGGGTGCATTAAGTTTGATGCCATCTTGCCCCACCTCCCTTCTCCCTCTTTTATTGGATTCGAGGTTTATTCTGTTTGTTCAGTGAATATACACTATGTTTGCAGTATCTTTGCAGTTTTTGAGAATTGCTTTGTGACCTAAGATATTGTCTGTCTTGAACATCTCTGCTTTGGTGTCTTCATATTGGTGATAATGGTGTACTGAAATCCTCCAGTATGATTATAGAGGTGTTTATTTCTTCTTAGATATGTCAGTATTAGCCTTAAGTTTGGGTAGCTGCATAAATATTTATGTGTTCTTCTTATTTGTTCAATCATTCATTAATATACACTTTCCTTCTTTGTCACTTACAATATTTTTTCATTTAAGATCTGTATTGTCTCATATAATTTAATTCTTCCTGCCTGTGATTACTTTTTGTATGTAAACTAATTTCCAACCTTTCACTTGAAACCTGATTGTATCCCTGGGTCTAAGATCAGTTACTTTCAGAGAGTATATTGTTGGGATATATTTCTTTATCCAATCTACCAATCTGCATCCTTTGAATATAGAGTTTAATCTATTAATATGCAATATTATTACTGTAATGACAGTACTTACCTAGCCATTTTTGCTTTTAGTTCGTATATTTTTATTTCTCATTTTATCCTTTTCACTACTCTTATCAACATACTTCCTTTCTACAGTCTCCTCCAACACTTTCTTTCTTTCTTTTTATCCTTTCAACTTACGGAATGCTTTGTAGTATTTCTGGAAGGACAGGACCCTTGTTCACATATTCTCTCAATTTCTTTTTATCTGTGAATATTTTGAACTTCCTCACCCCCAACTTTTTTTTTTTTTTTGGTTAGATCACTAATCTGTTAAGGTAAGGAGGGAAGAGAAATGTAAGAAAATAACAGATCATAGGTGCCCAGTGGAGAGGAAGGGCCTGAAAAGTGATTAAGAGAGCTGATTTACGGACTATAATTCCCCATTATAGATTACAAATGCCCAGGCTTTACTTGCATGTTCATTGTGGTGGGGTGAAATGGTGAGAGCAGTGCATAGAAGGCCAAACAGGGTCTCAAAAGAAAGAGCAGGGACAGGACAGGAACAGGCACAGGGACAGGCCCTTATTTTTGGACTATAGTTTTACTGGGTACTGAATTCTTGGCTGGGAGTTTCCCTCTTTCAGCACCTTAACTATGTCATAATACTGCCTTCTCACCTTTGTGGTTTCAGAAAAGATACCAGCACATAATTTTATTGTGCTTCCATTGCATGTGCTGGATTGCTTTTCTCTTGTTGCTTTCAGGATTCTGTCACTGAATTGAAATTTTGACAATCTGATCAGTGTGTTTCTCAAGGCGGGTCTGCTAGGATTTATTGTTCTGGGAATATTCTGTGATTCCTGATGATGTTCATCCACACACCTTATGCAAATTCTAAATTTTGGGCCATAACATCCCAAGACACTTCTACTGCCCCCTTTCCCTTCTCTTTTCCCTCTGGTATGCCCAAAATGTGTACATTTGTACATTTACTGCTGTCATTCAGTTCTGTAAGTGCCTACTGAATTTTTTCCAGGTTTTTTGCCTATCTGTTCTACTATCTGTGATTTTGGGTGTCCTACATTTGACATCAACAAATCTTTCTTCTGTTCAAATCTGTTATGTGATTTTAGTGTATTTTCTTACATTATGCCTTTCATCACCATGAAATCTGTTATATTTTTATGTACGCTTAAAATTTATTCTGTTTGTTACTGCAGTGTCTTCTTGCTATCCTTTAATCTCTTACTTCATTTCATTGAATTAATTAAGGATATTTATTTGGAAGTCATGATCAGTTGTTCCCATATTAGTCTCCTCCTGACTTTTAGTCTGTTAAGCATATCAGATCCAGGAAAGAACGAACAGAGAAAATAGAATAAAGAAAAAGCACAAACTCAAAAATAAATAAATAATAAGAAGGAAAAATAGCAAAAGTGAATAAATAATATTAAATGTGAAAATAAAGAGGAAAAATAAAATTAAAATACCAGATGAGGTAAAGAGAAGCAAGAAAGGAAAAACATGGTCAGGCAGAAAGGAAGGAAGAAAGGAAGGAAGAGGGAGACAAATGAAAGAGAGGAAAAAGGACAAGAGAAAAAAGAGGTCAAAAGTAACAAAAAGTTAAAAGGGGAGAAAAAAGAAAAATTAAAAAAGGAAAAGAGAAAAGACAAGAGAAATGGGAAGAGAAGGAAAGGAAAAGAGAAGAAGGGAAGAACAGAAGAAAGGAAGTATAAAAAAGAAAATGACCAAACTAAACCAAAATCCTGGCTTCCCTCTCAGACCACCAAAACTCTTATCAGGTTCCCTGTTTTAGCCAATTGATCAGTCCACAGTACACCTGTCTCAAGGTAAGAGAACTCAACAGACTAATCACAAGTATTGACATTGAATTAGTTATTCAAAACCTCCCAACCGAGAATGACTTCACAGGACCAGATGACTTCAGAGGTGAATTCTACCAGTCATACTGGGAAGAACTAACACCAATCCTCTTCAAACTCTTCCAAAAACCTAAGAATAGGGAACATTACCTAACTCATTCTATGATGTCATTCTATGATGATGATGACCATAATAACAAAGCCAACGAAGATGCTACTAGATAAGAAAACTCTAATGAATTTGGATGCAAAACTCCTGAACAAAATACTTGCTAATCAAACCCAACAACACATCCATAGAAATAGACACCATTATCAAGTGTGTTTTACCCCAGGTATCCAAGATGATTCAACATAAGAAAATCAATCTCTATAATATACCACATTCACAGATCAAAGGAAAAAAACTCATTTGATCATCCCTATTGTGCAGAAAAGGCATCCAACAAAACATAATAAAAAATCCAACAACCAACTTTACTGAAATAGAAAAGGCAATTACCCAATTTAATTGGAAGGGAAAGTGTACCTGAAGAGCCAAAAGCATCCTAAAAATTAATAGCAATGTGGGATATTTTTCAATGTCTGACCTAAAACATTTTACAAAGCTTCAGTGGTCAAAACAGCAAGGCATTGGAATGAAGAAAGACAAACTGATCAATGTAATAGAATTAAGAGTCTAGAAATAAACCCTCACCTCTGCAACCAACTATGTGTTTTATAGACCTACCAAGTCCATGTTACCAGGACAAAATAGTCTGTTCAACGAATGGTGCTGGGAGAATTGGATAACCATAAACAAAAAAAGGAAAGAGTAACCGTATCTCACTCCCTGTACAAGAGCCAACTACAAGTGCAAGCAAGAAAATTGTGTCCCTCAACCGTGTGGGATCTAAGTCCCTTCTCAATATAGAGGTGGAGTGGACATCACCATCCCACTGTCTACAGGATGGAGGAATAAAATATGTATTATAGTGGCCTTACTGATATTCTACTATGGAAATATTGTGACTAGTAATGGAAGGAATTGTTGCATTGATGTGGAAAAAGTGGCCATGGTATTTGCTGAGGGCAGGGAGAGGGAAGAAGAGGCGTGATATGTGCGCATTTCAGAACGTGGAATTGTCTTAAATGATATTGCAGAGACAGATGCTGGACGTTATATATCCTGCCAGAACCCACTGAATGGACTGGGGGAGAGTGCAAACTAAAATGTAACTATTATCCACGTGGTGCAGAAGTGCTCCAAAATGTTTTCACCAAAAGCAACAAATATGCCACAATGATGACAGAGGTTGTTGATGTAGGAGGAGTGCCGTAGGGGGTGTGGGGGACATGGGAACCTCTCATATTTTTTAATGTAACATTTTTCTCATCTATGTATCTTCAAAAAATACAAGTTAAAAAATGATGGGATTGGGGAGATGGGGACTGGGATATATGGTAACCTCTTATGTTTTTTAATGTAATGTTTTGTGTGATCTATTAACTTTAAAAAAGATAATTAGAAAATTATTATTTTTTAAAAGACCTAAATATAAAAGTCAGGACCATAAAACTCCTAGAAGGGATAGGCAAACATCTTCAAGACCTTGTGATAGTGGTTTTTTGAACCTTACACCCAAAACATGAGTAACAGAAGTGAAAAATTGATAAATGGAGACTCTTCAAAATTAAACATGTTTGCATCTCAAAGGTCTTTGTCAAAATTAAACACATTTGCACCTCAAAGGTCTTTGTCAAAACAATGAAAAGTCCACTGACCCAAATGGAGAAAAAGTTTGGAAATCACATATCCAATAAAGGTTTAATATCCATGATATTTGAAGAGATGCTACAACTCAACAATTAAAAGACGAATAGTGCAATTACAAAATGGGAAAAGAACTGAATAGATATTGAACAAAGAAGAAATGAAAATGGTAAAAAAAACCACATTAGGAAATGCTTGTTATCATTGTGCTTTAAAAAAATGCAAGTGAGAGCTACAATGAGATATAAATTCACACAGTAGAATGGTGATGTTTAAAAAGACAGAAAACTACAAGGGTTGAGAGGATGTGGAGAGATCGGAATGATTACTTGATGTTGGTGGGAATATAGAATGGAATGACCACTGTGGAGGACTGTTCCAAAGTTCTTAAGGAAGATGAATATAGATTTGTCGTATGAATCAGCAATACCATTACTAAGTATATGTCCAGAATACCTGAGAATAGTGACATAACAGACACCTGCACATTTATATTTATACTGACATTATTCACAATTTCCAAAAGATGGCAACAATCCAAGTGTCCACCAACCAATGAATGCATAAACAAATGGTAGTGTATGCACAGGAAGGAATATTATGCAGACGTAAGAAGACATGAAGCAGTGAAATATATGACAACATAAATGATCCCTGAGGACATGTTATTGTGTTAAGCAAACCAAAACACCAAAGACCAATCCTGTATGATTGTCCTATAAGTTGTGTAATCTCAGGAAGTGAATTACTAGAATATGTTACCAGAAAATAAGAATGATGTTAGAGAATGGAAAGCTTATGGTTAATCTGTACAGAATTGGTAAAAAAATATTGCTTATTAATCTGTGGAAATGAATAGAAAAGGTGAAAGCATACCAAAGCAGTATTATTATACGGTTTGAAAAGGGAAGTGCAAATTCAAGTATATTACTAGAAGAAATCCTAAAAAATATAACGTGGTACTATATAACAGTGAAATCTCATGTGAAGTATGAACATATTTAATAGTGCATATATATGACTTTATTTCTTTTAAACTGAAAAAATATGTGCTAATATTTCAATTTGTTTATATGAGGTATAGGGAAATTATGGCAAATGAAAGACACAAAGCACTACATACAGTATGTTTTCCTTTATATAAAATGAAATTTAAGTCAGTGTAAAAGGATGGATTTATATAAGGAAG
The DNA here is from genome assembly GCF_030445035.2 of Dasypus novemcinctus. Lineage (NCBI taxonomy): Eukaryota > Metazoa > Chordata > Mammalia > Cingulata > Dasypodidae > Dasypus > Dasypus novemcinctus. The sequence goes on along the minus strand of NW_027261977.1, from coordinate 2,458,495 downwards.
GATAGAGAGGTGAGTAGTAAGGGGTATGGAGTTTTTCTTTATGGAATAATGAACTTGTTCTAAAAAATTTTAAGGTGATGTATGCACAATATTATGATTATGCTAAAAGCCATTGATGCTACATGTTGATGGAATGTATGGTATCTGAATATATCTCAGTAAAACTGCTTTAAAAACATTAAAACTTAGTCTAATAATATCTGTTGCCTAAAAGTTCCATCCTGAAAGCCTCCTTGTTACTCAAATAAGGCCTCTCTCTTATCCAAATTCAGCAAATAAACTGAATACCTACCCCCTGGCATGGGACATGGCTGCCAGGAATAAGCCTCCCTGACACTAAGGATTTACTACTAACTGCCAACCACTGATGCATTTGGAAAAAGACATTGACCAATCTGGAGAAACACTAAATGCAAAGGACTTTTTACAGCTCATTGGTTTCAAAGAGAGTCGGAAGGTCATTCCAGAGGTTGCATTTATGCTCGCCTCAGGAGGATCTTGCTAAGTGCCACAGTAAACAGTGCCTCAGATAAGAGGGATTCTGAGGGCTGTAGAGACATCCAGACACTATAGTGAGGCCCAAAACCCCACGAAATCAGCACCCCATTGGTGAGTCTTAACTGGCATATATGATAACCTCTTTCCCCTATGTAACAGAGTTTGATTCACTGATAATTTCCTTACATCTGATTCTTCTTTCTTTTATTTGAACCTGTAATTAGCAGTATACCTGTTAAACATGTGTCCAAGAGACTTAAATCTTCTGTCTGTTCATCTCCTGGTTGAGCCCTGAATCTCAACAGAGGTGTGGCCAACACCCACTCTCTAACTAGAGACTTACCCAGGACAACTAACAAAATTTTGATGGTGGAAAATACCCATAGCAAAAATCAAAGAGTGTTTCCAACTGCCAATAGGATAGTTCTTTGGACCTGCCCCATACTGTCAAAGCCACTTCTCAAAGTGAAGCAGAGCAGGTATTACCATCCCCAAATCCTCAAGATTGAAGAATGAACAAACACATAAGGGAGAATGCAACTATGACTGAAGTACTATTATTATTATTGTAAAATAATGGAAGACCTTGTAACATTGGTATAAAGATAATGGTTCCCAGAGGTTCTGAGGGGACTGAGAGGGAAGAATAGCTGGAATTGGAGTTTAGGGCATTGGAATTGATCTGTCTGAATTGCAATGATGGATACAGACCACTGAACATTTTCCCAAAACCTGTAAATTTATATGGTGCAAAGTCTAATCCATAAAGTAAACTATATAGACCATGGTTCATAGCAATGCTTCAATATTGGTTCCTCAATTGTAAAAGAAAAAAAATGTATCACACTAATGTAAGATGTTTTACTAGAGGAAAATATGAGAGGGGAAGGAGTTGAGTATAGGGAATCTTCTATACTTTCAATATAACTTTTTTGTAATCTAAAACTTCTTTGAAAATAAAGCTTTTTATATGAAAAACTAAAGAATGAGCCATGTGCACTCAAGAAAAATGTGCATTCAGGTCTTTGTTTGGTGAATTTATATATGTCTGTTATGTGTAGTTGATTTTAGTGTATTGTTCAAATCTTTCCCCTGGTTTTCCCACTCATTCACAGAGGATAAGAATTGCACTGAAAATATTGGATCATGTCTACCCTTGGAGTAAAGCCCAGGTAAGCTCTGCCTAGAACAGCTAACCGCAATGACTCATGGGCACAGAAGATACACTAAATTTTTGAGTGGTTTGTTAATCAGGATTATTGTGGCAGTAGTTGTCTGAGGCATCATTTGAGCACATTAGTCTGTCAACCCCAAGATTTGTAATGTACAGTCTGCCATCTAAATGAACATTTATCTTATCCTGAAATATAGCTATTTTTACTCTCAGGGTTATTTTTTATCACTCCCAGGAAAGTGTAGTTTAAGATGACTGAAATAATTATATTTCCTCAGTTATAAATGCCATGCCCTCAGTAGATTCAGGGTGAGTATTATTTAGTTATGTGCTGAAATGAATGCTTAGAAATTCTTTTTCTCTTTAGTTTAATGTGCCTCCTATCTAATTTACATTTCTCGGTGCAGCTCAACAGCTTTGTGGTATACATAGCTGAGGAAGAAGAAAACATATTGTTGAGAAAAATATTAGAATATTGGCCCTGATGAGGGATGAGTAATTCCTCTGCAAGAATCCTCTCTTGCTGATGGGTCCTTCAGTGACCCAGGAGGCCTTCACAGCTGCAAAGTCAGCTGGTGGCTTGGCCAGAGTCATCCAATATTGATGCACAACTGGTCGATTTCTGAATGCCTTATAGGGTTGCTTTCATCCTTAGGAAGTTACTCTGTGTGTCAGTTAACTTGAGAGAACTTCAAAGGGACCCACAGGCTTCCAAGAGCTGTCAAAATGTTTACTCCCTTGCATTGTGCCACTATCATACATTAATCCAATGATACAGTAGAAGCAGCACAATGTCAAAGCCCAAAATCATAGCCACCCAATCCTAACAGTAGGTGCAGTATTTTATATCACAGAGTAAACTACACCTTTAAACAAAATCCTTTATTATTTTCCAGTCCTCATTGCCTCTGTGTTTCCGTGACACCCACCATTAGACACTTACTTTGAAAACAGAGTCTGAGAAAACTTTGGTGGTACACAGACCAGACCTGGGATTGACCATCTTGCTCTGCCTGACCTTCAGCTAGACCTGAAACAATCCTTTGAGAACGTGGAGTACACTGAGACACAATAGTATGATGTTCCTGGGTAGTCTCCAAAGCAAATGCTGGTTCTTTCTTCTAGGATGATTCTATTGCAGGACAGCTAATTAGGCAGAAAAGGAAGAGAAAGAAAAAAGACTTCCCTTTTGAATGCATTCTTAATGAGCACAGCTGGAAACTTTTCCATGAGTCTGCAATCTGCCCTTGCTACATACATGCCACTCACTCTGGCTAACCCTGGAGGCAGATTTGAGAAAGTGCAATTCTGTCAATCAGGCAAGGATCAATTATGAAGCCACATTTCTCATTTCCTTCTATCTCTCAGTCCCCAATGAAATTCAGGTAAATAACTCTGGGTCAAAGGACTTATATGAATTAACAAAGCACAGTGATACCACAAATGTCCATAAGTCTCAGTCTTTCAACTGGAATTTTCTATGTGCCAGGCTCTATATCTATCAATCAATTTAATTGACATGATATTATTAACCCACTCCCCACTTTTGGGTGGGAAAGTAAGACAGAGACTAACAGCTGCCTAAGGACACACAGCTGGTAAAGTGACTGAACCAAGTTTCAAACCTAAGTAGTCTGGTCCCATCATACTAACTCATGGGTAGACTGTACTATTTAATTTTACAAGCTGTATTAAATGCCTACTAAGCACAAGGCATGTTGATAAGGCTGGGGGAACATGATGAACAAACAATGTATTTACAAGGACAGAGCATTCCTAGGAGATATTTAAAGATACAGTTAAATTAATTCAGATCTTTGAGAGGGTTTTGAAATATTTCTAAATCTTTACAAATGAAATAAATACAGAACTTTTGAAAATTGCCTTTCTATTTAACTATCATTATACTGTCATTTTTACTTTTCGGTGGGTTTGAAACTTAGACTTAAAATAGATTACCTGCAAAGGGTAAGCAAGAAATTAAGGCAAACTTAAATGGTTGTAAAAAGGCAAACTGAGTGGGAGAGATTTCGGTTTCGCTATCACACCCTTTTATATTTTATTTTTTGAAGAAGTTTTCAATGTACTCTATTAAAATAAAATAGAGTCACTTTTTGAAGGAAGCAGTCACAAAGGTTCCTGGCAGTGGCTGCTTCTATATAGACCTTGGTTGGGGCATGTTCAATCTGAGATCTATAGATGACCTGCAAGGAGGCAAGACCTAAAGTTGTTTGCAAAATTGACTGTGGGGGTTAACTTTCCCCGGTGATGTGGTAACTGGTTTTCACCCACTTCTTGGTAGGCTCCGTCACCCTGGGCTGAGAACCCTATTGGTTGAGCTCCTCTGAGAAACTTCCATGCCAGGGCTGGGACAGCCATTCCCTTCCTGCACTATGGGAGCTATGCTGCTGGTGTATCCTATTATATCCTTAGAATTTCATGCCTCATTCAAGATTGCTTTTAATATCTGCCATTGCTTTGATGCCAGCTCATGTAATGTTGAGAAATAACAGAAATCTAGCACCCAAGTCCCTATTCAGCAAGTTTGGCTACTCAGAGTTTGGAGGAACCTTTGCTTAGCCAACTCTAATTGGAATCTGGACAAAAATATGCTAACTGCCCTTTGGCATATGTATCGATTAAAAAAATATATATATATATGCCATGAGTAGTAAAATCAAGACCTGCTCTTTCTCTTGGCTTTAGAGGTAGCACTGTGAGTGTTTCAGCCTGGTGGGGTTTATGTCTCTTGAGGACATTGTAGGTTTCCTTAGGAAGGGGCTGGTCCCTGGCAATTGGGATATCTTTCAGCTACCCCACAATAGCCCCAAGCACATTGTTGAACAGACAAGAGGGTCTCCATCAAAAGCTTGCTGAGTGTGTTCACCAAATGCAGTGAGTATCTCATGATGATGGAGGAGATTGTTGTTATGGGGGGAGGAGTGGGGTCAGGGAGATGGGAGGTATATGGGGACCTCATATTTTTTTAGTGTAATATTTAAAAAATAAAGACAAAAAAAATAAAAAATAAAAAGCTTGCTGAGTGAAACCTAAGCATACTCATATTCTGTGAAGGACCATGTGACCCTCCCCATTTATGTGTGTGGATAACACTTTGTGGCAAGAATGTCACAGTTACTACAAGTTAGCAGTGTTTCCCAGTCTTGACACACATATAACGTGATATTATTTTTATAGTCCTCAAGGATAAACAAACAAGGACAGAATCTAGCAGTCCAGGGTCTTGTGCTACCCTCAGGCTCTCCAGGTCTTGAAGAGTTGACAAGGTTCTCATCTAGACTCATTAGCCACCCACTTATGCTTGGGAAGCTCTGGGTTAAAGGATTTTAGAGGCCATTCAAGGATCCTGGAACTAGTAACCTAAATGGGGAGGGGAAGTTCTAGCAGAGTTACAGAGGGACAGCTCGGCTTCCTGGAGTTTGTAGTTAGTAAGAGGGTGTTCCCAAGTATGGGCGATGACAGAGACTTGAGTAGTGTGTTGAGTAGTGTGCTGGCGTAGTAGGAATTGCTGTGCTCCAGAGCCAGGGAATCTGATTAAACTTGGACCTGCCATGTTAGTCCAAGCCAAACTGCTTGGATACTCCTTGGTCCCTTTGTTTCACTTCCCACAATTCCCTCTTACCATTCAGGAATGTGCTTTCAAGGTTCTCGTGTCTTCCACCTCTGCTTAGGGAAACCAAGGGCAGAGATTTTACCCAGCTGGCTAAAGGGAGGACACCTGTGAGCATACTGAAAGCACCCCCAAAGGGCAAGTGGATTTGGGGTGGGGGTGGAGTAGTTGGGTAGTAAGCCAGCTTCCTTCTTCAGTGAAAGGCTCTCTTGCTGCAAAACTTTGCTGATTCGAGGTTTGTTTTGTCAAGGAAGACATATTCCCTTACCAGCTCCTCCAGGAGGCTTTGGGGATAAACTACACTCCAATTTGTCCAGTGCAAGGAGGAGAACTGCAGTGAGTACTGGAGCTAAAAAAAAGTTGTCTCCTCAATTTGCATTAGAATAATTTTCTCACAGGCCTAGGAAAACAAATTCAAACCCTCCAGGTATGCCTGAGGGTTAAGAACTAAGAAATAATTATGATTACAGAATCATTGCATGCATGCCTTTATATTATAAAATAGCAAATGGTAAATATCTGAAACTGCTGAAACTGAGTGGATTTAGCCTTGACCTGCTATTGTGATGGTCATTCTAAACAGGTCTTACCCCTGTATATGGTTGCTAAAGACTTATCCTCATCCTTGAATATGTGTACTGTTGTGATGGTAAATCGAGACTGGACTCACTTTTGTTTATGCTTATTTTTTAGGGCTGGGCTCACCTGTGTGTATACTTGTCATTGTGATGGTTACCATTATACCTTCCTGTTTGAATCTATAAATATTCCTGCTCTCCTGGTTCAGAAAAGGAAGATTGAAGACATCCCTGTCTCCTGTCCTTCAGCATGTGTTAATAAACCTGCTTTCTCTCATGATCATTGTAGTGTGGACTCCAATTTGCCTGCTCCAGGCCAGAGCCCAGAGGAACCCCTTGGGGTTTCCTTTGCAGGAAAGTTCAAGTGAAGGGCGCTGGCCCAAGTGACTTCTCTCCCCCTCCCACACCTGGAAGAACAATCTCACATACACTCAGCTAGAGTGGGACTGTAGAGGGTCCTTTTGTACAGGATGCCCTCTGACCTACTAGGCTCCCATAAACCTCACCGGGAGCTGCATTTAAAAGTGGAACTCTGGGAATGGTTGACATCCTCTTCCCCTTGATGACTGCCCTTCATGACCTCTGTTACTCGGCATATAACAGTCTCCCTTGCTTGGTTCCTTGAGGGTTCACACCACTGTGACCCCATATTTCCAGTGCTTTGTACCCAACCAGTCTTAGTAAAAACTCAGTAAATGGCAAACTTTTACCCTGGATCTTTCTCTAACTAGAATTCTCATTCCTCCTCTATGCAGTTCCTGAGTCAACCTCAGGGTTCCAGTCTCATTTCTGCCAACAAAGTATAAAGTGATTAGAGTCAGTGTTTTTACTCTGTCTGAATTGGTTTCCTGAAATAGGTGAAAAAGGAGGTAAGGAATGGGAAAGCGAAAGAGTCCTTTAAAACCCTGGCTGGCATTCCAAGAGACTTGTACACACACCAGTTTGTTGCAGTTACCTTTCCCTGGGGCCATTTCCATCTAGGTGCGGTACCTGGTCTGTATCTGTTCATTCTCCTCTGTGCCCCTACCCTGTTTGGCTTCATGACACACACCTGGTCCTTGTGTTTCCAGTGGTGGGTTTCCAGGATCTTGGCTACATTGCAAGAAAGATGTGCATTGATAGGTTAAGCATGTACAGGGTTTAATGAGAAATGAAGGAAGGCAACAGTGCACACTTGAAGCTTGAGTGTGGGCATGAACAAGGGTGAGATGTATGCTGGGACAGGGGCTTCAGTCTTATATAAGGCTGGCCTTCCTGTCCACTGTATTCCTCCATGTAAATGAGGGTTTATGTGTTGTGGTAGTCCACCGAAGGGGTGCAGATGCAAAAATACCAGCACCTGTTGGCTTTTATAAATGTCGTGTGTTTGGGTAAAAGCTTAGTTACAAGGACCTAAAAGTCCAACTCAGGACTGCTTTCTCCCCAATGTCAGCTGCCATGCATTGAATCAAGATGTTTGTTGATCCCTGCAAATGTCCCACCTTCCCCTCTTGGCTTCCTCTCTCTCAGCTGCTGGGTGGCATAGGGCTTATCTCTCAGGGCATCCTCTCTCTCCTGGCATAGGGCTCATTTCTTTCAAGATCTTTAATATCTTCTCTTTTGAAGGTCAGCTGAATGGCTCAGCTCTCTTCCCAGGGTCCCAAGATGAAAAGTGGCAGAGCACTCTCTCTTCCCATGTGTCTTCTTGAGAGAGTGTCCACTTATATCAACCCACTAAGATAGCAGGGACACAAACTGAGTCATGCCTAGTGAAAGCAAAGCCCTAAACTTAACACACCCTTAATTTAATCAAGAGTTCCTGAAATGAATCCAATATAATCAAAGGGGATCACACCCAGAAGAATAGATTACTTTACAAACATAAACTTTCTCTTTGGGGGTTCACGAAAATCTCATGTCACGTGAGTTATATCCTTCTCATTGGTTCTGTGTACACAGAAGAAGGATTGGAGGCACAATATTTTCATTGGTTCTGAGTGTCTGTCAGCCTGAGTTGGGCTCAGTGGAAGGGTAGTAGTGGGCTTCTCATTATCTAGTTCTTCAGTTTTTCTGGCTTGGGAAACTGACTTCTCCCTTTTGTCTTCACCTTCTGTTGTTAGGCACAGGAAAAAATGAGCAACTGTGAGCAGGAGTTCCACACACAACTGTTTTGTCCCCATCACCCCACAGTCTTCCTATGGCACCTTTTCCCCTCAGGTCCCAGATGTAGCCTGGCTCAACTTTCCCCTCAGAGAGTTTTCACCCTTATTCTTAAGAGAGAAACTGAAAAGTTATGGTCATTTTTTCTGTAACTACTTCCTGCTATAATTGCCCCTGCCTCACAGGGTATTAAACTCCCTCTGGCTATTCTATTGAGGCTGAGAGGAGGTGTAACTGGGATGGTGACTGGGACTGGCTGGAATCCTCACCTGATCATTAATTTGCTTTGTAGAGCATCCAACCAGGAAGAAATAAACCTGACGAGGACTTTAGAAATATGAGTGCCTTAGAGGCTAATAAAGAGAAAGTTTGAGAGGGGACCTAAAAGAAGTATGACCCAGTACAGAGGTTTGATATAGTTTATGAATTCCAAATACAGATATTGGATCATGTTTGTAAACTGGTCTATACCTGGGCATGGTTAAATTTTGATTAAGACTTTGACTAGGCCACATCAGTGGGACAGAGGGGCCAGGATTCACAAGATAAAACTACTCCACGGAGCAGAGGAGTTAGTTGGAGTTTTGATGCTGGACCTTTGAACTAGCACCTGGGAAGGTGAACACACAGGAGAAGAACACAGAGAAATAGTGATGGCTCCTTAGACACAGTAGAAGCCCTGGGAGAGAGACAAAGCTGTTCGCCTGATAGTCTACAGCTAAACTTTTGGAGAGGGACAAAGCCTAGAAAGCATCATAGTCTATAGCTGATATTGCAGAGAAAACAGAGAAGTTGATCCCAGAGAGACATGAACCATGGGAAGAGGAAGACTGAACCCTTGCAGATGTCAGCAGCCATCTTGTAACAACACATAGTGAAAGACTTTTGGTGAGGGAAGTAACATAAGCTTATTGGCCTGGTAACTGTAGCCTTCTACCCCAAATAAACACCCTATATAAAAAACAACCAATTTCTGGTATTTTGAATCAGCACCCCTTTGGTTGACCAAATAGCAAGGAAAGGTTAGGAACACAGGGAATGGAGGTTCTGTGTTGGTGAGACTATAAGATACGGGAAGAGCGATAAACGGTAGTGAGCATAAGCCTGTTCATAGTGGAGATAAGAAGAGGTGAGCCTTGTTTCTGCTAAGAAAGAAAATTCCATCCTGGTAGTTTAAGTAGCAGCAAATGTGAGAATGGGTAAGGGTTTCACCCTTTGAAGTTACTGCCTGCTGATCAGGGTGAGGAAAATCTTCATATCATTTTGTACGATACCCTAGATGTAAACTCACAAAGACAAAAAAGACAACAACAAGACAAGCATATGGAAAGCAAAATACAGACAGTATTTAAGAGAGCCATTTTTTGATCTTGTTGGCAGTTCATTAATTACTCAGAAAACGAATCAAGTTTGCTAAGACTTTTAATGTGTTTGATATCCCTCTGCATGTGTTCTAGAATAGAAGAGATATTAACATATTCATCAAGGAAAAAAGCTTAGCACTTAATATTTACCAGTGCACTAATCAATGTGCAAGTTCCTCTTTTAGTTACAGTTAATAGATCAAAGCTCCAGGTTTGCAAAATCATAGATATTGTCTCTGCATTGGAGCTGGCCATAATGCCAGTTGTGTTTGCTTAGATTCTGCTCACATTACTCTAGTAATTATTGCTCCACTTGGTATATACTTCACAAAGCCAATTTGCTGCTGCACCATTGGTCCTAGACAGAGGCACCAGTGTGTCACCAGCCTGGTGCATAGCACCTTTGGGCACTATGAATCAGACATTTTGCAGGAAATGTCTTTCATAGATCTAGCACTATCTAGCCATTGCCAGTGGACAAAATTGCAGAAGTCTGAAGCAGTGTTTCCATCCTTTTGAAGAGCATGAGCAGGAGATGTGGTAGATGCATTCTTTTTTTTTTTTTTAATTTTTAGGGGTTGTAGTGACTAATTGAGCCAATAATTCAAAATGGCAGGAACCAGTGTCCTGGTTCTATCCCTTTTAATTTGCACACTTTTCAAATACATCTAAAGCAATTTATAACACATCAAGTAAAAACTGTTTTTATTACTTGTTTTAACTTTTACACCTTTTCCATGATTATGTTAATTAACAGGCATTTTACTCCAGGAGTACAGGAAAAAAAATCCTTTCTCAGTCATTTTATGAAAACCTAAATTTCCCAATAGAAATAAGATGATTTCCTCCCCACCACCATCACCTTAATATGCAGATTTAGGTGTTCTTTAACATGTTTTCCTTTTAGGAAGATGCTTCTTGTTATCAATATCAATTCAGGTTTCTATTTAATAATGGTTTCCTGGAATTAGCCATTTAAACACTTCAGTTTAGAAAATGTTTCTCCAAACATCCAATTACCATTTGTAACCACATAGACTAGTTACTTCGCTTTTAAGTAAGTTTATTAAAGTATAGTTAACAACCAATAAAATATACTTTGTCTTCCATTCCTCATTCTGTTCACATTACACTTTAGGACAGGTCTACATTTTCTTTTTTAACTTAATTTCATTTAAAGACAAATTTACAATTTCCATCATTGAAAAGTTCTAATAACTATAATGCTAATTTATTTTAATAGGGGATTATACCCAAACCAAATAAATGGGAAACAATTATAGTTTATGCAAGAAATCACCTTTTTTCCATTAGGCTAAAATGTCTTTTTTAAATGTAATATTGTAAAAGTGAATAACATTAAAGGAATACTGATTTCCTGGTTCCAGAATATATTATGTGTTTAATATTCTTTAATCATAATTTACAGAAATCTTACCATAGGTTTCAAGGACTTTATCTTTACTTACTTTAATCTGGCAATGGGATTAAAAATTCTTTTCATTTCTAGGCTGTTAAAAGTTTTAAATTGGGGAATTATAGGATAAACTGTGCAAGCCAAGGTTTATTCTGTCCTTGATATTCTTAATTTCCCAAACTGCTAGATACAGTTTTAAGCTAAACTTACATTTCCCAATGTTATCACACCTTGCCCTGCCCACATAGTTCTCTCAAAGAGAAGACAGGGGGAGCGGGTTGGGCTCATGCAGCTGAGTGCCCACCTCCCACATGGGAGGTCCTGGGTTTGGTTCCCAGTGTCTCCTAAAGAGAAAACAGAAATCAGCATATAGTAAACAAAAAACAACAATGAGCTACAAGGAGCAAGAAGAAAAAAATTAAACAAGAAGTAAACAATGAGCAAAAACAATGAGCAAACAGATGATGGAGTCACTTGGGTGGGGGATGGGAAAGAAGACAAGATAGATCAAGGAACTTAAGAAAAACTTTTTTTCTCTCAATCAATAGTTCCTATATTTAGATTTCTATGTTACCTTTCCTTCCTGGAAAGAAACCTGGCTTCTCTGAGTTGGACTCCAGGAATATTCTTTTATAAATTTAAATGCTTATTTAATTTTTAATTATTTGAATAGAGCTCTTCAAAAAGTTTTGATTTGTTAATTTGATATTGCCATCTGGTAGTATAAACTATACATATGAACTGAATAAATAAAAATAGAGTTAGATACACAAACAAAACACAGAACTCACTAATTTTACTTATAATTTTCATTCTCTTACATACTAAATTTAACTGTAAAATAACATTATATTCAAATGATCACTTTCATGACTATTTTTATTATTTTAATCTGCACTGTGACCATACAGATTTGTGCAGAAATTTTCTTTTTTTCCCCCCACAAAGTCATTTATGTAAATTGATTTTGTAAAAATATTACATTAAAAAAAAATGAGGTCCCATTCAACCCCACCACTCCCACCCCACCACTCCCCCCCCCCCCCCAGCAACATTCACTCCCATCATCATGAGATATCCATTGCATTTGGTAAGCACATCTCTGGGAATCTCTGCACCTCATGGTCAATGGTCCACATCATGGCCCATATTCTCCCCCATTCCATCCAGTGGACCCTGGGAGGATTTACAATGTCTGGTGATTGCCCCTGAGGCACCATCCAGGGCAACTCCAAGTCCCAAAGGCGCCTCCACATCTCATCTCTTCCTGCCATTCCCCATAGCCATTAGCCACCATGTCCACTTTTCCCACTCCAATGCCACCTTTTCTCTGTGGACCTTGGATTGGTTGTATCCGTTGCACCTCTATGTCAAGAGGAGGCTCAGATTCCACATGGATAGTGGATGCAATCCTCCTGCTTTCAGTTGTAGGCACTCTAGGCTCCATGGTGTGGTGGTTGTCCTTCTTCAACTCCATCTTAGCTGAGTGAGGTGAGTCCAATAAATCAGATTGTAGGAGCTGGAGTCTGTTGAGGCTCAGGGCCTGGCTATCATATTGTCAGTCCAGAGATTCAAATCCCCTAAATATATCTTAAACCCCAACACCGTCTACAATTCCAGTAAAGTAGCATGAAAGTCTTATGAAAAGAGATCCCATCTGAGTCCAGTTTCATCACGCAGAAACACCAGCTCCAATGAAGGGCCATCTGACATGGCAGTGAACCCCATCTGCCATGACCATAGAACCCGTGGGTCTCTTTAGCCCTCCAAGGAACCAATACCTGGGGATTGTATCTACTTTATCTGTTTCTTAGACTCTGCTCAGTTGTGCATAAGGGCAATCCTTCTGACAGCCTCCAGACTCTTTTTAGAGACTCATAGCCATATAAACTCATTTCTCCTTTCCTTTTCCCCCTGACATTAGGTCAAACAGCATTTTAAAGTCATGTTATTATATGTAGACAGGGATATTCTGCTGATCCGCATCGAACCTTCAATTCAAGATCATTTTCCAGTTGCATCATCAGTTGGTAGTTGATAGTGATCCCTCGGTGCCAGGGAGGCTCATCCCCGGGTGTCATGTCCCATGTTGGGGGGAAGGCATTGCATTTACATGCTGAGTTTGGCTTCGAGACTGGCCACATTTGACTAACATGAAGGCTGTCAGGAGGAAATTCCCAGGCACAGTGCTGCTCTAGGCCTTGTCCTTATTTCAATGTATAGGCTCACAAGCATAGCCATTAGTATCAGGGGCTCACTGTTGGACCCTCATTCCTTCCTGGTCCTTGCCACTGCACCTGGAGGACTGCTGCTGTTCCCCTAGGGACCACGACAGAGCACCCCCGGCCAGGAACCCAGTACCACCCCAGCTGTAGTTTTTAATTGTTGCCACTATGAGTATATCCAAACATTACCATGCACCCTGGACATATGCCCTGTATAGCTCCCTGTCAGCCATATATCACCTGTCAATAGTATTCTATACCAGTATTCCCCCGCTGCCATTGTTGAACCACTCTGTGATCCAGAACTTCCTGAAAATTGAAGTCCAATATAATGTCAGGATCCCTTACTAGCAAAATGGCATATAGCGATGGGTTTAAAGGTTAGATATAGAATATGTGTTGACTTGGAAAAATTCTACATCCTATCTTTTTCTTTTTTTTTTCCCCCTAATTATTGAACTTCTCTTCACAAGAGCCCTAGACCACAGCAATTCATATATACAATATACAGCACTCCCACACATCCACCACAAAACCTTTTCCCTTCCACAGCGATACTCTTACAACCTATTCACATCATATTTACTTACTGCAGAAACTTTCTTTGCAGTCATTGACTTATAACCAAATTTTTCCCAATGCTTTAAATTACAATCTACAATATTTTCCTTTACTTCAGGTCTCTGATTATTTCCCACTTGACTTTGAGAGATATTGCATGAGCAATACTAATTCCAATATATACTCACTGAGATCATTGAACTCTCAGAGAAAACTAATTTTTCATATGGCCTGCCGTTTTCAGGATCCTTGATGCTTGGTATGGCAAGCATACACAAAGGGTGAGACTTATGTTGAAATAACCATAAACAAAGTAAGTTTGCATCACAATAGAAAGAACACACAAGGGTGAGGCTAGTCTCCAAAGGAACATAAACAAATGTTAAGTTTGGTCTAGGATTACCCTCACAATGGTTAGCGTAGAAGAGGTTGAAGCTACTCTAGAAATAACCCAAAGCAAATGTAAGTTCAACTTAGAGCTGCCATCACAGTAGTAAGTTTAGATCAAATCCAGCAAGTTTCAACATTTTCAGGTATTATTCTTTTCATTCTTTCATAATATAAACACATCTGGGAAGCAGACTTGACCCAGGGGATAGAGTGTCTACCTAATACATGGGAGGTCCATGGTTCAAACCCCCGGCCTCCTTGACCCATGTGGAGCTGGCCCATGTGCAAGGAGTGCCCTGCCACACAGGGGTGTCCCCCTCGTAGGGGAGCCCCACACACAAGGAGTGCGCCCTGTAAGGAGAGCCACCCAGCACGAAAGAAAGTGCAGCCTGCCCAGGAATGGTGCCACACACATGGAGAGCTGACATAGCAAGAAGATGCAACAAAAAGAAACACAGATCCCCAGTGCCGCTGATAAGGATAGAAGCGGTCCCAGAAGAAAACACAGCGAATGGACACAGAGAGCAGGCAACAGGGTGGGGAGGTGGGGGAATAAATAAAAAATAAGTCTTTAAATAAAATAAAATAAAGGCATCTATGTAATGATTTTTGTCTTAACTCTCAGTTTTTAGTAAATTTTCAAGCAAATTGGGCACTTTTGTTTATCAACTAAGCAATAGTTGTATTAGTTTTCTATTGTATTAAACTATTGTATTAGTTTTTGTTGCTAGCTAGCTAGCTTCCTAGATACTGATAGAATGAATCATCTTCACAGAAATTGCTCAGGGTCCACCTTCAGCAGAAACCTCCTCCAGACTTGTGCTTCCAGGAAAGTCCCTGGACAGCTGCTAGGCATAAAGCTGAGGGATTCAGGGAAGCTTTTTCATTGCTGAGACAAATTTGGACTGCTCTGGGATCTGTATCCCCATTAGTTACTTCTCATGAGGGGTAAACTCCTGTGGGCTTTTTTGCTGGAAGGACTGGAGTGTTGCAAGGGGAATGGCAGGGAACCAGAAGGCCACTCTCCAGAAATATTTAATTGTGGGCCAGAGGCCATTAAGAGCTTCCCCCTTGAGGGGATAATGCTTCCTATGTACATAGTGTTGATGGGTGTTATGAGCAATGGAAAGGGGGGACGTCTGGAATGCTTGACCTGGAATTCCTGGGTCCCATACTGAGGGATTTATTTAAATGGCCAATTCTTGGGATTACACTTGGGTGGGTCCCCAGTTCTGATGCCAGCACTAGAGTCAGACAAATGGTTTCAATCCAGGCTCACAAGCTCTCATTGCTGAGATACCAGACACCTGGGGGACAGGCTGGGTCTGTAAATCAGATGGTGGCTCGCAGGGAATGAAGGTCTGCTCCCAGTAATGGAACCATGCATTCTGGAATAACTAGGAATTGATGGTTTATGAGGAGGTTTCCTATTCTCCGGGGGAGAAGTTTAGGAATGGCCTAGATCTTGATTATTCCCCATCCACTCCCCTTATTAGGCATGACCAAGACAAGAGAGGTCTGGGGTGGGAGTTCAGGACCAAGGAATTGGCTTGCATGCCAATTAAGAAATTACTCTTAGCTGCCATGTCAAGGGTCACCCAAGTCTCTTGCTGGTTGATGGTTCATGGTGTGTGTGTGGGAGATTGTTCTCCAGGAAGCCACACTTAGCCTAAAGTGCCTAGATTCCTCCTCAGTTGCAGAGAAAGGGATTGCAGGAGAACACAGCTCCCTCCTGGGGAGTGGTGCATTTCCCATCCCAGTGCCCATCAATTGCACACCTGTGGCCAGGCTCTGGGAGGTCCCAGTGGGGAGGCAGCCTCCGGAAGCCAGGTTTCCCATGCCTCATTTCCCATACCTTTCCACATTTGAAGCAGGTTCATGCTGAGCTGAAGCCTGGATTCAGGTAGTCCCAACATTACAGGGTTACTTTAGGGAAGCAGAAACATGAGCCTGTTTGAAGACCTATGCATACCCTTTCTTACCTTTTCTTCCTCAGTGGCACAGTCTTGATTGTTGAAAACTGTGAAGACTGTTTCTAAAAGAGCATTCACAGAAGTGTAGGGACCCATGGAAAGCTTTTGCTGTTTCCTAAGGATATCTAGAACCCAGAGCTCCTACTTACACTGACTTGCTACAAGATTTATCTAAATTCTGAGGAGAAGGCCAAGGCCCAAAACTAAAAGCCATAAGTCATCAGGATATTCGGCCTCAGGTAAAAGTACAAGTTTTTGGAAAAATGGGTCCCAAACTTTAGTTTGAGCTTTAATTGATAGAGCTTTAATTGGTACAGGGGCAGAGGCCATTTAATTTATGGAAACCATAAGGCCACTAAGGGATGATTAGTTACTCTTACTGGACTGGGTGGAAAAGAGGTTAAATTGGCTCAGATCCAGTTCAAATGAAAATTGGCCAATTACCAGCATGAATGTATACAGTATTGTTAGTCCCAATTCCTGAATATATACTTGGCATTGATATATTAAAAGGAATGATCCTAAATTTGGAATATAGACGATACCAGTTTCGAGTAAGAATGCTATAGGTAGTTAACCCTAATGTAGTTGGAAAACTACACATTCCTGCAGTAACCACGCCTGCAGCAACAAGGTTGTTAGAGAGAAACAATACAGAATTCTGGGAGGGCATGAGGATATTTTCAGTACCATTCAGGATTATGTGACTGCAGGACTATTAATATCAACTACTTCTGAATGGAATAGCCCAAACGGGTAAGTAAAAAAGTCTGATAGCACCTGGTGGATGACGTTAGACTAATAGGGAACTAAATAAGGTTACTCCCCCATTGACTGCTGCAGTTTCTGATACCATTACATTAAAAGAAAAAAATTCAACGCCACCCTAGAGAATGGTATGCTCTAATTGATTTATAGCTTATTCATTTTTCACTATTCCTACTCCCTCTGAATTATGAAAACAGTTTGCCTTCACATGGCAAAGGCTGGCAATTTCAATTTTCTCCGTTGCCACAGGGATACATTCATAGTCCCAACATTTGTCACTGGTTAGTTGCCAAACACCTTGAGCAATGCTCCCTGACCCATGCACAAATTGTGCATTATATTGATGACATTTTACTACAAGGGGTGGGGGAAAATAATATTCAGCAATCCCTAAACTAAGCTGATAGAATATTTAAAAGATAAAGGTAGGGAAATTAATCCATCTGAAATTCATGGGCCTGCTAAAATAGTGAAATTTTTAGGGATAGTGTGGAATAGGGGACAATAAGAACTCCTTCTAAAAGGTAGAAAAAAGTTCTTAGAATTTGCACTTAAACAAGACAAGAAAAGAGCTAAAACGTTTATTAGATTATTTGGATATTGGTGAAACCATATTGCCCCTTTAGGGCAAATATTGAGCCCCCTGTATAACGTAATACACAGAAAGTATGAGTCTTGCTGGAGAGAAGAACAAGAGGGGGCTTTCGATCAAGCAAATGGTATGATTCCAACAGCCGTGTATTTATGGCCTCTTCAATCAGGTCCTGTAGAACTATAAGTAACAGTGAATTCACATTATGCCAGTTGGAACTTATGGCAAAAACAAGATGAAAAAAGAGTTCCCCTTGGAATTTGGGGATGGAAATTTCCTGGCTGCAGTTATATACTCCTGTTGAAAGGCAATTATTAGCATGTTATTGGGCTCTAGTAGGTACTGAGCCACTCACTATAGAACACTTTTATTTAATGTGACCTGAACTTTCTCTTATGAATTGGGTAAATAGTTCTCCTAAAACTCACTGAATTGGGAATGTACGAGAAGCCAGTATTATGAAATGAAAGTGGTATATTCAGGACAGGGCTGAAGTAGTGAAAAGGGAGTGAGTATGTCACATGAATAAGTAATGTGTATGATGACTAATGAGGACTCAATGTCATAGAATTAAAACCTAAAATACAAGAATCCCCTGTCAACTGAGAAGTCCCATTTGATGATTTCAATGATGAACAAAAATGCATGCTTGGTCCATGAGTGTTCCTGCCAAATATATAGGTTCCATCAGACATTGGAAGGCAGTTGCTTATAATCCTAATAGAAATATCACGTTAGCTACATCAAGGGAAGAGCAGTAAATATGCTGAGTTTGCATGCCATATTTAGAGCAATTCAACATGAAAATTTAGGACAATGTCGTATTTATACTGATTCATGGTCTGCAGCTAATGAATTAACCACTTGGGCAGTGAGGTGGGCACAAGATCAGTTCTTATAGCTGGAAAGGAAGTTTGGGGTAAACCTTGATGGCAAGATATTTGGGAAACTGTTCATAAAACTGTTGTTACTGTATTTTATGTTGATGTTGACTGTTCTCCTATATCTACAAATAAAAAATTTAATCAAATCATGGATCAGTTGGTGTAAATAAATACAATAGAATCAAATGGTAAATCCAACTCTGAAGATATGATGGGACTGGCAACATGGGCAAATCAGAAAGTGGGTCATTTAGGAGGTCAAGATACCAGGTGGCCTTGAGATAGAGGAATCAACAGCTCTTTGAATTTAATAAAAAATGTAATTTTCAAATGCCCTGTATGGCAACAGTTACAACAAAGCGCTATACCCCAAACTTGGACTGGTCAGTTGGCCTGTCGAAAATTACCCAGGCAGATTTGGCAAATAGATTATATTGGCCCTTTACCTCAATCTAGAGGTTGTGTCTATGCACTGCCATCAATACCTATTCAGGATATCTGCTGCCCTTCCTATATGGGCATGCTACCCAACAAAATACATTTAACACTTTAGAAATTCTAAGCCTATATTATGGTATTCCACTTCAGATGCAAAGTGATAAAGGAACACATTTTAAAGGTAAGTTAATTAAAGAATATGCCTGAATAAATAACATAGAATGGATATACCATATTCCATATTAACCCCAGGCAGCAGGATTAATAGTGAGAATGAATGGATTACTAAAACAACACTTACAGAAATTAGGGGAACAGTCATATGTTCAATGGAAAGTTAACTTATTTTCAGCTCTTAAAATTTTAAATAATCATCCCATTGAAGATTCAGTCACACCTTTAATGCAAATGATTACCCCCAATTTGCAAATTATGACTGCTCAATTAGGAAAATATGATTCAGTTTTAGTTTATTGGAAAATGCACCCCGAAGTCCTGGGACTATCTATAGCTACTCCTTAGTCTGCATGGTTAGATTTACATTTAATAATTGAGTGTCCGTGCCAGTAGAAAGACTTGTTATACCAACAGGAATTGACATCCAATACCAATAACCACCTGAATATTTTGCATTAATTATTGCACCATCCAGTTTGCTTAGGAAAGGGGTACAAATTTTAGGATTATCAAGGGGAAAATTAAGGTAATATTTAAAAATGGAGGAATAACAGATACACTTATTCGGAGGATGGATTGAATTGCTCAAATACTGGCTTTACCTAACTTAAACTTACAGGTGTCAAATGGAGAACCTCCACAATTAACAATTTTA
Organism: Dasypus novemcinctus; assembly: GCF_030445035.2. Lineage (NCBI taxonomy): Eukaryota > Metazoa > Chordata > Mammalia > Cingulata > Dasypodidae > Dasypus > Dasypus novemcinctus. The sequence continues at coordinate 2,439,031 of NW_027261977.1, read as the reverse complement.
CAGGGAGGGGTAGGAATTGGTCTTCTGATTGTTTAGTCCCTGGAGCCAAAATTTGGGTGAAATGACCCCCAAATCATTTGTAAGTCTCTGCTGAAGTCATTTCACAAGGGCAAAATAATGTAATTTAGATTATGTGTACAAAAGATGAGAACACATTTTATACCTGCTAATGAATGCTATTTATGTGAATGTAGATCGCCTTATGCTTCATTTTATCAAGTGGAATATTCAGAAGTTCAACACAGATGAATATGTTTCCACTAAGGGCATCTGCAGTAACTCATGCACACAACAAGACATGCTGATGGGTATGTGCTGACCTGCCATCCACAGGAGCAATCTTGCATGGGCAATTGCTTCAGCAAATTAGACCTCATGGCACAATCTCTTGAAAGGGCAGGAGCAGGACATTTCAAAGTGAGGTAATGATTGGACAACATTATTTCCTTCTACTGCTTCAAAAGACATTAAATTTCCAAATTATCATGTATCTTCATTTTGGTATGAGAACAGATAAATGGTAAACCAGCACATCAAGGATCCAAGAGTGCCTATGAATGCAAGCAGGATAATTATATCCATCATCTATGTGGAATCTAAGTCCCCTTTTGATATAGAGGAGGAGTGGACATAACCATCCCAGGGTCCACAGAATGGAGGAATAGAGTATGGATTACAGTGGACTTACTCATATTCTACTATGGAACGATCGTGTTTAATAATGGAAGAAATTGTAGCATTGATGTGGAAAAGGTGACCATGGCAGCTGCTGAGGGGAGAGAGAGAGAAGAAGAGATATGATGTGGGGGTATTTTCAGGACATAGAGTTGTCCTGTGTGGTACTGCAGGGATAGATGCTGGACATTGTATGTCCTGCCATGGCCCACTGGGTGGACTGGGGGAGAGTGTGAACTACAACGTAAACCATTATCCATGTGGTGCAGCAGTACTCCAAAATGTATTCACCAAATGCAATAAATATGCCATGATGATGAAAAAGTTTGTTGATGTGGGAGAAGTGGGATCAGAGAGGTGGGGGTATATGGGGACCTGTTATATTTTTTGAATGTAACATATTAAAAAAAAGAGAGGCGAACAAACAAACCATTAATAGGTGTAGCAATCTTTGATGGGATAGTTGATTAGTGACTAAAAAATGTAATTTTAGATCATGTCACTCCATTATGTACAGAATGAAAAAACAGAAAAAGGGATGTAGGATGGACTCCTTTAGAACTCTGTAATTATATTTTCATCTTAAGAAGTAATAGTATGTTTTGCTGGCAAACTCTACTCTTAGGAAAAGTGGGGCATACACTTCCCCTAAGGGATGGTTATGGGTACATGGTCAAAATTATTGTTCATATCTGCCTTTCAAGTAGATGGGGTATTAGACGGGGGACATACCTTATATCCCTGCTACCTTATATGATTCTCTTCCCCATGCTCTAGCAAATTAGGATATGATAAAACCTCAATATAGAGTAAAACACACATCTTGGTGGTAATATCCCCTGGCTGTTTTTCTTCCAGGAGCAACTGCCATAGAGACTGAAAAACATGTGACTGCTCTAGCGAATGAGACTGCTCAGGCTTTAAAGGAATCCAGACTAGCAAATTCTATGCTTAATGAGGAAACCACTCAAACCCAGAAAGTAGTACTACAAAATAGAATGGCTTTAGATAATCTCACTGCTGCACAAAGAGGACCTTGTGCCCTTATTAATACACAATGTTGTGTATATAGTCCTGATTATGCTCATAATGTTACAGAGCCTTTAGCACACATGCAGCAACATATAAATTCAGTGCAAGATTTAGCTGCTGCTCCCTTATCAGATTGGTTTGCTAAGTAGTCCTGGCCCTGGAAAAGTGTGTTTATTGGATGTTTATTGCTTGGAAACTTTATTATCTTAAGTTTCTGTGTAATTTGTTGAGGAGATAGGTTATGTGCCTACTGTATAAATACTGCTTGTAAGAGTAATGATACAGCTCATTATGTGGTAAAGTGATTTGATGACTTGTAGCTCACACATAAATGTATATTGTTGAATGTATATGTAAGTCTCTTGTTTTAGGTTTGAGCAATCCTGGGATCGAATGTATTGGGAAAATACTTAATGAGTATTGTTAAAACCTAAAAGTGAAAAATCATGCAGAAGTCTTTGTTAATCAGCACACCAGTGCCTTACGGATCAGCACTTCACATATTTCAGAAGGAGAGATGAGAACTAGAACAGTGGGCACATTGACATGTTTTGTGACAAATAAGAGCAGATAGGGAGGGTTCTGGGGAGTACTGTGGTCCTCCCTGGGAAGGCCATTTTCCCAAGGAATTAACACATAAACCTTGGGAAGTACTGCCCAGAGAGTGTTGTATTCTTTCCTGGGAAAGCTGGCCACTTCCTTGGGAACTGACGCAGTCCTCTCAAGTTGGCATCTATCGTTATCAATTTCATTGATTATGAACCCAATAAAAGGGACAGGCCCCGGTCAGGCCAGTGAAGCTTGGCAGAGGGTGCTCTGCACAGGTGTTGCTTTCACTAAAGACTCTGGTTTTGGCTGCTGACTTGGGGCTTCCCAGCCTGAGATAGATGTTGGGGAGATTTTGTGTAAGACTCTTCTATTTCTCTGTTGTTTTGTGACTGATCAACATCGATTTAATCTTTTCATTGATTATGGCATTCTTGTCTCTCAGTCTAATTGTCAGGATAAACTTATTAAACTAGATGTGCATTATGTATTTATTTTGCATACAATCGGAACTCTGGCTGGAGGCGGGTCAGGTATGTCGGTGTGTTGCCCGGTTTGCTGAGCTTATATCTATAGTATACATATCCTATAGATACAAGTATATATGATATATACATCATAAAGGATTATGATACAGCAGTTGGACCCCTGTTTGTAGACAATCCTTTGCATATTTTATATTCTCCCAGATATTAACAAAAGTTTAATAAAATAAAAAATGTCTGTATTGCTTTCTTTTGCTTGAGTTAATTGAGTTATGATATCAAATCTCTCTCTCAAGAAATATACAGCAAAATATTAGGAAACCATTTTATCTAGCAGAACATTCCCCAATGCTGTAGGTGAAGGGTTCTGCCACAGGTAATTCCTTGCCTGGTGGTCTCTTTCTACTAACCACCTCCATTTGATCATTGCCAGATTTTCAGGTGGTCTAACAGAGGAGAACAGGCAATTTTGGCCATTCTGTCTGTCTTTCCCCATGAATGGGAAAATGTCGAGAGATGTAAAAATCTGTGGGGCTGCATTGACTTGATGGCTAAAACATGTCTTCAAGTCCTCTCCCACCCCTGACCTTGACTATGTTCCACATTCACAAATCAAGCCCTTAGACTGGGCACAAAGAAAGGGCAGTTTGTGAGGTTCACTGGACACAAAGAAGTCCCTGGAAGCCAAGTAAGCATATGGAACTGTCAGGACTCTGCTGTTGATGGGCAGGGGGCAGCTGTCAATTCCCCACCCCACCCCGCTGCAAGCACCTACACTTTGATCTGTCCCTGAGTGGGTGGGACTGGAAATGTGAGGGATCAGCCCCAGCTTTGTGGCCTTGCCTTTGTCATGTCCTCGCTAGCTCTCCACAAAGGACTGACTCCATCCCTGGACGACTTGGGATATTTTGAGATCTCGAAAGGGTCAATGGCAAAGAGGACAATATTCTTTCTCCATCATCCGCCACCCAGAACTCTCTCCTCACAAAGCGGTCACACTCACGCCACCTTCCACCGCCATTCCCAGAGCCTCTAGTGCCATTTGGGGTGTGACTTAGCACGAGCCTTCCCTGTCTTCCTGACACAAGCACCCCCTGCCCGCACCCTCCCTCTTCCCATGACACCTTTGTCCTTCGTTGCAAGTTAGTTTTCAAGGAGTTGGACAGTGTTTTTGCTGCAGTTTGACAATGTGCTGGCTGGTGGGGAGAGCTGGAGAGAAGTGGGTGGAGAGGGTAGGCACGAAATGTTGTCTTACCCTGCGTGGAAGCCTAAGGCTGTTGTTAGGCCAGCCCCATTGCCTAAGGACAGGTCCTTCCCACAATTTTGTGGCAGTTAAATCAATGAGAGTTCATGCATTCAGCACAAAAACACATGCACATACACTCCAGACATCTCCCACCCTGCCCACATATCCTGCCAACTTTCAGATCAGCGGCGAAACCAATTGCCCAAATTCAGCCCTGAGGAAGGAAGTCAACTGCAGGAAGCCAGGAGCAGAAAGAGGCCAGGCTATCTATGAGCCTGCATAAACACCAAGTTGCTTTGGCAGAGGCAGAGCTTTATGGATCCAAGCAAGAATCTAGCAAATGCAGGCAGCCAGGCCAAGTAGGAAGAGAGAACCTGGGACACTCTCTTGCAGACTAGAAGGAGCAGAAGCTGTCCTGAAGAGAAACCATGCACAGCCACAAAACAGGACCATGGGCTCCTGCTGCCAGGGCTGGTGTTAGTTGGGTCTGGAACCCACTAGGAGGATCTACTTGGGTCTTCCAGTAGAAAGTGTGGCCACCTGCATGGACTTCCACAATGAAATATACTTTTTATATTTTCAAAAGATACTTAGATTCACAAAATTTTACACGAGAAAATATAAGGGATTCCCAGGTGCCCCACTCCCCACTCCCCATGCCTCCACTTTTCCCCAATAAAAACATCCTTCATTAGTGTGCTACATTCATTGCAATTGATGAATACATTTTGGCACATTGTCACTAAGCATGGATTATAGTGTCCACTGTTCTTTATGCTCTTTACCAGTCCATTTGATTTGTCAAGTTTGATTAGTTACCTTGGTCCTCGGCCTTTGAGCAACCCTTTATCTGACTTGACAGTGCAATCAAATTTCCATTCCTGATGGTAAAACCCACACAGTAACAGTCCAGGAAAGTGCAATGAATAATTTACTTAGAGCTGCCGAGGACTCCAGCTTAGAATCTGCTTTGCTCCGGAGAGGAAGGAAACAGGTAGGCTGCTGTTCCTGGGGAAACACAAAACATCTTTTTGAGCCCCGGGAAGAGCAGCTGATTAGCTACTGGGTTTTGGAAAAAGAACAAGGAGCAGAAAAAAAGAAAGGGTGGGAGGAAACTGGGAAACACGAGAGAGAATCCAAGGAACAGAGGAGGTGCAAAGACGAGGAGGGTGACACCAAGAGCACCAAGAATCCTGGAACCCATCTCCACTGGAAACTCCTTACCACAGCACAAGTTCTGTGCCTGACCTGCAGGGAACTTCCGAGCAAACCAGGCTAGGCAGAGACCACAGGGGGTCAGGGGTCGGGAGACGGGATTCAGGAGTCAGGGTGCCTCAAGTAAATTCTGCCTCTCTGCTTGGTGGTGGGCAGGCAGGGTCATTCTGTAGTCTGTTGTCTCCATATGTAGTTTTTGTTATTTCATTGCCTTCCTCAATGTACTTTAGTATTCCAGAAACCTTGCCCAGAAGAAAAGCTTAATAAACTTCATTCCAGAAACTCACTGAAAGACCATTCCTTTGAAACCATCGAACCACAGCATACACAGCAGGAATCTCACTCACTTGTGTCAAAAGCCTCATCTATGTCCTTCCATCCTACATTATTGAATCATTTCTATCCAGCATTCTAACAGGCCCCACAATGAAAGACCACTGACAATCCTAACTTCAAATCTCAGAAACATCCAAACTTTATCCTTTCCTGCCCCCTTCTCCCCTTCCGTGACTAGGACTTTGTTGAGGAACTTTTCTTCCTTATCATGGCAATAATGACTTAAGCATAGTCTTATCTTCAGGTTGTTTAAATGGTATTTTCCAGGAGCCAGTGATTTCAACCAGAGGGAGAAAATGGTGGGGTTGGAGAAGCATTAAACATAAACCCAGAGACCTTGCCAGTGTGGAGTTTGAGGATCATGAGGTATGTTCTTGTTTTGTTTCTTGTTTTTTTTTTTTTTTTTTTGGATGACCACTAATCCCATCTGCGATACCCAGGGTGCAGGGTCAATTCTACCACAGTCCGAATGTGAAGGCAAAGCAAAAGCCAACTTGGAGCTCACTTGCTCACCAGCTGCCTATCCTCCCCAGACCACTACTCTCACTTGGCACTTTCTGGCCCAAAGAGGGGACTGCTCTGCCTTGCTTCCCACCTAGTGCTCTTCTCTGCTCCCAAAGCTCAAACTGAGAATAAGGATTTTTCTTCCTTTCCCCCAGGATTGCTGGATTCCAATTTCCTCTCAACTCTCTCCTTCCCTTTGCAAACTCCAGGAGAGAAGTGGAGAGTTTCCCTATCTTACAGAGGGAAAAATAATTATAAAGAAGTAAAGAGGTCTGGGGACGTGGAGCCATAGTGTAAGGCAGTGCAGAGGCTGAACTGGCTTCATGGCAGGTGGTGTGCAGGGGTTGTTTAGGTTGCCAATGTCTTTTAACTGTTGTGAGTCAGGGTGCTATGAATATTGTAAAAATATCTGATCTAGTCCTTGCTTTCATTTATTTGGGGCAGATACCAAGAGATGGGATTGCCTTGTCCTAAAATAATTCCAGGTTCAACTTACTGAGGAACTGCCGAACTGATTTCCTCGAAGGTAGCACCATGTTTCGTCCCACCAACAGTGCCTAAGTATTCCAGTCTCTCTCCTCCTTTGCCAACACATTCCTCTTTCTAAAAAAAAATAGCCATTCTAGTGGTGTGAAGTCTCATGCTTTTCATTTGCATTTCCCTGATGATCAGTGATATTAGCATTTTTTTCATGTACTTATTGCTTATTTATATATCTTTTTTTGATGTCTATTCATCTATGCACTTTTTCCTGCCCATTTTAAAATTGAGTTGTGTGTCTTTTTGTTGGTGAGCTGCATCAGTACTTCATATATATTCTTGCTGTTAATCAGATTTATGGCTAGCCATTATTTTCTGCCATTCTGTAGCTTGCCTTTTAACTGTCTTAATAATATCTTTTGACTATTAATACAAAATTTCTTATTTTATCAAGGAAAAATTTTGCACCAGATAATGCTAAGCAGGCAAGGCCGAAAATAAACCAAGCTTTAGGCAAGAAATAAAGGAGATATCAGAGGCTAGTGTGTGTGTGGGTGGGGGGGGGGGTATGAGAGAGAGAGACAGAGACAGACAGATAGAGAGACAGAGAGAGAGACAGAAACCAGAGCTGGGGAGAGAGAAGACTCAACTCACAGGGGAGAGAGAGGACTCAACTCCCTTAAAGAAGAAGCTGGAGAGTTTTTAAGGACTGCAAGAACACTTGATAGGGGAGGTCAAGCAGTGTGGGGAGGGCCCATGATTAGGTGCTATATCCTTAGGTGGAATGTATTCTATCTGGACTCTCCAAGGGGCAAGTTGAGGGAGGTCAGGGACTTGTAGTGAGGAACAAGCCTCAACAAAGTTTAGTCAAGAGAAGGAAAAGTAAAGGCTATCCTGGCCAGTAAGACAATGGATGTGGGACTTCTTAACCTATACTGTTTTTGAGGATCCCATTGTCAACTGATGGACTTTATTTTCTGTCCCTCCCCTTAATTCCTTTTGCGTGGGTATCCTGTCTAAGAAATAATTGCAAAATCCAAGAATATGAATGTTTACCCCCGTTGTCTTCTAAGAGATTTATGCTTTTAGTTGGTGTGAGCTAGGGATCCATTCTCATTATTTTGCATATGGATAACCAATTTTGACAGAACCATTTGCTGTAAAGACTCTTCTTTCCTCAATTAATATTCTTGGCACCCTTGTTAAAAATTAGTTGATCACAGGTATAAGGGTTTGTTTCTGAACTCTCACTTTCTATTCTATTGGTCTCTATTTTTGTCCCTATGCCATCATGACACTAGTTTGATTATTGTACATTTGTTGTAAGTCTTGAATTCAGGAAGCTTGAGACCTCCAACTTTGTTCTTTTCAAAAATTAATTGGCTATTTGATGACCTGTGAAATTCTTTATGAATTTGAGAGTCAATTTTTCCCTTTCTGAAAAAAGAAAAAAAATTCTGCTGGGACTTTGGGTCTTTGATAGTATTGCATTGAACCTGTACATTATTTTGTGTAGTATGACCTCTGTCCAATTTCCTGGCTGCTAGTACAATGAGTTGGCAAAAACAACAGGAGTTTTTTGGCTCAGGGATTTGAGATGAGAAGTTCTAAACTGAGGAATGGCAATACTTTGTCCTCAAAGTGTGTCTTCTGGGGGATGGCTGCTGGCAGTGCCTGGGGTTCCTTGGGTTTTCCTTCACTTGTGGATATCCTCTACTTAGTACTAATCATAGGTTCAAATAGAAGAGGCAGAAGAGCCCTGTATAGGGAAACCACAACAGAGTCCAACTGTGTCACTCAGAGGAGCATAAATTCCAAAGTAGAGCCCACTGATAAGGCACCACACTCCTGGGCTATCTACCCTGACAATAGTGTCTGGATGTCTCTAGAGCCCTCAGGAGCCCTGCTCTTTGGTGTAGTATCTACTTTGGCAGTCTGTGAGATCCTGCTGAGACACACATAAACAGAACCTCCACAGTGACCTCCCGACTCACTTTGAAGTCTCTTAGCAATATAAATTTATTTGTCTTTACCTTTTCTTCCATTTGGTCAAGGTCTTTGCGTTGCTAGCTGGTGCTTGGTAGTGATCCCTCAGTGCCAAGGAGGTTCATGCCTGGTAGTCATGTCCCACACTGAGGGAAAGGTAATGTATTTAATGTAATGTATTTATATATTGTGATCAGTTTAAATGAGGCCACATTTGAGCAACAAGGAGGTTCCCAGGAGGTAACCCTTAGCACCCTCTAATCCTAGGCTAAGCTTCAATTTCAAGAGTAAAGATTCATAAGCACAGTCATCACAATTAAGGGCTCATCAGTGGAAAGTCTTCCATCACTAGTCATTGACCCTGTACATGGGGGATTCTTGCTGTTTTGTTAGAGAATGTGGCAGAGCTCCCCAGGATGGGACTTGGATAGTCCATCAGTTGTGTGAATTTCCACCCACCGTGACAATGTTGCATGAACATTTGAACATATTTATATACCATATATGTATGTCCAGGTGAGTTTCCTCCCATGTATCCCCCATCACTGACATCCTCAACAATGATCCTCCCCTGCGATAATTGTAACCCACTAGGTCCTGAGTTTCAGTGGTGTTGCAACACCTACTCTCTAGTTCATTGATCTTACCAGGACAACTAACAAGGAGGTGGTGATGGACAATTACCATAACAAGGAAAGGAGAGAGTCTACAAGCAAGACCTTCCCAGAATCCTCAGGACTGGACAATGAACTATGGGCTAAAGGCTAAAGTAGACTTACTGGTATTCTACTGCAGACTTATTGTGATTCTAGAAATGGAAGAACTTATATCATTGATGTGGAGACAGTGGCCACTGGAGGTTCTGAGGGCATGGAGAGCAAAAACGGGGTGTAATGTGGGGGCATTATGGAGACTTAAGAGTTGTCTTGAATGACATGGCAACAACAGACACAGGCCCTTGAAGATGTTGCCGTAGCCTACAGAATTGGATGGGAGCGAGTGTAGACTACTATGTGGACTTTGGTCCATGCTTAGCAGCAATACTCTGGGATGTGTTAATCAGTTACAATGAATGTACTACCCTAATGAAAGATATTGTTAATGTGGGAAAAATGTGGAAGATGTAAGGAGTGGGAAATATGGGAATCCCCTTTATTTTTATGTAACATTTATTTAATCTAAGTATCTTTTTAAAAAATGTAATACAAATGTAATGTTACTATAATGCTATTATAAACTCTAATTATGTATGCATAGACCAAAATTGAATTTTCCTAATTCAAAAAAAAAAAAAAAAAAAAAAAAGGAGAGTTGAGCCATTCATCTGTTAGTTCACAGTTGACTTTGTGAAGAGAATAGAATAGCTGAGACCAGAAAGAAATGAGCCCTGAGAAAAGAGACAAACCCTAGGCTAGATGACAGCTGAGCTTGGAAGAAGCTGGACTCATAGAGCCTTAAGAGGAAAGAGGAAGACTGTACCCCTGCAGATTTTACCTGCCATCTTGCATCAACACATGGCAACAGACTTTGGGTACAGAAGTACCTATTATTGTACCTTGAGTTGGACTTTTAAGAACCTTGTAACTGTAAGCTTCTACCACAATTAAACACTTTGCATCAGCACTCCTTTAGCTGACTAATACAACCACCCTATTTTTAACAACTTGTATTAGTGACATACTTTTTTTTCTAGTTCATGAAAGGACATTCTTATATCAGACTTATCATTCGCAACCATATTTCTGTTTTATATAATCCTATGCTTTATCTTCTAGTTGTCCTTCTAGAGACATACAAGGCCCCAACTGCATAATTAGCACTGTTATGTTTATTCACAACTATGTGCTACCAACACCTCCATCCATTTCCAAAAACCTAGAATTAGCCTAATGAAAAATTCTGCACAATTTAAGCATGAACTCTTTATTATCTATACTTTTCCATCTACTGGCAACTTAAAGTTCAGATGTGCATTCTATGAGTTTGTGTGTTATATATATTTTCATTTTAGTGAGATCATACAGTAATTTAAGTTTTCTGCTTTTGTTGTATGCCTCTAATGTATTTTTAATTTCTACTACTGTGTTTTTCTGACGTTGTTTGAGTCTTTTATGGACCCCTGAAAAGATCATGTCTCTAGATCTATTCCATTCCTGTTGGCTTAAATCTGTATATCTGGGCTCTTCCTTTGAATGGATTACTTCAGTAGGGTGCGACACAGGGTATGTCTTAATCTTCTTATTAGAGTCCTTTATAAAAGGAATGAATAGGGAAAGAAGGAATGGCAGAGACACAGGAGCTCAGAGAGAAACCCAATAGCTGAGATTGAGGTCATAGATGGTATAGCCAGATGTGAAAAGCAACAGAGACTAGAGGAGAAGGCATAGATGGACAGACACTGCCATGTGCCTCCCCATGTGACAGAAAAGTGCAGGATTGCCCACAGCCAGTTTTCAGGGAATGAGCATTGCCTAATAATGTTTTGATTTGGATATTTTCTTAACCTTGGAACTGCAAGATTGCAAATCAATAAACCCCATTTTAAAGGGGAACTACTCTTCGGTATTGCTTTTGACGAAAACCCTATCATTACCATAATTTTTGCTGTTTTTATTTATATTTTCAAATTATTTTTTAGGCTCACACCTTGTCTTCTTTTTATCCTTTTTCTCTTTATACATATGCACATCAAAAGTGTACATTCAGTGACTTTTGCTAAAATAACAGCATTATGCCCTCATCATTTTCAAAAAGGAAAAAATCCCTACCCCTTAGCAGCTACCTCTCAATCTCTGTATTATTCCTGTTTCTTCCATAACCACTACTGTAATTCTATCTCTATAATTTATTTATATATATATGTTTTTTATACGTGGAGTCAAACAACATGTAGTATTTTGTGACTTATTTTTTCACTTTGTATAATTCCTTTTTTAAAATTGGTAGAAAAATATTAACATTTGTTATACCATACTTTGCTTTAGGTACTTTTTGCCAAATATCACCCCATTATTAAAATTTTCTAAAAATAACATGCATTGTTTTGATTAGCAGAGAAACATTCTTATGTTTTGGAGCACTGCATGGACTATTGTTTACATTGTAATTTATACTCTCTCCCAGTCCACCCAGTGGGCCATGGCAGGACATACAATGTCCAGCATCTGTCCCTGTGGTACTACCCAGAACAACTCCAAGTCCTGAAAATGCCCTGCAGCATATCTCTTTTTGCCTCCCCTACCCTCAGCAGCTACTGTGACTTCTTTCTCTACCTCAATGCTACAATTTCTTTCATTACTAATCACAGTAGCTCCATAATAGAATATCAGTAAGTCCAGTCTAATCCATACTCTATTCCTCTAGTCCGTGGATGCTGGGATTGTTATGCCCACTCCCCCTCCATATCAAGAGAGGGCTTAGATTCCACATGGATGATGGATGAAATGCTCCTACTTGCAGGTGTATGCATTCTTGGTTCCCTGGTGTGTTGGTTGACTTTCTTCAGCTCCCTGTTAGCTGGCCAGGGTAAGTCCCATAAACCAGATGGTGGGAGTTGCAAGTCTGCTGAGGCTTATGGCCTGGCTGTCACGGGGACAGTCCAGAGAGTCAGGTCTCCTGACCATTCCCCAAACACAGCACCAAATACTGGTCCTGTAAAAGTAATAGAAGAGGCATGTGTAGAAAGGTCATATCTGAGTCCAACTCCATCATTCAGTAACACAAACTCCAAAGTAGGGCCAAGTGACATGGCACTGAACTCCAGAGTCATCTTCCATGATTGTAGAAACTGTGGGTCTCTGTAGCCCTCAGAAGAACCAGCTCCTGGGGTTGTGTCTACTATGGCTGCCTCTGGGACCATACTAAGGCATGCATAAGCATTACTGCTTTGATGACCTCCTGACTATTTTTTGGAGACCCATAGCAATATAAACTTATTTGTTTATATTGAGTTTATATTCCCCCTTTTATACAAAATCATAGAGCAGATTTTAACTCATGATATTACATGTAGGCTGAGATATTCTGCTGGTCTGAGTTGGCCCTTTTATTCAAGGTCTTTTCCTAGTTACATCATCAGCTGGTACATAGTAGTAATCTTTCAGCACCAAGGAAGCTCATCCCCAGGAGTCATGTCCCACTCTAGGGGGAACGTAATGCATTTACATGCTGAGTATGGCTTGGAGACTGGCCCATTTGAGCAACATAGAGGTTCTCAGGAGGTAACTCTTAGGCACCCTGCAGCTCTAGGCCTAGTTCATATTTCAGGCTCACAGGCTCATAATCATAGCCATCAGTATCAAGGGTTCATTGTTGGATCATCCACTTTATTGGTCTTTGCCATTGCACTTGGGGGATTGTTGCTATTCCATTGGTGAATGTGGTAGAGCTCCCCTGGCTAGGAACTCAGCACTCTCTCAGTTGTCATTTTTAACTGAAACCACTATGAAAATATCCAAATGTTTTTATGCATACATGACCTGGAGAAGCCCTCCCAATGATGTGCTCCCTACCAATAACACCCCACACCTGTGTTCCTGCCCTGCCATAGTTGAACCTTTCTGTGGTCCAAAACTTCTTTAAAAATGAAGCCTAATATATTACCATGTTCCATAATAGTAAAATGGAATATAGTGATGGGTTTAAATGTTAGATATAGAATACATACATATTTAGAAAAATTAGATAAAGTGAAAATAAATTGCGGTATCAAAAAATGAAATAATGAGAAAGCTTTGTATTTGATGTTTTCCCTTTCATTGCTGCTATAGGTGTTGCCCTATATGTACAGTGGCAAGGCAATTTCTTCCATTTATTTCTCAGTGTCTACAACCTTTCTTCCTTTATTTTTTTTTCTACTTATTAATTTTGTCTTCATAAGTTTTAGAATACAGTAATTCACATATACTCTATACAGTACTCCCACATATCAAACAGCAAACCATTTGTCCCTTCCCCAGCAATGATCATTTTACATGCTCATATTATATTTGATGCAGCTGATGTACAGATATTGAAACAATAGCTTTCAAACATCGTTCCATCTTCAGTTTTCATTGTGGTTTATATTTTAGACTACACAATTTTCTAAATTTTTAGTTATGTTATGTTTTACATTATGGTTTACATTTTAGCCGATAGATTTTATACATTTTTGGTGTAATTTAACATGTCCTATATTCATCATTGCATGACCACTTTCATTGTCCCACAGTTACTTTGATTCCATCTATTCAATACCTCTGCCCCCCCTCCCCTCCGGGCCCACAGTGATTATCAATCTTCATTACTTGAAAGACCATACTCAGAGATACTTGGAAAAATGCTGAGGGCTTGACATACTAGACTGCCCTAACCCATTGGGAGCCACCAATTCTCTCAAGAGTTACAATTCCCTCTGTTTGAGAACATCAGTTGTCCCCAGGATGTGGTTATACCTTCACTCTCATTGTATCGGTCTCCACCCCATGATACAACCCACTATGACAAAATGAGAGCTCACACACTCCCTAGAAGCTTGCCCTGTGTCACATGCCCCCCATTTAAGCATCTTAAACAGGTAACCTTCCTGATTATATTTTCAAAAATTTTTTTCTACAATATTATTTCAACCACATATCTAATAATCTCCTATTTCCAAATTTTCTCCCTACCCTTCCCCCAATTTCTTGGGCCATCTGACCCTTCTTCCCATCCCTAGCCCCCTCAAGCCCACAAAACCCCACCCAAAGTTATCCCTATGCCCCCATTTTATCCATTCCCTATACAAATACTTACCTCCAGCTGATCATAGATTTCACCCTTGTAGGTGTCAGCTTGCAACCTTCCTCCACCCCCCAACTTCTTTTAAGCCTATCATCCAGTCTCTAGCTCTCAGGGAAAGCTTGGTTTACTTATTTCATATCAGAGAGGTCATGTAGTATTTGTCCTTCAAATTTCAGATACTCTATCTACTAATTCACTTTTACTTTCCTTAACCATTTCAACTCTGCTACTGTATGCCCCAAATGTATTAATTTGATCCTTTCTGCCTTTTGTTCCCATAAGATCTGTTACTTCTCTTTGTAAAGTTCCAAATTCTTTGGGTTTACCCCCTGCCTTCTCAATATCCTTAATCTCTTTAACTATCTGTAGCACTTTGAGCTTATTTTATGATGTCCAAAAAAGAAAAAGAATATGCTTTTGAACTAATCCAATTCTGTGCATGTGAGACCATTTTGGTTGTACTACTTCAGTGAGGAATGACTCAGACCCTCTTGCTGGGTCTTATATAATGAAGACACACAGAGATTCACAGGAAAAGGGAGTTCTGCTATTTTTACCCTTACATGTAAGAGAGGACTCAAGGAAATCTAGTGTCCAATACTTACACATAAAACCCCTAAAGACTGGGACCAGGGAGCACCTCAAAGTTCAAGAGACAAGTTCTATGTCTAGATGCTCACACTTGAGCTCTGGGAGGTGGTAGATTCTGAAGGGAGAGACAAGGACCTTGGCAGAGATTAGAACCCAACTTGCCTCTCAACATAGAAGGACATCAGATTCACCAGTAGCTGTCTTGGTGAGAAAGCATCTCTGGTGAAACCTTGATTTGGACATTTTTGGCCTCAGAATTTAAGTTTTATTTTTAAAAATAATCCCAATTATAAAAGTCAACCCATTTCTGGAACTTTCCTTCTTCTGCCCTGTGGCAAACTAAGACATCATCTAATTGCAGTTATTAAGGAAATTTGAATATCTGTGATTTATTGTCTCAAATCTTGTTTCATCTGGTGATTTAATATGTTCCTTTGACTGGGCCATGTTTATTACTATGGTTTGTGATATTTTCGCTTGTGTCTTGTCATATGATTTTTTTTTAATGTTTGTTTTGTGTTCAAATACTCTTTTAGCCGGTGTCTTTCTTATCGTTTGGCTTTTTCCTAAGGCTGCTCTTTGACATTTGATTAAATTTATTTTGAACTTTTATAATACCTCATGCTTAACAAATATTTTTCAGTCCTTATTTATCTGATTTTCACTTTGAATATATGGTTAAGTTTATTCCTAAATATTTGTTTCTTTTAGGAGCTATCATAATTGAAATTATTTTCCCTGACTTTTTCCTCAGATTGTGCATTACTACTGTCTTTTAAAGTCTCTCTTATCTGACATAAGTATAGCTATGCTGACTTTTTGTTGTTGTTATTATTGCATGCATTGAACATCATTTTCACTGTCAGTCTATTGGTATCCTTGGGTCTATTTTGAGTCTCTTTCAGACAGCATATAGATAGTTGATATTTTCTCACCCATTCTGCCACTCTGTCTTTTGATTGGGGAGTTTAATCTATTAACTTTTAAAGTTACTACTATAAAGGCAGTTCTTAATTCACTCATTTTTGACCTTTGGGTTTTATCTGTCATATTTTACTTTTCATCCCTCTTTTTTATGCTTTCAGTTAATTTTACTGGTATGATCTTCATTTCTAGACTCTCTTCCAAGTCTTCTCTCCTGTCTTTTCTTTTCAGACTGTAGCAAACCCTTTAGTTATTTCCTGCAAAGCCAGTCTCTTCATTGCAAATTCTCAGTTTCTGTTTGTCTGTGAATACAGTGTATTCTAAATTCACCCTTATTTTTGAAAGACATTTTTATTGGCTATAAGATGCTTGCCTGGAAGTTTTCCTCTTGCAGTATCTTAAATATATCATACCACTGTCTTCTTGCCTCAATGGTTTCTCATGAGAAATTGTCAGGTAAACTCACTGGATATTCCTTGTATGTTATAAGCTGATTTTCTCTTGCTGCTTTCAAAATTCTGTCTTTGGCACTTGAGATTTTGATTAGTGTGTGACCTTTTTTTAAATTTTATTTTATTTCTAATTATCTTTTTAAAAAGTTAATAGATCACACAAAATATTACATTAATAAACATTTGATGTTCCTATATATCCCACTCCCACTCCCCCACCGCCATCATTTTTAAATTGTATTTTATGAAGATATATAGATCACAAAAAATGTTACGTTAAAAAATATAAGAGGTTCTCATATACCCCACACTCTTCCCACATCAACAACCTCTTTCATCACTGTGTCACATTCATTGATTCTGGTGAATACATTTTGGAACACTGCTGCACCACATGGGTAATAGTGTACATTGTAGTTTACACTCTCCTCCAGTCCATTCAGTGAGTTATGGCAGAAAATATAAGTCCAGCATCTGTCCCTGCAATATCATTTAGGACAACACCATGTCCTATAGTATATGTCTTGAAGTTGTTCTATTCAGATTTATTTGGGTGGGAATATGTTGTGCTTTCTGGACATGGATATTTTTGTCCTTCAATCGGGTTATTTTCTACCATTATTTCTTCAAATATTCCGTTGGCCCCTTTCCCTTTTCTCCTTTCTGGGCCACCCATGACATGTTCATTTGTATGTCTCTTGTGGTAATGTATTTTTCCAAAGACCTTGTTCAATTTTTTCCATTCTTTTCATCAGTCCTTTTGTACGTTTGCTCTTAGAGGCCATTTCTACAAGCTCACCAATCCTTTCTTCTGTCACCTCAAATATGCTATTATCTGATTCCAGTGTGTTTTTTATTTCATTTACTGTGACTTTTATGCCCATAAAATCTGCTGGTTTTCTATGCATGCTATCATATTCTCATTTGTGCTCATCCAGTGTCTCCTTAATATCCCTAATCTCTAGCCATCTAATTTAATTTATTAAGATTTGTTTGAATATCTCTGATTCATTGTCTCAACTCCTTTCTGTCATCTGGAGATTTATTTTGTTTCTTTAAGTGGGCCGTCTCTTCCTGTCTCTTGGTATTTATTGTCATTTTTTGTTGGTGTCTTGGCATCTGGATTACTAGATATATTTCTTCTGTGTGCAGTTTATCTCTTTAGTTGAGGGCTTTCTTGCCCTCCTCTACACAACCATGGCTGGTTGTGTAAAGGAGACAAGGATGTAGTAGATGCTGTAAGTTGTGGAGGCTCAAGCTGCCAGTATTTCCCCAGGGACCAGTGAAATTTTTCCCACTTTTCTCCTTTGCCAGACCTAGGGTCAGAGTTACAGCTGTGTGTAATAATTCAAGTTGTGCAGGTCAAGACTGTAGTTGTACAGAGCTTCAGTCTCTTTCCTTCCCTGCCTGGGGCAGGGATGGAGCTGCAGGTATGGGCAGTAATCTATGCCATGCTGGTCCAAAATGACCACAAATTGCTTGGTGGACTTCCAGCCATTCAGTCTGTGTCAGGTGAATACATATGCAGTTACCCAGAGAGGCTGGTGCAGATCCCACCATCTTCCTTCCTGCCAGAGCTGGAGCTGAATCCTAGCCTAAAACTGCCACCAGATCTTGGTGGAAAGAAGCCAGTGCCTATCATCACTGTGATTTCTCAGTCAGTCCAGCTTCCCCTCATGTAAGGGGCAGAGACAAAATGGTGGCTACTGGCCTCTTTCTGATTTGGACAGATTCAAACATTAGCTGTTCTTAGGATTATATGTTAGCCAGTTGAATTTACCAACTCTGCAGCCGGCCAATCTTCTCTTTGCCTTACTCCCAAATCTATGCTTTTCTAAAATACCCAGCAGATAGTGCTCTTCATCTAGCTGCTCCCCACAGCCCTAAGATAGTATTGTGCCTTTAATTCTCAGTTGACATGGACTTTGATAGGGGCATGTTTGAGAAGTGGTCTCACCAGATTCCAACTCTTCCATAGTTCCTAATGCCTGGCATCTAAGTCACAACCTTTACTGGGCCCCCTAAGGTAGGTGAGATGAATCTGCCCAAGCTGCCCCAAATGAGAGTTCAGACTATATAGAGCTTCCTTTATTTCCTGCGTGCATTAGGCTTGGTTGTGCAGTAGCCCTTTAAGGTGGGTGGGGTGAATCTGCTTGGGCTTCCCTGAGAGCATACTCAGACACTTTAGCACTTCTTCTCCTACCGGGAGTGCAGTAGCTCTTAAAGGTGGGTGCAGTGAATCTGCCCATGCTGTCCCAAGAAAGAGTGTTTAGAGTGCACCGAATTTCCTCTCCTTCCAGGAACACTGTATTAGTCAGCCAAAGGGGTGCTGATGCAAAGCACCAGAAGTCTATTGACTTAAAATGAGTATTTATTTGGGGTGAAAGCTTACAGTGACAAGGCCCTAAAGAGTCCAACATAAAGTTGTTTTCTCACCCAAGGTATTAGTCATGTTTGAAGCAAGATGGCAGGCAAGCTCTGTATGATTTTTCTTCTTCCTCTTAAGTCTCCATGGGCCCAACTTTTTCCCATCTCTGCTGTAGCCTGGCATTGGGCTTCTGTGCTTCCTGGGACTTTAGGTGTTAGAGCATTCTCGCTTCAATATATCTTCTTCTGTGTCTTAGTGAGTGAGTGCCTGGTTTATATCAGTCCACCAAGGGAACGGGGATTTAAATGAATTACATCCTACTGATGTGGTACAAACAAAGCCATATTCATAACATAATTTAATCAAAGATATCTCAGCTGAATTTCATACAATCTAAGGGTACCCAAAGGAACAGAGCAGTTTGCAAATAAAATTTATCTTTTTGGAATTCATGAATAATCTTAAACTGCCACATCTCACCCTCTGAATTCCAAAAAAGGCATTACAATTTTAAAAAATCCTTAAATCCTTTCACTTAACTATGCTATATAAAACATCACATCACATTTATAGAAATACAGTTTTTCTTGCAGCAAATTTCCCTCTAGCTGTAGAACAGTGAAACTTACAAGTGATTTGCCTGCTTCCAATATACACAGGGACAGAAACAGAATAAAGATTTACATTATTATATGAAGTATTTGGGAGGGAAAATTGAGTCACTTGTCCCTACCAGTTCTGAAAAACTGTGGTGCATATCCCATTATATTTTAAAGTCTGAGAGGCATTCTCCAGATAATTTCTTCTACCTGGGCTTCATAGGGGCCCACCCTTTCCACAGTATTTCCCAATGGCCATTTTCTTGGTTCTACCCTCAAGCATCTGGGTAGTGACTGAGTTTCAAGGACATTAGAGTGAAGGCCACTCTTTCCTAACTTCTAGGGTCCAGTGACAACCCCCTTAGTAGACTGAGGTGGTAGTAACATTCTGCCTAATCTCTGGCATACAGGCCCATCCCTCCTTGATTGTGAGTTGGTGACCTGGCATTCCCTATTTTATGGGGACAGGAGCACTCCTCTCAGAGCAATGAATGAGGTGTCAACCACACTTACCTCAAACCTTGAGGAAGATGCAACACCCTCTCTAAAGCCTGGGATGGAAAGACTCTCATGAACAGCAGGATGGGACATCCACCCTCTTCAAATGCCAGAGCAAAATTACCCTATCTGTACACATGTGCAAGTTTCCTCTCTTGGTCCAAGGAAATGTCTTAATTACAGATCTCAGCTTCCATGGTTTTCCTCTTAAAGTTGTTTTTCCTTCCACCTTTTCCCTCCTTGTCCCTTTTAGACCAGGCGAAAATGTTTTCTTCATACAGATGTCACCAAAAAATGTGTTGGTTTAACATGCAAGAAGCAGGGGTCCAAGCCATCAACCAATAACACTTTACACAAGTCTCTCCTGAATAATTGCATTTTCAATCCTGGCTTACCAGTTTCAAGTTTAGTTAATTCCTCAAATAGGGCAATTTCATCTGTGAGTTTGATTTCCAGAGACTTGGAATTTCCAGAATCAGTTTCTGTTTTTTTCTAACCAATAATTAAGTTCTCAGCTTATCTTTATCCTTTAATGTTTTGCTAAAAGCTGCAAGGAGAAGCCAAGCTACATTCTCCAAATTTACTTTGGAAATCTCCTTGGCTAAGTGTCCAAGTTTGTACTTTTCCATATAACACCAGGAATAAATCTTGCTATGTTCTCTGCAACTTTAAAACATGGGCCACCTTTCTTCCAGGTTCAAATAATTATTTCATCATTTACTTCTAAGGTCTCATCAAAGGACTCTTTAGCATCCATATCCTTATTAACAGTTCCTTCAAAGCAATCTAGGCTGTTTCCATCAGGCACCTCACAATTCCTAAAAAAAAAAAAAAAAAAATACACCTTCCCCATTTATAAAACCATTCCAGCATTTTTAGTACTTGCAAAAGAACCATCCTGCTCCCAGTACCAAATTCTATACGTTAGCCAAATGTAAGGTACCAGAAATTGGTTGGCTTCTCTAGAGAATATTTATTTGGGGTAAAATCTTACAGTTACAGGCCTTCAATAGTCCAACTCAAGGCTGTTTTCTCACCCAAGTCTCATGTTATATGTTGAAGCAAGATGGCAGGCAATCTGAACGATCTCTCTTTCCTTCTTCCTTTTATATCTCTATGGGCCCAGGTTCTTCACATCTCAGCTGTAGGTTGGTATAGGGCTTGTCTCTCTTCCTGGGCTTTATCTATTTTAGCCTTCTCCTTTCTGAATATCTTCTTCTGTTCCATCATGAATGAGTGCCTGATTTATTTTAGCCCACCCAGGGAACAGAAATTTCACCTGAGTTATACTCTGCTGACATAGTCCAATCAAATCCCTAATCTTAAAATATTTATTCAATCAGCTGAATCTAATACAATCAAAGGGTATCACAGCTAGAGGAACAAATCATTTTAAAAACATAATCTCTCTTGTTGGAATTCATAAATAATCTCAAACTGCCATTGGCACATTGGGGCCAGGGATGCCACAGCCCTTTAAGATGGATGGGGTGAAACACTGTCTACATTTCTTGGAGTTCACTGGCCCCTTATATAGGTGGGGTAAATCTATCAGCTCTGACCTTAGGAAGTGATCAAACCATACCCAACTCCCTCTGTCTGGGGATGTGGGCCCAAGCACTGTCCTCCAGTAGCTTTCCAACGTGGGCATGCTAAACACAATTCCTACCATCCAGAGAATCTAGTGCATTTTTCAGTCACCACAGTTTCCATGCCAGCCAGGACTAAGGCTTCCAGCTTCTTTGAGACTTGGGCATGTTTAAACTTCAGCTGTGCTTAGAATTGGACTCCAACCAGCAAAATTTGATAATCCTAGCTGTCGTTAGTTGCAGACCATTTCCTCTCCCCTGATTTTATGGAAGGGAACTTCTGTTTCCAACCAGGGAGTGGGCCCTAAGGCAGTCCACCTTACCAGTGGGAGATCTGCTCATGAGTCTTCACCAATGACTGTCAGTCTCCTCCTTCTGCTTTCCCCTGGATAGTGTATGGTATTCTTATGGTCTCTGGAGTTCCTCAATTGGTCCAGACAGATTCCTGATTGATTTTAGCTGCCCTGTGAGGACAATGCCCATTTGCAGTGAAGATTCATGAGTAGAGTACTGATGCTGGTGTGGTTGGTGCTCATCCTCTACTGGCAGCATAAGCCACCTTGGGTGCTATTCCATGGCTGGAATTGGAAGTTCCATTTCCCCAAAATAGGGGAGGAAGAGACAGTTGACTATCAAATTCAGTTATTTATTAGTAAATTTGGGTGGCTAAAGTATAATCTGAGAACAACTAAAGTTTGAACCTGTTTAAGTCACAAACAGACAGAAACTCTGCCTCTGGCATTAGGGGAAGCAGAGCTGATTGAAACTCACGACAGTATGGACTAGTTTCTTTCCAGAAACAGCCCTATTTATGAGATTATTTATGAATTCCAACAAGAGAAATTATGTTTGTAAACTGATTTGTTCCTCTAGATGTGATACCCTTTGATTGTGTTAGATTCAGCTGTATCAGATTACAGTCCTAACCTAGACGCTAGCCCCACCTCTGGCAGGTGAGGTGCATGAACCAGCCTCAGTGGGTAACTGCAGGTGCTTTCAGCCAGGATAGGCTCAATAGTCACATGGAACCCCACTACTCATACTCTCTGTGCTCAGGAAAAGAGCTGTTTCCTCTGCCTCTCTGAACAACTTCGGGTGCTTTTGACCAACATGATCTGGTTTTGAGAGCCTTTGATTCATCTCCATCCTCCCACCCCCACAGTACAGAAGGGGACTAGGGTTTGTTCAGCCTCTCTGGGCAACTGCAGGTGCCTTCAGCTCATATAGACTGGGTATTTGGGCACCTGTAGCTTCACCTCCATTTCCCAATAGGATACAGGAGTAGATTTTTTCCTCAGCCTTTTCAGGCAACTGCAGGTGCTTTTAGACTGAACAAACTGAACTGTTTGATGCCTGTAGTTCCACCTCTACCCCAATAGGACAAGAAGGGAAAGTGTTTCCCCAGGTTCTCTAGATAACTGTAGGTGCTTTGGGCCAACACAGAATGAATAGTTGGACATCTGTAGCTCCATCCCTGCATCAAATTAGGATAGGAGGGGGAATTGTATTTCCTCAGAATTTCTGGGCAGTGGAAGATACATTTGGCTTGCATGCACTGGACTGATGGGTGTACCTGTGGATCCACCCCATACCCCAATAGTACAGAAGGGGACTGGTGTTTCTTCTGCTTCTACAGGCAAGAGCAGACACTTTCAGTCTACAAAGACTGAACTATTGGGTGCCTGTGTTTCCATCCCCACTACCTAAAGTGCTGAAGGGTCACTACTCCCTCAACCTCTCAGGGTAACTGCAGGAACATTTGGTCCACCCAGATTATATTATTGGGCACTCCAGAGGGTCCATCTACATTCCTAGAAGGGGATGAGGGAACTGGTGCTATATTAGTCTACCTGGGCATCTGTGATCATTTTGGACCCACATGGCATAGATTGCTGCCCTTACCTGCAGCTACAGACAGCATACGAAGAGGTGTGAAGTTTCATCAGTCTCTCCAGGCAACTACAGATGGTCTTGAGCTGCAGTATTTGAATTATTACATACAGCTTCAGCTCTGACCCTACCCCTTGCAAAGGAGAAAATTGGGAGAAGCTTCAGTGGTACCTGAGGCAAGGCAGAAATCTTTAATCTCTACAGCTTACAGCACCTACCATAACCTCACCTCCTACATAAACAACCAGGGAGAAAGGGCAAGAAAGCCCTAAACTAAAGAGAGTAACTTCACACAGAGTAAATATATCTAGTAAACCAGAAGCCAAGACACCAACAAAAAATTACAATACCTACCTAGAAGTAGGTAGTTATGGTGCAGTTAAAGACACAAGATAAGTCTCCAGATGACAGAAAGGAGTTGAGACAATGAATCAGAGATGCCCAAATAAATCTCCTTAATAAATTCAATGAAATGACTAAAGAGATTAATAATATTAAGATGACATTGGATGAGCACAAAGAAGAATATGATGGCATACATAGAAAAATAGATCTTATGGGAATGAAAGGCACAATAAATTTTTAAAAATACACTGGAATCATATAACAGCAGATTTAAGGATGCAAAAGAGAGGATTGGTTAGTGTAATGTAAATAAAAGGAATACCCTCTCCTTGAATTGCAAACAGAAGAGCTGGGAGGGGAGGGCCATTTTGGCTGATGACCTATTGCCACACAGAAGGAGAGAAATTGGCACCAAAATAGCAATCAATCTACCACAAAAGAATGTTAATTGCTCCAACTCTTTATTTACTGTTCTGGGAACTCCTCCCCATATGTAGGTAAGCATTCATTGTTAATTATTTGATAGGATCCATGCACTCTAAAGCTGCTCTCTATATTAGCTAGTCCCACTTTGTAATGTCTAGCCCTATACAATCTTTGTTTTACCACTATTGGGCAAGGTTGCTGCCCAATGGCTATCACCAGTACCTGTGCATAAAATGAGATAAGAGCTGCTGGCTTTCCATGAGGGTTTTATTGGGATATCAGGGTATTTGGTTGACCTCCCACAGCTCAATCTTGCAGTGGCTTGCTCAGTCAGTAGAGGTGGGGTCTGGCTGTGGACGAGGGGTCGGTCCAGCTCTGGACGAGGGGTTGGTCCCGCTTGGGATGAGGGGTCGGTCCCACTTGGGACGAGGGGTCGGTCCGGCAGCAGACAAGGGGTCAGTCTCACAGGGGTTGCGTGGTTCGGCTGACGGGGTCGTCTGGCGAAGCCAGCGATGAGGGGGTCACCCGGAGAAGCAGGCAATGAACTGGGGACAAGGGAGGCCAGGCCCTTGTTGGGGGCTCTCAGAACTAGAGGGCGCACAGCAGAAGAACTACTGCGGAGACAAGGTAAACACACAAGTCCAACTCTATTGAGGGAGAGGCAACAGTTTTATAGGGGCTGGGGAAGGCTGATTGGTCGAAGCCATGCCCTGTTCTGGTTGGTTGCCGGAGAAAGGTCAGTGGGAGGTGCTGGAAGGGGGAGGGGTGGTGGTTAGGGATTGGCTGTCGCTGTTGCTGGGGGAAGGGGCAGGGTTTAGGGAATGGTGGCTGCTGTTGCTGGGGTAGAAGGCACACTTGAGTTTCCCGCCACACCTGGCTGTTGCTGCTGTTGGGGGGAGGGAAGAGGGCAGACTGGAATTTTCCGCCCTGCGCCTGCGCAGGGAGAAAGAAGGCATTCTGCGGCGCTATCTGGGAGGAGGGGTGGCCACGGAAGCATGGCTGCCGAGAAGGGGAGACCTGAGGGCACTCTGCGCCCATGCCGAGCTTCCTTCAGGGGTGGCGGTGGGCCTGACCAACCACCCTATTAACGGGGCAGCGGTTTGGAATAGGCCTACCGCGGCCGCCACCCCCTGCCAGGTCAGCAAACCACACTTCAGCCCGAGGGGCGACCGCATTTCCCCCTTCTTTTCAAATAAGGGCCAGGATGGCAGCAGCAGCAAGTAGCCAAGGCCCAAGGGGCAGCAAGCAATGAGGGAAGCGGGGTTGAAGAGGGAGGTGAGTATGACGGGGATATAAATGTACAATTTGGGGGGCAGTATCTTGCCATTGCAAACAAGGGTGGCCAATGTCCAATTCTCATTGATCTCAGCGGCTATAAGGTCCATCTGCTGTTAAAAGTCCAGGATGACAGCGCGTTACAGGTAGTTGATCTCTTCTTGGCAGCTAAGAGCGGCAGAGGCAGACTGTGTGATGGTCTGTAGGATCACAGCTGTGAGGACAAGTCACGTCAGGGCACCAGCAGCGGTGGTAGCAGCAGCGTTGGGAGTGGTGGAGACGTAGGCGAGGACAACAGGAAGGTCAAAGTCTCCACGGGTGTGAGAGAGGCCGATGTTAATGGGGCGGGCCGACATGAGGCGGCCTAATCTGCAATGCAATGGGGGTTCAAGCAAAAAAAGAAGGGGGGCGGTGGACAAGCAGGGACGCTTTGGATGGCTGAGGAGTGAGGTTGAGACAGGAGGAAGCTCCGCAGAAGTATGGGGAGGCAAAAGCAGAAACATTATTAGATGCTAGAAAGCAGGCCATGGGCCGGGGAAAGCGGGTTGTGGGCTGTTTAGCGGGGCTGGAGCTGCTTGAGAGCAATGGTTGCATGGGGGGCTGCTGTTACAGAAGACTTGGGGCACCTGCGGGAAGAGTGAGCAGGAAGAGGTCGGGTAGGAGGAGGTCGAGAAGATGAAGTGGGGGGGGTGTCCTCGGCAGTGGTGAGTCGCTGATAGCTGAGGAGAGAGACTATGTTAATTGGCTCACCAGCATGGTGAGGGTTGCGGGGTCTGCACTGACGGTAGAGTGCGAGCAGCGAACGGACTTCAGGGTTGGATGGTTGTCTCTCGGGGTGGAGGGAGAGCTGGCTCAGTTGGTGCTGGATCACTCATATTTGGCGCCATTTCCTGTGGGACATCTGCGGCAGAGGTGGCGGGGAGGTAAGCGGAGGTGCCCCGGCGGGGGAGGAATATGGGTCCAAAAATAGGCCAGAGGGGGCCGCACATGCGGCAGCTTCCCACGGATCGGATGGAGGGGGCTGCCCGGGGGAGGCAGGGCCGGGGGGAGCTGCTGGCGCAGAGGGTACAAGAGGAGCCATTGCCCATGCGGTGCTACAAAATGACTGTGGGCCGTCCCCAGTGGTACTACAAAATGGCGGCGGGCCACAAAATGGCCGTGGGCTACAAGATGGCCACGGACCGCTTTGAGAAAATGGCGGGGCGGAAGCTTCCGGTGCCCAAACGGTGCCACAAGATGGCCGCAGGCCGCCCTGCATGGAGGGGTAAAATGGCGGGGAGGGAGCTTCCGGCCCACCCAGGCAGGAAGTTGTCGGGGGAGGGAGGGGTAAAGGGACCTCCCCTTTTCGAGCGAGGAAGAAGGCGGAAGTCCGCCATCTTGAGAGTGCTTCCCCTTTTCGAGTGAGGAAGAAGGTGGAAGTTCGCCATCTTCACTGGCGCTCGGCACTGCTAGATTACACTGTTTAGGGGGACAATTTTCGAGCACGTTAATAAGGCGCTCAACAAGTGACACAGAGTCAGAATCAGAGTTGGCATCAGGGTTCCGATCAGGGTCCCTGTTAGAGTTGCCGTCCTGACATGGTGGCGGTGGTGGCGCGGCAGGGGGGAGTCGATGGTATGGGCGCCTTGAAGGCAGGAGCGGATGGTAAAAAGTGCCAGTAATAAGCCAGGAGGGAATATTTTACCTTCCTGCTCCACAGCAGAAGTGACCCTATCTATAAGGCGAGTATAGGTATCCAGGTCCCAGAGCTGACACGTGGTAAGCCATGGATTAAAGGGGAGAAGAAGGTCCCAATATACTTGGAGCTGTTTCAAAGAGATCTTACACCGGTGAGTGTCTAGGAGACCAGCGAGGGCCCAAACTTGCGGGGCTTGCTTAGCAGAAAGGATGTTACCCATTGCTAATGGCCTTTTGGAGCCGATAAGAGAAGGGGCCCTTACCTTGAGAGCGCAGCGATGGGAGCCGAGGTGTGCGGTGAGACGAGGGGTCGGAGCCGATGGGACTCCGACGGTGGTCGTGGGCCAAAGGAAGGCCCCGATGAGGGGAAGGCAGAATGACGAGCAGTGGAGCAAGGCAAAGGGGAGCAAGCACGGAGGGGAGGAGGCAGAGGTGAAGGCAGGGGTGGAAGTGCTCAGGCACGCGCTCCTGAGAGTTTTATTGGCACCTCTTAATCATAGCAGGTCGGTATAAGCCCCCAACATGGAAGGAGAAAGCCATCCAGTGATTCTCCCAGACCGCCATGGATCGTATGAGGTCACCAAGGTTCAGGAGTAGCAATGCAGAGCGAAAAGATAGGGGTGAGAAGAGAGGAGGGCGTAGGGCTGTGGTAGGGTTACTTCAGATGTGCAATCATGTGCTCCCGAGAAATCCAAGGCTCCTCTTAATCATAGCGGGTCGGTATAAGCCCCCAACATGGAAGGAGAAAGCCATCCAGCGATTCTCCCAGACTGCCGTGGATCATATGAGGTAGCCAAGTCTCAGGTAGCAGCAATGTTGCACGAGAGAAGCCCCACGGTGAGAAGGGAGGGGGGGCCGCCAGGTTATGGAGTGAGGCTATGGTGGGGTTGCCTTGCCCCAATACGTTGGGCACCAGCTGCGGCAGCTTGCTCGGTCGGTAGAGGTGGGGTCTGGCTGTGGATGAGGGGTCGGTCCAGCTTTGGATGAGGGGTCAGTCCCGCTTGGGACGAGGGGTCGGTCCCACTTGGGATGAGGGGTCGGTCCGGCAGCAGACCAGGGGTCGGCTGACGGGGTCATCTGGCAAAGCCAGCGATGAGGGGGTCACCCGGAGAAGCAGGCGATGAACTGGGGACAAGGGAGGCCAGGCCCTTGTCGGGGGCTCTCAGGACTGGAGGGCGCACGGCAGGAGAACTACCGCGGAGACAAGGTAAACACGCAAGTCCCTCTCTATTGAGGGAGAGGCAACAGTTTTATAGGGGCTGGGGAAGGCTGATTGGTTGAAGCCACGCCCTGTTCTGATTGGTTGCTGGAGAAAGGTCAGTGGGAGGTGCTGGAAGGGGGAGGGGTGGTGGTTAGGGATTGGCTGTCGCTGTTGCTGGGGGAAGTGGTAGGGTTTAGGGATTGGTGGCTGCTGTTGCTGGGGTGGAGGGCAGACTTGAGTTTCCCGCCCATGCCTGGCTGTTGCTGCTGTCAGGGGAAGGGAAGAGGGCAGACTGGATTTTTCCACCCTGCGCCTGTGCAGGGAGACAGAAGGCATCGTGCGTTGCTATCTGGGAGGAGGGGCGGCCACGGAAGCATGGCTGCCGAGAAGGGGAGACCCGAGGGCACTCTGCGCCCATGCCGAGCTTCCTTCAGGGGTGGCGGTGGGCCCGACCAACCACCCTATTACTGGGGCAGCAGTTCGGAATAGGCCTACCGTGGCCTCCACCCCCACCAGGTCAGCAAACCACACTTCAGCCAAAGGGGCGACCGCACAATCTCCTGTGTTACAGTGAGCCTGGGAAAAAGCTTCCAAAAGTGAACATATAAAAGAACAGACAAGGAAAGAATGGAAAAAAATTGAACAAGGTCTTAGAGAACTAAACAACAGCAGGAGACATGCACACATACATGGCATCGGTGTCACAGAAGTAGAGGAAAAGGGAAAAGGGGCAGAAGGAATAATTGAAGAAATAATGGTAGAAACTTTCCCAGCCCTATTGAAGGGCATAGAAATCAATTTCCAAGAAGCACAAATAGGAAAGTAACCAATCTCATGGGTATGAAAGACACAATAAATGCAAGTTTGAAATACACTGATGGCATATAACAGCAGATTGGAGGAGGCAGAAGAAAGGATCAGTAAGCTTGAAGACATGGGCTCTGAAACTGAACATACAAAAGAACAGGTGTATGAATAGAAAATAATGGAAAAATTTTAATGATGACTCAGGGAACTAAATGATGGCAAGAAATATGCAAACATACTTGTCATAGGTGTCCCAGAAAAAGAAGAGAAGTGAAAGGGGTAGAAAAAATATTTGAAGAAATAATGATAGAAAATTTCCTAACCCAATTGAAGGACATAGGTATCCAAGTCAAGAAGCCCAATGTACTCCCATCCAAATAAATCCAAATAGACCAAGTTCTAGACACATACTGATCAAAATCTCAAAAGACAAAAAAAAAAAAAAGGAGAGAGAGAGAATTCTGAGAGCAACAAGAGAAAAGTAATGCATTACATATAAATGATACACAATAAAATTAAGTGCCAATTTCTCACCAGAAACCACTGAGACAAGAAGACAGTGGTATGATATATTTAAAATACTGCAAGAGAAAAACTTCCAACCAAGAATCTTATATCTGGCAAGACTGTCTTTCAAAAATGATGTCAAGTTTATAATATTCACAGATAAACAGAAACTAAGAGTTTGCAACCAAGTGACTGAATTTACAGAAAGTAAGGGAATGCTACAGCCTGAAAAGTTAAGAAATAACATTTATGGTCTTATATGACTTATGAAACTGCATAAAAATTATTCTCCAAGTTCCCTTTATCCTCCAAAGGAAACATCTCATTTGTGTGCTCTCTGTTCTGTACTTTTAAAATTTCCTGTGCTTTCCTATCTGTTGTGCATGGTTCTTCTCATAGGTATGTTCCTATCTGTACTCAAACATTCTGTATATGAAATGTATGCAATTGAATTGGATATTTAAAAGTGTCTATGATATGTCACTTTAGATTATATACAAGTTACCAGAATAAAAATTTTAAAAACACATAGAATTGTACAACACAAAAAGTGGAATTTAATGAAAAATTGATTGTAGTTAATAGTATACAATTATGATACTATCGTTCATCAGTTGTAAAAATGTACTACATTAATGCAAAATGTTAATATAGGGAAAACTGTTACATAATAAAACTGCAGTTTAGTATGAATTTAATGGAAAATTTTAACTGTTCTTATAAAATAATAATAATGATAATGATAATAAAATGAAACACTCTGGTCTGTAAAAAAGAGAAAAGACAGGAAAGAGAGGGTTGGAAGAGAATCTAAAATGATTATACTAGTAATGTAACTAAAAGTGTGAAAACATGGTGAAAATAAAATATAACAGATAAAACACAAAGGTTAAATTTGGAAGAAATAAAAAAGGTCTTTACAGTATTAACATTGGATGTTATAGAATTAAATTTCCCAATCAAAAGACATAGACTAGTGGAATGGATAAGAAAATATGATCTATCTATATACTGTCTGCTAGAAACTCAGCTTAGAGCCAAGGATGCAATAAATTAAAAGTGAAAGCCTGGAAAAAGATATTCTATGCATGCAGTAAATAAAACGAGAAAAGTAGGTGGAAAAGATAATTATATTAGATGAAAAAGACTTTAAGAACAAAACTGTTATTAGAGTCAAGGAAGGATATTATGTATTAATTAAAGGGACAATATATCAGGAAGAAATAACAGCCATAAATGTATGTGCACCTAACCAGGATGCCCCAAAATACATGATACAAACACTGGCAAAACTGAAGGGATAAATTGATATCATTACAATAATAGTTGGAGACTTCAATATATCTGGGTAAAGGATCAACAAAGAAACAGAGGTGGAATAACATAATAAATGGACTGAACCTAATAGACATACACTGAGCATTGCACACCCAAACAGCAGGACATATATTCTTCTTAAATGCTCCTGGATCTTTCTCCAGTATAGAACATACTTTGGGTCACAAAGCAGAACTCAATAAATTCAACAAGATTGAAATTATGCAAACCTGTTTTTTCTAATCATAAGGAAATAAAGTTGGAAATCAATAAGAGATGGAAAAATAAATTCATGAATATATGGAGATTAAATAACACACTCTTAAAATATCAGTGGGTCAAAAAAGAAATAGTGGAGAAACCAATAAATACCTTGAGATGAATTAAAACAAGAACACAACATATCAGAACTTATGGGATGCAATGAAGGCAGTGCTGAGAGGGAAGTTATAGCCCTCAAAACTCTTATAAAAAAATTAAAAGAACTAAAATCAATGACTTAACTACACAGCTGGAGGAACTATAAAAAATCAGCTAATTACTGCCTAAGGAAGTATAAGGAATGAAATAACAGTGATGAAAGCAGAAATAAATGATATTGAGGGGGAAACAACAATAGAGAGATTTTTTTTTTAAAGTTAGTTCTTTGAGAAGATTTATAAAATTGGCAAACCCTTAGCTAGACTGACAAAGGAAAAAGAAAGAACATGTAAATAAAATAAAATAAGGACTCCCACAGAAATAAAAGGAATCATAAGAGGATATTATGAAAAACTGCATGTCAAAAAAAAAACTAGAAAATGTAGATGAAATGCACAAATTCCTAGAAACATGCAAACTACCTACATTGACCTTAGAAGAAACAGAAGACCTCGACCAATTGAAGAGATCGAAATTGTTATCAAATAAATCCGCAAAATGAAAACCCCAGGACTAGATGATTTCGCAGGTACATTATACCAAACAAAGAAGATTTGAAACTAGACTTATTCAAACTCTTCCAAACAATCGAAAAGAAAGAATGCTACCAAACTCATTCTATGAGGCCAATATCACACTGATTCCAATGCCACATAAAGATATTAAGAAAAAAGAAAATTTCAGACGAATTTCCCTCGAACACAGATGCAGATATCCTTAACAAAATCCTTGCTAATCGAATCCAACAATACAATAAAAGAAATATTCATCATGATCAAATAGATGTTATACCAGGTATGCAAATGTGGTTCAGCACAAGAAAATCAATCAGCATACTACTAAACTAATAATAAAGGAAAAAATAAATTGGTCCTATTAATTGACACAGAAGAGGCATTTGACAAAATACAGCCTCATTTCTTGACAAAAATCCTACAAAAAGACAGGAATTGAAGGAAACTTTCTCAACATGATAAAGGCCACAAAGAGAAAGCCAAGAGCTAATATTGCACTCAATGTTGAAAGACTGAAAACTTTCCCAATGAAATCAGCAACAGGACAAGGATGCACATTGTTACCTCTGTTGCTCCATATGGTGCTGGAGCTTCTGGCTGGAGCAGGCAGAAAAAGGAAGAAGTAAAGGGCATCAGGTCAGTGCAGAAGTACAATTGTCACTATTCACAGATGATATGACCCTGTCTAGAGGATCCCAAAGGGTCTACAATGGAATTGCTAGAACTAGTAAACAGTTTCAGTGGCGTGTCAGGATGCAGGATCAATCTGCAAAAATCAGATTGTTTTCTAAACACTGGTAGTGCACAGACAGGGAAGGAAGTGGTGAAAGGAATTCTAAATGGAACTAGGAGAATTAAATATTTGTGACTGAACTTGACCAGAGATGTAGAGCACTTGTGTTCAGAGGGCTGCAGGGTATTGCTGGGAGAAATAAAAAAAGACCTAAATGATTGATGGGTCATTCTGTGCTCATGGTTTGGAGGACTGAGTGTCATTGGGGTGTCAATTCTTCCAGAATTAAAGTTCAGATTCCATGCAGTCCTGTCAGAGATTCTAACACCATTTTTAAAATAAATGGAAAACACAACTGTCAACCTTGGAGGGTGGGGATCCACAAATATCTAGAAACCTCTTGAAAAGGAGAGGTAAGTTTGGAGTACTTTCACTTCTGTACTTTAAATCATGCTGCCTAGCTGAAGTAGTGGAGACATCATGGTGCTGGAGTGGAAGTAGATGCATGGATCAGTGGAACCAAATTGATGGTTCAGGAGTAGACTGTCATATCTATGGTCAAGTGATTTTTGGCAGTTTTTTCAAGACTGCCCAGCTGGTGCAGAAAAGTTTGTTCAGAGAATGGTTTTGGGAGAGCTGAATATCCATATCTGGGACAGGAAGAGAGGACCCTGTCTCAAATCTATTATAGGAATTGGCTCAGAATGAATCAAGGACCTGGATATAGAGGCTAGGATCATGGAGTTCCTAGGAATACATCTTCAAGACCTGGTGGTGGGTGGTGCATTCTTGAACCTTGTACTTGAGTACAAATGAAGGCTAACAGGATGGGTGGCATCTCCTCAAATTTAACACTTTTTTCACTCAGGGGACCTTGTGAAAGGGGTGAGGAGGAGACCCATCTAATGGGAGAGGGTGCTTAAAGGTCGAATATCTGGTGGGCAATTGATTTAATTTCAATTTAAAGTGATCCTATAACTCAACAATAGGAGAGCAAGTGATCCAGTTGGAAAATGGGCAAAGACTTAAATGGACATTTCTCCAAAAAAGAAGTGTAGATGGTAAAAATGCACAGGAGAAGTTCAATATCACTAGACTAATGGGAAAATGCAGAACAAGATGACAATGAGATTCATGTCATATGGCACAGATTGGCCATTGTTAAAAAGGTAGATAACGATGACTGACAGAGAGGATGTGGATAGTTTGGAACACTTTTTTCTGTGTTGTAGAGTGGAGCAGTATCTGTGGAGGGCCAATTTGGCAGTTCCTCAGGAAGCTAGATATGAAGCTGCCTGTAATCTGGCAATTATTCTACTGGGAATATATTGAGAAGAACTGAAAACTGTGACATGGGTGGACATTTGCACTCAGATGTTCAGAGCAGCATTGTTCACAGTTGCCAGAGGGAGGAGACAGGCTGGGTATGTTATGTACATATGGGGGAATACTATGCTACAGTATAAAGGAATGAAACTGGGAAATGAAATTGTGAGAGCATGATTGAATCTTGAGGACACTGTGCTGAGTGGAATATGCTGCACACAGGGAGTTTAATATTGTGTGATCTCAATAATATGAATTAGGTGTTAGGAATGAACGTAGTTTTCAGGCCTGTTATGAAGGTTATTAAGAGGTAAGGAGCATGGAGATTGTTGATGTTTAATTGCATAGAAATTTTAATTAACTTGACTGTGGAGGTATGAAAGTGAATGGAGTTGATGGTGGCACATTATAGTGAGTAGGAGTAGAGGTTATGGGTGGGGTTGTGGCTGGGGGGTTAGTCTAGGGATGTGGATATTGGTTGGAGCAGTAATAGAGAATATCCTAGGGACTGAATATAGCAGTGAATCCAGGGGTTGATGAGGATTGTGGCTGATGGTACAAGGGCAGGAATTTCCTTCTGAAGCAGAGCAGATATACATCACCAATGCATGGTGGTGGGAATGTGGAGAGTCATGGGAAGAATATGATTGGTGTGGCCTATGGACTATTGTTGGCAGCAATACTGTAATATCCTTGCATAAATGCCAAGGATGTACTGTGTTAATCATGGGAGTGTGTAGAAAAGATGTGCCTAATACACATTGTGGACTGTGATTAGTGGTGATGGTCTAATGATATCTCATAGTCTCTGGCAAATGTTCCACTGTGATGCAGTGTGTTGGTGTGTGTGTGTACTGAATGGGAATTCTACACATGTCCATGATTGTTTTATAAGTTTGCAAATTCTGTAATAAGAATATGTGTTCTAAAAAACCACAGCTCTAGGCTAAATAAAAAAAAAACAGACGACAACAAAAAACACAGAAAGATACAATTATTTATTTGTCCATGAATTTACTATTTAAGTAGGGCTTAATGGGTATGACTTACAGAATTAGAAAATCTGTTTCAAGATGGCTTCCTTGGATAACTAGTGAGTTGTTAATGGCTGTCATATGGAAGGTTAGCTGGAATTTTGAGCTGTGGGTCTTTCCAAAGTCTGTCTGGGCATTGTCACAGAAAGTTTCTCTCTATATTTTAAACATTCCTTTTGCTTCTTCTGGTTGCTGTCATTGGAGAGCTAATTTGGCTAATATCATTCTCCTGGAGCCAAACTTCCCATATCTGTTTTCCTTGCCAAAACAGGCCAGAGATTCATAAAAAAAAATTTAAATCATTTCCAATATACCCAGGGGGGTGGGGGAACAGGGCAGGAAGAGCCTAAAGAACGTAAAAGTTCTCTTCCAATAGACCCAGAAGATTTCACTCTTCTGCCAACTGTTCCTCACTGTCCTAAGGTGGTGCTGTGACTTTAATTCTCAGCCACCTTAAACACTTTCTGGAGGATATCTGAGACTGCTTCTGTTAGCCCCACCCGGATTAAATGGCACACAGACCATCCCTTGTGGTCTGATTCTCTAATCAACGTTTGCAAACTTTCAGTGTGTCTTGGCCCCCCATTTTTGGGAAGAGCTGCTGGGGCAGGGGCAGAACAGTGGCTGGAAATGTCCTTCTGTGCTGCCAGGATTTATATAGTCTATGTTTCCCCAAGTAACTACCCAAATGGCAGCCCTCTCCCTTCCCTGCCAGGGGCAGGGTGAGGACATATATCACTATATTTCTCACTGGACTCCACTTCCTCTACTTCTAAAGGTATAGTTTAAATAGATATTTCCAGCTTCTTTCTGACTTTGGGAGGGTGAAAGTTAACTGCTCAGAACTGGAATCTAGCTAGCCAAATTTGCTAATCTGTAGCCATAGTTTGTATCCTCCCTTACTTTTGGGAGTTAGAGTTTCCAATTCTAGCCAGGGCCCACCACAATTCCTGCAGTGGCCCAGCACATCAGTGGGGGATGTGCAACATAGAGGGATCCACTCATGAATCTTCATGGCAGATTTTCAGTCTCTTCCTTCTGCTCTTCCCCGGATAGTATAGAGTGTTCTTCTGGTATCTCAAGCTCCCAAACAGATGAATTAGAAAGCTCCAGGCTGATTACTAACTACCCTGGAGGACAAGCTGAATATTAAATCACTCTACACTTCCACCATCTTGAATATTTCCTCTGTTAGGAAGTATTTGATGACAGATTCAGTCTCATTACTTGTAATAGAATTGTTGAGATTTTCTATTTCTTCCCAAGACAGTGTATATTTTTTATGTTTTTAGGAATTTGTCCATTTCATCTTGGTTTTCTAATTCATTGACATAGAATTGTTCATAGCATCCACCTATGATCCTCTTTATTTCTGTGAAATGAGTAGTGGTATCTCCCTCTCTCAATTCTGATTTTACTAATTTGTTTACTTGTTCTTGTTTTCTTTGTTAATCTACTTATGGGTTTGCCAATTTTATTATTCTTCTCAGAGAACCACCTTTGGATTTGTTGATTCTATGTCTACTTTTTAAATTCTCAATTTCATTTATTCTTCTCTAATCATTTTTTTAAATATTTATTTTTATTTATTTAATTCCCCTCCCCTCCCCTGGTTGTCTGTTTTCTGTGTCTTTTTGCTGTGTCTTGTATCTTTGTCCACTTCTGTTGTCGTCAACAGCACAGGAAGTGTGGGCGGCGCCATTCCTCGGCAGGCTGCTCCCTCCTTCATGCTGGGTGGCTCTCCTTATGGGTGCACATGGGGCTCCGCTACATGGGGGACACCCCTGTGTGGCATGGCACTCCCTGCGCGCATCAGCACTGCACATGGGCCAGCTCCACACGGGTCAAGGAGGCCTGGGGCTTGAACCACGGACCTCCCATGTGGTAGATGGACACCCTAACCACTGGGCCAAAGTCCATTTCCCTCTAATCATTTTGTATCTTTCCTTCTGCTTGCTTTGTGATTAGTTTGCTGTTCTTTTCTATTTCCTCCATGTATGGAGTTCGCTCTCTAATCTTAGTTCTTCATTTTAAAAGGAAGTTTTTTAAAACTATAAATTTCCTTTTCAGCACTACCACCCTTGATTCTATCCCCAACCCTCCTACCAATTCCATCAATAGTCCAACCCAATTCCCCCACCATACCACCCTCACAGACTAGCATGTCCAAACCCAACAGTATCAGTGTACTACTGTCATGTCCATTCACTCAACAATCACATCTTTACACCTTATCATAGATTTTTCCCATATGGGCATTGGCTCAAATGTCTACTCTCTTTCTCTCTTCTGTAAACCTATCTTCCAGACTTTAGCTTTGTGAGTCTGCTCAATTTTCTTCATTCATATCAGTGAGGTCATGTAATATTTTCCTTCAGTGCCTGGTTTGCTTCAACCAACATAAAGTTTTCAAAATTCATCCATATTATCCCATGTGTTAATACTACGTTCCTTCTTACAGCTGAGTAATACACCATTGTTTGTATATACCAGAATCTATTTATCTTTTCCTCTGTTGATGGACATTTGGATTTTTCCAACTTTTGGCAAAAGTGAATAATCCTGCTATGAACATCAGTGTGCATATACCTGATTGTACTCCTGCTTTCAAATCTTATGGATATAAACACAGCAGTGGAATTTCTGGATCATATGGCAGCTCTTTAGTTAGCTTCCTGAGGAACCACCAAGCTATCCTCCACAATGGCTCCACCATTCTACATTTTCACTAACACTGAATAAGAGTTCCCTTTTCTCCACATCCTCTCTAACACTTGTAGTTCTCTGTTGTTGTTTTTTTAATAGCCACCAGTCTACTGGATGTAAGATGATATCTCATTGTGGTTTTGAATTCCATTCCTTAACAGCTAGTGATGTTGAGCATCTTTTCATGTGCTTTTTAGTCATTTGAATTTCTTCTCCAGAGAAGTATCTTTTCAAATCACTTGCCCATTTTTTCAAATGGGTTTCTTGTTTTTCTATTTATGAGGTATAGGATTTCTTTCTATATGCTGGATATTAGGCCCCTATCAGATAGATGTTAACCAATTATTTTTTCCCATTGAGTAGACTTCCTTTTCACTTTCTTGGCAAACTCCTTTGAAATGCAAGCTTTTAATGGAAAGAAGTCCCATTTATCTATTTTTTCTTTTGTTCCTCATAGTTTGGGTATAAACTTTATGAAACCATTTCCTAATACAAGACCTTGTAGATGCTTCCCTACATTACCTTCCAGGAGATTTATGGCATTCTAATATTAATAGATATAATGATATCTCTTTGTAGTTTTCTTTTACATTCCCATAATCATTAGTACCATTGAACTTTTTTTTTCATGTGTTTTTTCACCATTTGTATTTTTTTCACTGGTAAAGTATTTATTCAAGTTTTTAACCATTTTTCTTTGAATCATTTGTCATTTTATTGCTTAAATATCATATCTTTTTGTATATTATAAGTACTAGACCTTTAGCAAACATGGGATTTCCAAATATTTTCTCCCATTGAACACCTGCCTTTTCACTTTATTAACAAAGTCCATTGAGGTGCAAAAGAGTTTAACTTTGAGGAGGTCCCATTTATGTATTTTTTTTCTTTTGTTCCTTTTATTTTGGGGGTCCCATTTATGTGTTTTTTCTTTTTCTCCTTTGCTTTGGGTGTAAGGTTTAAGAAACTACCACCTACTACAAACTCTTGAAATGTTTTCATTGATTTTTTTTCTAGGAGATTTATGGTTGTCACTTTTATGTTAGGTCCTTGATCCATGTTATCTTAATTTTTAAATAAGCTGGAAAATTCTTTCTTTTGAATATGGATATCTAGTTTTCCCAGGACTATTTGTTGAATAGGCTGCCTTGTCAAAAGTCACTTGACCATGGATTTCAGGGTCTATTTCTGAGTTTGTGATTTGGATTAATTGGCCAATCAGTCTTTCTTTATGCCAGCACCCTCCTGTTTTTACCACTGTAAGTCAGGAAAGGAGGGTTCTCCAACTTTGTTCTTTTTAAAAATATTTTTTGACTATTCTGTGCCCCTTTCCATTCCAAAGTAGAAAATTTGATAACTGCCTTTTCATTTCTGGAAAACGGGCTATTGTGATTTTGATAGGGATTGTGATGTATTTGTAAATAAGTTTGGATAAAATTCACATCTAACCAATATTTAGTCTTCCAGTTCATGAATATGGATTATGCATCTATTTGTTTAAATCTCTTGGTTTCTTTAAACAGTGTTTTGTAGATTTCTACATACAGGTCCTTTATGTCCTTGGTGAAGTTGATTCCTAAATATTTGATTCTTATAGTCAATATTATAAATGGATTTTTTTTCTGATTTTCTTCTCAGATTGTTTTTCCATAGTCCATAGAAACACCATTGATTTGTGCATCCTTATTTTGTGTGCTGGAACCTTTTCAAATGTGTGTATTAGTCTAGTAGCTTTCTCGTGGATTTTTCAGGATTTTCTACATCAAAGGTAACATCATCAATGAATAGTGAAAGTTTTAGTCCTTACTCTCCTATTTGGGTGCCTTTTATTTCTTTATCTAGCCCAATTGCTCTAGCTAGATCTTCTAGCACAATACTGAATAACAGTGGTGACATTGGGCATCCTTGTCTTTTTCTGATCTCAGTGGAAACTAAATGCTACTTCTAGGTTTTTCATATATGCACTTCGCCATACTGAAAAATCTTACTTCTAGTAGTATCTAGTAGTATCTTTAGGATGCTGAATTTTGTAAATGCCTTTTCTGTATCAATTGAGAGGATCAGTTGGTTTTTCTTCTTCAATTTATTAATGTGCTTTATTGCACTAATTTTTTTTCTTGTTTAGAATCACCCTTGCATACCTAGGGCTAAAATCCATTTGATTGTGATGTATAATTCTTTTCATATGTTTTTGGAATCTGTTTCAACTATTTTCTTCAGGATATTTGCATCAATATTTATTAGAGACATTATTCTGTAATTTTCTTTCTTCATGATACACTTAAATCTGGTTTTGATTTTAGGGGGATATTGGCTTATAGTATGATTTTGTTAGCCTTATTTCCTGTTGAATTTTTTGGAAGAAATTTTGCAAGATTTGTATAAATCTTTGAATGATTGGTAGAATTCACCTGTGAAGCCATCTGTCTGGGCCTGCAATTTTCATCTTTGGGGGGTTTTCGATGACTGTTTCAAACTCTTTATTTGATAAGTGTTTGTTTAAGGTCTTATATCTTTACTAGGATCAGTGTAGGTTTTTCATGAGTTTCTAGGAATTTGTCCTTGTCTACATTGTGTAGTTTTTTTACATACAGTTTTGTATAGTATCCTATTATGATCTGTCTTCTTCCCGCAGGATCCCCAGTAATGCTCCCATTTTCATTTCTGATTTTATTTTTCCATCTTATCTCTATTTCTTTGTCCTATTGCTAAGTGTTTGCTGATTTTATTGACCTTCTCAAAGTGCCAAGTTTTGATATTGTTGATTCTCTATATTGTTTTTTGTTGTTGTTCTCAAGTTCATTTATTTCTACTCTGATCTCCACTATTTCTTTCCTTTGGCTTGGTTTGGTATTAGTTTGCTCTTATTTTTCTATTTTCTGCAGATCTAGATCTGTAGATCTAACAGGTCGGCGGTTAGATCATCAAATTTAGCTCTTTCTTCTTTTTCACTATGTTTTTCCCTCTCAGTACTGCATTTGTGGTGTCTCATAGGTTTTGATATGTTGTGTTTTATTTTCCTGGTCAAGATATTTACTAAATTCTTTTGCAAGTTCTTCTTGATCCACTGGTTATTTAAGTATGTGCTGTTTAATCTCCATATATTTATGAATTTCCCCCATTTCCATCCATTACTAATTTCCAGCTTCATACTATTATAATCAAAGAAACTGTTTTGAATAATTTTAATCTTTTTTTAATTTGAGACCTGTACTATGACCTTACATACTGTCTATCCTGGAGAAGGATCTGTAAGCACTTGAAAAGAATGTATATCCAGTTGTTTTGGGGTACAATGTTCTGTAGATGTTTGTTAGGTCTAGTTCATTTTTTAATATTATTGAAGTTCTCTGGTTTTTTATTTATCCTCTGATCAGATGTTCTCTCCAGTACTGAAAATGGTGTATTGAAGTCTCTAACTATTTTAGATACCTCTAATTCTCCCTTCAGTTATGCCAGTATGTACCTCATATACCTTGGGGGCACTCTGGTTGGTGCATAAATATTCATTATAGTTATTTCTTCTTGCTGAATTGTCCCTTTTTTAAACCAATAGTGATCTTCTTCACATCTTATAACAGTTTTGCATTGATAATCTATTCTGTCTGATATTAGTGTCACTACAACAGCTTTTTTGGTTATTAGTTATATGAAATATATTTTTCCAACCTTTCTCTTATGTCTGAGGTGAAGTTTAATAGAAGACTCATGTTTTGTTTTTTTTTCCCTCATCAGTTTTGATTGTGTTAGGGCTGTATTTGACATCCTTCTATATAAAAAACTGCACAGCATAACAATATAAATATCTTAAGCTTATTTACAAAATTTCTCTAAAGTGTCTTTGTGAAACTTAAATCTGCTCAATTCTAAACACTGAACAAAATGCTTGAGTATTTCATGAAACAGCTAGATAATTAGTTTCTTTGATTTTCTATAAAAAACTTTACATTTACTAATGTCTTTTGATACTTTATACCCTCACCCACCCAAATTGCTAAAGGAACATCTTACTTTAGACTTAATCTGAAAATAATCCATCCTATCAGTCTGGGTCTTTTGACTGGGGAGCTTAAACCATCAAACCTATTGTGAAGGCTTTACTTACTTCATCCATCTTATCTTTTGGCTATCATTAAATTGTTTGTCTTATTTTCCCTTTAATTTGTCCTTCCTAATAATCTTCATTTCCACACTCTTCTCTAACTCTCTCATCTTTGTTTTTCCTTTCAGATGGCAGCACCCCCGTTAGTATCTCTTGTAATTTCCTTGTTTGGTAACATAATTTGTCTTTTTTTCCTGTGAAGATTTTAAACACCCTCATTTTTGAAGGATAGTTTTGCTGGATATCGAATTCTGGGCTGGCAGCTCTTATTTTTCAGTATCTTAAATGCAGTTTAACACTGTCTCTCATCTCCATAGTTTCTGATGAGATATTGGCCCTTAATCTTATCAAGGTTCCCTTGTATGTGATGCTTTTCTTTTCTTTTGCTGTTTTCATAATTCCCTCTTTATCTCTCATTTTTGTCATTCTAAACAATAGGTGTCTTGAAGT
Source organism: Dasypus novemcinctus (assembly GCF_030445035.2). NCBI lineage: Eukaryota > Metazoa > Chordata > Mammalia > Cingulata > Dasypodidae > Dasypus > Dasypus novemcinctus. The sequence goes on along the minus strand of NW_027261977.1, from coordinate 2,397,011 downwards.
AGGTCTAATTGAAATTATTGTGTTTGTGATGTTTTGTCTTTCTTGGATATTCATGTTTTTCATAAAGGTTGAGAAGTTTTTGGTCAATATTCCCTCAAATATTCTTTCTTCTTTTCCATACTCTCCTCCTTTGAGGCACTGATAATGTGGTGTTTGTGTGATTTCCATTCTCTTCCAATTTCCTAAGACCCTTTTTAGTTTTCTCTTATTTTCTCTTTCTGTTCCCCATCTTTTTCAGTTCAGATTTTCTGTCCTAAAACTCACTAACTCTGTCTTTAAGCAATTATAATCTGCTGTTATGTGCCTCTAATATTTTTAAACTCATCCATTGTGTCTTTCATTCCCATAAGCTCTATTATTTTTCTTTACAGGCTTTCAAATTGTTGTTTATACTTACCCAGTGTCTTCTTACTATCCTTTATGTCTTTAGTCACATTTTCATTCAATTCTTTTAATTGATTTCAGAGACTTTGAGATTTATCATTGATAAATTGTCTTAAATCCTGTATCTCTTCAGGATGTTTGGTTTGTTCCTTTAGCTGATCCATCTATTCCTGTTTCCTTTTATGGATTGTGATATTTTGCTGGTGTTTAGGCATCTGAATATGTTGCTGAATTTACTCTAATGGCCAACTTCTCTCTCTCATCCAGTTTCCCCCCCAACCCCCCCCCCCCACACACACACAGTTCTTTGATTTTAGGTACAACTTATTTTGAGTTCTGAAAATTGCACAGCTTAAGTTGTCAAAATCTGGCCAGGATTCACTAATAAGGTGATGATTTTTTCTCAGGAGAACTGAAAGCACATTTTCTCCTTGCAATTTTGTGACCAGCTGGCAGATGATGCTCATTGACAAATCATTCAATGGAAGTGTTTCTTTCAACCTCACTTTCTAGTGTTCCTGGTCTGACCAGAGACAAGATTCAAAGAACAATCTGCTTGCTGAATTCACTGAAGAGAAACCATTCTCCACCCTCCAATATACCCTACAACTTCCCTTGTAAGAGCTGGCTGAGAGAAAGAGGTCTGTTCTGCTCTCAGTAAGGCAGTGAGCCACAGGTTTTATCTAGGCTTAATGGCTAGAGGATGAGGGATGGTGCCCACCCAACTGTCATGGGGTTTAGTAACTCATGCTTTTGGGTTTTTTGTTTTTGGTCCTTCATCTCTCTGTACCTCACCCTCCTGGGTTTATGCACCAATGTCTTTATGTGCTGAATCCCAAAGCATAAATCTCACACAGCTTTCAGCCCTTCCTTCATTGTTTTTATGAAAGAGTTGAGCCTTGCCTGAGGACTCCAACACCATCTTCCTGGAAATTATGCATCCCAAAGTTTTGATATGTTGTGTTATAGATTACCAGCTTCATTCATTTAAGGATAAAAAAAGTGCTTTCTATAAATTCAAAATTTTTAATTTATTGACATTTGTTTTGTGACCCAGCATGTGTCTCTTTTATTTCTATTTCTATTTTTACTTATTTATTTAGTTTAATGAACTTTTTAAAAAGATACATAGATCACAAAAAAAATGGTACATTAAAAAATACAAAAGGTTCTCATATACCCCACACCACACCATGCCACCACTCCTCCCATATCGACAACCTCTTTCATCATTGTGGCATATGCATTGCATTTGGTATATACATTTTGGAGCACTGCTGCACTACATGGATTATAGCATACATTGTAGTTTACACTCTGCCCCAGTACCTTCAACTGCAAGCAGAAGAATCACATTCACTAACCATGTGGGATTTATTGCCTCTTAATTTAGAGGTGGAGTGAACATCACCATCCCAGGGACCACAGAATGGAGGAATAAAATATGGATGAGAGTGGACTTACTGATATTCTACTATAGCAATGGAGGAAAATGTATCATCGATGTAGAGACAGTGGCCATGGTAGTTGCTGAGGGCAAGTAGGTGGAAGAAGAGATGTGAGGCAGGGCATTTTCGGGATTTGAAGTTGTCCTAAATGATATTGCAGAGACAGCTGCTGGGCATTATATACCATGCCATAAGTTTTTTTTTTTTTTTTTTAAGATTTTTGATTACATAAATGTTTCAGAGAATATATAGGGTGATCCCTTATGCCCTGGTTCCCACACCTCTCATATTTTCCCACATTAGCAACATCTTTCATCAGTCTGGTATAGTCATTGTAATTAATAAACACTTTCGGGAACATTACCATTAAGCATGTGTATAGTTTGCATTTTGGTTCACACTCTTTCTCATTCAACTCTGTAGGTTATGGCCAGATATAGCTTTCATTGTAATGTCATTCAGATGATTCCCAGGTCTTGAAAATGCCCCTCTATTACACCTATTTTTCATTCTCCCTACCCCAAAACATCTATGGTTCTCTACCTCCTCAACAATGGTATTTCATTCATTGCTGGAATCATAATAAGTCTATAGTAGAATACTAGTAAGTTTATTTAGTCCATAGTTCATTCCCTAATCCTGATGACTCTGAGATGGTGATGCCCACTCCACCACTAACTGAGAGGGGCTTCAATCCCATACATCTAATAGATGGTACTCTTTTGCAGTTGTAGACACTCATGGTTCCTTGGCATCTTTCTTGTTCATCATCATCTTCCCATTAGTTGTTCTGGGGGAGTCCATGGAACTGGAGAATAGGTGTTGCACATCATTGAGATTCAGGGCTCAGCTGGCATATGGACAGTACAAAGATTAAATCTCTTTGATGTCCACCTGCCAACTCTAGTACTAATTAAATGTTTGAATAGAAGGACAGAAGAGTCTTGCATAGGGAAACTACTGCTGAATCTAACTCGGTCACAGTAGGGACCATAAATACCAGTTTAGAGCTCACTGTCAAAAGGTCAAATTCCTGAACTGTCTGCCCTGACTATAATGTCTGGAAGTCTCCATATCCCTGAGGAGTTTTGCTATTTGGGGTCATATCTACTTTAGCTGTCAATGAGATCCTTTTGAGATGTGCATAAGCACTACCTCTGGGATGGCCTCCCTACTCACTTTGAATTCTCTTAACTATACAAATTAATTTGTATTTATCCTTTCCCCTTTTGTTCAAGATGCTTTTCATCTTTTGTTTTCCTCCAGATTCATTGCTTTTTGGTATGTGGTGGCAATCCCTCAGTGCCAGGGAGGTGCATCCATGGGAGTCATTTCCCATGTTCAGGGGAAGTTATTGCTTTTATATAATGAGTTTGGCTTATAGAGAGGCAACGTTTGAGAAACAAGAAAACTTCCATAGGTAACTCTTAGGCACCCTACATCATTAGGTTAAGTTTCAATTTCAAGAGTAAATGCTTATAAGCAGTCATCAGTATTAACAGTCCTTCACTGGATCATCCTTTTCAAAAGTCATTGTCCCTGTACTTGGGGGTTGTTTACAATCCACCAGAGAATGTGGCAGAGCTCCCTGGATGGGAATCTGATTTTTTTTTTTTTTTTGGTATTGTGTGAATCTCCACCCACCATGATAATGCCCCATGAACATAAGATCATATTATTGTCTTATATGTATACCCAGGTGAACTTCCTCCCATTCATCCCCCCTCACTGAAATCCTGCACCAATGATCCTTTCCATCATCCATCATAGTTGTAACTTTCTGTGATGTAAAACTTCTTTAAAAATGAGGCCAATAAAATAGCCTCATACAATTAATAAGAAAATATAATAGAAATGATAGTTTTATACATAAGAAGTAAAATACAGAAAAATTAACGTAAAATAAAAACAGAGTATTATTTTAATGTTTTGGAATATTAAAAAATAATGAAAACATGTTTGAAGAAAATTAACTTTTTTAACCTTTTGCCTTTCATCACTGTTGAGACTGTTTTCCTGTATGTGCAGTGTCATTTCTACCATTTATTCCCCCAATGTCTTATTTTTTTCATTTTTTCTCCAAAGAAATTTTGGATTATGATAGAGTCACATAAACAATATAGGGCATTCCCATATACACAATATCCTCCCCCTTTTCCCTTCCCTCCACCTATAACCTTTTATATGTGGATGGTATATTTGTTATAATTGATGCACAAATATGGAAACATAGCTACTAATGATCATCAGTGACTCAAATCATGCTTTACATTTTGGGCCATATACTTCTATAAGATTTAATAAAAGTTACCTTGGTATGCAGAACACTTCCATTACCCCCAATTTCCCCTAGTATCATCTATTTTATTTTTCCCTCCCATCTCCCTTTGGGCCCATGGCAAACATTAGACTTCACTCCTTGAAGGACAAGATTCATAGTCCCTTGCATCTTCACTAGGAGCTGGACACACTGGTCTGTCCTCCCAAATTAGGTTCCACTAATGCTTTCAAGTAACACCCATCTCTCTGTTTGAGAACATAGTGGGCCTCCCTAGGATGGAAGCCCAACATCTTCCTGCTCATTATGTGGGTCTCTACTCACTGATGCAACACACTATGCCAAAATGATCGATCACTCACGTGCTCCCTAGGAGGCTAACCCAGTTGCACCCTGGTCTGACTGTGCCACTCATCTAACACCATAAACCAGTAACCCTTCCCTGTCATATTGCCAAAAGAGTATTCCCAACATTGTAGTTTCAACCATATACCTTCCAATCCCCAATGTTCAACTGCTCCCTTCCCCAACCCTCCCCAGTTCCATGGATCATCCAACATCCCTTCCCACCCTCCCCACACTGCCTTCCTGTCAAACCTGCACCACCCAACCCATTATCATCACTGTACCTCTGTCATGTCCCTGCACTCAACAACTACACACTTCCAACTTGTCAAAGATTTTACCCATATGGGCCTTGGCTCACAGACTTCTTCTTTTTTTCTATTTCCTGTTAACCTATCTTCCAGCCTCTAGCTCTGTGAGTCCACTCTGTTTGCTTAATTTATATCAGTGAGGTCATGTAATATTTATCCTTCAATGCCTGGCTTGTTTCATTCAACATAAGGTCCTCAAAATTCATCCATATTATCCCATGTGTTCGTACTATATTTCTTCTTACAGCTGGGTAATATTACATTTTGTTTATCCATTCACCAGATAATGGGCATTTGGGTTGATTCCAACTTTTGGCAACAATGAATAATGCTACTATATCAGTGGTGTGCATATATCTATTCATGTCCTTGCTTGCAATACCTCTGGGCATACACCCAGTTGTGGAATTTCTGGGTGAAATGATAGATCTTTAGGCATTTTTATAAGAAGCTGCCAAACTGTCCTCCACAATGACTGGACCATTCTATGTTCCCTCCAGCAGTGAATGAGGGTCCCCCTTCCCCTGCATCCAATACTTGTAGTCCTCGGATTTTTAATAGCCACCAGTCTACTTGGTAAGATGATATCTCATTGTAGTTTTGATTTGCATTTCCCTAATATATACTGATGTTGATGATCTTTTCATGTGCTTTTTAACCATTTGTATTTCTCCTTTGGAGAAGTGTCTATTCAAATCATTTGCCCAGTTTTTAAAATGGTTGTTTTTCTTTATTTTCAAGGTGGATTCCTTTATATATGATAGATAATAGACTTCTATCAGATATGTGGTTACAAAATATTTTCTCCCTTTGGGTAGACTGCACTTTTACATTCTTGGAAAACCCTTTCAGGTATCAACACTTAATTTAGAGGAGGCCCTATTTGCCTATTTTTTCTTTCACTACTCCTGCAGTGGGTATGAAATTCATGAACTCATGCCATATTACAATGTTTTGTAAATGTTTCCCTAAATTATCTTCCAAGGTCTTTATGGTCTTGGCTCTTCTGTTTAGATCTTTAATCCATTTTGAATTAATTTTTGTCTAAGAAGCAAGATAGTTTTCCTCTCTTGTTCTTTTAAATATGGATATCCAGTTCATCATGCATCATTTATTGAAGAGGTCATTCTCTCCCAGTTGAGTGGCCTCGGTGGCTTTGTCAAATATCAGATGACTGTATATATGAGGATTGATATCAGAACTCTCAATGTGCTTCCATTTGTCAGTTTATCTATGCCAATACCATGCAGTTTTGACCACTGCACCTTTTATATGTTTTAACGCCAGGTACTCTGATTCCAGTTTTCTCTTTCAATATGCCTTTGGTTTCTAAGGACCCCTTACCCTTCCAAATAAATTTAATAGTTAGGTTTTCCAATTCATTAAAAAATAATGTAGGAGTGGGGTGAGGAGGTGGGGAATATTTGGGGAACTCATATTTTTTTAATGTAACATTTAAAAATATAAAGAAGGAAAAAAATACTGTGTTGAATTTTTTTGAGTTTGTGTTAAATTTGAATATCAGTTTGGGTAGAATAGACATTGTTATAGTGTTTAGTCTTCCTACCCATGAACAGGAATATTCTTTCATTTGTTTAAATTTTCTTTGATTTCCTTTAACAGTTATGTAATTTTCTGCATATGAGTCATTTACATCTTTACATAAATTTATTTCTAGGTATTTGATTCTTTTAGTTGCTATTGTAAATTGTATTTTTTCCCTGATTTCCTCCTCAGATTGCTCATTATTGGAGTACAGAAATGAACTGATTTTTGCACATTGATCTTATAGCCTGTGACTTTGCTGAACTGATTTATAAGATCTAGAAGTTTTGTTGTATATTTCACAAGACTTTCTATGTATAAGATCATGTCATCTGTAATTAGTGAAGTGCTTAGTACTTCCTTTCCAATTTGGATGCCTTTTATACCTTTTTCTTGCCTAAGAGCATGTACTTTAACACAAAACTAAAAGGACAGCAGTGCTATTGGCCATCCTTGTCTCATTCCCAACCTTGGAGGTAAATCTTTAGGATTTCTCCATTGCATCTGATGTTTGCTAAGGGTTTTTCTTATATACCCTTTATCATGTTGAGGAGGTTTCCTTCTATCCATATCTTTTGTTGCATTTTTATCAGGAAATGATGCTGTATTTTGTCAAATGCATTTTCTGCATCTATAAAGATGATGATCATATGATTTTTTTCTTTCAATCTGTTTACATGGTGTATAGCAATGATTTTCTTATGTTGAAACACCTTTCATACTAGGCATGAAGTCCACTTTGACATGCAGTATAATTCATTTGACTTGTTGTTGATTGTGATTAGAGAATATTTTGCTGAGGATTTTAGCCTCTAGGTTCTACAGTATTCCTTTGTTGTGGTGTCTTTATTTGCCCTCGGTATCAGTATGATGTTGGCATCATAGAATGAGTTAGGCAATGTTCCTTCCATTTCAATTTTTAGAAAAAGTTTAAGCAGGATTGGTATTTCTTCTTCCAAGAATGTTTGATAGAATCAATTGTGAAACACACTGGGTTCTGGGCTCTTCTTAGTTGGGAAGTTTTTTATGACATTTTATCTCCCTATTTGTGTTCACTCTCTGTTAGAGAAAAATGTCACTCACTGGGACATGGAGACTGATGATTGCTGGCAGAAAGTTTATTGGAAAGCTCTCCCACAGAGGGGGTCTGAATAATAGGCCTCAACCCCCGCCCAGCATGGCAGAGGTCTGAAGAGAGATGTCAGTTCACCTCTGGCAGAAGTGGTTATGAATTTATACAATATATCTGTAGGGGGTAAAATGCTTAGTCAGTGGGAGGGGTTGGGCTTGGGAAAGAATTGATGACCAATAGGGATGGCTAGTGGGTGGTGTGCTAAGGGTAGTTAATTCTAGAGATATGGGAGAGGTTGGTGATGCCATGTGGCTCCTTTATCTATTTTGTGAATGAGTAAACTGTATCTGAATATGTAGACTCTGGATTGGGCTGTTCTATGTCTTGGGAATGCAGGTCACTCTTAACCATTGTCAACCCTGTGGTCAGTTAATCATTATAAACCTTATTTATAATGTAAAAGAGAAACCTCTAACATTCCCAGTTATATATATATTTGGTAAGGTACTTAAGAAGAGGTGTAAAATGCTAGGCTGGAAGGAAGCATGAGGGGGTTGGGGACATTGACTCCATCTAGTTACTTTCTGCTTTTTAGTGGTAAGTGTTTCCCTTCCATTCTACCCTGTAGGTCCTGATTTCTGGTTCTGAAGAGGCTGACACTGGTGTTCACACAGCAGAAAGACACCGTTCACATATTCCTGAGTTGTACAATTTGGTGTATGAATCAGATGAGGAGTTGTAAAAGACAAGGACTAAAGAGAAGCAACAGCAATAATATCAGCAGTGGTGTTATAAGGGATAAAATGATTGATTTTAGGGTGAGGAGAAATTAGAAAGAAATGAGGATAGTGATCATTGACTTCTGTAGCTGTTATCTCTGGCCTTCTGGATGGTTTTTTAAAATTTTATTTTAAATTTTAATTTATTGAAATATATCACTCATACATAAACATATATAAAAATTAAGTGTATAATAGTTGTGAACTTATAAAACAAACATATATAACATCAAACAAGCATATATAACATCTCACACTCCCACCAATAACTGCATTGTTTTTAAACTTTTGAACTAAAGATTAAAGAGCATTGTCAAAATATTACTACTAAACAAAGTAGTTTTCCCCTAACCAATGCAATTGTTATTATCTTTATATCATTTATATATGAACATAGATAAACAATTAAGTGTACAGTAAAAGTTGTGAACTTACAAAGCAAACATGCATAATATCATACAGGGGTCCCATATGTCAACCGTCCACAAACACCTTGCATTGTCATGAAACATTTGTTACAAACTATTAAAGAACACTGTCAAACTCTTACTACTAACCATGGTCCTTACCTTACATTTGGTATGATTTTCCCCCAAACAATCCTATTTTTATTTTAAAATATATACTTTTTAATGACAGAAGTTGTAAACTTATAAAACAATCATGCAAATGTGCAGAATTCCCAAACAACACCTATCAGCACAAAATGTGGTGTGTCATTTGCTACAGATAAAATAATGTCATTTGATTATTGCCAAGTCCATAATGTACATTTGGCCCACATTTTCCATACTGCCTCAATATCAACGCAGTACCTCTTTTTTTTTCCAAACTCTATGCATTTTATTCATTTTTTAAAAAATATTACATTCAAGAAATGAGGTCCCCATTCACCCCACCACCCCCACCCCACCACTCCCCCCACAGCAACACTCTCCCCCATCATCATGACATATCCATTGCACCTGGTAAGTACGTCTCTGGGCATCGCTGTACCCCATGGCCTGTGGTGCACACCATAGCCCCACACTCTCCCACGTTCCATCCAGTGGGCCATGCGAGGACATACATTGGAGCACCATCCAGGACAATGCCAAGTCCCAAAAATGCCTCCACATCTCATCTCTTCCTCCCATTTCCCACACCCAGCAGCCACCATGGCCACTTTTTCCACACCAAAGCCACATTTTCTCGATTATTAACCACAATAGTTCATGAATAGGATATCATTAAGTCCACTCTAATCCTTACTGTATTCCTCCTTCCTGTGGACCTTGGATTGGTTGTGTCCATTGCATATCTATGTCAAGAGGAGGGTTAGATTCCACAGGGATACTGGATGCAATCCTCCTGCTTTCAGTTGTAGGCACTCTAGGCTCCATGGTGTGGTAGTTGACATTCTTCAACTCCATGTTAGCTGAGTGGGGTAAGTCCAAAAATCAGAGTGTAGGAGCTGAAGTCTGTTGAGGCTCAGGGCCTGGCTATCATATTGTCAGTCCAGATATTCAAATCCCCTAGATATATCTTAAACCCTAGCACCAACTACAATTGCAGTAAAGTAGCATGAAAGGCTTGTGAAAAGATATCACATCTGAGTCCAGCTCCATCACACAGAAACACCAGCTCCAAAGAAGGGCCAACTGACATGGCAGTGAACCTCATCTGCCATGACCATAGAACCTGTGGGTCTCTTTAGCCCTCAAAATGACAAATACCTAGGTATGTATCTACTTTATCTGTCTCTGAGACTCTGGTCAGTTGTGCATGAGGGCAATCCTTCTGACAACCTCCAGACTTTTTAGAGACTCATAGCCATATGAACTCATTTGTCCTTTCCATTTCCCCTTTAGGTCAAACAGCATTTTTAACTCCTGTTTTTATATGTAAACAGGGATATTCTGCTGGTCTGTATTGAACCTTTAATTCAAGGTCGTTTTCTAGTTATGTCATCAGCTGGTACTTGGTAGTGATCCCTAGATGTCAGGGAGGCTCATCCCCTGGTGTCATGTCCCACGCTGGGGGGAAGGTATTGCATTTACATGCTGAGTTTGGCTTCGAGTCTGGCCACATTAGAGTAACACGGAGGCTGACAGGAGGGAACTCTTAGGCTCAGTGCTGCTCTAGGCCTTGTTCTTATTTCAGGCATATAGGCTCACAAGCATAGTCATTAGTATCAGGGGCTCACGGTTGGACCCTCATTCTGTCCTGGTCCTTACCATTGCACACGGGGGACTGCCGCTGCTCCCCTAAGGACCACAACAGAGACCCCCCGGCCAGAAACCCAGTACCCCCCCAGCTGTTGTTTTAATTGTTTCCACTATGAGTATATCCAAACATTTCCATGCACCCTGGACTCATGCCCTGTATTACTCCCTGTCAACCATATATCACCTGTCAATAACATCCCATACCAGTATATTCCTCCACTGCCATTGTTGAGTGATTCTGTGATCCAAAACTTCCTGAAAAGTGAAGTCCAATATAATGTCAGGTTCCCTTACTAGTAAAATGGAATATAGCGATCAGTTTAAAGGTTAATCATAGAATAAATATTGATTTGGAAAAATTCTACATCCTATCTTTTTCTTTACTTTTTCCCAATTATTGAGCTTCTCCTCACAAGAGTCCTAGATCACAGTAATTCATATATACAATATACAGTACTCACACATATCCATTATAAAACCTTTTCCCTTCCACAGCAATAATCTTTTAACTTATTCATATCATATTTACTGAAACTGATGTGCAGATATTGAGACAATAGCTTTCAACAAGGTAACATTTGTGTTTACATTGTGATTTATACATTAGGCTATATAGTTTTCTAAATTTTTTAGATATCCTATGTTTTACATTATGGTTTACATTATTAGTCTGTCATCCCCTATGTGTTTTTAGTGTAATATTACATGTTTTATATCCATCCTTGTGTACTCTTGTGAAACACTTCTTTTGCCCTAACATTTACTTTGGTTCCATCTATTCAATATCTATTTCCCCCTCCCCTTGGGCCCCACAGTGACAGTCAATCTTCATTTCTTGAGAAGCCATATTCAGAGATACTTGGAATAGTTTTGAGGGCTTGACTTGCTCAACTGCCCTAATGCCCTGGGAGCCACCCTTTATCTCGAGAGATACAGTTCCCTCTATTTGATGGCATTAGTCCTCCCCACGACGTGGGTCTACCTTCACTGTCATTATATGGGTCTCTACCCAGTGGTATAACCCACTCTGGCAAAATGAGCATTCAGATATTCCTGAGGAGTCTGTTCTACATCAGATTATCCCCTTTGAGTTTCTTAAACAGGTAATTTCCCTAATTATATTTTGAAAAGGTTTTCTCAGCATTTTACTTTCAACCAACACCTGACAATCTCCTATGTTCAAATGTTGCCTCTCCCTCCCCCCAATTTCTTGGGCAATATTATCCATCCGCCCATCCCTAGCCCCCCTCAAACCCGAAAAGCCCCACACAAAGTGTGCCCCATTTTATCTCTACCTTGTGCACATACTTACCACCAGGTTATCATAGATTTCACCCATGTAGATGTCAGCTTACATCCTTCCTCTAACCCCGATTTCCTGTAAGCCTATCTTCTAATCTCTAGCTCTCTGAGGCAGCTTGTTTATTTCATATCATTGAGGTCATGTAGTATTTGTCCTTTAATCCCTGGGTTGCTTCACTCAACATAAGGTTCTCAAGATTCATGCAAGTTATCACATGTGTTAATAGTGTATTTGTTCTTAAAGCCGAGTAGTCTTCCATTGTATGTATATACAACATTTTATTGATCCACTCATCTGTTGATGGGCATTTGGGTTGGTTCCAACTTTTGGCGATAGTGAACCATGCTGCTATGAACATTGGTGTACATATATCAGTTTGTGTCCTTGTTTTAAGTTATGCTGGGTATATACCCAGCAGTAGTATTGCTGGGTCATATGGCAAATCTATGGTTAGATTTTTGAGAAACCACCAAACTGTCTTGCAGAATGGTGGGATCCTTCTGCACTCCCACCAGCAGTAGATGAGTGCTCCCATTTTTTCACATCCTCTGCAGCATTTGTAGTCTTCTGTTTTTTTCATAGCTGCCAATCTTATGGGAGTAAAATGGTATCTCATTGTAGTTTTGACTTGCATTTCCCTGATAGGTAGAGATTTGGAGCATTTTTTTTTCATGTGCTTTTTAGCCATTTGTATTTCTTCTTTGGAGAAGTGTCTGTTTAAATCCTTTTCCCATTTTTTAAATGGGTTGTTTATCTTTTTATTTTTAAGATATAGGAGTTCTTTATATATGCAAGTTATAAGTCTCTTATCAGATATAGGGTTGCCAAGTATTTTCTCCCATTGTGTAATTTACTTTCTTGACAAACTCCTTTTAGGTGCAGAAGGCTTTTAATTTTGAGGAAATCCCATTTATCAATCTGTTCTTTTGTTGCTCGAGTTTTGGTGTGATGTTCATGAAGCCATTACAAGTTCTTGCAGATGTTTCCCTACACTTCTTTCCAAGGTCTTTATGGTCTTGGCTTTATATTTAGGTCTCTGATCCATCTTGAGTTGATCTTTGTATAAGGTGTGAGATGGTAATCCTCTTTCATTCTTCTACATATGGATATCCAGTTCTCCAGGCACCATTTGTTGAATAAGCCATTCACTCCCAGTTGAGAGAGTTTGGTGGCTTTATCGAATATTATATGACTATATATATGAGATTCTATATCAGAACTTTCAATTCGATTCCATTGGTCTGTGTGTCTCTCCTTATGCCAATACCATGCTGTTTTCACTGCTATAGCTTTGTAGTATGTTTTGAAGTCAGTTATTGTGATTCCTCCAACTTTGTTTATTTTTTTTTCAATGTCTTTGGCTATTCGGTGCCTCTTTCCTTTCCAAATAAATTTCATAGTTAGTTTTTCTAGTTCCTTAAAGAAGTCTGTTTTGATTTTTATTGGGATTGCACTGAAAGTGTAGATCAGTATTGTAAGGATAGACATCTTAATAATATTTAGTCTTCCTATCCATGAACAGGGAATATTCTTCTATTTTTTTAGGTCTTCTTTGATTTCCTTAAACAGTCTTGTATAGTTCTCTGTGTATAAGTTTTTTTTACATCTTTAGTTAAATTTATTCCTAAATATTTGATTTTTTATTTACTATTGTGAATGGTATTTGTTTCTTGATTTTCTCCTGATCTTACTCATTATTGGTGCACAGAAATGCTACTGATTTTTGCGCATTGATCTTATAACCTGTGACTTTACTAAACTCATTTATGAGTTCTAGAAGCTTTGTTGTAGATCTCTTAGGGTTTTCTATGTATAGGATCATGTCATCTGCAAATAATGAAATTTTGACTTCTTCCTTTCCAATTTGAATGCCTTTTATTTCTGGTTTTTGCCTCAGTGCTCGAGTAAATACTTCTAAGACAATGTTAAATAGAAAGGGAGAGAGTGGGCATCATTGTCTTGTTCCTGAATTTAGAGGGAAGGATTTTAGGATTTCTCCATTGTAAATAATGTTGGCTGTAGGATTTTCATATATACTCTTTATCATGTTCAAAAAATTTCCTTGTATACTGTTCTTTTGGAGTGTTTTTGTCAAATGCTTTTTCTGCATCTATAGATATAACCATGTGATTTTTCCCCTTCATTCTGTTTATATGGTGTATTACATTGATTTTCTTATGTTGAACCATTCATGCACACCTGGAATGAATCCCACTTAGTCGTGGTGTATAATTCATTTAATGTGTTGTGGAATATGATTAGCAAGTATTTTGTTAAGTATTTTTCCTTCTAGGTTCATTAGAGAAATTGGTCTGTAATTTTCCTTTCTTGTGGTGTTTTTGTTTGGCTTTGGTACTAGGGTAATGTTGGCATCATAGAAGGAGTTAGGCCAAGTTCCTTCTGTTTCAATTTTTTGGAAGAGTTTCAGCAGGATTGGTGTTAGTTCTTTCCAGAATGTTTTGTAGAATTCACCTGTGAAGCCATCTGGCCCTGGGCTTTTCTTAGTTGGGAGGTTTTTTCATGACAGATTCTATCTCTTTACTTGTGATTGGTTCATTGAGATTATCAATTTCTTCTTTCATCAATATAGGCTGCTTATGTGTTTCTAGGAATTTGTCCATTTCCTCTGAGTGGTCATTTTTGTTGGAATATAGTTTTTCAAAGTATCCTCTTATGATAGTCTTTATTTCTGTGGTATCAGTGGTGATATCTACTTTCTCATTTCTTATTTTGTGTATTTGCATCTTCTCTCTTTTTTCCTTTGTTAGTCTCACTAATGGTTTGTCAATTTTATTGATCTTCTCAAAAAACCAGCTCTTGATTTTGTTTATCTTTTCAAGTGCTTTCTTATTTTCTATTTCATTTAGTTCTGTTCTTATCTTTGTTATTTCATTCGTTCTTCTTCCTGTTGGATTAATTGTTGTTTTTTTCCTAATTCCTCCAAATGTAATGTGCAGTTAGCTCTTCAATTTTTGCTCTTTCTTCTTTTTTGATGTATGAATTTATGGCTATAATTTTCCCTCTCAGAACTGCTTTTGCTGCAGGCCATAAATTTTGGTATGTTGTGTTATCATTATCATTTGTTTCAAGGTAGTCATTGATTTCTTTTGAGATTTCCTCATTGACCCACTGTTTTTTTAAGAGTGTGCTGTTTAATTTCCATATCTTGGTGTGAAATCTGGGCCTCTAGCCCTTGCAGATTTCCAGCTTCACTCCACTGTGGTCAGAGATATTATTTTGTATGATTCAGTCTTCCTGAATTCATTGAGCCTTTCTTTGTGGCCTAGCATATGGTCTATCTTGGAGAATGATCCATGTGCCCTTGAGAAAAATGTATATCCTGCTGTGTTTGGGTGTATTGATCTGTATATGTCTATTAGATCCAGCTTCTCTAATATACTGGTCAAATATTTCATTTCTTTAGTGATTCTCTTTTGAGATGTTCTGTCCAGAGTTGATAGTGGTGTATTAAAATCCCCCACTATAATTGCATATGCATCTATTCTTTCACTTAGTTTTTCCTGCGTTTGCCTCATGTATTTAGAGGTGCCCTTGTTAGGAGCATAAATATTTATGATTGTTCATTCTTCTTGACAGATTGTCCCTTTCACTAATATGTAGTATTCTTCTTTGTCTCTCACAATTGTTTCACATTTACAGTCTATTTTGTCTGATATTAATATATCTACTCTTGCCTTTTTTTGGTTATTGTTTGCTTGTAAGATTGTTTTCCAACCATTGACTTTCAGCCTCCATGAGTCTCTGGATCTAAGATGTGTCTCTTGTAGACAGCATATAGATGGGTCATATTTCCTTATTCAATGTCCCAGTCTCAATCTTTTGATAGGTGAGTTTAATCCATTGATATTCAGTGTTATTACTTTCAAGGAATGATTTATGTTAGCCATATTTTGATTGGACTTGTGTTTGCCATATTTTGATGTTTTGTTTTTTAATTTCTTCTCTTTTTGTCTTTGTTGTTGCTCTTACACTCTCCTCCAACTCTGCCTGTCCTGTTTTTTCCTTTCTTCCTGCTGAACTCCCTTTAGAATTTCTTGAAGGGGAGTTTTCTTGTTGGCATACTCTTTAAATTTCTGTTTACCTGTGAATATTTTGAACTCTCTATCATTTTTGAGTGCTAGTTTAGCTAGATAGAGTATTCTTGATTGAATTTTTTTTTTCTTTTAGTACCTTGATGATATCATACCACTGCCTTCTTGCCTCCATGGTTTCAGATGAGAAATCAGTACTTAATCTTATGGAGCTTCCCCTGTGTGTGATGGTTTTCTTTTTTCTTGCTGCTTTTAGAATTTTCTCTTTGTCTTGAGCATTGCATAATTTGACACGTATATGTCTTGGGGTGGGCCTGTTGGAGTTTATGACGAATGGGGTGTGCTGTGCTTCTTGGATATGTACATCTGTCTCTTTCATTAGATTTGGGAAGTTTTTAGCCATCATTTCCTGCAACACTCCTTCTGACCCCTTTCCCTTCTCTTCTCCTTCTGGGATGCCTATAATATGTATGTTTGTGCATTTTGCATTGTCATTCAGGTCTCTAAGTCCTAGCTGGATTTTTTCTATCTTTTTTATCGATCAATTCTACTATCTGTTTGATTTCCGATGTACTGTCTTCCACATCACTAATTCTCAGCTCTGCTGTTATTTGCTGCGAGTGTATTTTTGATTTCTTGTACTGTGGTGTTCATTCCCATCATATCTGTTATCTTTTTGCATATGTCTGCAATTTCCCCTCCAAGTGTTGTCTTCATATTGTTAACCTCTTCCTTTACTTCATTAAATTTGTCTGTGATATATGTTCTGAGATCTTTAATTACTTGTGTGAAGTTCTGCTCCCCTTCGTAGTTTTTAGTTTCTTCATTGGATTCAGCCATGTTTTCCTGATTATTGGTTTGGTTTGTAGATTTTTGTTGCTGTCTGGTCACATTTTATCTTGATGGGTTTAATCAGTTCCTTAGCTTCTTTATCTAGTCTTGTGGATTAATTAGCTGTTGTTTTTGCATAAGTGTTATATCTTCTCTTTGTCACTTTGTTCTTATTCTAATTTCTTATTGCTGGCTGAGTTCACTTTGAAGGAAAGTATTAGGGTCAGGGTAAGGCAATTGTGTAAGAAAGGAAAATGTGTAAAGTGGTATTGGTAATAAATGTTAACAGAGCAACAATATGAGATCTGGTAGGATAGATATTAGATTCATGTAAGTTGTGTAGAGTTATAGCAGTTGTGTAAAGTATAGCAGTAGAGTACCTATAATGAGGTAATTGATTGAATATGGGTGGAATATTATATGAATTAAAAAGCTAGTGTTTTCATGAGTGTGGGAATGAGAAAAGAAAGACAATAGATTCAAGAGTGGATAACAGATAGAAAACAAAACAAATTTATTAGAAATTAAGAGTTAGACACTTTGGGGGTCAAAGAAAGGGAGGTGGAATATAGGAGAGACAGTAGATGATGAAGGATATCAAGATGTAGGAGAAAGGGGATAGTGTAGGTAGCCAAAATCAATTCACACAGAAATGAGGCAACGGAGGATGGGGAAACCCAGCAAATGTGAGGTGTTCCCTGCAGCATTGTATAATTAAGATAAAATAAAATAAGAAGAAAATGAGGGACAAGAGAAAAAAACAAAAAGAGAAAAATGAAAGAAAGAAAAAGGGGATGGGTAAAGGGAGGGGAACAAGTAAGGAAAAGAAAGAATGATATAGAACAACCACAACAGCAACAAAAAAAACCCTAAATAACTGGAAAAAAAAAAAAGACTTTGAGGGATACGATGGGAGGAAAGACTAGGAGATAATGCAATGTTAGCAATCAGAACAATAAAAATAAAATAAAAATAAACAAAAAAGAAAAAATGCAAATGTTGAGGGCTAGGACATTCAAGGACCTCAGATGGACCTCAGGGTATGATGGATTCAGGCATGGAAAGTCTGTGATATTGCAGACTCAAGAGGTGTGAGTCTCTGGGGTGTGAGCCACCAGGGTTTAGGGGACTCAGACCTGGCCAGCTCAGATCTGGTTGACAGGGAGCCTGGAAGCACCACAGTGCAACACAGCCTTCAGGGATCCCTGCAGCTGGGGGCCAGCCCTATGGGGGAGGTCACATCCGCAAACTCAGACCTATGTGTCAGAACCCCACAATTCACCCTCTAACTCAGGTCTCTTCTGTGGCTGTATCACCAATTCGACTTCAGGACACCTCCTGCCATGTAAACCCCCAAAACTTCCACCTGGGGGCGCCTCTACACTGCAGCCAATTTAATGACTTTGCAGATCAGTAGCCAGGCCCAGGGGGCGGGGCTCCACCCAGAAACACCGATATCAGAGTCCAAAACCAAAATTCCCATGCTTCGCAAAATATACCCCTAATAGGCTTCCAGAAGTCGCCCACCCTGCCAGTCCCTGAAACAGCCTCCTTCTGATGTCTCTATTGCGAGCAATTTAAGGCCACTGCAGATCAGCAGCTGGCCTTGGGGGCGGGGCTCTAGCTGGAAGCACTATTATTTGTCTCCAAAAAAAAAAAATTCCCTGCCTCACAATAAAACTCCCATCTGTCTCCTCAAATCGTTCTTCAAAGGCCTCCTACCCTGTTAGCCCCCCAATACTCCACTCAGGGCTTATGAATTCCCCAGTACCACAGAGCCTCCAGGAATCACTGCAGCAGCTCTGGTGTTGTGGCTCCACCCACCCCAGGTGGGAGCATCCTGAGTGCATCCTCCGGCTCCGTGTAATAGAGCCTCAGTTTTATCTTATACACGAATTTTTCTGTTACTTTTCCACTAAATCTATGTCCAGACACCTCCTGCCCTGCAAAATCCCAAAACAACCTGGTCCCAAAGAATTTCCAATGCTGCCCAGCCACTTCTTTGCAGGAGAGATTATCAGGTGTGCTCACTCAGCCACCATCTTGCCGAGATCTCAACACAGTACATCTTTTGCATAGATGCAAGTATATTATGTTATTACCACTAACCACAGTACATAGTTCACTCCAGCTGTATTTTTCCCATGCTTCTCCACAGTCCCATCACCCTGTAGTAGTGATATACATTTGTTCTAGCTAACAAGGGACACTCTTACATCTGTAGCATCAACAAAATTCTCACCCAGCTCTTGGTTTATCCAGTTTATCCAGTTCTTGGATTATTCTCAACTGTTCTGTTAATTAGCATTTACATAACTAGACTAACATTTTCAGTCACATCCCCATTTATAAACTAGCTGTTACTCACTGTGTGTGTGTGTGTGTTACCACCCACTCTATACATTTCCACAATTTTATAGTAAAGCTCTTTAAAACTTTTACATATATTAAACATCAGTAGTCCACTCAGTCCTCTCTTATCTCCTTTAAGAATCCACCAACTACCACCAGGTTTTGAAGATATTTTCCAATAATTTATTCTAGAAGTTTTATGGTTCTTGCTTTTATGTTTTTTTTTTTAAATTCATTTTGTGTTAACTTTTGGAAAAGGTGTGAGATAGAGGTCCTCTTTCCTTCTTTTCAGCTATGGATGTCCAGTTCTTTCAGCACCATTTGTTGGATGAATTGTTCTACCTGAACTGTGTGAGTTTGACAGGCTAGTCAAAAATCACTTGACCATACCTGTGAGGGTCTGTTTCTGAACCATAAATTTGGTTCCATTGGTCTATTGTGTCTGTCTTTAGGTCAGTACCATGTTGTTTTTACCACTATAGGTAGGTATTATGATTTAAAGTCTGGCAATGAGGGTTCACATTTCCTTTTTATGATGTTTCTGGCTATTCAGGACTCTTTACCCTTCCTAATAAATTTAATGATCATGTTTTCAATTTTTTCTTTAATGCTGGTGTTATTTTTATTGGGATTGCATTAAATCTGTATATCAGTTTGAGTAGAATTGACATCTTACTGATATTTAGTATTCTAATCCATGAGCATGGAATGTTCTTCCAGTTATTTAGGGGGTTAGGGTTTTTTAAATTTGTTTTAACATTGAGTTGCAGTTTTCTGAATACAAGTGCTTTACATCATTGGTTAAGTTTATTCCTATTTGAGTTTTATCAGTCATATATTATTTTCACCACTCTGACACTTTTAGTTACTTTTATTGATATAATCTTCGTTTCTAGACTCTCTTCCAGGGTTCTCTCACCTGTCTTTTCTTTGCACATGCTTAAGTATTACCTGAAATTCTGGTCTCTCGCTTAGAAATTCTCTCAGTTTCTGTTTATCTGTGAATATTCTAATTTCACCCTCACTTTTGAAAGACAGTCTTGCTGGATATAAGATTCTTGGCTGGAAATTTTTCTCTTGTAGTATCTTAAATATATCAGACCACTGCCTCCTTGCCTCCATGGTTTCTGGTGAGAAATCAGCACTTAATCTTATTGGATATCCCTTATATGTTATGCATTGCTTTTCTCTTGTTGCTCTCAGAATTCTCTCTTTGTCTTTGGCCTTTGACATTGTGATGAATATGTGTCTTGGAGTTGGTCTATTTGGATTTTTTTTGGGATGGGAGTACACTGTGCTTCTTGGAAAGGGATATATCTATGTCCTTCAATAGGGTTGGGAAATCTTCTACCATTATTTCTTTAAATATCCCTTCTGCCCCTTTTCCCTTCTCTTCTCCTTCTGGGACACCCATGACATGTATGTTTGCATATCTTTTGCTGTCATTTAGTTCCTGGAGACCTTGTTCAATTTTTTCCATTCTTTTCTTCATCTCTTCTTCTATATGTTCACTTTCAGAGGCCATTTCTTCAAGCTCATCAATCCTTTCTTCTGCCTCCTCAAATCTGTTATTATATGATTCTAATGTTTTTCTAATTTCATTGATTGCACCTTTCATTCCCATAAGATCTGCTATTTTTCTATGTATACTTTCAAATTTTTCTTTGTTCTCATCCAATGTCTTCTTAATATCCTTAATCTCTTTAGCCATCTCATTGAATTTATTAAAGAGATTGTTGGAACATCTATGATTAGTTGTCTCAACTCCTTTATGTCATCTGGAGGCTTTTCTCATTCCTTTAACAGGACCATAGCTTCCTGTTTCTTATTGTGGATTGTAATTTTTTGTTGGTGCCTTCACATATGGCTTGCTAGAGTACTTATTCTATTCTGGGTGTAGTTTTTCTCTCTAGTTTAGGGCTTCCTATCATTTCTCCCTTGCTGATTGTGCAGTAGGAGCCAAGCATGTAGTTGGTGCTGTAAGCTGTGAAGGCTCAAGCTGTCTTAATTGCACCAGGGACCAATGAAACTTCTTCCAGCTTTATTCTTTGCAGCGGTAGGGACGGAGTCACAGCTATGTGGAATAATCCATGTGCAGGCATAGACTGTAGTTGCCTAGAGAGACTGATGGAGCATCAACCCCTTTTCTCCCCTTCTTGGGGCTGGCATGGAGCTACAGGTGTGGGCAGCAATCTATGCAGTGCACATCCAAGATGACCACAGTTGCCTCAGTAGACTTCTGACTTTCAGGCTGTGGCAGCCAAAGTTACCAGCAATTACCTATATAGGTTGATGCAGGTCTCCTAATCCTTCTCTCTGCCAGAGGCTGGGCTGAAGCCTAGTTATACTGCAAGCTGATGTTGTGAAAGAAACTGGTTTCTGCCACCACTGAGTGTTTCAGTCAGCCCTGCTTCCCCTCAGGCTGGCGGTGGAGTCAGAATGGTGACTACTAGCCTCTTTCTGATTTGGGCTGGTTCACACACCCCTGTTCCCAGGTATATCTCTTGGCCAGCCAAGTCTACCAACCAGTAGCCAAAATCAGCAGTCATGTTCTCCCCTGTTTCTGGTAAATGGAACATCAAATTCACATCACAGAACAGCTACTGTGGTGTTTTTGCTGCCAGAACATGAAAACCACCGGCCTTCACACTTTGGCTGGTAATTTCCCAGAGAAGCGGGGACAGGTCCCCACAGCTTCCTCCCTGCTGGAGGTGGCACTGGGGCCTAGGCTAGACCTGCAATATGATGTGGATAGGAAGAAGCTGATCACCAGCACTGGGATTTTCAGTCTGCCCGACTTCCCCTCATGCCAGGTGTAGTTAAAATGGCACCTCCTTCATTGTACACATACTTACCTCCAGCTTATCATAGGTTTTCCCCATGTACATGTCAGCTTATATACTTCTTCTACCCCCCAATTTCCTGTAAGCCTATCTTCCAGTCTCTAGCTCTCTGAGGCAGCTTGGTTTCCTTATTTCATATCATTGAGGTCATGTAGTATTCATCCTTAAATACCTGGGTTGCTTCCCTCAACAAGGAAGGGATAAAATGGGGGCATAGGGTTACCTTTGGGTGGGGCTTTGTGGGTTTGAGGGGGGCTAGGGATGGGCGGATGGGTAATATTGCCCAAGATATTGGGGGGAGGGTGGGACAACATACGAACATAGGAGATTGTCAGGTGTTGGCTGAGGTATAATGCTGAGAAAACCTTTTCAAAATATAACTAGGAAAGCTGCCTCTTTAAGATACTCAAAGGGGATAATCTGATGGAGGACAGACTCCTAGGGAATATGTGAATGCTCATTTGCCAGAGTGGGTTTATATCATTGGGTAGAGACCCATATACTGATAGTGAAGGTAGACCCACATCCTGGGGAGGACTAATGCCATCAAATAGAGGGAACTATATCTCTCAAGAAAAATGATGGCTCCCAGGGCATTAGGGCAGTTGAGCAAGTCAAGCCCTCAACACTGTTGCAAGTATCTCTGAATATGGCTCCTCAAGAAATGAAGATTGACTGCCACTGTGGGCCCCAAGGGGAGGGGGAAATACATACTGAATACATGGAACCAACGTAACTGTGAGGGCAATAGAAGTATTTCACAAGGGTACACAAGGATGGATATAAAGCATGTAATATTACACCAAAAATATATAGGGGCCGACAGACTAATAATATAAATCATAATGTAAAACATAGGATAATTAAAAATTTAGAAAATTGTATAGCCTAAAGTATAAACCACAATGTAAACACAAATGTTACCTTGTTTGAAAGCTATTGTCTCAATATCTTTACATCAGTTTCAGTAAATATGGTATGAACATGTTAAAAGATTATTGCTGTGGAAGGGAAAAGGTTTTATATTGGATATGTGGGAGTACTGTATATTGTATATATGAATTACTGTGATCTAAGGCTCTTGTGAAGAAAAGCTCAATAATTAGGAAAAAAGAAAAGAAAAAGATAGCATGTAGAATTTTTCCAAATCAATATTTATTCTATATTTTTGGATCACAGAGTGGTTCAACAATGGCAGCAGAGGAATACTGCTATGGGATGTTATTGACAGGGGGCATATGGTTGACAGGGAGCTATACAGGGCATGTGTCCAGGATGCATGGAAATGTTTGGATATACACACAGTGAAAACAATTAAAAACAACAGCTGGGGGGGTGCTGGGTTCCTGGCCAGGGGGGCTCTGTTGTGGTCCCTAGGGGAGCAGCAGCAGTCCACCAGGTGCAATGACAAAGACCAGGAAGGAATGAGGGTCCAACAGTGAGCCCCTGATACTAGTGACTATGCTTGTGAGCCTATACATTGAAATAAGAACAAGGCCTAGAGCAGCACTGTGCCTAAGAGTTCCCTCCTGACAGCCTCCATGTTACTCAAATGTGGCCAGTCTCAAAGCCAAACTCAGCATATAAATGCACTGCCTTCCCCCCAGTGTGGGACATGACCCCAGGGGATGAGCCTCCCTGCTGCTGAGGGATCACTACCAAGTACCAGCCGATGATGTAACTAGAAAATGACCTTGAATTAAAGGTTCAACACGGACCAGCAGAATATCCCTGTCTACATATAATAACAGGAGTTAAAAATGCTTTATGGCCTAAATTAAGGGGGAAATGGAAAGGACAAATGAGTTTATCTGACTATGAGTCTCTAAAAAAGTCTGGGGGATGTCAGAAGGATTGCCCTTGTGCACACCTAAGCAGAGTCTCAGAGACAGATAAAGTAGATACAACCCCAGGTACTGGTACTTCTGAGGGCTAAAGAGACCCACAGGTTCTATGGTCATGGCAGATGGAGTTCACTGCCATATCAGTTGGCCCTTCTTTGGAGTTGGTGTCTCTGCATGATGGAGCTGGACTCAGATGGGATCTCTTTTCACAAGCCTTCCCTGTTACTTTACTGGAATTGAATTGGTGCTAGGTCTAAGATATATCTAGGGGATCTGAATCTCTGGACTGAGAATATGATAGCCAGCCCTGAGCCTCAACAGACTTCAGCTTCTACACTCTGGTTTATTGGACTTACCCCACTGAGCTAACATGGAGTTGAAGAATGTCAACCACCACACCATAGAGCCTAGAGCGCCTACAACTGAAAGCAGGAGGATTGCATCCAGTACCCATGTGTAATCTACGCCTCCTCTTGACATAGATGTGGAATGGACACAACCAAGCCAAGGTCCACAGAGAAAATGTGGTATTGGTGTGGGAAAAGTGGCCATGGTGGCCGCTGATTGCGGGGAATGGGAGGAAGAGATGAGATGTGGAGGCATTTTCAGGACTTGGAGTTGTCCTGGGTGGTGCTGCAGGGACAATTACCAGACATTGTAGATCCTCCCATGGCCCACTGGATGGAACGTGGGAGAGTATGGGCTATGATGTGGACCATTGACCATGAGGTGCAGCGATGCCCAGAGATATACTCACCAAATGCAATGGATGTGTCATGATGATGGGGGAGAGTGTTGCTGTGGGGGGAATGGTGGGGTGGTGGTGGTGGTGGTGAATGGGGTCCTCATTTTTTTTAATGTAATATTTTAAAACAAATGAATAAAAAATTTTCAAAAAAAAAAATGATGGCACCTCCTAGCCTCTTTCTGACTTGTCAGTCTCAAGCTTTATTTGTACTCAGGATTATTCTGTAGCTCATTGAATTTCCTCATCAGTAGCTGAAACTGGTGCCCAACCGTCTCTTCCTCCCCCATTTTGGGGAAGTGGAGCCTCAATTCCAGCTGTGGAACAGCTCTCAAGGCAGCTTGTGCCTACTGTGGAGGATGGGCATAGCCCCCTCAGTGTGGAGTATTCTACTTATGAATCTTCTCTACAGATGGCCAGTCTCCTCCTTCCATTCATTCAAAGACATTGCAGGATGTTCTTCTGGTTTCCTGGAGCACCCAGATAGATGCCTTTGCTAGCTCCAGAGAGCTCTGGATGTTTTTAACTACCCCATAGCAGGAGGTGACTCTAGGAGTGCCTTACTCTGCCACCACCTTGCTGGATGTCCCGTTCTGGATGATTTTTATATTTCTTTTAAAACTTTGAATTCTTTTTCTATTTGTTCTGTTCTGTTAATATAGAAGCAACAGGTTTCATTTATGATTGCACAGGTACTGATTGTGACAGTGGTGAGGAATTTAAGGCAAGTAGACTAGGCAAGAGTGACAGGATTTAACTGCTTGGAGAAATAGGTAATAACTTCCTTAAGGGTAAGTCAGGATTGCAAGGAACTGGTGAAAAAATGTGAAATTCTCTAATGAGCATATAACTGACTTTGTGATTAAAGGAAAAGAGGGGATGCCATTAACTTCCACAATAGAGAGCGAGAATATTCTAGAAGGACTAAATATGTGGCCCCCATATTAATTAAAAAGGATATTGGCTTACCTCCAATCTTGATACTAACCCTCAGTTCTCACTTACTGATGTAGATGTGGGGCTGTCTTGAACAAGGGACACTTTAGTCATTTGTTATTAATCTGAGGAAGACTGGACAGGCAGATCTTGGCTCCAGGTTGGTACTGTGAGCTGGGGAAACTTTCTTGGAAACAGCATTTTCAGGACAACCTGACTTTCAATGACCTTTTTGATGATATACTGGGCCAGGCCCAGAGGAGGATTGGGATCAGGGCAGGAGCATGCACAATACCCTTCCTTTCTGCACTTAACACAGGTCCCAGAGGTGGTCAAAGAGAAGAAGAGAGATTAGCCTTCTGAGAATCAGACGTGAGGACAGCAACTATGAGGTTTAACCTGATCTCATTTGTGCTTTTCCAATTCGGCTTCCTCTTAACTATTTTTAAAGACCTTGAAACCTACCTTAATCATGGTTGTAGTTTTTTAGGGATTTTGGGGTCTTTTTCTAATTTCTATAACTTTTTCTAACATCTGGATTAGATTGTGCACTAAAGTGAGTGTGTAGGTATAGCTGACTAGAGTCTGACTCAGACTTTAAATTGGTATATTTAAGGAGGGACTTGGTTAATCTATTCATAGGTGCCTGGGTTTTCATCAAGCCTTTGTGAAATCTCTTTAATTTTGTCATAATTAATTTCTTTAAGGACAGCCTTTTTCATGCCTTCTATTTTACAGGTAAAAAAGTAGATCAGGTAGGGAAGGTGAGTAGATTCTGGCTGATAGTCTGAGGCTTGATAAGTGGTTGAAACTGTGGTGGGGGCTACTTGGTGTTTTATTTGGGGGGGTTAAATGTGCATGGAATCTGTGAAAGTGATAGTAGTCATTCAAATGTGGTTTTATTTCAGGTGTAGTTGAAGAGGTAAGGATATGATATGTGAGATCTTAAGAGTGAGTAAAGAATTCTTTGATGTATGTGGCAGGATTTTCAGAGAACAAGCCTAACAAGTTTTCTATATGACTTAAATCTGAAAGAAAGAAGAGGATGTGTATTTTAACTGTTCTTTCAGCTTCCGCTATTTTTCTGAGAGATAGGGCTGTTGATGTTTGTGTAGAATTAAGATGTGGTGGGTTAACTTGCATGGTTACAGAGGTGGAGGGGATGGCAAGGAAAGGGTAGGACATAGTCCTCATGAGTGCATATGAGGAGGGGAGAAAGGAGTGGCAGAAGATGGCATGGCAGAGGGCTGAGGGGCAGAAGGTTGTGGCAAGGATGAGGATGGAGAAGAAATTGGAGGCACAAAGGGAGGGGGTCAGGAGAAGCTTGACTTTCTGGATCAAAGTTGAGATTTTCCAGTAATTTGTGAGGTTGGTGGATGAAAGTTTTTGAGGTGGTTTTTTGTACAAAAGAAGAATTTGGAAGGAAGAACAGGATTGGTAGAAGGAGGGCAGTTCACGCACTGAAATTGCAGGCAGAAATGATGGAGGAAAGCCTGAAGACAAGGAACCTCAGACTACCCACAGCTGTGCTAGATGTAGCTTTTTAAGTTTTGGAGAATTTGGAAATGAAAATTGATGTGTTCTGTCCATTGACTTTCATTTCTTGACCACACAGAGGTTGAATAGAAAATGACTTTTTTAGGTCTAATATCTCCTTCCCAGTACAGAGTTTTAATGTTATGAAGGAGACAGCCAGAGGCATGGTTTGGGGAGAGAGGACCAAAATTGAATTGCCCATTTTAGGTGGCTTGGGTGAGACTAAGGAGTTTAGAAAGGAAAGAAAAGGGGAAATTCGGAGTGAGACAGATATTTCTGAATGAGTCAGAAATCAGGAAACCATGCTTGGGGCCAGATCTCTCTGGAGAAAAAAAAATTTCCTTTTCTTTTGCCAGCTTCCTTATCTTTATAGCACCCTTCTAATTGACCCAGAGCACAAACTTACTGTTCTCTCTATATCTAGAGGTGCTGGCAGAGAGGAAGAAGACTGTTCCCCTCTTAGTCAGATATTATTTGCCAGGAGTTTTAGCCTCACCTGATATCTCAGATATGGGGAAGGGGAGCCCTTCCTGGAAACTGGGAGGATCAACAACTCAGAGCTTGGTGTTCCAGCTTCCTCCTTTCTATCCCTGACTCTACTATATGTGGTCTATCTTGAAGAATAATCCATGAACACTTGAGAGGAATGTATATTCTGCTATTTTGGGGTGTAATGTTCTTTATATGCCTGTCAGGTGTAATATGTTCATTATATTATTCACGTCCTCTGTTGCTTTATTGATCCTCTCTCTAGGTGGTCTATCTATTGATAAGAGTAGTATATTATTCTAGAGGTATCTATTTCTCTCTTCATATTACCAGTGTTTGACTCATATATTTTGTAGCACCCCTTTTGGTGCATAAATATTTATCATTATTTTTTCTTGGTGAACTGCTCCTTGTATTAATATATAGTCTCTTTTATGTCTCTGATAAAAAAACTTTGCAATTAATGTAATTTTGCCCAATATTAACATTGCTACTCCAGCTTATTTTTTGTTATTATTTGTATGGAATATCTTTTTCCAACTTTTCAATTTCAACCGATCGTGTCCTTGACTCTAGAATGAGTTTCCAATAGATGTCCTATAAATGCATCATACTTTGTATCATTCTGCTTTTTAAAGTCTATTGTAGTCCACTAACATTCAATGATATTACTGTATAGGTAGTATTTACTTCACCTATTTCTCTCTCTCTCTCTCTCTCTCTCTCTCTCTCTCTCTCTCTCTCCATCATATCTTGTTTTATGTCTCTTTTTACACTTTTATTTACACTTACTGACTGTAGCAGTTTGACATAATTTATGAATCCCATAAAAAAAGAGTAAGTTGTGTCGTGAAGTAATCTATTCCTGTGGGTGTGATACCCTTTAATTATATTTAAATCAGTTGAGGGAACTTTAATTAGATCAACTGTTAAGATTGCTTTTAGAGGTTTTTTATTCAATCACATCAGTGAAGGTATACTCAGGTTGAGTACCCACCCCCTTGGTTAGTCTGATACAAATGACTCACACAGACAGGAACACTGTGAGAGAGCTCTGTCATATGGATCCTGCTATGTAACAGGAAGGAGAAGTTTCAAACAGCTGAGCTTCCATGGAGAGATGAGCCATTTGCCTGATACTTTAGAGCTGACCTTGGGAAGTGAGACAGCTAAGACTTATGTAGAAGGCACAGAAAGAAGCCCTATGTTAAGAAAGAGAGCACTACTTAGGCATGAAGGATCATGTAAGAATAATACTTCAAGAGGCTAGACCCATGGAGCTCAAAAGAAGAGGGAGGCCAGAGGGAAAGGAGATACCAGGTAGAGATCACCTGCCATCTTGCTTCAACACATAGCAGCTGATGTGGTGAGACAGCACCCTTTATTATGCCTTGATTTGGACTTTCCAAGGCCTTTGAGCTGTAAAGCTTTACTCCCAATAAATACCTTTTATAAAAGCCAGCATATTTCTGGTATTTTGCATTGGAACTCCTTTGGTGACTAATACACTGATAATCTTCATTTATATGCTTTCCAAACCCCTTCCTGTCTTTTCCTTTCAGCCTGGACAATCTCTTTACTATTTCTTGCAGAGGAGGTCCCTTGTTAATGAACTCTCTGTTTCTGTTCATACATGAATATTTTAAACTCTTCCTCATTTTCAAGGAGAGTTTTGCTTCATAAAGAATTACTGACTGGCAGTTTTTCTCTTTCACTATTTTAAATACATCATTCCACTGCCCTCTTCTCTGAAGTTTCTGATTACAAACCAACAGTCAGGCTTATTATGATTCTTTTGAATGTAACAAAAATCTTTTCTCTTGCTGGTTTGGGGATTCTCTCCATATCTTTGACAACTGATATTATGACACAATGCAAGAAATAAAAAATACACTATTTACATATAACAGCAGATTTGAACAGACAGAGGAAAGAGTGATGTCAAAGACAGTACATCTGAAATCATGAAGACAGAACAGAGATAAAAATATAGAAAAAAATCACAGGGATTCAGATAATTAAATGACAAGATAAAATGGACAAACACACTCATTATAGGCAACCCAGAAGGAAAGGAGAAGGGAAAGAGGGCACAGGTCCTAGAGGAAGTAATGGCTGAAAATATCCCGAATCTTTTGAGGGACATGGATGTACATGTCCAGAAAGCACAGGATACCCCACATAGAATAAATCCTTAGAGACCTACCCCATGACATAAACCTACCAAAGTGCCCAATGCTCAAGATGAAGAAAAATACTAAAAGCAGCAAGAGAAAAAGAGATCCATCACAAAAAATGTAGAGTTCCATAAAATTAGCACTGATTTCTCATCTAAAATGATGGAGCCATGAAGAATGTAGTATGACAGTTAAGGTGATTTAAAAAAAAAACAAAACAAAACAAAAAAAAACCCTGAATACCAAGAACTCTGTATTCAGGAGAACTGACTTTCAAAAATAATGGAGAGGTCTGCAGGTTGAAAGGATGAAAGGAGAGATCAATTTTGAGTGATATAGAGAAAGAGGAATATTAGGAAGATTAAAAAAATAAAAGAGAAATAAAAAGAGAATTTTACATGTATAAACCTAAAGAAAAAATGACTATTTTAAGTACTGCCTTGACAGTAATAACAATGAATACTAATGGGTTAAATTTCCTAATAGGAAAAACAGATTGTCTGGATATATAGGGAAATATGAACAATCTATATGCTGTCCAGAAGAAATGTATCTTAGACTCAGTATTGCAGAAAGATGCAAATAGTGGTTGAAAAAAGATTTTACATGCAAACAATAACTTAAAAAGGGTGGGTAGAGGAGCAGAACTACACACAAGAAATGAAAGGGCTCAGAACATTTATCACCGACAAATTTAATGAAGTAAAGGAAGAGGTTAACAATATGAAGACAACACTTGGAGGGGAAATTGCAGACATACACAAAAAGATAACAGATATAATGGGAATGAACACCACAGTTCAAAAAATCAAAAATACACTTGCAGCAAAGGTCAGCAGACTAGATGAGGCAGAACAAAGAATTAGTGATGTGGAAGACAGTATTTTGGAAATCAAACAGATAGTAGAATTGGTCAATAAAAAGATAGAAAAAATCCAGCTACGACTTAGGGACCTGAATGATAATGCAAAGCACTCAAACACTCAAAATGTATTATAGACATTCCAGAATGAAAGAGAAGGGAAAGGGGTGAGAAGGAGTGTTGCAGGAAATAATGGCTGAAAACTTCCCAAATCTAATGAAAGAGACAGATGTACATATCTAAGAAGCACAGTGCACTCCAAAAGTCATAAATGCCAACAGACCCACCCCAAGACATATACTTGTCAAATTATCCAATGTTCAAGACAAAGAGAAAATTCTAAAAGCAGCAAGAGACAATAAAACCATCACATACAAGGAAAGTGCCATAAGATTAAGTGATTTCTCATCTGAAGCCATGGAGGCAAGAAGGCAGTGGTATGATATAGTCAAGGTACTAAAGGAAAAAAATTTCCAACCAAGAATACTCTATCCAGCTAAACTAGCATTCAAAAATGATGGAGAGTTCAAAATATTCACAGATAAACAGAAACTGAAAGAGTATGCCAACAAGAAACCTCCCCTTCAAGAAATTCTAAAGGGAGTTCTGCAGGAAGAAAGGAAAAAACAGGACAGGCAGAGTTGGAGGAGAGTGTAAGAGCAACAAAAAAGACAAAAAGAAGAAAATTTTAAAATGCAAACAAAATATGACAAACACCACTCCAATCAAAATATGGCTAACACAAATAATTCCATGAATGTAATAACACTGAATGTCAATGGATTAAACTCACCCATCAAAAGATTCAGACTGGGGCATTGGATAAGGAAATATGACCCATCTATATGCTGTCTACAAGAGACACATCTTAGACCCGGAGACTCATGGAGGTTGAAAGTGAATGGTTGGAAAACAACCATACAAGCAAACAATAACCAAAAAAAGGCAGGAGTAGCTATATTAATATCAGACAAAATAGACTTTAAATGTGAAACAATGGTGAGAGACAAAGAAGGATACTACATTTTAGTAAAAGGGACAATCTGTCAAGAAGATCAAACAATCATAACTATTTATGCTCCTAACAAGGGCGCCTCTAAATACGTGAGGCAAATGCTGGAAAAACTAAGTGAAAGAATAGATGCATCTACAATTATAGTGGGGGATTTTAATACACCACTATTAACTCTGGATAGAACATCCCAAAAGAGAATCACTAAAGAAACAAAACATTTGAACAGTATATTAGAGGAACTGAATCTAATAGATATATATAGATCATTATACCCGAACACAGCAGGATATACATTTTTCTCAAGAGCACATGGATCATTCTCCAAGATAGACCATATGCTAGGCCACAAAAAAAGGTTTAATGAATTCAGAAAGACCAAAATCATACAAAATAATATCTCTGACCACAGTAGAGTGAAGCTGGAATTTTGCAAGGGTCAGAGGCCCAGATTTCACACCTTGATTTGGAAATTACACAGCACACTCTTAGAAAAACAGTGGGTCAAAGAGGAAATCTCAAAAGAAATTAACGACAACCTTGAAACAAATGATAATGATAACACTTCATACCAAATTTATGGGATGCAGCAAAAGCAGTACTGAGAGGGAAATTGATAGCCATAAATTCATATATCAAAAAAGAAGAGCAAAAATTGAAGAACTAACTGCACATTTGATGGAATTAGAAAAACAACAACAAAGTAACCCAACAGGAAGAAGAAGGAAAGAAAGTACAAAGATAAGAGCAGAACTAAATGATATAGAAAATAAGAAAGCACTTGAAAAGATAAACAAGACCAAAAGCTGGTTTTTTGAGAAGATCAACAAAATTGACAAACCTTTAGTGAGACTAACAAAGAAAAAAAGAAGATGCAAATACACAAAATAAGAAATGAGAAAGGAGATATTACCACTGACCCCACAGAAATAAAGACTATCATAAGAGGATACTTTGAAAAACTATATTCCAAAAAAAATGACAATTCAGGGGAAATGGACAAATTCCTAGAAACACATAAACAGCCTATATTGACAAAAGAAGAAATTGATGATCTCAACAAACCAATCACAAGTAAAGAGATAGAATCTGTCATAAAAACCTCCCAACTAAGAAGAGCCCAGGGCCAGACAGCTTCACAGGTGAATTCTACAAAACATTCCAGAAAGAACTAACACCAATCCTGCTGAAACTCTTCCAAAAAATCGAAACAGAAGGTACATGGCCTAACTCTTTCTATGATGCCAACATTACCCTAGTACCAAAGCATAACAAGGACACCACAAGAAAGGAAAATTACAGACCAATTTCTCTAATGAACCTAGATGCAAAAATACTTAAAATACTTGTTAATCATATTCAACAACACATTAAATGAATTATACACCAAGAACAAGTGGGATTCATTCCAGGTATGCAAGGATGGTTCAACATAAGAAAATCAATCAATGTAATACACCATATAAATAGATTGAAGGAAAAAAATCACATGATTATATCTATAGATGTAGAAGAAGCATTTGACAAAATACAGCACCCTTTCTTGGTACAAACACTCCAAAAGATCAGAATACAAGGAAGTTTTTTGAACATAAAGAGTATATATGAAAAACCTACAGCCAACATAGTTTACAATGAAGAAATCCTAAAATCCTTCCCTCTAAAGTCAGGAAAAAGTCAAGGATGCCCACTATCACTTCTTCTTTTTAACATTGTCTTAGAAGTACTTACTCGAGCACTGAGGCAAGAACCAGATATAAAAGGCATGCAAATTGGAAAGGAAGAAGTCAAAATTTCATTATTTACAGATGACATGATCCTATATATAGAAAACCCTGAGAGATCTACAACAAAGCTTCTAGAACTCATAAATGAGTTTAGTAAAGTTGCAGGTTATAAGATCAATGCGCAAAAATCAGTAGCATTTTTAAACACCAATAATGAGCAAGATCAGGAGGAAATCAAGAAACAAATACTGTTCACAATAGTAAATAAAAAATCAAGTATTTAGGAATAAATTTATCTAAAGATGTAAAAAACTTATACACTGCGATATACAAGACTATTCAAGGAAATCAAAGAAGACCTAAATAAATGGAAAAATATTCCTTGTTCATGGATAGGAAGACTAAATATTATTAAGATGTCTCTCCTACCAAAACTGATCTATACATTCAATGCAATCCCAATAAAAATCAACACAGCCTTCTTTAAGGAACTAGAAAAACTAACTATGAAATTTATTTGGAAAGGAAAGAGGCCCCAAATAGCCAAAGACATATTGAAAAAGAAAAACGAAATTGAAGAAATCACACCACCTGACTTCAAAACATACTACAAAGCTACAGTAGTGAAAACAGCATGGTATTGGCATAAGGAGAGACACAAAGACAAATGAAATTGAATGGAAAGTCTGATATAGAATCTCATATATAATATTCGATAAAGCCACCAAACCCTCTCAACTGGGAGAGAATGGCCTATTCAACAAATGATGCCTAGAGAACTGGATAGCCATATGTAGAAGAATGAAAGAGGATTACCATCTCACACCTTATACAAAGATCAACTCAAGATGGATCAAAGACCTAAATATAAGAGCCAAGACCAGAAAGACCTTGGAAAGCAGTGTAGGGAAACATCTACAGGACCTTGTAATAGGAAATGGCTTCATGAATATCACACCAAAAGCACGAGCAGCAAAAGAACTAATAGATAAATGGGACTTCCTCAAAATTAAAGCCTTCTGCACCTCAAAGGAGTTTGTCAAGAAAGTAAAAAGGGAACCCACACAATGGGAGAAAATATTTGGCAACCATATATCTGATAAGAAACTTATAACTTGCATATATAAAGAACTCATATATCTTGAAAATAAAAAGATAAACAACCCATTTTGAAAATGGGAAAAAAGATTTAAACAGACACTTCTCCAAAGAAGAAATACAAATGGCTAAAAAGCACATGAAAAAATGCTACAAATCTCTAGCTATCAGGGAATTGCAAATCCAAACTACAATGAGATACCATCTTACTCCCATAAGATTGGCAGCTATGAAAAAAACAGAAGACTACAAATGCTGCAGAGGATGTGAAGAAATGGGAGCACTCATCCACTGCTGGTGGGAGTGCAGAAGGATCCAACCATTCTGCAAGACAGTTTGGTGGTTTCTCAAAAATCTAACCATAGGTTTGCTGTATGACCCAGCAAAACCACTGCTGGGTATATACCCAGCAGAACTGAAAACAAGGACACAAACTGATATATGTACACCAATGTTCATAGCCGCATGGTTCACTATCGCCAAATTTGGAATCAACCCAAATGCCCATCAACAGATGAGTGGATCAATAAAATGTAGTATATACATACAATGGAATACTACTCGGCTGTAAGAGCAAATACACTACAAACACGTGATAACATGGATGAATCTTGAGAACCTTAGGTTGAGTGAAGCAACCCAGGCATTGAAGGACAAATACTACATGACCTCAGTGATATGAAATAAGTAATCTGCCTCAGAGATAGAGACTGGAAGATTGGCTTACAGGAAATTGGTGGTGGAGGAAGGATGTGAGCCAACATCTGCAGGGTGGAATCTATGATGAGTTGGAGGTAAGTATGAACACAAAGAAGAGATAAAATGGGGGTAAGAGGTTGCCTATGGGTGGGGCTTTACGGGTTTGAGGGGGGCTGGGGATGGGCGGATGGGTAATATTGCCCATAAAATTGGGGGGAGGGAGCGGCACCCTATGAACATTGGGAATGTCAGGTGTTGGTTGAGAGTAAAATGCTGAGAAAATCGTATCAAAATATAATTAGGAGGGTTACCTGTTTAGGATGCTCGGAAGGGATGGTCTGATGTGGGACGGACTCCTGGGGAATGTCTGAATGCTCATTTTGCCAGGGTGGGTTGTACCATTGGATAGAGACCCAAGTAGTGCATGTGGGGGTGGACTCACATCCTGGGGACGACTAATGCCATCAAATAGAGGGAACTGTATCTCTCGAGAGAAAGGGTGGCTCCCAGGGCATTAGGGCAGTTGAGCAAGTCAGGCCCTGAACACTGCTGCAAGTATCTCTGGATGTGGCTCCTCGGGAAATGGAGATTAGCTGTCACTGTGAGCCCCAAGGGGAGGGGAAAATGGATGTTCAATGGATGGAACCAAGGTAAATGTGGGGGTAAGAGAGGAGTTTCACGAGAGTATACAAGGATGGATATAAAACATGTAATATTACACCATAAACATATAGTGCGATGACAGACTAATAATGTAAACGATAATGTAAAACATAGGATAAGTAAAAATTTAGAAAACTGTATATCCTAAAGTATGGACCACAATGTAAGCACAGTTGTCACCTTGTTTGAAAGCTATTGTCTCAGAGTCTGTACATCAGTTTAAGTAAATATGATATGAATAAGTTATGAGAATATCACTGTAGAAAGGAAAAGTTTTTATGGTGGATGTGTGGGAGTACTGTATATTGTATATATGAATTACTGTGATCTAGGGCTCTTGTGAAGAGAAGCTCAATAATTAGGAAAAAAGAAAAGAAAAAGATAGGATGTAGAATTTTTCCAAATCAATACTTATTCTATATCTAACCTTTAAACCCATGGCTATATTCCATTTTACTAGTAGGGGATCCAGACCTATTGGGCTTCACTTTTCAGGAAGTTTTGGATCACAGAGTGGTTCAACAATCATAGTGGAGGAATACTGGTATAGGATGTTATTGACAGGTGATATATGGTTGACAGGGAGATTACAGGGCATATGTCCAGGGTGCATGGTAATGTTTGGATACACTCATAGTGGCAACAATTAAAAACAACAGCTGGGGGGGTACTGGGTTCCTGGCCGGGATGCTCTGTTATGGTCCCTAGAGGAGCAGCAGCAGTCCCCCAGCTGCAACGGTAAGGACTAGGAAGGAATGAGGGTCCAACAGTGAGCCCCTGATACTAATGACTATGGTTGTGAGGCTATATGCCTGAAATAAGAACAAGGCCTAGAGCAGCACTGTGCCTAGGAGTTTCTTCCTGATGGCCTTCATGTTACTCAAATGTGGCCAGTCTCGAAGCCAAACTCAGCATGTAAATGTAAAGCATCCCCCCCAGCGTGGGTCATGACACCTGGGGATAAGCCTCCCTGGCACCGAGGGATCACTACCAAGTACCAGCTAATGATGCAACTAGAAAATGTCCTTGAATTAAAGGTTCAGTGTGGACCAGCAGAATATCCCTGTCTACATATAATAACAGGAGTTTAAAATGCTGTTTGACCTAATGTAAGGGGGAAATGGAAAGGAGAAATGAGTTTATATGGCTACGGGTCTCTAAAGAGGAGTCTGGAGGATGTCAGAAGGATTGCCCTTATGCACACCTGAGCAGAGTCTCAGAGACAGATAAAGTAGATACAACCCCAGATAAAGTAGATACAACCCTAGGTATTGGTTCTTTTGAGGGCTAAAGAGACTCACAGGTTCTATGGTCATGGCAGATGGAGTTCACTGCCATATCAGTTGGCCCTTCTTTGGAGCTGGTGTTTCTGCATGATGGAGCTGGACACAGATGGGATCTCTTTTCACAAGTCTTTCATGCTACATTACTGAAATTGTAGTTTGTGCTGGGTTTTAAGGTATATCTAGGGGATTTGAATCTCTGGACTGACAATATGATAACCAGGCCCTGAACCTCAACAGACTTCAACTCCTACACTCTGATTTATTGGACTTACCCCACTCAGCTAACATGGAGTTGAAGAATGTCAACCACCACACCATGGAGCCTAGAGTGTCTACAACTGAAAGCAGGAGGATTGCATCCAGTATCCATGTGGAATCTAAGCCTCCTCTTGACATAGATGTGCAATGAACACAACCAATCCAAGGTCCACAGAGAAAATGTGGCATTGGTGTGGGAAAAGTGGCCATGGTGGCTGATGGGTGCGAGGAATGGGAGGAAGAGATGACATGTGGAGGCGTTTTTGGGACTTGGAGTTGTCCTGGGTGGTGCTTCAGGGACAATTACCGGACATTGTAGATCCTCCCAGGGCCCACTGGTTGGAACATGGGAGAGTATGGGCTATGATGTGGACCACTGACCATGAGGTGCAGAGATACCCAGAGATATACTTACCAAATGCAATGGATGTGTCATGATGATGGGAGAGAGTGTTGCTGTGGGTCGAGTGGTGGGGTGGGAGCGGTGGGGTTGAATGAGACCTCATATTTTTTGAATGTAATATTTTTAAAAAATGAATAAGAAAATTAAAATAAATAAATAGATATTTTATGAGGCCTTAGAAAGTAAATGATAAAACTATTATTGGAAACTGGAGGAAAGGTCATTCATGGTTTAAAGATGCAGGTAACTTAGAAATATTAAATCCTGATGATTTATTGAAGACAGAATTAGAAAATTTAAGCCTGGGTATTTATCTCAAGAGCTTTCTAAAGTAAACTCTGAGAATGTGGCTTGGCTTCTCTTTGCAGTTTATAGTAAAATGCTAGATGAGAGAGAGAATCTGAGAAGTGAACTGTTAGGCACAATGAAATCAGAAATTTATTCCATAAATTCCATGGCTCTGGAAATCAAGCCCCCAGATATATGGTAACATTTCAGGACTTAACTAAACTTGGAACTTGTAAATCAGGATTGAAAGTGGATTTAGCCAGGAAAGAGTTGCATAAAGTCTTATTTTCTATGACTTGGACCTTTATTCTTTTTAAAAAATATATTTTATCGTGTTTTTTAGAAACGATACATAGATCATACAAAATGGTACATTAAAAATGTAAGAGGTTCCCATATACCCTGCTCCCCACTCCCCCACTCCTCCAGCATCAAAAACCTATTACATCAGTGTGTCATTTTCATTGCTTTTGATGAATACATTTTGGAGCAGTGCTACATAGTATGGATTATAGTTTACATTGCAGTTTACACTCTCCCATGGGGTTATGGCAGGATATATAATGTCCTGCATCTGTCACTGCAATATTACTCAGGACAATTTTAAGTCCCAAACATCCCCATATCACACATCTTCTTCCTTCGCACAGCCCTCAGCAACTCCTATGGCGACTTTCTCCACATCATTGATACAATTTCTTTCACTGAGTGAGTCACAATAATTCTCTAGTAGAATACCAGTAAGTCCACACTAATCCATACTTTATTCCACCATCCTGAGGACCCTGAGATGGCAATGTACTCAACTTCTAAATCAATACAGGGTTAAGATCACACATGGCTGACAGATGGAATTCTCCTGCTTGCAGTTGTAGACTATCTTGATTCCCTGGGATGGTGGATGACCATCCTAACCTCCCTCTTTTCTGATATGGATAATTCCAATTAACCAGAGAATAGCTGTTACAATTTTTCTGAGGCTCAAGACCCAAAAGGCACATAGACAGTCCAGAGATTCAAGGCTACTGTGCATACACCAACCCCAACACCAAACAAATATTCAGTAAAAGTGTAAAAAAAAGGCACATGTAGAGAGTTCACATCAAAGTCCAACTGCGTCACACTCAGGAGCACCAATTCCAAAGTACAGCCTACTGGCGAAGCACTCATTGCCAGAGCTGTCTGCCATGACCATAGAACCTGAGTGTCTCCATAGACTTCTAGAGAATCTTTCACTGGGGTGTAACCATTTTAGCTGTCATTGAGATCCTGCTGAGACATGCATAGTGTGATCCCTCTGATGAACCTCTCGACTCATTTTGAAGTCTCTTAGCCATATGAACTCATCCACCTTTACCATTTCTCCCTTTCATTCAATATCTTTTTCTAGTTGCATCACCAGCTGGTGCTTGGTATTAGTCTCTTGGTACCCATGAGTCATGCCCCATGCTAGGGGGAAGGTAATACATTTATATGTTGAGTTTGGCTTAGAGTATGGTCACATTTGAGCAACATGGAGGATCTTAGGAGGTAACTCTTAGGCAGCCTACAGCTCTAGGCCTAGTTGAAAACACCATCATGAGTTTCAAGGGTCCATCCTTAAACCATCCTTCTTCACTGGTCTTTGCACTTGCACTTGGGGGATTGTTGCTCTTCCACTGGGAAATGTGTCAGAGCTTCCCAGGATGGGACCTCAGTACTCCCTCCCCTGGCATGTGTAAATCTACCCACTATGACGATACCCCAAAACATCAAATATATCTATGTACCCTATATATGCCCTGAAGAACTCTTTCTCACACATGCATCCCCCTTTACTGAGACCCCACACCACTGCTCCTCCCCTGCCATAGTTAAAACCCTCTGTGGTCCAAAACTTCCTCGAAAAATGAAGCCTAATATATTGCCAATTTTAATTAGTAGGAAAATGAAATAGTGATGATAGGTTTAAAGATTAGAAAGAATACATAATAACTTAGAAAAATAAAGTAAAAAATAAATTGTGGTATTAAAAATTAGAAAATATCATAAAACTTTTCTGGATGTGCTACCGTTCATCACTATAATAGGTGTTGCCCTGTATGTACAGTGGCAAAGCAATCTCCTCCATTTCTTAATCAGTGTCTACATCCTTTTTTAAAAAATTTTTATTTAGTCTTCAAAATGTTTTATATCATAGTAAAGTCACCTACAGAATATAGGGAACTCCCATATACCCAACATAAAAACTTTTCCCACTCCCCCAGTAAAAATCTTTTTACATGTGAATGTGGCATTTGCAACAACTGATGTATGCATATAGAAACATACATACTATCCATGGTTCCATTACAATTTAAATTATGGCTTACAATTTAGACTACAGTTTTTTATATTTCTGGTTACATTATGGTGTGTATTATGGTTTACATTTTAGACTATACACATTCATAACAGTTTGGTGAAATTTAAAATGGCCTGTATCCATCATTGCATAATCGTCCTTGGGTGGAGAATTACACCCTCTTCCATCTATTTTATTCCTCTTTCTCCCTTCCTCCAGGATCACAGTGACAACCAAGCATCACTGCTTGAAGTACAAGATTCATAGGCAGTTGCAACAATGCTGAGGACTTGACACACTAGTCTGTCCTCCCCAATTGGGAGCCACTCATACTCTCAAGAGACACACTTCTCTTTGTTTGAGAATATCAAACCTCCTCAAGATGGGGGTACAATACTTTCCCTTTCATTGTATGGGTCTCCACCCACTGATATAATACTCTATGAAAAGATGAGCACTCACACACTCCCTAGAAGCCTGCCCCAGTTTCATCCAGTGACAGATGCCCCATCAAATACCTTAAACAAGTAATCCTTCCTTATTATATTTTCTAAAGTGTTTTCTCAACATTATAGTGTCAGCTACATACCTGTCAATCTCTGGGGATCACCCACTCCCCCTCAAACCTCCCTGCAATTCCTTGAATCATATGACCCACACTCCCAAACGTAGGCTCCCTCAAGCCTGCAAAGACCCACCCAATATTATCCATATGTCCCTTATTCCTTCACTACACAATTATTTACCTCCATTTTATCATAGATTTCACGGATGTAGGTATTAGCTCACATGCTTCTTCTCCCTCCCTATTTCCGGTAAGCATATCTTCCAATTTCTAGCTCCCTGAGACAACTTGATTTCCTTAATTCATATCAGAGAGGTCATGTAGTATTTGTACTTCAATGTCTGGGTTGCTTCACTGACCATAAGGTCCTCAAGTTTCATCCATATTATCCCATGTGTTAATACTATATTCCTTCTTACAGCTGAGTACTATGCCATTGTAAGTGTAGCAGTTTAATATTATTGATGAACTCCAAAAAGAAATATTGGATTATCTTGTAATCTGATCTGTGCCTGGGCATGATTGAGTTATGATTAGGGTGTTGGAATGGCAAAGAACAGAGGTGAGAGTTTTCTGATTTTGGAGTTTTGATGTTGGAGTTTGATGCTGAAGACTTATGCTGGAGCCCCAGCAAGTCAGCCCCCAGAGGAAAGAGAAGTCATCCCCAGGAAGAAAGAAACCTTGAACCCAGAGGAAAGCAAGCCCCTGGAATGTAGGAACCCAGGAAGCCTGAACCCTTGCAGACTTTAACAGTCATCTTGCTCCAAATAGACTTTGGTGAGGGAAGTAATTTATCCTTTATGGCCTGGTATCTGTAAGCTCCTACCCCAAATAAATATCCTTTATAAAATCGAACCAATTTCTAGTATTTTGCATCAGCATCCCTTTGGTTGACTAATACAGTAAGTATATACCACACTTTTGTCTACCCATTCATCAGTTGATGGGCATTTGGGCTGATTCCAAGTTTTGGCAATATTGAATAATGCCACTATAAACATTGGTGTCCATTTATTGGTTTGTGTCCTTGATTTCATTTCTGCTGGTTATATACCAAGCAGTGGAATTGCTGGGTCATATAGAAAACTGCCAAGCTGTCCTCCACAAGAGCTGGATCATTTTACATTCCCATCGCAGTGGATGAGCATTACCATTTCTCCACATCCTCTCCAACACTTGTAGTCCTTTTTTTTAATAGCTGCCAGTCTAATGGGTTTAAGAAGGTATCTTATTGTAGTTTTGATTTGCATTTCCCTATTAGCTAGTGGTTGAGCATCTTTAAATTGCTTTTTGGCCATTTCTATTTCTTCTTTGGAGAAGTGTTTAGTCAATTCTTGCCCATTTTTAAATGGGTTGATTGTCTTTTGATTTTGAGATGTAGGATTTCTTTAATATGTTGGATATTAGGCTCCTATCAGATATAAGGTTACCAAATATTTACTCCCATTGCATAGGCTATCTTTTCACTTTATTGACAAATTCCTTTGGGGTACAAAAGGCTTTTGTACAAAGGTTTTTGGGGTACAAAAATTTTGAGAAAGGTCCATTTATCTATTTTTTCTTTCATACTTCTTGCTTTGAGTGTGAAGTTCTAATACAAGGTCCTGTAGGTGCTTCCCTACATTGTCTACCAAAGGCCTTGGCTCTTATATTTCATCTTTGATCCACTTTGAGTTGATTTTTGTATAAATTGTAGGGTGGTATTCCACCCTCATTCTTTTCCACATGGATATTCAGTTCTCCAAGCACCATTTCTTGAAGAGGCCATTCTCTTCCAGTTGAGTGTCCGTGGCGGTCTTGTCAAATATCAGATGACTGTATATCAGATATATCGGAACACTCAATTTGGTTCCATCGGTCAATATGTCTATCCTTGTGCCAAATCATGCTATTTTGACCACTGTAACTTTCTAGTATATTTTACAGTCAGGTAGTGTGACTCCTCCAATTTCATTTTCTTTTTCAGTACTTCTTTGGCTATTTGTGGCCACTTTCTCTTCCAAATAAATTTTATATTTAGTTCATTAGAAAGTGCTGTATTGATATTTATTTGGATTGCATTAAACATGTAGATTAGTTTGGGTAGGATAGACATCTTAATGATATTTATTCCTCCTATCCATGAACAGGGAATATTCTTCCATTTATTTAAGTCTTCTTTGATTTTCAGAGTGTTGTGTAGTTTTCTGTTTATAGGTCTTTTGCATCTTTAATTAAATTTATTCCCAGGTATTTGATTTTTTAATTTACTATTCTAAATGATATTTTTTATTGATTTCTTCCTCAGGTTTTTCCTTTTTGGTGTTCATAAATGCAACTGATATTTATGTGTTGATCTTACAACCTGTGATTTTACTGAACTCATTTATAAGTTCTAGAAGCTTGTTGTACATTCCTCGGGGCTTTCTATGCATGAAATCATATTATCTGCAAGTAGTGAAATTTTGAATTCTTCCTTTCCAATCTGGATACTTTTTATATCTGGTTCTTGCTAAAACAGCGATAAATAGGAGAGTGACAGTAGCCTTCCTTGTCTTGTTCCTTATTTAGAGGGAAAGATTTTAGGATTTCACCATCATAAATGATGTTAATGGTGGGTTTTTCCTATATATCCTTTATCATGATCAGAAAGTTTTCTTCTATTTCTATCTTTTCCAGTGTTTTTATCAGAAAAGTGTGCTGTATTTTGTTGAATGTTTTTTCTGCTTTTATATATATGATTGTGTGATTTTTTTCTTTGATATGTTTATGTGGTCTATTACATTGATTGGTTTTCTTATGTTTAACCTTCCTTGCACACCAGGAATGAAACCCCTTGGTCATGGTGTATAATTCATTTGATGTGATGTTGAATAGCATTACAAAATATTTTCTTGAGAATTTTAGCATCTAGGTTCATTAGACTAAGTCCAAATTTTCCTGTCTTGTGGTGTCATTGTTTGACTTTGGTATTAAGGTAATGTTGATATCATAAAATGAGTTAGGCAGTGTTCCTTCTATTTTAATTTTTTGGAAAAGTTTAAGCAAGATTGATGTTAATTATTTCTCGCATGTTTGGTTGAAATCAACTGTGAAGCTGTCTGGCCTGGAGCTATTTTAGTTGGAAAGTTTTTAATGATTGATTCTATATTTTGTGATTGGATTGTTGGAATCATCAATTTCTTCTTTCATCCATATAGATTGTTATGTGTGAACTTGTCCATTTCCTCTAAATTGTCCTTCTTTTTGGTATGTAGTTTTTCAAAGTATCCCCTTAACATACTCTATTTCTTTGCAATCTGTGGTGATAACCACTTTCTCATTTCTTATTTTGTGTATCTGTATCTTTTTTTTTTTGTTCTTATTGTTAATCTAGGTAAGGCTTTGTCAATTTTATTGATCTCTTCACAAATCCAGCTCTTTGTTTTATTTTTTCTAGCATTTTCTTATCTCCTATCTAATTTATCTCTGCTCTTATTTATTATTACTTTCTTTCTTCACCCTTTAGGATTCATTCATAGTTTTTTAAAATAAATTTCCCCAAGAGCACAACTAAGATTTAAATTTTAGCACTTTGTTCTTTTTTGACATGAGAGTTTTGGCTGTATCCCATAATTTTTGATACATTCTGTTGTCATTTTCATTATTTTAAGATAGTTACTGATTTCTTTTGAGATTTCCTCCTTGACCCACTGTTTGCTAAGAGTCTGTTGTTTAACTTCCATATCTTTGTTCCTAATCGGTTTTCTGGTCTTTTCAGATTTCCAGTTTCATTCCAATGTGGTTAAATAAATTACTTTGTATGGTGTAAATCTTTCTGAGTCCAATTGAACCTTTCTCTGTGGCCTAGTATGTGGTCTATCTTGGAAAATGATCCATGTGCTCTTGAGAAGAATGTATAACCTGCTGTATTTCAATATACTGTTCTGTATATGTCTATTAGTTCCAGATCCTCTAATAAGATGTTCAATGTCTTTGATTATTTATTGATTCTCTGTTGAGATATTCTAATAGTGATAATGGTGTATTAAAGCCCCCCACTAAAATTGTAGGTGCATCTATTCCTTCACTTAATTTTTCCATTATTTCTCTCATATATTTTAAAGTGCCCCAGATAGGTGCATAAATGATTGCGATTGTTTTTTCTTATTGAAAAATTCCCCCTTTTACTA
The DNA here is from genome assembly GCF_030445035.2 of Dasypus novemcinctus. Taxonomy (NCBI): domain Eukaryota; kingdom Metazoa; phylum Chordata; class Mammalia; order Cingulata; family Dasypodidae; genus Dasypus; species Dasypus novemcinctus. Next base: position 2,352,199 of record NW_027261977.1, on the reverse strand, counting down.
ATACGTAATGTCCATCTTTGTCTCTCACAATAGTTTTTCATTATAGTCTATTTTGTCCAATATTAATATAGGTACTCCTGCACTTTTTTGGTTATTGTTTACTTGTAAGATAGTTTTCAAGACATTCACTTTATACTTCCTTGAATCCCTGGCACTAAAGTGGGTTCTGGTAGAGATCATATGGATGGGTCATATATCCTTATCCATTCTGTCAATCTGTGCCTTTTGACTGGTGAGTTTAATTCATTAATATTCAGTGTTATTACTCACAAAGAATTATTTATATTACCCATATTTTCTTTTGATTTGTGTATGTTATATGTTGTTTTCTTTTCTTTTTGTCTTTTTAGTTGTTCTTAAATTCTCCAACTCTGTCTGTCCTATTTTTTTTCTTTCCTTCACTAAAACTCCCTTTATTATTTCTTGAAAGGCAGGTTTCTAATTGGCACCCTCTCTTACTTTTTTTATTGTAAATATTTGGAACTCTCCATCTTTTTATTTTAATTCAGTTTTTAAAAATATTACATTAAAAAAATATGAGGTCCCCATTCAAACCCACAGCTCTCACCCCACCACGCCCCCCACAGCAACACTCTCCTCCATCATCATGACACATCCATTGCATTGGTGAGTACATCTCTGGGCATTGCTTCACCTCATGGTCAATGGTCCACATCATAGCCCATACTCTTCCATGTTCCATCCAGTGGGCCATGGGAGGATCTACAATGTCCAGTAATTGTCCCTGCAGCACCACCCAGGACAACTCCAAGTCCTGAAAATGCCTCCAAATCTCATCTCTTCCTCCCATTCCCCACACCCAGCAGCCACCATGGCCACTTTTTCCACACAAATGCCAAATTTTCCCGATTACTAACCACAATAGTTCATGAATAGAATATCAGTAAGTCCACTCTAATCCTTACTGCATTCCTCTTTCCTGTGGACCTTGGATTGGTTGTGTCCATTCCATATCTATGTCAAGAGGGTGCTTAGATTCCACATGGATACAAGCTGCAATCTTCCTGCTTTCAGTTGTAGGCACTCTTGGCTCTATGGTGTGGTGGTTGACACTCTTCAACTCCATGGTAGCTGAGTGGGGTAAGTCCAATAAATCAGAGTGTAGGAGCTGAAGTCTGTTGAGGCTCAGGGCCTGGTTATCATATTGCCAGTCCAGAGATTCAGATCCCCTAGATATATCTTAAACCCCAGCACCAACTACAATTCCAGTAAAGTAACAGGAAAGTCTTGTGAAAAGAGTTCCCATAAGAGTCCAGCTCCATCACACAGAAACACCAGCTCCAAAGAAGGGCCAACTGACTTGGCAGTGAACTCCATCTGCCATGACCATAAAACCTGTGGGTCTCTTTAGCTCTCAGAAGAACCAATACCTGGGGTTGTATCTACTTTATCTGTCTCTGAGACTCTGCTCAGGTGTGCATAAGGGCAATCCTTCTGACAACCTCCAGACTCTTTTTTAAGAGACTCATAGCCATATAAACTCATTTGTTCTTTCCATTTCCTCCTTAATTTAGGTCAAAAGGCATTTTTAACTCCTGTTATTATATGTAGTCAGGGATATTCTGCTGGTCTGCGTTGAACCTTTAATTCAAGGTCATTTTCTAGTTATGTCATCAGTTGGTACTTGGTAGTGATCCCTCGGTGCCAGGGAGGCTCATCCCCACATATCATGTCCCACGCTGGAGGGAAGGCAATGCATTTACATGCTGAGTATGGCTTCAAGCCTGGCCACATGTGAGTAACATGGAGGTTGTCAGGAGGGAACTCTTAGGCACAGTGCTATTCTAGGCCTTGTTCTTATTTCAGTGTATAGGCTCACAAGCATAGTCATTAGTATCAGGAGCTCACTGTTGGACCCTCATTCCTTCCTGGTCCTTACCGTTGCACCCAGGGGACTGCTGCTGCTCCCCTAGGGACCACGACAGAGCCCCCCGGGCCAGGAACCCAGCACCCCCCAGCCTTTGTTTTTAATTGTTTCCACTCTGAGTATATCCAAACATTTCCATGCACTCCAGATACATGCCCTATATAACTCCCTATCAACCATATGTCCCCTGTCAATATCATCCCATACCAGTATTGCTCCACTGCCATTGTTTAACCACTCTGCAATCCAAAACTTCCTGAAAATTGAAAGCACAATATAACACCAGGTTCCCTTAATATAAAATGAAATATAGTGATGAGTTTAAAGGTTAGATATAGAATACATATTGATTTGGAAAAATTCTACATGCTGTCTTTTTCTTTTCTTTTTTCCTGATTATTAAGCTTCTCTTCACAAGAGCTATAGATCACAGTAATTCATATATACAATATACAGTACTCCCACATATCCAATATAAAACCTTTTCCCTTCTACAGCAATAATCTTTTAACATATTCATACCATATATACTGAAACTGATGTAAAGATATTGAGACAATAGCTTTCAAACAAGGTAACATTTGTGTTTACATTGTGTTTTATACTTTAGGCTATACAATTTTCTAAACTTTTAGTTATCCTCTGTTTTACATTATGATTTACATTATTAATCTGTCAGCCCCTATATATTTTTGGTGTAAAATTACATGTTTTATATCCATCCATGCATACTCTTGTGAAACACTTCTATTGCTCTCACAGTTACATAGGTTCCATCTATTCAATATCTATTTCCCCCTTTTCTTGGGGCCCACAGTGACAGTCAATCTTCATTTCTTGAGGAGCCATGTTCAGAGATACTTGCAACAGTGTTGAGGGCTTGACTTGCTCACCTGCCCTAATGCCCTGGGAGCCACCATTTCTCTTGAGAGATACAGTTCTCTCTATTTGATGACATTAGTCCTCCCCAGGATGTGAGTATACCTTCACTCATTATATGGGTCTCTACCCAATGATATAACCCACTCTGGCAAAATGAGCATTCACATATTCCCTAGGAGTCTGTCCTACATCAGATTATCCCCTTTAAGTATCTTAAACAGGTAACTTTCCTAATTATATTATGAAAAGGTTTTCTCACCATTATACTCTCAACCAACAGCTGACCATCTCCTATGTTTGTATGTTGCCCCTCCTTCCCCCCAATTTCTTGGGAAATATTACCCATCCACCCATCCATAGCCCCGCTCAAGCCCCGCAAAGCCCCACCCAGAGGTAACCCTATGCCCCCATTTTATCCCTTCCTTGTACACATACTTACCTCCAGCTTATCATAGATTTCACCCATGTAGATGTCAGCTTACATCCTTCCTCTACCCCCCGATTTCCTGTAAGCCTATCTTCCAGTCACTAGCTCTCTGAGGCAGCTTGGTTTATGTATTTCATATCATTGTGGTCATGTTGTATTTGTCCTTCAATGCCTGGGTTGCTTCACTCAACATAAGGTTCTCAAGATTCATCCATGTCATCACATGTGTTTGCAGTGTATACGTTCTTAACGCCGAGTAGTATTCCATTGTATGTATATACCACATTTTATTGATCCACTCATCTATTGATGGGCATTTGAGTTGATTCCAACTTTTGGCAACAGTGAACAATGCTGCTATGAACATTGGTGTGCATATATCGGTTTATGTCCTTGTTTTCAGTTCTGCTGGGTATATACCCAGCATTGGAATTGCTGGGTTATATGGTAAGTCTATGGTTAGTTTTTTGAGAAACCACCAAACTGTCCTCCAGAGTGTTTGTATCCTTCTGCATTCCCACCAGCAGTGGATGAGTGTTCCCATTTCTTCATATCCTCTCCAGCATTTGTATTCTTCTGTTTTTTCATAGCTGCCAATCTTATGGGAGTAAGTCCATCATTTTTTAATGCCTGCTTTGCTGGATAAGTACCCTTGGCTGGAATTTTTTTCTTTTAATACTTGCCTATGTCATACTTCTGCCTTCTTGCTTCCATAGTTTCAGATGAAAAATCAGCACTTAATCTTATTGAGCTTACCTTGTCTGTGATGGTTCTCTTTTTTCTTGCTGCCTTCAATATTTTCTTTGTTTTGAACACTGTATGATTTGAAAAGTATATGTCCCTTGTATATCCTCCCATGGCCCATTGAATGGAATGTGGGAGAATGTGGGCTATGGTGTGGACCACAAGACATGGGGGGCAGCCATGCCCAGAGATGTACTCACCAGATGCAATGGATGTGTCATGATGATGGGGGAGAGTGTCACTGTGGGGGGAGTGGTAGGGTGGGGACAGTGGGGGTGAATGGGGACCTCATATTTTTTTAATGTAATATTTTTTAAAAAATTGAATAAATAAAATAAAATTAAAAAAAGAAAATGAAATAAAAATATATGTCTTGACATAGTTCTGTTGGGATTTTACTGTTTGGGGCATTCTACATTCTTGGATATGTACATTCATTTCCTTCATTAGTGGGAAATTTTCAGCCATTATTTTCTCCAACAAACTTTCTGTCCCCCATCCCTTCTCTTCTCCTTCTGGGATGCCTTTAATGCATATGTTTGTGCATTTTGCATTGTCATTCAGATCTCTAACTATCTGCTTCATTTTTTCTAACTTTTTCTCAGTCTATTCTACTATCTATTTTACTTCTTTTGTACTGTCTTCCACACCACTAATTCTTTCCTCTGCCTGTTCAAATCTGCTGTTATTTCCTGAGTGAGTATTTTTGATTTCTTGAATTGTTCCATTCATCACCATCATATCCTTTATCTTTTTACATATGTTTACAATTTCTTCTCTACACTCTCCAAGTGTTTTCTTTATATCCTTAATCTTGTCCTTCACTTCATGAAGTTGGTACATGATATTTGTTGGAGGGCTTTGATTTGATGCTTGATGTTCTGGTCCTTTTCCTTGTTTTTAGTTTGTTCATTGGACTGTGACCTGTCTTCCTTATTAGTCATATGGTTTGTAATTTTTTGTTGCAGCTCATCATCACTTTATCTCAATTGGTTTGTTCAGTTGATTAGCTTCTCTCTGTAGTCTTGGGTTTTCTTTAGGTGCTGAATTTGTGTGTTAAGTTTTCTCTATGACTCTTTGTTCTTCTTATTCTATTTCCTAGTTGTTATCTAAGTTCCCTTGAAGGAATATGACTAGAGCCAAGGAAAGCAAAAGAGGTAAGAATAGAAAAAATATAATAGGGTATTGATAGTAAATGTTAGCAGAATAACCATATAAGACCTAGGAGAATGAATATTAAACTCATAAGAAGTGAAGAGTTAAGGAATAAAAGTGTGGAGTATTTACAATGGAAAACTGAATATGGTGAAGAATACAGTGGAGAATATAGTATGAATTAAAAGGCCAATACAATGAGGAGAGAGGAAAAAGAGAAAAGAGAGGACAATGACAGATAGAATTAATAAAATATAGAAAACATACTAGAAGTGTTAGAAGTAAAAATACAGAAAAATTGGGGGCTAACTAAAGGGAGGTGGAATGTTAGAGCAAAAACAGAACATGGAAGATAGGAGGATGTATGAAGGAAAAGAGACAGTGTTCATAGCCAATATCAGCACACACAGAAAAGAGGAAATGAAAGGAGAGGAAACAAAACAAACAGTAAACAATCAGCAGCTCCGAATTAAAAAAGGGGGGGAGAAAGAAAAGACAATAATTTTAAAAAAGCAATAGACAAACCCACAGGAAGGAGTCAACCAACGTTAAGAAAAGCTAGACTTCCTTCTTAAGCCTCTGTTAAGCTTCTTAGGCTGCTGTTGTTTATCAATCAATTATCCTGCAGCTTTCTCACTGCAGATTTTGTAGTGGGATTTTAGTGAGAAAATTAAGTTATATTATGCAACAAAATTAATCTTTTCTTTTAAGAAAAGTAAGGACCCAATGGAAGCTAATAACAAGGATAATGTCTGTTTTCCCTGTCATAAGGTATCAGTTAGATGTGATGTTTAATATCCCAGTGGATCACTACTCTCAGTGGAACTGGTAATTGCACTAGAGACCCTGCACATTCAAGGCTGAAACTCCTCCACTGAAGTAAACTTTCTTTCTGGTTTAATTTTCTCTTCAAAAAGAGTCCCTTCCCCTGGGGCAGGATTGACTCTTTACAACTGAATAAACTACTGATTAGAAATCTATCCTCCCCCTGACTCCACTTTTTTTCCCAACTATTTTCTCTCCCAGGACAGCATGAAGCCTATTTGTGAGTTCCCTTTGGAAATTCCAATGATATCCTGGTGAATTAACTTACCATAGAAAATAATGACTCTCTGTCTCTTAGATAGAGAGCATCCACACGTTCCCAGGAGCTCTAAATATGCTCTAGGAAGCTTATTCAGCATTTCCTACTATCCCATGTACACAGGTGTACTGTGTAGGACTAGTTAATTGCTTGACTCCACCTTCTACCAGACTAATTTTCCCTAGCCCAGGGAGGCTAGGTAAATCAGGCTTCCTCAGCAGATTCACCTCCCATTCATCCTGGTTTCTCCTCAAGCCAGCTGGTATGGTCTTCAAAGCTCAAAATACAGGGTCCAGGCAATTGAGCCTACATTTATGGGACTCCCTCTCCACCTTTCATCAGAACCCTCCCACTCTCAGAGTTTGTCTAACCCAGCTGTCACCAGCAAGGTTTGGTGAATGCTGTGGATTTCTGGCCTGAGGAAGGGGCTTAACTTCCCACAACTACAGTCTCTAGCACCAAAACTCATAGCTTTAACTTTAACAATCACTCCTTTTTTCACATTCTCTCCAGATTGATATCCTGAGGTCTCCTGCTTTGTTGTTTCCAAAACAACTTACTCAGGAAGATTTTATCCCCACTCAGCCATTTTTCTTTGTAGGAGAAATGATGTTGGTGCACTTCCTCTAACCCCATCTTGCCCTCCTTCCCTGAATGCTTATTCTCGAATGCTAAATCAACAAGCTTTTTTGAGAGAGCTGTATGAACAAAACCACTGTCAGCATACTATGGGCAAAACCAATGATAAGGTAGAAGGTATTGGTTTCAGTGTTTGGGGGAGACATAGTGGTGTAAGGAGGTGGGTGGGTTGATTGTATTGGGATGTGAAGGCAAGCAGGGCAGTTGGCTTACATTGGGCTGTTCATGGAAGTGCAAGGAGGGCTGGAGGAAGAAAAGGTGAACTCGGGATTTGCAGGACTGTGATTAAAGCTACAATGGTGGGAACAGGGAAGGGAGTGTTATTTGTGCAGGATATCAGAGTTGGGGTGATATGAGGGAAAGGGCACACCAGAGACATCCTTTCAAGGAATATGAAAGTGTTGATCTTTTCATAGCATTTTATCACAGTGGGTGGCGACCCACACAATAAACAAGAGAATATTAAACTTCCATCCTTGAAAGTTCTGCTATGTTCTCAACTAGAGGGACAAGTGTCTCCTGAGAACATAGTCAGTGCTTAATAGAAAAAGACAAATCAATGGGTCAAGTCCTCAATATAAACGCATTTTAACTATGAATCTTATTTTTTTAACTGCAACTTAGTGGCTACCATCAGTTATGAGTGAAGGAGGAGGGAAGAATGGTTGGAGGATGGTGCATTTCTAGGGCAATTTGTTCTGTTTGATGTTCCAATGATAGATACAGGCCATTATGCATTTTGCTATAACCTGTAAAAGTGTCTGATACAGAATGTGAAATATAATGTGAATGACTGGAAATGATTAGTGACAATGCTTCAATATTTGTTCATCAACTGTAACAAATGAGACATACTTATTCAGGGGAAAATATGAAGGGTTGGAGTATTTGGGAATCTGCTGTATTTTTCATATGTATTTTCTGTAACCTAAAGTTTCTTTTTTTCTTTAAGAAAAAGTGAAAAAAATAAGATACTGGTGAACATACAGAAGAAATTGTTACTGTAAATAACATTAATGTCTTACAGGGATGAAACACACAATATAAAATTTTATTTTGCATTTTTATTTGGTGTGGTCTTGGGGTTAGTTTTAGATTGCAGAAGAGTCACAACTGTAGTAGGGGTGATCACTGGTGTGGGTATCAGTGGTGGGGTTATTTATGGGGAGGGGAGCAACTGGGGTCTGCCTCTATGGAATATTTGTTAAAGTTGTCATGGGTTGCTTTTTCAGTGGTAGAAACCCAAGGATAACACATGAATTATCAAATTACCATCCTGGGGAGTCCTGCTATATTCTCCCATAGAGGGGCAAGAATTTTTAGAATACTGGACAATGCCTACCAAAGACAGACCAAAATGCCAGTCCCTTGGTAATGATTCTTGTACTCATAAACCTTGTTCTTGTGAAATTCAAATGTAGATAGTAATATATGTTGCCCGAGAGTTACTGCCTAATAGCCTCTTTGTTGCTCAAATGCCACCTCTCTCTAAGCCCAACTGGTTATATAAACCCACTACTTTTCTCCTGGTATGATATATGTTTCCAGGTGATTAGCCTCCCTGACATGATGGATTATTTGACAACTAGTGATGCATTTGGAAGAGGACCTGGATCCAAAGGGGCAAATATTAAATACAAATGAGTTTTTGTGGTAAAGAGATATCATAGTGAGACTTGAGGTCATTCCAGAGGTTATGCTTATGGTTGTCTTGGAAGATCTCACTGACTGCTTCAGTAAACAATTACTCAAGAATCAGGGAGCCTGAGGGCTCGAGAGACATCTACACAGTATAGGAGGGCAGACAGCCCCAGGAATTTGGCATCCTATCAGTGGAAAATATAACTTATCCCTCCAATGTATCAGGGTATAAGTCATTTATAATTTCCCTACACATGGTTTCATTTCCCTTTTATTTAAACTTATTATTAGTACTATGTCTAATATGTGACCCAGATATTTAATATTCTGGGTGCTCATATGCCAGTTGAGCCTGAATCTCAGCTGAGCTGAGTTGTATCCAATATCTACTTTCCAGTTAATTGGAAATTTCTCTCCTGGATAGAGCTCTCTATATTCCTGTGTGTCTCCTTGAGTGAGTTTCCATTCATATAGGTCCACCAAGAGGGTGGGATATCAACCAGAGTCATGCGTTGCTGATGTGGCCAAATCAAAGCTCTAATATTAACAGGGAATTTTCAAGGCCCCTTCAAATAAATCCAATATGATCAAAAGGTATCAAACACAGAAGAATAGATTATTTTACAAATTATATTCCCAAGCTGGCACATTCCACACTCTGAATTCCAAAAAGATATTACAATATTCAAAGAGGCTTAAATCCTTTCAGTAGCAATGCTCAGTCCAAACTCATGCTATGATCAATTATAGAAAACAGTTTATCTTGTGGCAAAATTCCCCTCTGGCTGTAGACTTGTGAAAATTGCAAAACAAGTTATCTGCTTCCTATATACAGAGAAGCAGAGAAGATAAACATTTGCCATGAGAAGAATTTTGGAGGAAAATTTGTGTCATTGGTTCCCAAAAGTTCTGAAAATCTGAAGGGAATACTCCATTATATTTCAGTCTGAAAATAATTCTTAAGATGATACATGGAAAAAATATAAAAATGAAAACACTAGCCAAAAGACATCTGGTATTGCTGAATGCCATATCCTTTTCAATAACTGTAGACTTTAAGGCAAGAAGTATAATAAAAAAAAAAGTGAAAAAAATGATAGTGTCTTCTCCTCTGGGACTCATGGGGCCCAATTTTTCTACAGGATTGCCAAAAAACAATTATCTTGATTCCACCATCATCAACAATCTGGGTAGTAACTAAGTTCCAGAATGCATCCTCCAAAAACATGGCCACAATGTGCCTAATCTCTGGATTTCAGTCTTAATCCCCTTAGTAGAGTGAGGAGGTAGCAACATTTTCCATAAACTCTGGTATACTGGTCCAAAGTCAGAGCACTGAGAAGGCAATCTGACCTTTCCTAATCTATGGGTAACAAGTATAGGAGTGGTGAATCCCTCTCCTCAAACACTGGGGAATGATCTTCCACCTTCTCTTTGGACTGGAGTGGCACAAATATCCCTGAACAATGGGCTGGAACATCTACCCTCTTCAAATGCCAAAGCAAGCTCACCATCTCCATTCACATAGGTAGGGTCCCTCTCTTGATCAAATTCCAAACTTCAATATCTGTACTTTTCCTTGTAAATCATATTTCCCTTCCATCCCTACTCTCCAAGTACCTTTTAACCTGGCTGGCAGTGGTTTTGTTCATACAGATATCACAGAAATCTTGTTGGTTTAGCATGCAAGAAATGAGGGTCCAAATCTTCAGACAGTAAGATTTCAACAAATGTTTCCTAGATAACTCCATTTTCCATCTGAGCTTATAAGTTCAAAGTTTAGTTAATTTCTCAAATAAGACAGTATCATCTAAGGACTTGATTTTCAGAGGCTTAGAATTTCCTCAATCAGTGTCTGATATCTTTCTGTCCAACAATTCAGTTCTCTGCTTAACTCTTTGCCTAGCATTTTCTATAAGGTGTAAGGAGATAACAGGAGGAATTCTCCTAGTTTACCTTGGGAAGCTCTTAAGCTAAGTGTTCAGGCCCACTGTTTCCAAATTTTGCCTTTCACAAAACATCAGAAATCAATATTTCTAAATTCTCTGCAACTTTAAAACTTGTATCCTTTCCTCCAGTTTTCATAATAGTTTCATCATTTCCTTCGAAGATCTCATCAAAAGTCTCTTTAGTGTCCATATGCCTACCAGCATTCTCTTCAAAGCAATCTAGGCCTTTTATATCAAGGATATCACAACTCCTCCAAAAAATATCCATTATGCATTTATATAACTATTCCAGAATTTTTGATAATTGCAAAAGCATGACCCCACTACTGTAAATTCTATATTAGTCTGCCAAAGGGGTGCTGCTGATGTAAAGTGTGAAAAAATTGTTGAGTTTTATAAAGAAATACCCTTTTTGGGGTAGAAGCTTACAGTTCCAAGACCGTAAAGTGTTTATTTCAAGGTAGCTCTTTCACCAAAGTCAGTTGTCACATGTTGAAACAAGAAGGTCACTTATCTCTGCCTGGTCTCTCCTCCAGGGCTTTAGCAGTTTGAACCTTCTCCTTTCTAGTATTTGACAAAATTATCTCTTCTATCATCTTCCCATGTATCTTCTTCAGTGAGTTTCCATTTATATAGCCCTACCAAGGGAGTGGGAACTCAACCTAATGTATGCCTTATTTATGTTATTCAACTAAAGTCCTAATCTTAACAGGTAATTTATTCAAGGGCCCAGGAGCTTCATTCAATATAATCCATGTGTATCACACTCAGCAGAATAGATTAGTTTATAAATGTAATCTCTGTATTTGGGATTCATAAATAATCTCAAACTGCCGCTCATGTGTAGGGACATTATAAATGAACCTAACTCTGTTATATTGAGGAAACATGTTATCATATATTCCAAGGTAAAATTCACCAATGGAGTGCCGATTTATGGGATTGTAGGCCTTATCTATAGTGTAGCTGTCTATTTAAATCATGTCAGCAATGCTGTTTGAAGCTTTGTGTATTGTGGAAGTTACTGAGATCTGCTCCCAACTCACTTTGAAATCTCTTAGCCTAAAAATTATTTTGACTTAATATTTTCTTCTTTTGGTCTATAACTTTTCAGATATATCACTATATCTAAACAGTGATATAGATAGATAGATAGATAGATAGATAGATAGATAGATAGATAGATAGATAGATAGATAGATAGATAGATATCACTGTTTCAGTTTAAGTACTAATCTCTCAGTGCCATGAGGTTGATACCTGGGAGTCATGTTTTGTGAAGGAGGAATATTGTGAGTTTATTTTCTGAGTTTAACTTAAAGAAAGGCCACATTTGAGTATCAAAGAGATTTTTAGGACATAACTTTGATGCAATAGATAATATTGCACTGTTACAATTTTACAAGATTAAGATTCTTAATTACAAGCATTACTATTGAAGTTATGGCTTTATGGGATGCAGACTCCCTCCGCAAGTGCTCAGCACATAGCTGTCTGTGCGACTTAGGCATAAGTTAAAGGTTAACATCCTTTCTCTGAGGAAAGAAAATATATAGATATTATCATAAACTATAATTTTTCTCACTTTATTCTGGCACCTCTATTCTCTTTTCCATCTTTTATTAACTTTCTATATTATTGTCCATTCCTTTATTTTCCCTCTCTCCTATTCACACTTGCCTTTTAAATCATACCATATTCTTCTCCATATTCAGTTTCCCAACTCATTGTAGGTGCTCCACTATTCATTTTTATAACTCTACACAGCTTACTTGTGCTTAATATTCATTCTCTTAGGTCTGACATGGTTTTTCTGCTAGCATTTACTTTCAATACTCTATTATACTTTTCTTTTCTTAACTCTTTTGCTTTCTCTGGCCACAATAATTTTCCTTCAAGGGAATGTATACAGCAACAAAGAAATAGTACAAGGAAAAAAAAAGTATCTAAGAGAAGATTTAACACACACACACACAAACTGCACCTAAATAAATTTCAAGGCAAGAATGAGAAGCTAACCAATGGAGCAAATTAATCAAGATAAAATAATGACTAGACAGAAACCAAAAATTATAAGCCATACCAATACTCAGGAAGACATAGCCCAATCCAATGAACAAACTAAAAACCAAGAAGAGGAGGAGAACATCAAAGATCTAATCAAGGTTCTACATCCAAATATCTTGGGCCAACTTAATGAAATGAAAGAAGAGTTTAAGGATATTAAGAAAGCACTTACGTAGCATACAGAAAAATTAAAATACACAAAAAGATAATGGATATAATGGTGATGAATGGCACAATTGAAAAATATCAAAAATACACCCTCAGCAAATAACAGCAAATTTGAAAATGCAGAGAAAAGAATGAGTGATATGAAAGACAGTATATCTGAAATCAAAGAGGTAAAAGAAATGATCAATAAAAAGATAGAAGAAATCCAGCAAGGAGTTAGGGATCTGAATGACAATGCAAAAACATTATAGGCATCCCAGTAGGAGAAGAGAGGAGAAAGGGGACAGAAGGAGTGTTGGAGGAAATAATGGCTTAAAATAACCAAAGTCTATTGAGAGAGAGGGATGTACACGTAAAGAAAGTGCAAAACACCCCTAAACAGCATAAATCCCAACAGGCTTACCCCAAGACATATACTTGTCAAATTATCCATTGCTCATGACAAAGAGAAAATAGTGAAGATGGAAAGAAAAAGAGAACCACCACATACAAGGGAAACTCAATAAGATTAAGTGTTGATTTCTCATCTGAAACCATGGAGACAAGAAGGCAGTGGTATGACATAGTCAAAGTTCTAAAAGAAAAAAAAATTCCAGCCAAGAATACTCTACCCAGCAATCAAAAATGATGGAAAGTTCAAAATATTCACAGATAAAAAGAAACTGAAGATTATGACAATAAGAAAACCTGTCCTTCAAGAAATATGAAAAGGAGTTCAGCAGGAAGAAAGAAAAAACAGGAGAGTTGGAGTAGAGGGTAAGAACAACCAGAAAGACAAAATGAGAAATAACAACAACCTAGGACCTTCACAAATCCAAAGAAAATATGGCTAATATTAGTAATTCCTTGAGAGTCATAACATTGAATGTTAATGGATTAAACTCACCTGTCAAGAGACACAGATTGGCAGAATAGATTAGGAAATATGACCCATCTATATGCTGTCTACAAGAAACCCCTCTTAGACTCAGGGATTCAAGAAGGTTGAAATTGAATGACTGGAAATCATTCTTATATGCAAACAATGACCAAAAAAAAAAAAAAGACATGAGTAACTATATTAATATTGGACAAAATAGACTTTAAAGGCAAAAGTGTTGTAAGAGACAAACATGTGCATTACATTTTACTAAAATGGGTGATCTTTCGAGGGGAAAGAGTAAATTGGTGGAATTCCCTACACCATTATTACCATTGGGCAGAACATTTTAACAGAAAAGCAATAAAGAAACAAAGACTTGGAACAATGTATTGCAGGATCTGGATCTAATGGACACATACACAATATTACACCCAGATACAGCAGCGTATATATTCTTCTCAAGTGTACATGGATCATTCTCCAAGATAGATCACATGCTAGGCCACAGAGAAAGTCTCAATGAATTCACATAGATTGAAATCACAAAAAACAATTTCTCTGACAACAGTGGAATGAAGCTGAAAGTTTGCAAGGATCAAAGAACCAAATTAGACACAAAGATGGAAATTAAGCAACACACTCTTAGACAAACAGTGTGGCAAGGAGGAAATCTCAAAAGAAATCAGTAACTATCTTGAAACCAGTGAAAAGACAACACAACATATCAAAACTTAAGGGATGCAACAAAAGCTTTATGGAGAGTGATAATCATAGCCATAAAGAAATTGATGATCTCAACAAACAAATCACAAGTACAGAGGTAGAATCAATCATTAAAAACCTCCCCCAAAAAGAAGAGTTCTGGAGGAGATGGGTTCACAGGTGAATTCTACCAAACATTCAAGATGTAACTAACACTAATATTGTTCAAATTCTTTCCAAAAAAAAAAATCAAAATTGAGGGAACATTGCCTAACTCATTTAACATTACCCTAATACCAAAACCAAAGATACCGCAAGAATAGAAAATTTCAGACCAATCACTCTAATGAACCTAGATGTGAAAATCCTCAACAAAATACTTACCAATCATATTCAACAACACTCCAAACGAATTATACACCATGATCAATTGAGTTTCATCTCTGGTATGTAAGGATGGTTCAACATAAAATCAATCAATATAATACACTACACAAACAGATCAAGGGGGAAAAATCACATGATCATATTTATAGATGCAGAAAAGGCATTTGACAAAATACAACACCCTTTCTTAATGAAAACACTGCAAAAGTTGGGAATAGAAGGAAACTTTCTGAACATAATAAAGGGTATATATGAAAAATCCACATCTAACATCATCAATAATAGTAAAATTCTAAAATCCTCTAAGATCAGAAACAAGAACAAAGAACAGGGATGCCCGCTATCACCCCTACTGTTTAACATTGTATTAGAAGTACTTGCTCATGACCTGAGGAAAGTAACAATAAAATGCATCCTAACTGGAAAGGAAGAATTCAAAATTAAACTCTGCAGAATACATCATCCTATATAGAAAGTCCTGCAAAATCTACAATCAAGCTATTAGAACTTATAAACAAATTCAGTAAAGTCACAGATTATAAAATCAATACACAAATGTCAGTTCCATTTCTGTACACCAGTAATGAGCAACCTAATGAAGAAATCAAGAAAAAATACCATTTACAATAGTAAATTAAAAAATTAAATACCTAGGAGTATATTTACCTAAAATTATAAAAGGCTTATACACATAAAACTATACAACACTGTTAAAGTAAATCAAAGAAGACCTACATAAATGGAAAAATATTCCCTATTCATGGATAGGAACACTAAATATCATTAAGATGTCTATTCTACCAAAACTGATCTACTGGTTTAATGCAACCCCAACACAAGGTTAATGCAGCATTTTTTAAATGAACTAGAAAAATTAAATATGAAATTTAATTGGAAAAGAAAGAGGTCCCTAATAGCCAAAGACATATTAAAAAAGAAAAATGAAATTGGAGGAATCCCACTACCTGACTTTAAAACATACTACAAAGCTACAGTGGTCAAAACAGCATGGTATTGGCACAGGGATAGACATTCCTTCAGACCAATGGAGCTGAATTGAGAGTCCTTGTATATAAAGTCATCTGATACTTGGCAAGACTACTAAGCCCATTCAACTGAGAGAGAATGACATCTTCAACAAATGGAGTTTGGAGAACTGGATGTCCATATACAAAGAATGAAAGAGGATTACCATCTCACACCTTATACAAAAATCAAATCAGGATGGATCAAAGACCTATATATAAGAGCCAAGACCATAAAGACCTTGGGAAACAAGGTAGAGAAGCATCTACTTGATGGCTTCATGAATTTCACACCCAAAGTACAAGCTGCAAAAGAAAAAATAGCTATAGGAACCACCTCAAAATTAAAGCCTTTTACACCTCAGAGGTGTTTATCAAGAAAGTGAAAAGAGAGCCTACACAATGGGAGAAAAGATTTGGTAGCCATATATCTGATAGGAGACTAATATCCAGCATATATAAAGAAATTTTTTATCTTGAAGATAAAAAGACAAACAACCCATTTATAAATGGACAAGAGATTTGAACAATGTTTCTCCAAAGAAGAAAGTGGCTATAAAGCACATGAAAAGATGCTCAACTCCACTAGCTATTAGGGAAATGTAAATCAAAACTTCAACGAGATACCTTATTATACTCATTAGACTGATGGTTATTAAAACAACGTAAGACTACAAGTGCTGGAGAGTATGTGGAGGAATAGGAACCCTCACCCACTGCTGGTGAGAATTCGAAAGGTCCAGCATTCTGAAGGATATTTGGGGGTTCTTAAAAAAATTAGCTATAGATTTGCCATATGATACAGCAATTCCACTGCTAACTGTGGTTACATACCCAGTTATATACCCTGTTACCCCTTCTTCCATCTTTCCTAGTCCTCTCTCTCCCTCCCCTCAGGAACCACAGTGAAAACAAAGCTTCACTGCTTCAAGGGCCAGATTCATAGATATTTGCAGCAATGCTGAGGGCTATATACCCAGAAGAACTGGAAACAAGGACATAAGTACATATAGGCACACCAATGTTCATAGCAGCATTATTCATTATTGCCAAAAGTTTAAATAGATCCAAATGCCCATCAACAGATAATGGATAAAGAAAATGTGGTGTATACTTCCTATGGAATACTACTCCGTTGTAAGAAGGAATACCATAATAACACATGGGATAACATGGATGAATCTTGAGGAACTTATGTTGAGTGAAGCAAGCCAGATATTGAAGGACAAATACTGCATGACTTCTCTGATATGAGTTTAGCAAATCAAACTGTCTCAGAGAGCTAGAGACTGGATGACAAGTTTACAGGAATTTGGGGGGGAGAGGAAGGATAGGAGCTGATGCCCACATGGGTGAAATCTATGAGAAAATGGAGCTAAGTAGTTATGCAGGGAAGGGATAAGAAGGGTGCACAGGGGTAATATTGGGTAGAGCTTTGCAGGCTTGAGGGAGGTTGGGGTTGGGAGGATGGGTCAGATGGTCCATGCAACTGGGAATGGTTTTGGGGGAGCAGGTGAACATGAGAGATTGCCAGGTATGTGATTGAAACCGTAACGTTGGGAAAGCTCTTTAGAGAATATAATAAGGAAGGATTACTTGTTTAAGGAGTTTGATGGGGGACATCTGACATAGACTACTCCTGGGGCAGGCTTCTAGGGAGCTTGTGAGTGCCCATCTTGTCATATTATTTTCTTTCATTGGGTGGAGATTCAAACAAGGAGCAGAAAGTTGTTGTACACCCATCCTGGGAAGGCCTGATGTTCTCAAAGGGAAGGGTATCTCTTGAAAACATTGCTGGCTTCCAGTTAGGGAGGAGGACCAGTGTGTCAAGCCCTCAGCATTGCTGCAAGTATCTATGAATCTGTCCCTTTAAGCAGTGAAGCTTTGTTGTCACTATGGTCCCTGAGGGGAGGGAGAGAGAGGAGAGAATAGATGGGAAGAAGGGGTAACTGGGGAGCAAAGAAAGTGTTTCACAAAATCATGCAATGGTTGATATAAGCCATGTTAAATTTCACAAAAAAAATTACAAAAGCATATAGAATAAAATGTAAACCATAATATACACCCAAATTTAAAAACTGTACAGTCTAAAATATAAGTCATTTGAATGTAATATTAAAAACAGAAAGAAAGAAAAAATATATATATATACCATATTGTGGACCAAAAAGGAACCATGGTTAGTAGCTTTGTTTCAAAATCTGTACATCAGTTGTAGCAAATATAACATCCGCATGTAAAAAGATCATTGCTGGAGGAAGAAGAAAAGAGTTGGATATTGGGTACATGGGTGTCCCCTATATTTTATATGTGTAGCAGTTTGATTTAATTGATGAATTCCAAAAGAAATATTGGATTATACTTGTAACCTGATCTGTACCTGGCCATGATTGATTTATGATTAAGGCTTTGATTGGGCCATGCCATTAGGGCATTGAGTCCCAACCTACAGATAAAAGGCATGACAAAGGACAGAGTTGCAGCTTCTTCTGTGAGGGTTTTTGATGTTGGAGTTTGATACTGAAGCCTCAGGCTGGAGCTCTGGGAAGTAAGCTCACAGAGGAAAGAGAAGCCAGCCCAAGGAAGAGAGGAATGCTGAGCCCCGGAAGAAGCAAACCCTGGGAAGAAAGGAACCTTGAACCTAGAGAGAAGCATGACCCTGGAAGGGAGGAACCCAGGAAGTCTGAACTCTCACAGCCATCAGCAGCCATCTTGTTCCAAATAGACTTTGGTAAGGGAAGTAACTTATGCTTTATGGCCTGGTATCTGCAAGTTCCTACACCAAATAAATACCCTTTATAAAAACCAACCAGTTTCTGGTATTTTACTTCAGCACACCTTTGGCTAACTAATACAATAGTTGACTTTACTGTAATCTAAAACTTTTTGAAGACAAAATTAAAAATAAAATGATGTAGACACTGAGGAAGAATGGTAGAGATTGCCTTGCCACTGTACATTCAGGGCAACACCAATTAGAGTGATGAAAGGCAGATCTCAAAAAGAAAGTTTTATGATATTTTGCATTTTTAACACTCCAAATTATTCTTTACTTATTTTCAGTTTTCCTAAATTAGTATGTATTCTATTTCTAACCTTTAAACCTATCATTACTATTTCATTTTCCTATGAATTGAATTAGGCTCCATTTTTTAAGTCTTGGATCAAAGAGGCATTCTACTATGGTAGGGGATGAGCAGTGGTGTGGGGTGTCATTGGTGGAGAATCATGGGTGGAAGGGAGTTCTCCAGGGCATGTATATAGAGTGTATACAAACATTTGGATATTTGTTGAGTATTGTCATAGTAAGTAGAGTTACAAATGACTCTACAACTGAGGGAGTGCTGAGTCCCTAGCTAGGGAGCTCTGTCACATTCCCCAATAAACAGTAACAATCTCCCAAGTGTAAGGGCAAAGACCGGTGAAGAATGATAGTCCAAAGATGGACCCATGATACTGATGACTATGCTTATGATTGAAATTTCAACTAGGCCTAGACCTGGAGAGTGCCTAAGGGTTACCTCCTAAAATCCTCCATGTTTCTCAAATGCAACCACTCTCTAAGCCAAACTCAGCATGTAAATGCATGACATTTCCCCCAGTGTGAGACATGACTCCTGGAGATGAGCCACCCTGGTGCTGAGTGATTACTACCAATCACCACCTGGTGATGCAACCAGAAAAACAACCTGAGTAAAAGGAGGAAATGGCAAAGACAAATGAGTTTGTATGGTTAACAGACTTAAAAATGTGTCATGTGGTCATCAGAGGGGTCATTCTTTCTTACATCAGGATTAGCAGGATCCCAGCAACAGCCAAGGTAGACAACCCATGTACAGGTGCTCCTGAGGGCTGCAGAGACACTCAGGTCTTAGAGTCATGGCAGATGGCTCTGCAGTTCACTGCCTTGTCAATGGGCCTACTTTGGAATTTGTGCTCCTGAGTGTGATGGAGTTGGACTCAGATGTGACCTCTTTACACATGACTCTTCTGTCACTTTTACTGAAAGTGTTGTTGGTGCTAGAGTTCGTGTATATTCAGGAGACTTTAATCTCTGGACTGGCCATATGCCAGGTGGACCCTGAGCCTCAGCAGAGTTACAACACCTACTCTCTATTTTTTCCACTTAACAAAGTCAGCTAAGAGAGTGGTGAAGTTGGTTATCCACCACTTCAGGGGACTGAGAATGCCTACAACTGCAAGAAGGAGAATTTCATCTGTCAGCCATGTAGGATCTAAGCCCCCTCTTGATTAAGAGGTGTGGAGGACATCATCACAGGATGGAGGAATAAAATATGGATTAGAGTGGACTTACTGATATCCTACAATAGAACTATGGTGACTCTAGCAATGGCAGAAATTGTATCATTGATGTGGTAACAGTGGCCTTGGGAATTGCTGAATGCAGGGAGAGAGAAGAAGAGGTGTGAAGTGCTGGTATTTTTGGTACTTGGAGTTGAATAATATTGTAGGGACAGATGCAGAACTTTATATACCTTTCCATATCCCACTGAATGGACTGGGGAGGAGGAGGGTCTAAACTACAATGTAAACCATAATCCATATGGTGTAGGAGTGATACAAATTGTATTCACCAAATGCAATGAATGTGGCATAATGATGAAAGAGATTGTTGATGTGGGAAGAGTTCAGTTGGGTGGGGTAGGGGTATAAGGGAAATTCTTATTTTTTTTTAATGTAACATTTTTAAAAAATCTAAGTATGTTTTAAAGAAGACAATTTATGAACATGCCAGGAACCCAAAAACAAACACACACAAACAAAAACAAAAACCATGTGTATGTTTCATGTGACCCAAGTAAGAAATATGTTCTCATACCCTATGAAATATCCTTGTTTTTAAATGTCCTATTATAGCACCCTTCATTTTCTTATCTCTTTGCAGAGTGCTATCTTCATTCTTTGTCCAGCTACCATCAAAGAATCTCTCCTATTCATAAGTCCCGTTAAAACTTACATCAGATTCTGTACCTGGTGTATTCTTTGCTCTAAAAAGCCACACGAACTCAAACCCTTCAGAAATTGGATAGTAAAAATTGGTGAGTCAGCCAGGAGACCAAAGGATCACCAGCAGCAATAGGCATGAGCTTAAGTAAAGGAGAATCTATAAGGGAAATTCCAGATTAGTCTATACATCCATGTGAGGAGGAATGGCTACCCTCCAAGATGAATAGAAGACATGTGGATGGCAACTGAGGCAAATTTGTGGCAAACATCTCTAGCACTAGCACAGGTATTGATGAAAGATGCCTTAGCTAATGTGCTAGTGCTAGAGGCCTTTGCCACAAATTTGCCTCAGTTGCCATCCATATGTCTTCTGACAAGGGCTGTCGTACAGCTGCCACTATTTGGCAGTCCCCCTTTTCCTTATTTTAGTGCATCTGCTCTGCTATCTGATGTAGTACAGCCAGTATACCTGACATTTTGGGGTATCCCCATGTTCTCTTGACATTTTCTATTCATCTTGGAGGGACTTATGAACAGGAGAGATTCTCTGATGGGATGTTATTTTGTCAATGTTTTACATTTTAATCACATTTTGTTTTGATCAAAGTTTTTATCATGATGTTAAAATGAACGTTCAGTTTTGAATTAATACCTTACCCCTGAATTTAAAGTCTAAGTATATTCCTGAAGAGTAAACCAGAATATGTGAGAGTTAAATGTCTGTCTAAACAGCTAAATTATTGCTTAACTGCAATTGTATTTCTCAAGTATTCCTAACTGGTCGCTGGTTACTATTAAAAGTGTTTCCAAGAATGTGCTTCACATTACAGGCAACACAGATTCCAGAGGCAATTTTAAAAGCAATAAAATCAGAGATGAGAGATGATGGAGAACTTGGAGACAGCCAATCCAAAGGAGTGAAAATTATGAGTCAAATTAATGAGTTTTATGTTTCTGTTGGTGTGTCTTAACTCCTTTTGTGTTTGTCAGTTTGTTCAGTGTCTATTTTCATACCTCTGGATGGTATTAAGTAATTTTAAATTAACAAGTGAAAATTCTTAAAAGAGCTCCATTCAAATGGGCAAAATTTAAATAAGCACTTGTATTGGTAAATGAGTAAACCTGAGGCCCAAATTGGAGAAGCCAAACAGGATACAAAGTCACATAAAATCTGAATTTTAAAAAAATTAAAAGGAAGGAAACTAAAAAGTTTATCCAGAGTTCTTCCATGATCTTTCTATAGTCTATCCTACTCCCAAGGTCTTCTAACTAATTAGAGTGGACTTATGGTATTTTACTATAGAAATATTGTGACTCTAGCAGTTGAAGAAATTTTATCACTGATGTGCAGACAGTGGCCATGGTAGCTGCTGAGGGCAGGAAGGGGGAAAAAGAGATGTGATGTGGGAGAATTTTTTGTATTTGGAGTTGTCCTAAATGATGTTGCAGGGACAGATGATGGGCATCATATATCCTGCCATAACCCACTGAATAAACTGTGGTCGAATGTAAACTCTAAATCATGTGATGCAGTAGTATTCACCAAATGCAATGAATGTTCCACAATAATGAAAGAGGTTGTTGATGTAGGAGAAGGGGGTGGGGTAGAGGGTGGGGTATATGGGAACCTCTTACATTTTTAAAAAAGCTTTATTTCTCTCCCCTTGCCCCCCCTCATCTGCCCCAGTTGTCTGTTCTCTGTGTCTATTTGCTTCATCTTCTTCTTTGTCCATTTCTGTTGTCAGTGGCATGGAAATCTGTGTTTCTTTTTGTTGCATCATCTTGTGTCAGCTCTCCATGTGTGCGGCAACATTCTTGGGCAGGCTGCACTTTCTTTTGCACTGGGTGGCTCTCCTTACAGGGTGTGCTCCTTGTGCATAGGGCTCCCCTACATGGGGGACATCTCTGCATGGCACAGCACTCCTTGCATGCATCAGCACTGCACATGAGCCAACTTCACACGGGTCAAGGAGGTCCAGGGTTTAAACTGTGGACCTCCTATGTGGTAGACAGATACCTTAACCACTGGGCCAAGTCTGCTTCCCTCTCTTACATTTTTAAATGCATTTTTTTGTGATCTATGTATATTTTTTAAAGGGCAATTAAATTTAAAAAATTATAAAACAAAACCAGTTAAGGAAACTAAGGGGATGGATTGGGTGTGGAAAATACAGGAGATGTTAGTTTAGCCTAGAATTTTATTAGACTAGAAAATTAAAATGATAGGGAAAAAGGTGATATTACAAAATAAACCTTGTTTTGTATACTCTAACCATGGAATTCCCCAATTAATTTTTTTTTATATTTTAAAAAATTGTATTTTTATTATTTTCAAGTTATTATTTAATTTTTTATTATCTCCAATTAAATTTTAATAGAATTTGTGATGACAATAATGTAATGGCCAAATTTCAGTAAGTAAAGAAAAAATCCTTGAAAGTTGTGGGAAGATTATTCTAAATTATAATTAAAACAGATTAAACAATAATATATAACAGAACTTGGTAGCCAGTATGCTTTTAGTTTCTTCACAATTTTAGAATTATATTACACAAAAACAGAGTTTTAACTTCTTGTGGCAGAAGGAAAAAAAACATTTCTTGCATAACTATAATGATTTCAACTTTATTTACCTTTGGTGTAATCTATTAACATTAACTATATATATTTAAATCTTTAAGACATTGGAAATTATAAGATTTTTACTAATGAAATTTTTACAAATCTCTTTTTAGAAAGCTGTTTCTGCTTAAATTGAAATGAACAGGTTTTTTTTTCTTTTTCATTGAACAGAATTAATGAAAAGAGACTAAATATATATAGAAAGAAGTAAAATATTTGTGGAAGCAAATTCACAGTCAATGCTGACTAAAACTTGATAAGTTTGTTTAGAGGAATGAATTTTGTCCTAAGATTAGATGACTGGTTTTCATAAAATCAGAATGAAGAATGTGTCCACGTAGTTGCTGAGGTCAGGGAGAGGAAAGAAGAGATGTGATGTGGCAACATTTTCAAGACTTGAAGTTATCCTAAATGATATTGCAGGGACAGGTGCTGGACATTATATATCCTGCAATAACCCACTGAATGGACTGGGGGAGAGTGTAAACTACAACGTAAATTATAATCCATGAGATGCAGCAATGCTCCAAAATGTGTTCACCACATGCAATGGATATGCCACAATGAAGAAAGAGGTTGTTGATGTGGGAAGAGTGGGGCAGTTGGGAGGTGGGGTGTATGGGAACCTCTTATTTTTTTTTAATTTAACAATTTTTGTGATCTATATATCTTCAAAGAATAAAAAAAAATTAAAAAGAGAAAGAAAAAAATCAGAGTGGAAATATGTAAGACAAGGATAGAATGAATATGGAAAGTTCTGAAGACATTGTCAAAGGTAGTATGAAGTAAAGGAATGTATTTTGTAAGGGTGAAATTTGTTTGGAGATGAAATAAATATAGACATATTGTTATGGTTGGTTTTAGGATGTTTGTGAAAGTATTTTCTAAACTGAAATATTTAAATGGCTAATTCCAAGAAGGTGTTATTAATTAGAAACCTAGATTGATAAAAAGTAACTTAAATACAGTGAAGCATGTCAGAGGCAACTTCAATCTGCATATTAAAGTAGTGGTAGTGGGAAGATCATTTTGATTCCATTGGGAATCTTGGGTTATCATAAAATAATGGAGAAAGTACTTTTTCCTATCCTGCTAAGTTAAAATACCTGTTTATTAGCATAATCATGGGAAAGGTTGCAGAAGTAAAAAGTAAAGTAATAAAAATATTTAAATCCATTTAATGTTATAAACTGCATTGGATGAATTTACAAAGTTTATAAAATTTAAGAGATAGCTTCAGTCTTGTCAAACTCTCTTGCTCATTCAAATCCAGGCATCCAGTATCCTGAATGGTGTCTCTCCATTTGAGTTATTGGCTAGGTTGGTCACTACAACCCTTAAATTAATAAAAGGATCTTCCTTATCTGGCCATGCTTCCAAAGTGGATGGAGAGTATGTTGGTATTTCAGGCAGCTGGCAATAGCTTGATACAGCCAGATTTACAATGGGTATTGCCTATAGATTGGTTCTTTTCAGAGTGTCCAAAGGTGCTGTGAACCAGAGAAGTGAAGCATTGGAGCCTCGCTCCAAGAGCCAATGATGCCACAGCATGCTGGCTGTGTGAAGGACATACCAAGTGGAGTATTACTTACCAGAGTAATGTGAGTAAAACCTAAACAGACACAATTGACATTATGGCCTGCTTCAATGGAGAGACAACATGTATGGTAATGCAAACTGGAACTTAGTTCTGTGAACTGCAGCTGAAAGAGGAATTTGTGCATTGATTAGTATATTGATTAGTATTAAGTACTGTATCTATATACCTGGTAAGTATGACAATATCTATATGAATATATATGCAATTCATTTTCTAATGAATTAATGAATGTGACTATAAGATAAAAGAATGGCTTTCTTAAGTGTTGTCCTTATTTTGCCTGCCATATGCTTGTCTTGTTGTTGCCTATATTGTCTTTGTGAGTTTATGTCTAGGGTTGTGCCTCTTTTTAACTCTGCTAGCTGTCCTAAGCATAACAACCACTCTGGGAAGTGAGGGTGGCAGCTTTCTAGCAGCATTTGAAACTTACAGGACAAGTCCATCAGCTTCAGAAAGATGTAGTCTCTGGAGACACCTAGGCTTTCTCATTCCTATGGTGCAGTATGTCATGGCTACCCTACCTTTGGGGACTGCTTATCACCATTTTATTTATCCTTTTAGTAGGACCACATATTTTGAAAATTCTAACATAAGTGTATTTCTTCCAGAGTCAATTCCTTCTAGAAAAAGGTATTAGTCATGCGGGGATTTCATTATGTTCCAATCATGGAGCAGGCCCACATTCCCTCAGACACAATAAAATAGCTGAAGAGTTTCACAAATCATTAGGCAGGGAACTTCTGCCCCTAATCAGCAGGAAGCAGCTACAGGAGAATAACCACTTCCCTTCAACTCCCCCTTAAGAGTAAGGGGGTGAACTCTCTGAGGAGGGAATTGGGGCAGGTTACATTAGGAAACAGGGAAGACAACTGGTCAAAATAAAGTCCACCAAAGACCCTGGTCACAAGGTTCAGTTTGAAAGTCCTGGACTACTTTATTATATGTTCATGGAAATGTTTCTTACCCTTTGTGTTCCCCATAAACATTTTTCTTTTTGCCCATAGTGCCCTTGTCTACAATGAGCTTCAGCCCACAGTCAAACCCAATGTTTGATCTTCCTTGGTAAGCAGAGGATGCTCCTGCCTTCCTTGGACCATAATAACTACAGCAAATTGACAGCATGAAACACATTGCTGGCATGACAGAATACAACCCATTGACAAGTTTGGAACATGACTTTCTCATTTAAGACTGAAATATAGCTTCCCTCTTTCAATGAGACTTGATTATATGTTTTCTCTTTTAAGGGAACAGGTGAATAAATCCAGGCCTTTATTAGGATATGCTGTATATAATAGTTTAGGATGTTGCATTGCTCTTGTCTGCATGGAATGACAAGATGGAATTGGTGATGTGGGATAATTACCCATGGATTTTTGCCCTACTGTCAATGTAGGCTGCTTTGTGGGACTGTGGGAGTCCAGGCTCCCTCCCCAAGTCCTCAGCACACAGCCACCTGTGTGACCTAAGCATAAGTTAAAGGTCAACAACCCTCCCCAGAGGGTAGAGAATGTATAATGTTATCATAAATTAAGATCTTCACACAGCGTAAATATTCTTCCTGTGAGCATAGGGAAAATATGAATATACCTGATCTATATGCTTCACATGACCCTAGCAAAAATTCTGTTCCAAAACCTCTTATATATCATCCTAATTTTCTCATCTCTTTGTGGAGCCCTATGTTCATTCATTCCTTGACTGACCACCACCAAAGATCTCTCCTGTTCATAAGTCCCAATAAAGTTTATATCCAATTCTCTTCTCAGTGCATTCTTTGGTCTTGCAGCCACACCAACTCATGCCCTTCAGGAGTTGGGTTATAACAGGCAGATTGGCCTCTTTTCTGTTATTAGGCATCGCCTATCTACTCTAGTGATTCTTGCCCCTCTATTTGAGATTGCAGCAGGACTCCAAAGGATGGGAATATAGAATTTTGTTGGCTCTTTTGTGGGTCTCTGTCCACAGAGATAATACATATGACCACATGAACACAGTCATATTCCACAGAGATATGCCCCAGTGCTAGCTTTAGCAGCAACTATACTAAAATTGGAATGATACAGAGATTAGCATGGCCCCTGTGCAAGGATGATGCAAAATCATGGAGCGTTCAATAGAGGCATGCCTAGATGTACCCTTCTCCATGCATCTCCTCACCAACACCCTGCACTGATACCCTCCCCTGCCATAACTGCTGAAAGGACACTTCCACAATTGTGTACTTAACCACTCCTCAAACTCCTAAGTTCATCTGGTCCTTCCTCCGGCCCTCCCACCAGCTCAATCAATAACCCAACCCAGCCCCCAGCCCCACTGAAACTCACACACCTGCATCACCAACCCCATTCACATCACTTCCACCATTACCCTATCCAATGCCAAACCACCCCATTCACAATTTCACAGGTTCTACCCAGATTGAGCATCATCTTACCACTCTCTACTTTCTGTATCCTGCTGACTCATCTTTTAGACTACCTTTGTGATTCTAGTCAATATCCTTTTTTTATATCAGTGAAATTATACAATATTTATTCTTTACCAATTTACTTATTTCACTAAACATAATGTCTCCAAGATTCTGATGGATATAGGGTGATGAATACATGACTGCAACTTCTTTCTCCCCTGTTACTATGATACAAAGGAAATAATTATATGCAAATTAGAAGGTAATGAGATACAACCCTCAGCATCAAATTCTACTTTTGCTGAGCAAGACCTTCTGTTGAGCCAATGAAATATGAAAACCGTTGAAGTATAACCATTTGGCCAAACCTGCACAGAAGTCCTTTCCTGTCCTCACTTCAACTTGCTTAATTAACATAGTAAAACTCCCACCCAGGGGTGGAGTTATCCACCCATTTTTGATCATGCAATGTATGTGCAAATGTGATTTCCTGGACATACTATTCATACAATTATATAACCGGCTATGTATATGTGTGCTAGTCCATATGCATAAAAGCTAATGCATAATCAGAGCCAATGTTAAGTAGTAATGGGTATTTAAGAAAGAATGAAACCACAGCACAGGGAATCAGGTCTGAGTCACTTTAGACAAATCTTGGCTCCTGTCTGCACACATAATACTTGTAAGCTCTACCTAACACTCAGGTTAAAGTTTTTTGGTGTTATAGATATAGATATAGGTATAGATTATAGATATAGATATAGATGTAGACATAGACATAGACATAGACATAGACATAGACATAGACATAGACATAGACATAGACATAGACATAGACATAGACATAGACATAGACATAGACATAGACATAGACATAGATACATAATCTGGTTATCCTCAAAGGCCCAGCTTTGGGGCCTAACAATTCTTCCATGTTTAGCAATTCTTCTTACAGCTGAGTAATATTCCTTTGCCTTCTATACCACTGTTTGCTTATCCTTTCATCTATTGATGGATATATGGGTTACTTTCAACTTTTGGCAGCAGTGAATAATGCTGCTATGAACATGGCTGTGCACATACCTGTTCATGTTCATTTATCTAAGTATGTCCCTCGAGTGGGATTCCCAAATCATATAACAGTTCTTTATTTACCTTCTTGAGGAACCACCAAACTGTCTTACACAGTGGCTGCATCATTCTACATTCCCACCATAGGTGGATGAGTGCCCCTTTTCCTCCACATATTCTCCAACACTTGCAGTTTTCTAGTTTATTTTACATAGCAGCCAATCTAATAAATTTACAATGATACATGATGTAGTTTTTCTTCCTTAAAGTCTATTTATTCACAATTGCATTTATTTGTATTCTACTTTTTTTTTTTTCATTTCCTTCTGTATGCTTAGTCTGAGTTTGCTTTACTTTTTCTTGTTCATTCGGGTGTGCAGTTAGGTCTCTACAAGCATTTTATTCTTTTTTAATGTGTGTATTTATGGCTATAAATTTCCCTTTTAGTCCTGCCTTTGCTGAATTACATAAGTTTTGCATTATATTTTATCCTTTTCATTTGTTATAAATGTTTTACTGTTTTCAATTTTAATTCTTCTCTGAACTACTGGTGAAGAATGTGCCATATAACATCCATATATATTTTTTAATTTTTCCTTTTCTATTATTGATTTATAGCTTCATACCCTTATGATCATAAGAGTTGCTTTGAATAATTTCAGTCTTTTAAATTTATTGATTCTTGTTTTGTCACCCAATGTATGTCTATCCTGGAAAATGATCCATGGCCACTTGAGAAAAATATATATCTTGTTTGGGGGTTCTAACCTACAAACTTTAAAAGACACTAACTTAGTTTCAATAGCATACACTTTCTCTGCTTGCATATCCCTCTATTTCCCCCTCTTCTTATTGTACTTGCCCCATATTACTTCTTTATATTTTAAATGTCCATTTTCAGGAAAAACACTTTTTTTTTTTTTTTTTTTTGCTCAACTGCATTCTGACTCTAATAGGAATTAAAGAGTAGGGACAAATATTGAGAATACAGTGCTATTGGGATTTTAAATATACTTTCCTTTATTAGGGAATTTGTAGGTTTACAGAACAACCACCCATGAAATACAGGATTCTCATATATCACCCTATGCATTGGTATAGAATATTTGTAACAATTGATAATAGTGCATTTTAAAAATTCTAAGGTCCACAGGATGGAGGAATAGAGTATGGATTAGGGTGGAGTACTGATATTCTATTCATGAACTATTGTGATTAGTAATCAAAGAAAATGTGCCATTGGTGTGGAGAAAGTGGCCATGATGGCTGCTGGGGGTAGGGAGTGGGAGGAAGAGATGTGATGTGGGGGCATTTTTGAGGGTTGGAGTTGTCCTGGGAGGTGCTGTGGGGACAGTTACTGGACATTGTATGTCCTCCCATGGCCCACAGGGTGTACTGTGGAAGAGTGTGGGCTATGATGTGGATCATTGACCATGAGGTGCAGCGGTGCTCAGAGATGTATTCATCAAATGCAATGAATGTCTCATGATGATGGTTGTTGTTATAGGGGGAGGAGTGGGGAGAGGGGGGTGGAAGGTATACGGGACCTCATATTTTTTTAATGTAACATTAAAAAAATAAATAAAGAAAAAAAAGTGTTCTATTAATTAAATTCCATGGGTTAACCTAGGGCTCACTGATTGTGAAGTACAGTTCCATAGATTTTTAAAAATATTGTCTTCTGTTGTTGTATATAAAATCTAACATTTCCCTTTTAATCCTATTGAGATGTATACTTCAATGCTGTAAATTGCATACACAATTAACAATATGCTACCACCACAACCATCCATTTTCACCACAAATATCCATTACCTGAATATTTCCATATTTCCAAATAGGAACCCTTTTCATTTTAAGTCATAACTTTCCATTCCTTATAAGCAAATTATCCCATGGTAATACATATTCAACATTGATATTGGTCTTGTAGAATGAATTTGGGGGTGTTCTTTCTTCAATTTCTTTGAAGAGTTAAAGGATAAATGGAGTTTTCTTTCTGAATTATTATGTAGAATTTCCTGGTGAAGTAATCTTTTTTGTCTTTTCCTTTTTGGAAGTTTTTAAATTACTGATTCAGTCTCTTTACTGGGAACAGGCTTGTTGAGATCTATTTTTCTTAGTCGGTGCAGATGGTTTGTGTGTTTGTAAGTATTTGTTCATTTCATCTAGACTATCTAATTTATTTCATACCATTGTTCATACTATCCATTTATAGTCCTATTTATTTCAGGGGAGTTAGTAGTAATAATTTCCTTTTCATTTCTAATTTTAGTCATTTGTACACTATTCCCTTTTTTGTTAATTTTATTGATCTTTTCAAGGAACCAGAGTTTGTGTTTTTTTTGCTTCACTGTCTATTGTCTACTCCATATATCTCCATTCATTTTGCCTTTTCCTGCATTCTCATTTTGGGTTTAGTTTCCACTTCTTTTTCTAGTTATTTCAGTTTTCAGTTTATGTCTCTGCTTTGAAATCTTTCTTCTTTCTCAATGTAAACATTTAGAAATACAAATTTCCTGTGCTGCATTCCATAAGCTTAGTATGTTGCATTTTCATTTTCATTTGCTTCAAGACATTTCCTAATTTTGCTTTTGATATTTTCTTTAACCCATTGGATATTTAAAGGTATTTTGTTTAGATTCCAAGGATTTGTGAATTTCTCATTTCTCACAATATATTTCTTGTATCTTTGAATTTAAGATGAGTCTGTTGAAGACAGTATATATTTCAATCATGTCTTTTTATCCATTCAGCCAATCTCTCCCTTTAATGGGAAATTTAATCCATTTACATTTTTCTCTTTAATTATTTTTTTATTTTTAAAAAAGATTTAGATTACATAAATGTTACATAAAAAACATGAGGGATTTCCATATGCTGCATTCCCTCCCCTTTCCACACTTTCCCACATTAACAACATCCTTCTGTAGTGTGGTACATTTGTTACAATTGATGACCCCATATTGAAGCATTGCTACTAACCATGGATTACAGTTTACACTATAGTTTGCACTTTGTCTCACACAATTGGTGTTTTGACAAAATATACAATGGCCTGGATCCATCACTGCAATGTCGTACAGGACAAATCCAATGTCCTGAAAATGCCCCCATATTATACCTATCCTTTCCTCTCCCATCCCTCAGAACCTCTGGTGGCCATTGTCCTTACATCAATGAAAAGAGTTCTTCCATTGCTATAATAATAATAATAATACATCTGTAATAGACTAAAAAGGAGTCTATTTTCACCCATTGTTCATTCCCCAGTCTTAAGGATTTGGGGATGGTGATGTCCACTCTACTTCTAATCGAGATCCCTTGGGGTAGATGGATGAAACTATCTCTCTTGCAGTTGCTGACACTCTCTTTCCTTGGGATAGTCATTGTCCATCATAATATCCTTTCAGTTTGTCCTGGGTGAGTCCAATGAACTGGAGAGAAAGTGTTGCAACTCTGCTGAAATTCACAGCTCAATTAGCCCATGGATCCTAAGATATATATATCTCTGAGACATATATTTATCAAGTATAGTGCTAATTATAGTTTTAAATAAAAGGATCAGAAGAGCCATGTGTAGAGGATCTATAAATGAATCTAACTCTGTTATACTGGGGAACATAAATTCCAAAGTAAAGCTCACTGACAGGGTGCTGAATTTCTGAGCTGTTTGCCCTGCTATCATTTCTGTATATCTCTAGATCCCTCAGGAACCCAGCTATTTCAGGCACTTTTTATTGTGACAGTCACTTTCTTCCTTTGCTTGAAAAATAATTTCTACTTCAGTACATAGTTGCATTTCCATATTTTTGCTTTTAATAAATCTTTTTTTCTTTCTGTTCCTCAGCAGGATTCATTTCAGAGACTTTTCTTTGAATTCACTAATTCTGTCTTCTTCCTGATCCAGCCTACTCCTGAATCTCCTGGGAACTTTTCATTTCACTTATTTTAGTAGTTAACTCCAGTAGTTCTGTTCAGCACCTTTTAAAATTTTCTCTCTTTGCTAAGATTCTCATATCACTTATTAATTGTTTTTGTAATGTCTACTAGTTATTTCTCAGATTTTCTTTATCTCCTTGGGCACTTTTAATAATATTTAGTAAAGGCTTTGCTCAATACATACAAATTCTTTTTCTTTTTCTTTAGTGTTTTCTGAATTAGTATACTTTTCCTTTTATGGACCACCATTTCCTGTTTTTTTCGGGGGTGTTTTGGTATGTATTCATCATATATTCTTTTCTACACACTGTATATTTTAATATTTTAAAGGTGAGTGCTGGAGTTTATCTCATGGGATGTCTATTTCTTGCTAGGAACTAATATCAGTAAGAAATTTTCTTGAGCTTCACCCTTCCTATCAGAAAAGTCTGGCCAAGCAAATGTAGGGTGCATATTTACCCCTGCCTGTCTGGACACTCTCTTCTTGTCATTTTGCTTGTTTGTTAGTTTGGAGCTTCCACGGAGATAGAACCCACTCTCTTCTCAGTTTGCAGCTGCAGGCCTCTGCCCTACAGCTCTCTGCCTCTGTAATTTCTTATATTCCTTTCATTGTCTCAAGCTTTTTTGCCTGGATAAAAATTCTTGGAAAAGGGGTGTACCAGAGAAGACTTTCTTATGTCAGTCTTTACCAACTGAAACAGAGACTGATCTCCACTGAGTGGGAACATATTGGCTCCAATATACCTTGGGGAGAGGATCAGGAAGGCCACGAGATATCTCCTCTGAAGCCTTGAGGAAGCACAACATCATCATGTCTCCACTGCATCCACCCTTGTCTAGGGCAGATTTAAACAATAATTGCCACCACCCTTGTTCCATCATATTGAAGCAATGCTGTCTCAGCTCTGGACCCCCAGTGATCCAAAATTTCTAATCAAAAGATTAGATAGTTCAGTGATTAGTGTTGCCTATCTCTGTTCTTGAAGAAGAGGAATTTTGTGTCTCTTGCTACCAGTTAGCTATCCAGGGGCTGGGCCTCATAGTGGCCTGCATTGACAGGAGGATGCATGGCAGGAGTCACCACACCAGGAAGAAATAGATCCATAATTATCCTTGTATGGGTTTCATTTTAACATTTTGGGAAGAAAAAGAGGCTTCTAAACCAAAAATGATAAAACTGGCTTTTAAAACTTACTACGTATGCCTTTGAGTTACTCTCTAACATAATTTTATTTCACCAACAAGGACTTCCTTAAGCAATTTTGTGGTTTAGGTCTCCCTTATTTTTATTCTATTTTTATTTTTTAGGGGAATATGTTATTTTGTCCTTCAGCTGTGGAAGATAGTTTTGCCAGTTGTAGAATTCTTGGTTCATAGTTTATTTTTCTTTCAGCACTTTAAATATGTAATCCTGCTTTCTCTGGAGTCCCCCATTTCTGATGAGACATTGGCAATTATAACTCAAGCACATGGGTTAGTCAGCTTGATATCAACTTTACTGAATGTATTAAACTATTAGATAGCAAATCAGCTAGGAAACAAAAGACTTGAATATCCCAAGTAGACATAAAAGACATTTATATAACATACCACTGAACACCAGCATAATCTCATTCTTCTCAAGTTTACCTGGAACGCTCTCCAGGTTAAGTCATGTTTTATTCCATATACATCTCAATAATTTTTTTTAATGTAAATCATCATACTAGGTATATATACAACTACAATGGAAAATCTTTAAAAATCAATAGCAAGGAAACTGAAAAATTCAACAATACATAAAAATTAACACATGTTAAAGCAATGAACCTAGAATAAATCCCAAGGGAGATTAGAAAATACACAAGAATAGTGATATAGTTCAATAAAATTGAATTGAAACTACAGGGAAAAAAATCAGTGTATTATGGATAACTGATTTTCAAGAAGGTTGTCAAGTCATTTAATTGGGAAAACAGTCTTTTCTGTAAATGATGCTACCAACCTAAAATAGGCACATGTAAAGAATGAAGTTAGGCCTTCCCTGAGTTAAGATTGCAAAGTAAGAAACTTGAGGATTCTATCCCCCCATTGAAGCTTTGAACAACCACAAGTAGAAGAAACATGTTTTTCAAAACTCCAGAAAATAAAGAATTTCTATAACAGTTTGAGTACTGAATCAAAAGAAAGACCATTTATAAGCAGTAGGAAATGGTGGCCTGGTTGGCAAGTCCTCATCCCATAACCATTTTGGCAAGAAAACAGCCAGTATTCCCATTTGGATCCTTGTTCCAGATGGAGCAAAGTAGCCCTCATGCACATAATGGGACCAAATTTGGTGGTGGTGACTTGAGGGACTTGTTGTCCCAGAAGCCTTGTATATGTAATATTGGTAGGACAGTCAATGGCTGCCTGTGGCAAGGGATTTCTGGCTGCAGGACAGATAGTGCATTTATTGATTTGGTACAATTATCAATATCCAGTAAAACAATATTTTTATCTCCTCAAAGAGAAATTCTACACCCATTCAACAGTAACCCTCTCTTCCATAGCCCTTTTCCACCTCTAATCTAATATTTTCTCTTTGAAATTTGTTCTGTGTTTTTCATAACTCAGTACCACACAATAAGGTCTTTTTGAGTTGGGAGGTCATCAGGGGGGTTGCCCTTATGCACAGCTGAGCAGAGTCCCAGAGACAGATAAAGTAGAAACAACCCCAGATATTGGTTCTTCTGAGGGCTTCAGAGACCCACAGGTTTTATGATCATGGCAGATGGAGTTCAATGCCATATCAGTTGGCCCCTCTTTGGAGTTGGTGTTTCTGTGTGATGGAGCTGGACTCAGATGTCATCTCTTTTCACAAGCCTTTCCTGTTACTTTTACCAGAATTGTAGTTGGTGCTGGGGTTTAATATATACGCAGGTGATCTGAATCTCTAGATTGACCATATGATAGCCAGGCCCTGAGCCTCAACAGACTTCAGCTCCTACACTCTGGTTTATTGGACTTACTCACCCAGCCAACATGGAGTTGAAGAATGTCAACCACCACACCAGGAGCCAAGAGTGCCTACAACTGAAAGCAGGAGGATTGCATCCAGTATCCATGTGGAATCTAAGCCCCCTCTTGACATAGATGTGGAATGGACACAACCAATCTAAGGTCCACAGGATGGAGGAAGAGCATATGGATTAGAATGGATTTACTGATATTCTATTCATGAATTATTGTGATTAGTAATCGAAGAAAATGTGACATTGGTGTGGAGAAATTGGCCATGGTGGCTGCTGAGAGTGGGGAATGGGAGGAAGAGATGAGATGTGGAGGCATTTTTGGGACTTGGAGTTGTCCTGGGTGGTGCTGCAGGGACAATTACTGGACATTGTAGATCCTCCCATGGCCCACTGGATGGAAAGTAGGAGAGTGTGGGCTATGATTTGGACCATTGACCATGAGGTGCAGTGATGCTCAGAGATGTATTCATCAAATGCAATGAATGTCTCATGATGATGGAGGAGAATATTGCCTTGGGGGATAGTAGTGGGGTGAGGGGAGTGGAGGTTGTAAGGGGTCCTCATAGTTATTGAATGTAATATTAAAAAATGAATAAAGACAAAAAAATAATATCTTTTTGTGCCAATCTTACTTCACCTTGATGTCTTGAAGGCTCACACATATGCTAACAGGGTTCAGGCCTTACTTCCCTTTAATTGCTGAATTATATTGTATTGTTCATCCATCACTTATTGTATATCTATCCATCTGTAATGTCCACCTTTTGGTTGTGTCAGTAATATTGCCAGAACTTTAATTTACTAACATGTGATTGATTACTTGATTTTAATTACTTGGAGTATATAACAAGAAATTGGATCACCAGGTCATATATTAATCATATACTTAATTTTCTGAGGAAATGCTACACTGTTTTACACAGCCACTGCACCATTTTATATTCTTACAAACAAACAATGAGTATTTTTATTTCTCCAAAACCTCTCCTACATTTCTAATTTTCTTATGTACAGTTTGGAATTTGTTCATCTTCTTTTTGAAATATCTGTTAAAATATTTTGTCCAGTTTTAAATGGGTTGTTTGTCTTCCTGTTGTTAAGTTGCAGATTTTTATATATTCTGGATATTAAACTCTTATGGACTATGTGATTTCCCAATATATTCTCCCATTGAATAGACTATGTTTTTACTTTTATGATAAAGTTCTTTGATGTACATGTCTTTTAAATTTTGTTGAGGTCACATTCATTCATTTTTCCTTTTGTTTGTTTTTTTTAATGTTTATTTAAAGAAACCATTTTCTAAAACATGGTCTTAAATAAGCTTCCTTATTCTTTCTTCTTGGGGTTTTAATGTTCTGGTTCCTATATTTTGGGTCTTCAATCAATTCTTATTTAGTTTTTTTGTATATAGGGTATGGCAGGGGTTCATTTTCATTCCTTTGTATGTGAATATCCAGTTTTCCAAGTGCAAAGTGTATTGAACAGACAACTATCAATTGAGTAGATTTCCCACCCTTGTCCAAATGAGATGACTTAAAAGTAAGGATTGGTGACTGAACAGTCTATTTATTTCTCTGGACTATATATCTTTCCCGCTGCTTGTACGATGGTATTTCAATTACTATTTTCCCCTTTTTTAATTTAAGAAGTTGTACCATCATGGGTAATGTACAGAATTCCCATATCACTCCACCACCACCTTGCATTATTGTTGAATGTTTGTTACAATTCAAAAGAATATCCTCAAAACATTACTGCAAACTATATCCTATAGCTTACATTCGGTGCATTTTTTCATAAACTGCCCTATTATTCCTACCATGTATTAGTATTATATGTTTGTTTTAGTTCATGAGATAATGTTCTCATATATGTATTTTTAGCCAAAGTTCATCATCAACCATATAGTTCACTGTGTTATACAGTCTCAAGCCTTGTATAATCTATCTGAAGTCCGCGCTCAGTGGTGCCTAGTGTCATTATACAGAATTGTTTCAGTCATTACCTCAGTCAATTTTCAAGCATTTTTCTTACTCAATTAGAAAAAAATCCCATCCCATATTCCCTTATAGCTCAATATTACAATATTACTGTTACTAAAATCCATAACTTACATTAATTGTGTTTTTTCCTTGCAGTATCATATTCTTAACAGCTTGTAATAGTGGCATGCATGTGTGCTATATCATAGGAGAACATTCTTGGACTTGCGCTATTACCAAAATCCTCATCCACCACTGAGTTCACTGTGTTAGACAGTTCCTAGATTACTCTCTAGTTTTCTTTCAATTGGCATTTATATCCCTTGACTACCCTTTGAGCCACAATCACATTTACAAATCATCAGTGATACTTATATTTACTGTACATTACCATCAACTCTATCCATTGTCACATATTTACAATCAACCTTATTAAAAATTCTACATACATTATCAACTCACTCTTCTCAACCTTTATCTTTTTTTAAGATTTTTTTCAACCTTTATCTTATCTCCTAGTAACCTATACCCTAGATTTTAACTCCACAATTTTAATCATTGTATTTAATTTCTATTGAGACCATACATCATTTGTTCTTTTGTGTCTGGTTTACTTAACTCAATATCATGTCCTTAAGATTCATCCATATTATCTTTGGTGTCCTGACTCCATTTCTTCTAACAGGTGAATAGCTTTCCATCATATGCCTGTACCACAATTCATTTGCCTATTCATTGCTTGATGGACACTTGGCTTGCTTTAATCATTTAGCAATTGTGAATAAAATCACTGCAAATATTGGTGTACAAATAGTTCACTACACTGCTTTCAGTTTTCCTCAATATAATCCTAGTAGTGAGACAGCTGGACCATATGGCAATTCTGTATTTAGCTTCCTGAGGAACCACCAAACTCTTCCACAGAGGCTGCATCATTGTACATCCCAAGCAAGAATGAATGTTCCTATTTCTCCACATCCTCTCTAGCTTTCTCCACATCCTCTTCAGCATTGTAGTTCTCTGTGTCTTCAATATTGGTCATTCTATATGTTATGAAATGATAATTTTGTAGTTTTTTTCCCTTTTTTTGGTAATTGAAGAGTTGTGAGTCAAGTAAACAATCGTACAATTTACAGGATTCTCATAGTTTCCCCCACTGCAAGCACCTTACATTGTTGTGACAATTTGTTACAAGTGATTACTAGCTCTTTATTTCATAGCTTATATTTGGTGTATTTCCACACAAAACATCTTATTATAAAAGCCATGTATTCATACTGAATGTTGTTATAGTTCATGAGAGATTGTTTTCATATTTTCACTCTTAACCTCAGGGTTCACTGTTTTGTACAGTACTCTGTATACATACACTCAGTGTCTCTCAGTACCATGACAGACATTTCCTATTATTAGCTAAGTCCATATCAGGATGTTTTCATTACTCCAAAAGGAAAAATCCTACACCATCTTACACCCCTCATTATTGACCCTTAGCATTGATATAGTACCTTCTTTACCATTGATGTAAAAATATTACAAAACTACTCTTAACTTTATACATTACATTAGATGTATTTTTTACATGTATGTCCATTTTCTTAACACCTTGAAACAGAGGAACAAACTTGTATTTGTACTATTAACTGCAACTGTCACATGGTGGTTGAAGTCGTATGTTACATAGTCCCTGGATTATCCTCTACCTTCCGTTCAATTGACAGTAACCATCATAGATTAGCACTTTCAGCCAAAATCACATATGCACTTTATCTCATTGAAATGTTTCCTTCTATTCCTGTCTTTGGAGTGTTTTTCTTTTCTTTTTTTTAAAGATTTATTTATTTATTTATTTATTTATTTATTTATTTATTTATTTATTTATTTATTTCTCTCCCCCTCCCCCCACCCTGTCATCTGTTTTCTGTGCCTATTTGCTGCATCTTCTTTGTCTGATTTTGTTGTTAGAGGCACAGAAATCTGTGTTTCCTTTTGATGTGTCATCTTGTGTCAGCTCTCCCGTGTGTGCGGCACCATTCCTGGGCAGGCTATACTTTCTTGCGTGCTGGGCAGCTCTCCTTATGGGGCGCACTCCTTGCATGTGGAGCTCCCCTATGCAGGGAACAACCCTGCATGGCACAGCACTCCTTGCACACATCAGCACTGCTCATGGGCCAGCTGCACATGGGTAAAGAAAGCCCAGGGTTTGAACCATGGACCTCCCATGTGATAGATGCACACCCTAACCCCAGGGCCAAGTCCACCAGCTGGAGTGTTTTTCTGTGAAGAAAGGGTCTTATATTTTATCAAATACCTTTATTGTCTCAATCAAAAGGATCATGTGATTTTTCTTCTTCAGTTTTTTAATGTACTTAGTTACACTGATTGATTTTCTTGTGATGAGCCACCCTTGCAAGCCTGGGATAAAATCCACTTGATCACTATGTCCAGCCCTTCTTTTGTGCTCCTGGATTCTATTGGCAATAAATTGGGAAGGATTTTTGCACATATGTTTATTTGGAAAATGGATATGTAATTTTCTTTTATCATAATATCTTTATCTGGTTTTGGCATTTGGATGATTGTTGGATTCCTAGAATGAGTTTGGTAGCATTACCTTCATTGAATTTTGGGGGAAGTCTTAGAGCACGACTGAATAAAATTATCTTTGAAGTTTGGTAGGATACTTCCTTGAGGCCATTTGGTCATTTGCCTCTTAGTTTTTGATAATTTTTATGACTTTCAATCTGTTTACTTGTGAATTTTATTTAAGTCTTACGTATTATCTTCTAGAGTCAATGTAGGTTGTTCTTGCATTTCTGAGAACATGTCCATTTCATCTACAGTGTTTGTTGGCAGACAGTTGTTCACAGTACCCTTTTAGGTCTCTTTTACTTTTGTGGGGTGAGTAATAATGCCCTACCTCTCATTTCTGTTTTTATTTATTTGCATCTTCTCTTGCCTTTTTGTAAGTCTAGCTAAAGATTTGTCAATTTTGTTGATCTTTCAACGACCCAACTATGGTTTTGTTGATCCTCTCTATTGTTTTTGTTGTTGTTGTTGTTCTCAGTTTCATTTATTTCTGCTTTAATTTTTGTCTTTTTTTTTTTTTTTTGCTTACTTTGAGATTACTCATCTATTAATTTTCTGTAATCCTCCAGGTATGTTCTTAGGTCTTTAATTTTAACTATATATTCCTTTTTTAATGTAGGCACTTAGCATAGTAAAGTTTCCTCTCAGCACTGCCATTCCTACATCCCATAAATTTTGCTATGTTGTCTCCCTCTTTTCATGCATCTTGATATACTTGATTTCTCTTGCAATTTTTTCTTTGACCAGCTTTTTGTTTAAGACTGTGCTGTTTAACCTCCATACCATTGTGCATTTTTCCGGTCCTCCATCAGTTACTGATTTCTAGCTTCATCAGAGAAAGTGCTTTGAGCAATTTCAATATTTTTAAATTTATTGAACCCAATATTTTTAAATTTATTGTTACCCAACATAAAAATTCACAGGTATTTGATATTGTTTTGGGAAGGTACATTTTTGGAAAGGTACTGTTTTGGGAAGGTACATTGTTCTGTAGATATCTATTAGGCATAGTTTATAAAATTACTCAATTTCTCTATATCCTTAGGGATATTATGTGTTGATGTTCTTTTAATTGGTACAAACATTATATTGAAATCTCCCATTATGATTATGGAGAAACCTCTTTCACTCTTTATTTGGCCAGCATTTGTCTCAATAATTTTGACACTGTAGTTATGTGCATATATATATATATATATGGTTGTTATTTCTTCTTTGCTTGCCCCTTTAAATAATATATAATGTCCTTCTTTGGCTCTTATAACAGCTTTGCATTAAAATCTGTTTTGTCTGATATTTTTTGTTTACTGTTGCATGAAATAACATTTTCAAGTTTTTCTCTTCCAAAGTATTTGTATCCCTGGGTCTAAGATAAGTTTCTTGTAGACAACATATAGATGGTTCATTTTAAAGCCAAGTCTACTAGTATGCATATTCTAATTGGGGGTTTTAATGCATTAAAATTTAACATTATTACTGTAAAAGCAGTACTGTACCCATTTTTCTCATTTAATAAATTTTATTTTTTAATGTTTTAAATTACAGAAAAGTTTAATGAAAGTATAGGGGATTCCCATATAATCCACTTCTACCCTTTCACATTTTTCCCTATTAATAACACCTTACATTAGTTAGAACATTTTTTACAACTGCTAAGCAAATATTGAAACTGGTACTAATTAAAGTCTATAATTTACATTATGGTTTACAACTTGTACTGTACAATTTTATAGGTTTTGACAAAAAAGTATAATAGCCCTCAACCATCATTGCAATTTAACACAGAACAATTCCAATACCCTCAAGCATGCCCTATATTCCAATTACTTTTCCCTTGCTCTCCTCTCAGAATGTCTGGTAAGCACTGTGTTTATATCAACTTTACAGGTTCTTCCATTACTACAATGATAATTCTACTTTGGTCTATGGTTGCATTCCTACCTTATATTTATTCATTCCTCAATCTTGAGGATAATTTCTCCCATTAAGTAGGCCTCCTATTCACTTTCTTGACAAACTCCTTTGAAGCATAATAGTTTACATTTTGAGGAGGTCCTTTTATCTATGTTTTCTTTCATTGCTTGTAATTTCAGTTTAAAATTAATGAAACCATTTCGTACTACAAGATCACAGAGAAGTTTCCCTACATTGTCTTCTAGGGGCTGTCTAGTGTTGCTTTTTATATTTGGGTCTTTGATACATATGTAGTTAAGTTTTGTATAGGACATGAGATATTGATCCTCTTCCATTATTTTGGGCATGGCTATCCAATTCTCCAAATATCATTAGTTGATAAAACTATTCTGAATCAGTTAGTGGGCTTAGTGGCCTTGTTGAGTATCAGTTGGCCATGTATGTATGGGTCTATATCTGAACTCTCAGTTTGGTTCCATTGGTCAGTATGTCTGTCTTTGTGCCAATGTCCTGTGGTTTTGACCACTGTAGATTTATAGTATGCATTAAGTAAGGTAGCATGTTTCCTCCAATTTTGCTTTTCCTTTCAATATGTTTTGGCTAATTTGGGGGTGACTTACCTTTCCAAATAAATTTGATAATTATCTTATCCAGTTTGTAAAATGTACTATTGGAATTTTTTTGGGATTGTGTTGAATGTGGAAATCATTCACATAGGACAGACATC
Organism: Dasypus novemcinctus; assembly: GCF_030445035.2. Classification (NCBI taxonomy): domain Eukaryota; kingdom Metazoa; phylum Chordata; class Mammalia; order Cingulata; family Dasypodidae; genus Dasypus; species Dasypus novemcinctus. The sequence continues at coordinate 2,309,752 of NW_027261977.1, read as the reverse complement.
ATACTGATATTTAGCCTTCCTATTCATTGACATGGAATATATTTCCATTTATTTTGATCTTCTTTGATTTCCTTTAGCAGTGTAGTGTCATTTTTTATACACAAATCCTTAACATCCTGAGTTATGTTTATTCTTTGATATATGATTATTTATTTGCTACTGTATTTTCTTGAATTCCTACACAGATTCTTCATTATTAGGGAACAGAAATGATACTGAATTTTGTGTGTTGATTTTTTTTTTCCTGGACACATTACCAAACTCATTTATGAGCTCCAGAAGCTTTGTTGTAGATTTTTTGGAACTTTCTAAGTATATATAATTATGTCATTTGCAAATACTGAAAGTTTTACTTCTTCCTTTGGATTCACTTTACTGCTTTTTCTTGCCTGAGTGCTTGAACAAGTACTTTTAATACAATGTTAAATAAGAGAGGTGACAATGGGCAAACTTGATCTTAGAGGAAAAACCTTTAGCATTTCACCATTGAGTATGATGTGAAATGCTAAATGATATGCCCTTTAATATGTTGAGGAAATTTCCTTCTAATCCTATCTTTTGATGTGCTTTTATCAAGAAAGGATGCTGTCTCTTGTCAAATGTCTTGTTTTGCATTGATAAAGATGATCATGTGATATTTCCTGCAATCAATTATATGATGTATTACATTAATTGATTCTGTTGAACCATCCTTAAATACCTGGAATAAAATCCACTTGATCCTGGTATCTTATTCAAGTGATGTGTTATTGAATATGATTAGCAAGTATTTTTTGAGGATATTTGCATCTAATTCATTAAAGAGATTGGTCTGTAGTTTTCTTTCCTAGTAGCATCTCTATGTAGCTTTCGTATTAGGGTGATGTTGACATCATAGATTGAGTTAGATAGTGTTCCCTCCTCTTCAACTTTTTGGAAGAGTTTGAGTAGGATTGGGATTAGTTCTTTCTGGAACGAGTGGTAGAATTCATCTGTGAAGGCAACTGATTTTAGGCTCTTCTTATCGGGAGTTTTTGTTATTAATTCAATTTTGTTACTTGTGATTTGTCTGATGAATTCATCAGTTTCTTCTTTCATCAAAGCAAGCTGCTTGTATATTTCTAGAAATTAGCCCATTTCATCTAAATTGTTCATCTTTTTGGCACTTAATTTTTCAAGTATGATACTCTATTTCTGTGGGATCATTCGTGACATCCATGCTCTCATTTTTCACTTTATTTGCATCTTCTCTCTTTTATTCATGTTTGTCTAGGTAAATGTTTTTTAATTTTATTAATCCTCTCAGAGAACCAGCTTTTTCTTTCATTAATTCTCTCTAATTGTTTTTTATTCTCAGTTTCATTTATTTGGGTTCTAATCTTTGGTATTTCCTTCTTTCTCCTTGCTTTGGGATTAGTTTCTTGTTTTCTAGGTGTGAAGTTAGGTCCTTGATATTACCTCTTTTTAATTTTTTCATCTCCCCATTTAGAGTATAAGTTTCCCTTTCAGCACAGATGTACCTGCATACCATTAGGTCTGATGTGTTTTGTTTTCATTTTCACTTTCTTTGAAGTAACTACTGTTCCTCTTTAATTTTCTTCCTGGCCTACTGCTTATGTAAGAGTTTGCCTATTCCAGTTCTCCTTTTTTAACTTATAACTGCATTCTTTTGTGTTCAGAACAAGGATTTTGTATAATTTCAATCTTCCTAAATTCACTGAGATTGTGTCTTATGAGCCAGCATCTGATCTATCATGGAGAATGATCCATGAGTATTCAAGAAAAATGTATAACAATTCGGTTTGCAGTGTAATCTTTTGTATAAGTAAATCAGGTCTTGTTTCTCTAACATATTATTCAAAGTATCTGATTTTTATTAAGCTTCTATCCCAATGTTCTGTCCAATGGTGGTAATGGTGTATTGAGCTATGACTGTAGAGTCAACTATTTTTCATCTTAGTTTCACAGTATTTTCCTCATGTATTTTGGGGGCCACTGGTTAGGAATATAAATATTTATGATTGTTCTTTCTTCTTGGTTGAGTACACAATTTATTAGTATATGTTGTCTTGCTTTGTCTCTTACAACTGCTTTGCATTTAAAGTTTATTTTGTTCAATATTAGTATACATACTTATCTCCATTTTTTGGTTAATATTTGTATATAATATTGTTTTCCATTCTTTTATTTGCACCCTTCTTTTGTCCCTGATTCCAAGGTTAATTTCATGTAGAAACAATATAGATGGGTTTATTACCCTATCTATTCAGTCAACATGTGTCTTTTATTTGGAGATATTAATCCAATAACATTCAGTGTTATTATTACTCTTACTTTAGCCATTTTTTCTTTAGGGTTATATGTGTCATATTTTATTTTATTTCTATTATCCTTTTAGCTAATCTTACCAATAATCTTCCTTTATATACTGTAGTTGTTTGAGATTATTTATGAATCCCTAAAAGATAAAGATATTGTTTGTAAACTAATCTATTCCCCTTGGTATGATACCCTTTGATTATATTAAATTCACTTGAGATGTCTCTGATTAGGTTGCCTGTTGTGATTGTTTTGAAGAACACAAGCAGGCTGTGAGTGAAAGGTTGGAATGATTTTACATACAAACAGTAACCAAAAAAAGAAAAAAAGGCAAGAATAATTATACCATCAATTCCTGCAAGCTAAACCAACTGGTGTTTGAGAGATCTGTATGAAGAAAACCACTGTCAGCCTGGACTAAAAGGGACAAGGAGGAGAAGGATGGAAAGGAAAATGGCTTTCAGAGGAAAAATGGAAGCTGAGGTTTAAAATTAAGACATTTCCTTAGGCCATGAGAAGGACACCCCTTCCCCCCATGTGAATGGAGAGGATGATTTTGCCTCAAAATTTGATGAAAGTAGATGTTCCAGCCCACCATTCACAGAGTGTTTGACAAACAGTCTACAGAGAGATTGTTGCAGATTCCCTGGTTGTTGGGGAAAGTTAAGTCACCACCCCACTTCTCTGTCATTGGTGGGCCTAATCCCTATATGTGGGGAGATTGGGACCACTACCCCACTGCTCTGAGAGTTATAGCCTCTTACCCATAGTTTGGGAAGAGTGAGGTGTCCACTCCACTGCTCTGAGGGTGTTGGGTCTGTATGCCAGAGATTAGGGAGAATATTGACATCACCTCACTCTAATAAGGGTGTTGAGACTGTACCTCAGAGATTGGAAAAAGAGTGACTATCACCCCAATATTATTGGAGGGTGATATCTGGAGCTCAGTCACCACCCAGATGCTTGATGAGGGTGGAAGAAAAAACATGGCCACTGGGCAAGCCTGTAGAAAGGGTGGGCCATCATGAGGCCCCATGGAGTAGAAGAAACGATCGTCTTAAGTATGACTCTCAGATTTTGTTTTTGTCTACTACTTCTACTGTGATTTCAGATGTGCTGTCTTCTGTGTCATTAAGTCTTTCCTCTACCTGGTCAAATATGCTGTTATGTGCTTTTAGTGTATTTTTAACTTCTTTCATCATGCTTTCATCATCATCAGCTCTCCTATCTTTTTATGTATGTTTACAATTTCTTCCGTAGGTCCTGCAGGTTTTCAAACTATTAGGGAGCTGGAATGCATGTTTCCTTCCCAAATTATCCTTGTGGTAATGCAAATATTTATGCTATATCTGTACCCTATTTGTTTATTGGAAGCATATAATTTGTCAGGCTTCAAAGATCTAAAGCCAGAAAGGAATTATGATCCAAGAAAAACTCTTCCTATAACTGATTTTGATGTGATTTTTTAATCAGTATTACCACTAAAATTATGCCCAGATTTTTGGAAAATGATAATATCTTTTTGGGATTCACCAGGTGGAGTGTGGCAGTATGAGATTACTTGGAATCCCAAAAAGAAAGATATTATATGTGTATATTAATCTATTAACATTTCTCTAGTTGTGATATCCTTTGATAGTGTTAAATTCAGTTGAGTTGCATTTATTAGATTACCAGTTACAATTGCATTGAAGACTTTCTTCTTTATTTTTTTAATGTTACAGTAAAAATACATGAGTCCCCATATACCACCCCCACCCTCCTCACCCTATTCCTCTCACATCCACAACCTCTTCCATCATTGTGGCACATTCACAGCAATTGGTGAATACATTTTGGAGCACTGCTGCACCACATGGACAGTGGTCTACATTGTCGTCTACACTCTCCCCCAGTCCACCCAGTGGGCCATGGCAGGACACACAATGTCTGGTATCTGTCCTACAGTGGCATCTGTCCCTACAGCAGCACCCAGGACAATTCCAAATCCTGAAAATGTCCCATATCATATCTCTTCTTCCCTCTCCCTACCCTCAGCAGCTACCAAGTCCACTTTCTCCACACCAAAGCTGCAATTTCTTCCATGACTAATTATGATAGTTCCCCAGCAGAACACCAGTAAGTCCACTCTAATCCATACTCTATTCCTCCATCCTGTGGACCCTGGCATTGTTATGTGCACTCCATCTCTGTATCAAGAGGGGACTTAGACTCCACATGGATGATGGATGCAGTTCTCCTGATTGCAGTTGTAGGGACTCTTGGCTCCCTGGTGTGGTGGTTGACCTTCTTCACCTCCCTGTGAGTTGGCCAGGGTCAATTCAATAAAACAGACAGTAGAAGTTAATCTCCTATCAGATATATGGTTACCAAATATTTTCTCCCTTTGGATAGGCTTTCTTTTCACTTTCTTGACAAACTCCTTTGAGGTGCAAAAGGCTTTAATTTTCAAGAAGTCCCATTTATCTAATTGCTCTTTTGCTGCTTGTGCATTGGGTGTGAAGTTCACAAAGCCATTTCCTATATCAAGGTCCTGTAGATGTTCCCCTACATTGCTTTCTAAGGTCTTTATGGCCTTGGCTGTTATATTTTGGTCTTTTATCCGTCTTGGGTAGATTTTTGTATAAGGTGTGAGTTGGTAATCCTCTTTCATTCTTTTACATATGGATATCCAGTTCTTCAGGTTCCATTTGTTAAAGAAGCCATTCTCTCCCAGTTGAGTGGGCTTGGTGGCCTTGTCAAATATCATATGACTGTATATAGGAGGATCTATATCAGAACTTTCAATTCAGTTCCACTGGTAAGTATGTCTATCCTTGTGGTGATGCCATGCCATTTTCACTATTGTAGCTTTGTAGTGTGTTTTGAGGTCAGGTAGTGTGATTCCTCCAATTTGATTTGTCTTTCTCAGTATGCCTTTGGCTATTTGGAGCCTCTTTCCCTTCCAAATATAAGTCATTGTTAGTTTCTCTAGTTCATTAAAGAATGCTGTGTTGATTTTTATTGGGATTGCATTGAATCTGTAGATCAGTTTTGGTAGGATAGACATCTTAAAAATATTTAGTCTTCCTATCCATGAATAGGGAGTAATCTTCCATTTATTTAGATCTTCTTTGATTTCCTTCAAAGTGTTGTGTAGTTTTCTGTGTATAAGTCTTTTATATCTTTAATTAAATTTATTCCTAAGTATTTGATTTTTTTATTTACTATAGTAAATGGTATTTGTTTCTTGATTTCCTCCTCAGATTGCTCATTATTGCTGTACAGAAATGCTACTGATTTTTGTGCATTGATCTTATAATCTGTGACATTACTGAACTCATTTATAAGTTCTAGAAGTTTTGTTGTAGACTTCTCAGGGAGTTCTATGTATAGGAGCATATCATCTACAAATAGGGAAATTCTGACTTCTTCTTTTCCAATTTTGATGCCTTTTATGTCTGGTTCTTGCCTCAGTGCTGGACCAAGTGCTTCTAACACAATGTTAAATAGAAGGGGTGATAATGGGCACCCTTGCCTTGATCCTGATCTTAGAGAGAAAGATTTTAGGATTTCAACATTTTAAATGATGTTAGCTATGGGGTTTTCATATATACTCTTTATCATGTTCAGAAAGTTTCCTTTTATTCCAATCTTTTGCAGTGTTTTTATCAAGATAGTGTGCTGTGTTTTGTCAAATGTTTTTTCTGCATCTATGGATATGATCATGTGATTTTTTTCCTTCAGTTTATGTGACATATTACATTAATTGATTTTCGTATGGTATTCCTTGCATACCCGGAATGAATCCCACTTGGTCATGGTGTATATTTTGTTTAATGTGTTGTTGAATATGATTAGCAAATATTCTGTTAAGGATTTTCATGTTTAGGTTCATTAGAGAAATACAAGCTACTCAGTGAATGATTTGTGTTCCCCTTGAATTCATACTGTAGGTGCAAATGTGTGCTCTCCACTTGGTCATTATCCTACACACATGCCTTTTGAGGATGCAGATAATCATTGCCTGGTTCCTTAGATTTCTGCTTTACAGACCATCAGGGTATCAAGTGGCTTGGCTGATGAGACAGCACACAATCTTTTGAATGACCCCTTTCCTTTATCCATCTGGGGCCAGGGTTTCACAGCCTTTCTAATCTGCATGTACTCTGGTGGGCATCCTTCCTCCTGAGAATGATATCTCTGTGGGCACCTTGTGGGGTATTTGAAAATCATTCAGGTGGAGGAGTGTGATTTTAAAGGGGAGAGAGGCAAGAACTAAGGGACACCACAGAGGAGTTTTCAAACCACCAGAGAAGACTCTGATAATGATTCAGCTACAACTTTTGCTTCAGAAAGATTTTGTAATTTGTGATGTCAAAGGTTTATTTGGAATTTATAGATATTTTAAGAAATAAATTTCCTGCTGCTATGTCTCTTATCTCTTAAACAGTTAGAAATGTGTGATATTTTATGAAATAAGTAATGTCCTTTAATTCCAACATGGGCTTTCATTTCAAATGTAAAGAAGAATACCAATTTTAAAAAAAACACTTTTGTTCTGTTTTGAACACTCTGGCCTATAGAGATGGATCTGGCCAATGTGGTGTGTTGTGAACAGATGGGAATGCTTTCCCTGTTACCACCTACACTCTCAGGAGGACATCTGTCCACCAAGCCGAATGCTTTTTGCAGCCTGCTGGACCCCAGATGGTCTACTGGTGCTTGCTGGCCCTCCTTCAATTCCTTCCTTCTTCAAAGACCTTATGGAATTCATAGTACCTGCAAACTGAGAGAGTTTGTGGAGTTGGCTAAACCAGTGCCTTTCAGTACTTGAGATATGTAGACAGTGAGACTATAGATGGAAACTGATGCCTTCTCCCTTCAACTTAAATGATTGCCTGTCTATATTAGGTTTCTATGATCACAAACAAATTCCCACAAAGTGACCTAACATAACATGCATTAGTTACCTCATGGTTTCTAGGAGTCAGGAGTCCATGTATGGCTTAGCTGGGTTCTCTGCTTAGGGTCCCATCTGTTTGCAATTAAGGTATCATCTGATCTTTGTTCCTTTCTGAGCTTGTCTTCTTCTAAACTCATTTGGGTATTGGGAGAATTCATTTCTCCTAGAGATTGCCTATAGTTATTTGCTATTTGGTCTTCTTTAATCTTCTCATGACACGCTGTTTAGTACTTCAGGGCCAGCTGGTGCCACCTAGCTTTATAATTCTGTAGGCAGTCAGTCTCCTTTGCTGATTGTAGCTGCAATTAGCCATAGATGCAGTTAACTGACTACAGTACAAATCCATCTATGGAATACCCTCACAGTAATAATCAGGCCATTGGTCTCTTCATCAAATAACTGGGCACCATAACCTTGCCAAGTTGACACATGCAATTAACACACAAAGGTAGTGAGTGACATGTCACTATGCCTGGCCCTGATTTGGAAGGAAATGGAGACATAAACTTCCATCATATTCACAGGTCCAGCCCACACTCAATCAGAGAATATACAAAGGCAATGCTCACTGGCAGACCAACCTCAAATGTGTCCACCAAACCATTTCTCCCAACTCTTAGCTGGCCCATATATTAGCTTCCTAGAACTTCCTTAACAAATTACCACAAACTGGGTGGTCTCAAACTACTGACATTTATTGTCTCAATGTTCAGCAAGGCAAATATTCAAAATGAAGGTGTTTGCTGCTTTAGTTTCTCCTGCAGGCTGTAAGGAAGGCTCTGTTCCATGCCTCTCTTCTAGTTTCTGGTGGTGACCAGCCATCCTTCGTGTTCCTTGGCTTGTAGATGCATCATTGCAAACTGCCTCAGTTTTCACAGCACTTTCTCTTTTGTGTGACCCTCCATGTCCTCTGCTCTTCTTACATGGATGTCACTCATTGGATTTAGGATCAATCTAAAACCAGGAAGATCTCATTGAGGCTCTTAACTAATTACATCTTTAAAGACCCTGTTTCCAAATAAGGTACCATTCTCTGACTCTGAGTAGAACTGACTTGTGGGGACACCAGTCAGCCAGCCACAGCCCATAAAGCTTTGCCAATAGTTAGACCTCATCCAAACCTCTGGAGCGTCTCACATCAGGCTCTCTGTTGTCCTCCGTGCTTCCTTTCTTGAAGTATAACAACAGAATTGAGTATGTCTTCTCTGTAGGCACTTGTGTAAGTGCTATGCATGGATCACACTATTCCATCCACCAAACAATCTTCATATTAAGAGGTGGTGTCATTACAGAGGAGGAAACCTGAGGCATTGTATGCACAACTTGTGTGTAGTCTTCTTGCGTTCCCTGCTTCTTTTCTGAAATTATTTATTTATGCAGCTCCATTTTCCCTCCTTAACTCCCAGTTTAAATAATAGCTCAAGTACCTCTTCAGGGCAACTCTTCCTGAACCACCTGCCTGTACAAGGTCAGCAGGATGCATAGGGGCACACACACATGCATAGACTCATATCCATGTGTAACACTGTCATAGTTGGAATTTTAAATTTTGCTGTGATTATTCTGTAGGAGATTGGACCCCAAGAGAACAAAGGTGGGGATCCCTGGATACAGTGCTGAATCCCCTGTCCTATATTTTAAAATAAATCAATGGTGGGAAACCTTGACTTAACTTTCCAAATAAAAGTGTCTCTGAAAGGATAAATGGAGACTCCTTGCCACATCCAAAAGCATGGATTTTGGCTCCATACTCTATTTCCAACACAAGTATTTTACATAGCCACGAAAGGAAGAATGTTGATTGGATTAGTTGAAGTCATACTCATAAGTATTGACTAAGCAGTTCTGCAGAGTTTCTCTGGTACTCCAATGAATGAAATGGAGTGAGAGATCTTGATAGATTCAGTATTATCACAACCTCAGATGTAGGCATGATGGCAACAACACACCCTCAATTCCATAGACCTGAATTTCTCCAATTAACTAGTTCAGTAAGACAATCTGTAATCTTGCAGTTTATCATTCCTTTACTTTCTCCTGCTATTCCCTGAAGTTTTGTAATTTTTTTTCAAAATATCACCTGTGTTTTTATACATTCTCTTATACTTTTATTTCACATATATTCCTTTGGTAAATAAAATATGTTGGACTCTACTGTTGTGGGTTTTTTTCCAAATTTGAATGTCTTTTATTTTTTTAAATTCACTTTTTAAAAATATTACATTAAAAAAATATGAGGTCCCCATTCACCCTCACAGCCCCCACCCCACCACTCCCCCCACAGCAACACTCTCCCCCATCATCATGACACATCCATTGAATTTGGTGAGTACATCTCTGGGTATCGCTGCACCTCATGGTCAATGGTCCACATCATAGCCCAAACTCTCCCACGTTCCATCCAGTGGGCCATGGGAGGAAATAAGGGGCCAGTAATTACCCCTGCAGCACCACCCAGGGCAACTCCAAGTCCTGAAAATGCCCCCACATCTCATCTCTTCCTCCCATTCCCTGCACCCAGCAGCCACCATGGCCACTTTTTCCACACCAATGCCACATTTTCTCGATTACTAACCACAATAGTTCATGAATAGAATATTACTAAGTCCACTCTAATCCAAATTCTATTCTTCCATCCTGTGGACCTTGGATTGGTGTGTCCATTCCACATCTATGTCAAGAGGGGGCTTAGATTCCACATGGATACTGGATGCAATCCTCCTGCTTTCAATTGTAGACACTCTAGGCTCCATGGTGTGGTGGTTGACATTCTTCAACTCCATGTTAGCTGAGTGGGGTAATTCCAATAAACCAGAGTGTAGGAGCTGAAGTCTGTTGAGGCTCAGGGCCTGGCTATTATATTGTCAGTCCAGAGATTCAGGTCCTCTAGATATATCTTAAACCCCAGCACCAATGACAATTCCAGTAAATTAGCAGGAAAGGCTTGTGAAAAGAGATCCCATCTGAGTCCAGCTCCATCATGCAGAAATACCAGCTCCAAAGAAGGGCCAACTGACATGGCAGTGAACTCCATCTGCCATGACCATAAAACCTGTGGGTCTCTTTAGCCCTCAGAAGAACCAATACCTGGGGTTGTATCTACTTTATCTGTTTCTGAGACTCTGCTCAGGTGTGCATAAGGGCAATCCTTCTGACAACCTCCAGACTCTTTTTTAGAGACTCATAGCCATATAAACTCATTTGTCCTTTCCATTTCCCCCTTAATTTAGGTTAAAAAGCATTTTTAACTCCTGTTATTATATATAGATAGGGATATTCTGCTGGTCCACGTTGAACCTTTAATTCAAGGTCATTTTCTAGTTACGTCACCAGCTGGTACTTGGTAGTGATCCATTGGCGCCAGGGAGGTTCATCCCCAGGTGTCATGTCCCACCCAGGTGAGGGGGAAGGCAGTGCATTTACATGCTGAGTTTGACTTCGAGTTTGGCCACATTTGAGTAACACGGAGGCTGTCAGGAGGGAACTCTTAGGCAAAGTGCTGCTCTAGGCCTTGTTCTTATTTCTAGTATTGTTTTATAATACCATTTAAAATGATGATTATTCTGTGTATAATTTTCCATTCTATCATGTCATAATTTCCCCATTCCTCACCTTAATGTGTATCCTTCAATTCCCCTTTAATTCTCTGGCTTAATGGAGTTTAATGCTGCTTAATTTCTTAATTGTAGTGTTTCCCCATATGATTTTTTAATAGATGAATCAGAATGGTTTTATTTCTTACCTCTCTCATCTCTGAAAATAGCATCACTAAGTACCCATTTGCAAATATTTTTATCAAAACTGCCTTTCGCGTTTCAGATAACCCTAAGGCAAGTGAGGTTTTGACCTATTTGTAACTTTGCCCCGGCGGCCTTTTGAGGAGCATCTCACAAACTAGCCAACAGAGTAGATTGCTCAAAATTATGAAGGCAATTTGGAGCACAGACTGGGTGGGACTGGACTCGTCTTTCTTGTGCTCGAGAGCCTGGGACAGAAACAAGCCCACCAAGACTGCATGCCTGTTTGAGCATTTCCCCTCTGGCTGGCCAGTTTCTTTGACTTCCTTTAAAAAATACTATTCCAGTTTCCTATAGACCTGGGTCTCTGACTCTTACATCGGGGCCAGAGGGGTGTGTGTAGGGGTGTGGCAGAGGGTATCTAATAAATGTTTTGTCATGCAAGCCCCCATGTTAGATTGGATGATCTATTATTGAGAAGAAACTATTTGTTTTCTACCTGGATGCCTGTCATTTTTTGTGTTTTCTGTTTACTTTCACAAACTTAAAAATAAGTTGCCAGGATACACCTTTGTGCCTAGCTCTTTTCATGTATTAACCTGGAAATGACAGCTCTTACAATGTGAGTTGATACCTTTACAAGGTGAAGTAGGTGAAATCTGCTCTCCAGTGCCTGCAGAATTCCTCACTCTGGTGTGCAGTTCTTGACCTAAGTAACTCCTGCTCAGATCTGGTTTCTGTTCGGTTGTTCATCTCCAGGAAGCACTGTCCTTTACGAAGGTAATCTAAGTAGTACTTGATTCTAAATATTCTATACTAGCCAAGCATGTGACAATATTTGGTTTCTGGGGCTTTTCCTGAGTAGTCCAACTTTGTAGCCATAAACCATTACCCATTTTCTCCCACCAACTGTTTCTCTTACCTTTTCTTTTGAGTGGTTTTAATTTTTTAAAAATATTTTTACTAAGTATATCATTCATCCGTGAACTTACATAAACAATAAGTATATAGTAAAAGTTGTAAATTTACAAAGCAAAATGCATAACATCATGCACGGGTCCCCTACATCACTCCTCTACCAGTACCTTGGGTTGTGAAATATTTGTTACAAACTATGCAAGAGCATCATCAAATATTACTACTAAGTATAGTTCATGTCTTATATAAGATATATTTTACCCCCAAACAACCCTATTATTTTTATGATATATTTTTCTTACAGAGGTTGTGAACTTACAAAGCAATCATGCACATGTGTGAAATCCCATTCCACAACCCTTCACCAACTCACCAAACCATGGTGGAACATTTGTTATAGTTTATGCGATAATATCATAAGATTGTTACCACCAACCATGGTCCATAGCATACATTTACATTTGGCACACTTTTTCCATTCCCCCCCCTCCCCATATTAGTGAATATTTTACTATTGCTGTTAACCACAACCCATAGGTCACATGATTGGTTTTAATTTTCATTAATTTGAATGGACAGATGAAGAAGTCAGGTTTTCTGGGGGTGGGGGGTGAGGGTGGGGAATGCCCTGGCAATTCCGTGAAGTCAAACATATATACTTGTTTTATTTAGTTAGTTTTATTTCATTTTGAGGGGGTTATGGTATTGGTGGAGGTGGTATGGTGTTAGGGATTTGTGTAAACATATGTTCTCTTGGAAGGGTAGTTGATTGTGAGGGAAGAATCCCAAGTGTTCCCTAATTACTGAATTTGTTTCCTTTCAGGTTTCATAGAATGATTCCCAAACTGTCCATGCCGTAAGGTGACCCTTGAATAGATGAGTCTCTGTTCAGCCTCAATAAGAGATTAATGGGATCCCCTCTCAGCTAGAACTTTAATTTCCCCCTACCCAATGTTGGCTATTTTTTGTTATTTGCATGCGTGTTTTAGTTGGGAGAGTCACATCAGGGGATGCTAGCTATATGCCATAAATAGAGAGATATAGTTTTATCCAAATTATAAAAAATGTTGGGGTGTTGACCAGTAGATTTGGCTATGGGAGTGGGGTGTCTTGGAGAAAGAATGGCATTTTAATGTATTTCAACCTCATTGACCACTCTCATTTCATCCTTTGGCTTTTAAATACTTGGAGCTTAATTCAGTAATCCCCTAGCTCTTCATCTGAAAAATGAAACAAAGCCTCCAAGACCTGGAGAGTTTTCACAAACACCTGAAATTGCATATAACTATCAAGAAATAAAATATTTGTGCTGGTGATTATTTTCTTGTCAATCTCAAATTTACATGCTGTTTAAAAAAATGGCACTCATTTAGCATAAACACCTAGAGAGATATTAAACTTACAGTTTTGTCCTAAAGCAAATGATTTTTGGATTTACAATAGAATGACATGATTGACTCAGAATCATTAAGTATACTGGATTAAGCATTTGTATTTAAAAATCCCATCGCGTAATCATCACCCTGTATTCGTTTCTAAAATAATGCTGGTGTATATACAGAACACTGAAATCAAGATATAATAGAGGTTGTCATGTGTTTAATAATGCTGACCAGTATTTGGTGATTACAGTATTACCTAAGAATTTTAAATTCATGAACGTAAGATGTTTTAGTCCGCCAAAGGTATGCTGATGCAAAATACCAGAAATTGGTTGGTTTTTATAAAGGGTCTTTATTTGGGGTAGGAGCTTACAGATACCAGGCCCTAAAGCATAAGTTACTTCCCTCACCCAAGTCTATTTTCACATGTTGGAGCAAGATGGCTGCCAATGTCTGCAAGGGTTCAGGCTTCCTGGGTCTCTCTTCCCAGTGTTTGCTTCTTTCCAGGCTTAGGGTTCCTCTCTTCCTAGGACTCCAGCTTAAGGTTTCAGCATGAAACTCCAACAACAAAACTCCAACATCAAAAAACCCTTAACTCTGTTTTTTGCCATGCCTTTTTTCTGTGAGTCCCCACTCACCAAAGGGTGGTGACTCAATGCCCTACAGGCACAAGATATTCACATAATTACTTAGTGAGATAAACCTATAAATCCAATATAATCTAATATGCCCAGAGGAAAAGATCAGTTTACAAACATAATTCAATATTTCTTTTTGGAATTCATCAATACTACTACATAAGGGTTTGCAAAAGCTTAAAAATAGCTGTGTTTCTAACACTAAGGACTATCACCCAGAACCTCTCTATAACTGTTCTCCTCAAATTTAGACCACAATTTTTCCTAAATAATGGGTTGTATTGGGTAACTGTTAAGTTGTGATGATTCAACTGCCCCTAGTCCAGCAAGTTTCTCCCCATTTCCCACTTGTGCTCTGCATGTCTTGAATTTCCTCCTTTAATTCCCCTCCAAAATTGGTTCCCTCTCTAGACCACAATTCCAGACCACTCCATCATACCTTCCCAATAAGAATTTGTCATTTCTTAGAATACCATTTGTTCTTCGTCTGCTCTTCTCCAATGACAAATGATATTTTAACTTTGTGTTTAAAATTGTTTAGGTAAAATTCATATTTTCTTTACTAGAACTATGATTCTAGGACAGTTAATGGCTTATTCACCTCTGTGTTTTATAATTTGTTATGCAGAGAGAAACAACATTGCCTTGCATAACATTGCATCTTGCAAAAAAAGGTTTTCACTATTTGTTAAAAAGTGGCATTGTGTTGCCATGAATATTTGGGTTCTGGGTATGAATCACAATAATGCAATGGCTTGGTGTTGATTTTGGACAAGTTACTAACCACTCTGTGCTATAATTTTCCCATATATAAAATGGGTTCAAAATTCGTTCCTGTCAGTATTTGTCTGTTGCATTTGTAATAGTCGCGCACACACTAAGAAAAATATGTGATGTAGAGTTATTCATATTGATATTCTAAAATAAATTGGAAGCCATGCTGCTAATTTTCAGTCTTCCACCAGCTAGTGTGTATTAGAGACCTGACTCTGTACTGTCATACTTATTAGGTAGATAACCAGCTGGGTCAAAGACTAATTCTAGACTCTTTAGGCAATTCAGTCTCATTTTCTACTCTTCAGTTTTTTTACCTATAATATGTAGGTATCAAATAATAGGAACCAGGGTTCCTTGGAGAAATGACTAATTCTGTAACTGGGGCATGAACCTATATGAGAATAGCTGAGAGCTTTATTCATAATCACCAACATACTGGAAACAACCCAAATATATATCAACCGGTAGGTCAATAAGCCAATTAAGGGCCATCCAAACAATGGAATACAGCTCAGCAATAAAATACCTGTAGCAACATGAATGAATCTGAAACACATTAGCTAAGTGAAAGAGGCCAGACTCAAATCAGCTACATACTGTATAATTTTGTTACCTAGCATTTTAGAGAAGTTAAAATAATAGCAACAGGGAGACAGATGAAGTTCTGGGTTTACAGAACAATCACACAGGATTCCCATGCACTACCACACCACCAACACCTTGCATAGGTATGAATCATTTGTTACAATTGATGACAACACAGTTTTTAAATAATTGTGCTACTAATCCATGTACTACAGAGTCCATGGTTTAATTTAAGGTTCACTGTGTATTGTAGTTCCATAGATTGTTTTATTTTTTAAATTGTGTTACCATATATACAATCTAATACTTCCCCCTTTAATCACATTCAAATATATTTCAGTGCTTTTAATTGCATCCCCAATTTTGAACACAGTCATATATTACCATTTTTTATTCCACTGTAGTCATGATATTCAATATGGAGTTAAAACAGTTTTCTGTCACAGGTAAAAATCATGTTAATAGTAAATTATAAAGCCCTCGTTTAAGAGAAAACCATCAGATTAGCTTTGATTTCCAAATGTAAAAACACATGAAGAAAAATATTTATTTTATTTTATTTTTTAATTTATTTCTCTCCCCTTCCCACCCGGTTGTCTGCTCTCTGTGTCCATTCACTCTGTGTTCTTCTGCATCTGCTTGTATTAACAGGTGGCACTGATTCTCTTTTTTGTTGTGTTATCTTGCTGCGTCAATTCTCCATGTGTGTAGCAACACTCCTGGGCAGGCTGTGCTTTTTTCACACAGAGGAGCACCCCTTGCAGGGCATACTCCTTGCACATGGAGCTTCCCTATATGGGGGTGCCCCTGCATGGCACGGCATTCCTTGCACGTGGCAGCACTGTGTGTGGGCCAGCTCACCACATGGGTCAGGAGGCCCTGGGGATCAAACCCTGGACCCTCTATATGGTAGGCAGATTTTCTATTGGGTAAGCCACATCTGCTTCCCAGGGTTTTGATTTTAAATCATCTGTTTAATGAAGAGATGTGTTTGGCTGTTAGGTTGCTGAGTAAGTCTGAGTTCCATGAAATTTGATGTCTGAGCACATTTTCTTGTGTATGTTGATATGTGTATGTGAATGTGAGCATGAGGGAGAGAAGTAAACAACCACTGCATTTAAGTCAAGCAAGGTGTAGCAGTTTGATATTAATAATGAATTCCAAAAAAGGTATTGATTATGTTTGTAAACTGCTCTGTTCCTCTGAGTGGGATATCCTTTGATTGTATTAGATTCTACTGAGATGTCTTTGAGTAAATTAAGATTAGAGTTTAGTTCAACCACATCAGTAGGGTATAACTCAGGTTAAGTCCCTGCCCCCTTGGTGGGCTTTATAAATGAACACTTACTCAAGAGCATATACAGAAGAAGACAGAGAAGAAAGAGAACTTTGTCAGTTTTGATCATGGAGCCCCAGGCAGAGATGAGCCATTTGCCTGATAGTTTGCAGCTGAAGACCAGAGCACTGAGCAGCTGAGAAGCCCAGAAAGAAGTGAGCTCTCTTTCCTAGAGCTGAGATTGAGAAGATTCTGGGCCCATGGAGCCTTAAGAGGAAGAAGAAGGCTGAACCCTCAAAGACATCCCCCACCATCTTGTTTCAGTATGTGGCAACTGACTTTGGTGAGGAACTCCTCTTAGTTGGACTCTCCAGTGCCTTGTAACTATAAGCAATTACCCCAAATAAATACCATTTATAAAGGCCAACAAATTTCTGGTACTTTGCATCAGCACCCATGTGGCTGACTTAGGACATAAAGTTATACTACATAATGAAAGAGCCCAGAATTTCACTGTCTTGCAAACTTATAGGCTTGTTAAGAAGTTCAGCTTGGTAATGGGTTGGCTTTGCTTTGGTCTATCTCCTTATCATTCCAACAGAAAGGTTAAAAGCAGAGGGTCTATTTGGTTTAGTTGTAGGGCAGGGGAAGGGATAGCAGAAACCTGATAATTCATAAAGTTTCAGCCAGAAAGAAAAATATGCCTCTTCTCTTTACATCTCATTGGCCAAACTGATATTAATAGATTGGAAAGGTATAATCCTACTCCAGCGATATTGTTTAGTTTGGTAAAGGCTACCAAGGCAGTGTAAAAGAAAAGTATTAGCTTTTGCAGTGGGGATATATAAACTCACAAGCTTACAGTTCTAAGGCTGAGAAAAGTGTCCAAATCAAGGCATCTGGTGAAGCTGTCTCCCCAAAGGGTACTCTTGCTTTCTCTTTGCTCCTTTGGCTTTCTTTCTCCCAGGTTCCATTGATTTCAGCTTCTGGTTTCCAGGACTTCCACCATTTCTGGGGGTTTCTCTCTTGTCTGCAATGTCTGCTCTTTCTGTATTAATTCATTTTTAAACAACTCTAGTAAGAGGAATAAGACCCACCCAAGTAAGGTTATACCTTACTGCAGGCATCAAATCAAATGGACCTTAACTGAATCTAATCAAAAGGTCTCATCTATAAGAGGTTCTGTAGCTCTGAGGACATGATTGGCAGTGAATATTTTGAACAAAGAGTACAGCTCAACTATCCTGAATGTACCGATTGAACACCAGTACACAAAATTAAAGGATAAAGAGCACTTTAAAAGACTTATGGTTTCCCTTACGTTTGTTTCCTTGTTGCTTTGGCTGCTGTTTATATTAGTAATTCCTTGTTTTTTAACTGGACAAAGCAGACACTAATTCTTTTTTTAAAAAAAATAACTTTATTTCAAATTCAAAAAAGTAAAATAACAAAAATGCAGCTCAACAAATTATGGAAGCATTAATCCTAAAACATTCAGTCTAGGCACTTTTATCTCCTCTAATTTCAGCTACTAACTCCTCTAGTGTTATTCCTCTAGTGTTCAGAAAGATGCACATAGGAACACAGATTGGTTAAATGAGATAGTCAAGGTCTCCTTATTAATGAGAAAATGAAGAGAAAAAAAATGCCTAATCATACTTATATCTCACAAAACCAAACTCCATATTCTTTTTTTTTTACTTTTAGCACTAATATAGTACCAACTTTGCTCTTGCTACAAAAACATCACAATGTGCTTGTTAAATAAATATGTAAATCACATTAGTTATATTTGCCATGTATCACTACATTCTTAACATCTTTTAGAAGAATATTTCTGTATTTTTATTATTAATCAGAATCCTCACCTGCTGCCAAAATCATTATTATACATTCCCTATATTATCTTCAAACTGTCCTCCAACTAATATTGCCAAAATTACATCCATAAATCATCAGCATATGTTACATTCATTATAATGTGTTATCAAGTCTAACTATTACCACGTATTTACATTTTACCTTATTAAACATTCTATATATATCCCACATCTTCTCACCCTTCTCATCCCATGGTCCATGTCCCAACAACCTCTTCAAAGTCCAGCTCCATAAATCTACTCCTTGTATTTATTTAATAACTGTGAAATCATACATTGTACTCTTGTGTCTGGCTTGTTTCACTCAACATAATATTCTCCAGGTTCCTTCCATGTTGTTATGTGCCTCCTCAGTTAATTTCTTCCTTCAGCTGAATCATATTCCATCATATCACTATACCACACCTTGCTTACCCATTGATCAGTTGATAGACACTTAAGTTTTTTCCATCTCTTAGCAGTTGTGTATGATGCTGCTATGAACAATTGAAATAACTGTTCACATACTTGTTTGCAGTTCTTCTGAATATATTTCTAGTAGCAGAATTTCCAGATCAAATGGCAGGTCTATGTTTAGTTTCCTGAGGAACTCCAGATAATCTTTCACAGAGGCTTCATCATTTTTGGTTCCCACCAACAATGAAGAAGTATTCCTATTTTTCCATGTCCTTTCTAGCAATTGTAGTTTTTTAAAAATAATGGACATTGTATATAGCATGGGATTATATCTTATTGTAGTTTTGATCAAAACAGATGCAAATTCTGTGAGCAATTAGTTAAGTTGAAAAGGGAAAAAGTGGCAGGTGTTTTTTATCTGCTTTAAGAATTATCTCACATCCTAAGGCTGTATATAGTGGCCTTATGAGTCTTAAAAAACAATTTTAAGGACCCTTATTGAAGTCATTTCGCTTTCCTTTTTCTGGTGTGACAGAATCATGAATTTATTTAAGGGTGGGGAGATTTTGTATAAATCTGGAATTTTTTTTTTCAATGACTAAAAATCATGTGTCTGTGTCAAACACACCCAATGCATGGCAAGTTTCATATCAAGTCTGCCTTCTTTTCTTGGTAAATACCATTAAGCCATGTTAAGCATCACACATTTTATTCCTTACAGAGACAGCAAAAAGAGAATAAGTCAAACATGCCAAGTTCCAGTAATCCAGATCTTTCTTGCACACCAAAAGGTTATATGGCATAGAAATTCTACCCTAGTTAGCGGTCTATGACCTTGCTGTATAGAAAGATGCTTTTCAGCAGATGTAAGGCTATACAATAGCACTCAAAATCTTCCAGAATGTCTTTGCGAAGAGATTGCAAATCCTCTACCTGCAGAGGATTATTGTTTTTTAAATGCAACATTTCAGAAAATCTTAGGGCAAATAATAGCCACAGTTACTTTCAACATGAGTTCTCTAAATAAGAATATGTGAAGACTATGTAGCATAATACAATATTAAATTAGTTTCAGGTTTAAATACATTGTGATTTAATCTCAAACTCAGATTCTTCAGGTAAGAAATACATACTATCAACTAAAAGTTCTAATAAAAATGGAAGAGACTCATGTAAATCTAATAGGATTTTTCTTTTCTTTTTGGGAACATAAAAATTTCAATAGCAAATCACAACAAATAGAGTGCTTTTGTAAAGTTATGTCATACTCTTGGACAAAAATAAGCATAAGCATAAAATGGAGAGGTGTAGAATCTTCAGATTTATTTTGATTCCTGCCTAAGAGAATGAAAAATCAATTCTTTTCTATTCCAGCAATGAAAGAAATGAAAAGTTTTATTCAAATTTTTCTTTCAGTCTGACTTCCAAAGCCATTCAGAGAAAAAGAAGAAAATATACAAGTTATTTTCATTAATACAATGCAACATTTTTAACTGTTAGAAAATTAGAACCAGACCTTGCTTTAACTATATCATAAAAGCACACCAACAATTTCCTGAAATGACAACCCTAGATAATTTAAATGATTGAAATAATATATTTTATGAAATTAAAATTCCTTTTGAGGCCACATGATGATGATTTACAACCCAACAAACCCATATAGAAGACATCATCAGAGTAGGTAGGCAGGGCTCAATCTCTCACATAAACAATGGAGAAAGGGCCAAGGACTTCTAATAAACTTGTTTTGGGGGTTAGTAGACCAAGTCAGTGCTGCACAACTCCCAGTAGGGCAAGGGACAGAGAGAGGAAGAGTCTGAAACAACAAACGTGGGTTACTACCCCTGATGGTGGCCACCAGCCCCCACCCTCAAGACATTAAGCCTAGATAACACCCTGGCTCACTGAAGCTAACTGAGAGGGGATCAGACATCTTCATCTCTTTCAGCTTTTGCAGAGGAAGCGGGAGGGTAACTTGGAGGGCCTCTCTTCATTGAATTTGACCAGCAGAACCTGATATGAATCTTGGCTCTGGCCAGACCAGAAACACAGAAAAGTAAGATTGAAAGAATCACCTCCATGGAAAGGTTTGCTGAGAAGCAGCATCTGCTAGCTGGTCAGTAAATTGCAAGGAGAAAAACTGCTTTTGCTTCTCTTCAGTCCCATCCTGAGAGAAAACCTGTGCCCCATTAACGAATCCCTGGTTCCATTTTGATGACTTAGGTGGGACAATTTTAAAGGCTTAGAAAAAATTAAACCAAAAAATCAAAGAAGAGCTATGGGAGAGGGAAAAAAAACTAGGCAAGAGAGAGAAATTGACCATCAGAATGAATTAACCAACATATTCTGATGCCCCGTCATCAGAAACAAAACAAAAGCCATATTAGGAAACAGGAAGAGATGGCCTAACCAAAGGAAGAAACCAAATATCCTGAAGAGATACAGGATTTATGAGTTAATCAATGATAATTCCAGAAATCACCAAAATAAATTCAAAGAGTTGAAGAAAAACATGACTAAAGAGACAAAGCATATTAAGAAGGTGGGTGAGCCTAAAGAAAAATTTGAAAGCCTGCAAAGGAAAATGACAGTGCTTATGGCAATGAAAGACACAGTGGATGATATTAAAAATGCATTAGCGGCACATAACAACAGATTTGAATTGAAGGAAAACAAAATTTATGATTTTAAGGACAGACCATGCAAACTTAAGGCAGGAGACAGAAAGAGAGAAGAATGGAAAAAATGGATCAGGGTCTCAAGGAATTGATTGATAACATGAAACACAATCATATGCATTATTGGTATCCCAGAGGAAGAAGAGAATGGAAAAGTAGCAGAAAGAATATTTGAGGAAATAATGCCTGAAAACTTCCCAGCCCATATGAAAGACATAAATATCAAGATCCAAGGAAGACAAAGCACCCCAAAGAGAATAATAAGAATACACCTTCTCCGAGACACAAAGTATTCAAAATGACAAATATTAGAGAGAGAAAATTCTGAAAGCAACAAGAGAAAAGCAATGAGTCACATATAAACAAATCTTAATAAGGTTATGTGTCGAATTCTTATCAGAAATCTTGGAGGCAAGAAGAAAGTGGTATAATGTATTTAAGGTACTGAAAAAGAAATACTGTCAGCCAATTATTCTGCATCTGGCAAAACTGTCCTTCAGACATGAGAATGACATTCATCCTCATTGTTTTGTTTGAGGTCTTCATAGACAGACAAACTCTAAGACTGTCTTAAAAGAGATACTAGAGGGAGTGCTGCAGCCTGAAAAGAAAAAAAACAAGGGTGAGAGACTTGAATAAGAGTGTAGAAATGAAGAATATAGGAAGGGTAAATTAAAGGGTAAAAAGACAGCCAGTAGTAAGGTATGATCACTGAAAGCCTGAAGGGCATAATGAACTAAGAAAGTAATGCCTTAGCAGTAATAACATTAAATGTTAATGACTTGAACTCACCAATCAAAACACACAGACTGATAGAATGGATTAAAAATATGAGCAATCTATATGCTGTCTGCAAGATACCTCAGATGTAAGGACACACCAGGTTAAAAGTGAAGGGTTGGGAGAAGATATTACATGCAAATAGTAACTAAAAAGGAGCTGGAGTAGCAATTCTAATATCAAACAAAATAGATATTAAATACAAGATTGTTATGAGGGATGAAGAAAGTCTATGTATTAATAAAAGGGGCAATTCACCAAGAAGAGGTAACTATAATAAATACTTATGCATCTAAACTAAGCTATTCAAAATACGTGAGGCACACAGTGACAAAAATGAAGGGAGAAATAGATGTGTCTTTGACAATAGTTGCAGATTTCAATATACCACTCTCAGTATTGGATAGAACGTCCTGACATAGGATAAATAAGGAAACAGAGAGCTTGCATAATATGATAAATGAACTAGACCTAAGATATTTATAGAGCTTCACACCCTAAAATAGCATGATAAACATTATTTTCAAATGCCGCGGATCTTCTGCAGGATAAACCATATGTTGGGTCAAAAGATAGGTCTCAGTAAGTTTTACAAGATTGGTAGTATACAAAATACTTTCTCTGATCATAATGGAATGAATGTGGAAATCAATAATGGATGGAAAAAGGGAAAAATTGTAAATATATGGAGATTAAACAACACAGTCCTAAATAATCAGTGGATCAAAGAAGAAATTGCAAAAAAATTCAGTAAATATCTCAGGATGAATGAAAATGAGAACACAATATAACAAAACCTATGGGAATCCCACAAAGGTAGTGCTGAGAGGGAAATTTAGAGCTCTCAAGGCTTATATTAAAAAAAGAAGAGGGAAATGGATGTGGCTCAACCAATTGGGCTTCTGTCTGCCATATAGGAAGTCCAGGGTTCAACACCCAGGGCTTCCTGGTGAGGGCAAGCTGGCTCACACAGAGAGCTGACCCATGTGGGAATGCAACCCCACACCAGAGTGCTGACCTGCATGGGAATACTGCCCAGCATGGGAAAGCTGTCCCACTCAGAAGTGCTGGCTGACACAGAGAGCTGGTGCAAAAAGATGATGCAACAAGAGACGCAGAGAAGAGAAAATAAGAAGATATAGCAGAACAGGGAGAAAATAAGAAGATATAGCAGAACAGGGAGTTGAGGTGGTGCAAGAGAGTAATCACCTCTTTCCCACTCTGGAAGGTCCCAGGATCGGTTTTCCAAGTGCCTAATGAGAACACAAGCAGACACAGAAAAACACAAAGCAAATGGACACAGAGGGCAGACAACAGGGGAATGGGGAGTGGGGAGAAGTAAATAAAAAATAGATTTTAAAAAAAGAGTTGAAATTGATGATCTAACAGCATACCTTAGGGACTAGTAAGAATAGCAAACCAATCCCAAACCGAGATGAAGGAAAGAAATACTAATAATTAGAAAAGAAATCCGTGAGATCAAGAGCAGAAAAATGGAATCAACAAAGCCAAAAGTTGGTTCTTTGAGAAAATAATAAAGGCGAGGAACCCTTAGCTAAACTGATAAAGAAAAAAAGAAGTTGCAAATAAAGAAAATCTGCAATGGGGGCGGGGGGGGGGGAATTACCCCACAGAAATAAAAGAGAACATAACAGGTTACTATGAACAACTTTATGCCAACAAACTAGAAAATACTGATGAGCTAGAATATTCCTAGAATCACATGAACAGTGTACATTGACCCTAGAAAAAATAGAAGATCTCAGCAAACCAATCCTAAGTAAAGAGATTGAAACAGTCATCAAAAACCTTCCAAACATGAAAAACCCAGGACCAGATGGCTTCACAGGTGAATACTACTAATTCTTCAAAGATGATCTAAAGCCCATCTTGCATATGTTGTCCCAAAAACTGAACAGAAAAGAATGCTACCAAACTCATTCTATGAAGCCAACATTAGCCAGACCATAATCAAGCAAAGATACTACAAAAAGAAAATTACTGACCAGTACCTCTAAATTAGAGTATAGATGCAGATATCCTCAACAAAATACTTGCAAACTCAACTCAAAAGGACATTAAAAGAATTACACAGCACAATCAAGTGGTTTGATCCCAGATATGCAAGGGTAATTCAACACAAGACAATTAATATAATAAATGACATGAATAAATTGAGAAAGAAAAATCACATGATTCTCTTGATTGATGCAGAAATGCCATTTGACAAAATACAGCTTGCTTTCTTGATAAAAACACGTTGAAAGATAGCAATAGAAGAAGCTTTCTAAATATGGCAAAGTGCTTATATGAAAAAATTAAAGCTAGCATTGTACTCAATGGTGAAAGACCTAAAGCTTTCCCACTGAGATCAAGAACAAAACAAGGATGCCCACTGTCACCATTATTTCTCATTATTGTGCCAAAAGTTCTAGCTTAGCAAGTAGGCTGGACAAAGAAATAAAAGGCACCCAAATAGGAAAGGAAGAAGTAAAACTTTTACTATTTGTATTAGTCAGCCAAAGGGGTGCTGATGCAAAATACCAGAAATTGGTTGTTTTTTTACAAAGGGTATTTATTTGGGATAGGAGTTGACAGATACCAGGCCCTAAAGCATAAGTGACTTCCCTCACCAAAGTCTTTTTCACGTGTTTGAGCAAGATGGCTGCCGATGTCTGCAAGGGTTCAGGCTTCCTGGGTTCCTCCCTTCCAGGGTCTTGCTTCTCTCTGGGTTCAGGGTTTGTCTCTTCCTGGGGCTGGCTTCTCTTTCCTCTGTGAGCTTACTTCCCAGGGCTCCAGCTTAAGGCTTTAGCATCAAACTTCAGCATCAAAAACCTTTCAATTCTGTCCTTTGCCATGCCTTTTATCTGTGAGTCCCCACCCACCAAGGGGCCAAATCAAAGCCCTAATCATAACTTACTCACACCCAAGTACTGACCAGTTTACAAATATAATCCAGTGTCTATTTTTGGTATTCATAAATATATCAAACTGGTACACTCTTCATTGATGATATGATCCTATATCTATAAAATCCTTAAAAATCCTCAAAATTAAGCTACCAGAACTAATGGTTGAGTTCAGCATAGTGGCAGGATATAAGATTTATGTGCAAACATTAATAGCATTCCTGTATCCTAATGAGCAATCTGAGGAGGAAATTAGAAAAAAAATCCATTTATAAAAGTGACTAAAAGAATCAAATATTTAGGAATAAACTTAATCAAGGACATAAAGGACCTATATTCAGAAACTTACAAAACATTACTAAAAGAAATGGAAGAAGACTTAAATAAATGGAAAGACATTCCATATTCACGTCTGGAAGACAGAATTTTGTTACAATGCCATTTCTACCCAAACTGCTTCAGAGTTTTAATACAATCCCAATAAAATTCCAAACAGCCTTTTTTGCCAAAATGAAAAGGCCAGTTATCAAATTTTGAAGATCAGAGGATCCAAATAGACAAAAATGTGTTAGAAAAGGAGAATGATGTTGGAGGTCTCTTACTTCCTGACTTTGAAGCATATTATTTAGCTATAGTGGTTAAACAAAACAAACAAACAAAAAACAGCATAGTCCTGGCATAAAGACAAACACATTGGCCAATGGAATCTAATGGAGAACTCAGAAATGGACTGCTCATATCTACAGTCAAGTGGTTTTTGACAAGGTGGCCAGTCCTTCTTACTCAGCCTGATTAGTCTGTTCAACAAATGGTTTTAGAAAAACTATATATCCATTTCAAAAAAAAAAAAGAAAGAAGACCCCTATCTCACACATTATACAAAAGTTAACTGAAAGTGGATCAAGGACCTAATATAAAAACTGACAACCCTAAAACTCCTAGAAGAAAATGTAAGAAAATGTCTTCAAGCTCTTGTGGCAGGGAGTAGTTTCTCAGACTTTACACACCAAGGTCTTGCAAAAAAAGAAAAAAATAGATAAATGGGACCTCCTCAAAATTAGACATTCTTGCACTTCAAAGGATTCTGTCAAAATGGTGAAAAGGCAGCCAACTCAGTGGAAAAAATACTCCAAAATCATATACTGATAAAGGTTCAAAGTCCATCATTATATAGAGACACTACAACTCGACAATAAAAAGAAAAACTACCCAACTAAAAAATGGGTAAAGACTTGAATAGACAGTTGTCCAAAGAAGAAATACAAATGGTAATAAAACACATGAAAAAATGGCAACGTCATTAGCAAGTAGGGAAATGCAAGTCACAACTACAATGAGATATCATTTCACACTATTAGAATGGCCATTATTAAAAAGTCAGAAAAGATAGGAATGCTTATTCACTGTTGGTGGGAATGTAGAATGGCATATCCACTGTGGAGGACTATTTCGCAGATCCTATGGAAGTTGAATATAGACTTGCCATGTGACCTGCCAATACCAATACTAGGTATGTACCCAGAAGAACCTGAGAGCATGAAAAGACATCTGCACACTGATGTTGATAGTGGTCTTATTCATATTTGCCAAAAGAAGGAAACAACCCAGCTGTCCAACTACTGATAAATGGGTAAAAATTTGTGGTGTATACACATGATGGAATATTATGCACCTGTAAGAAGAAATGAAGTTGTTAAGTATATGACAACATGGATGAACCTGAAGTCCACTATGTTGAGTGAAGCAAACCAGGCACAAAAGGACAAATACAGTATGATTACACATTTATGAGCTAATTATATTGTGTACACTCATGGAATTAATAATTAGATTATAGTTGACCAGCAAATAGAATGAGGGTAGAGAATGGAAAGCTGAGAGTTAATATGTGCAGAATTGGCAAAAAAGTTGCTTGTAAATATTTGGAAATAAATAGAAATGGTGAAAGCACATCATAGCGTTTGTAACTAGCGGAGCTATTTAAGAGGTATGACGGGTGGTTGAAATATAAAATCTAAGGACATGTATATTACTAGAAAGAAAGCTAAAGAATGTAACATGGGATTGTATAATAGTGAAACCTCATGTGAATATGAATTTGGATAATATTTCATATGTAAGACTGTTTTTACAAAATACAAGTAAACTAAAGAGAGCAAAATAGAATAGCAGCTGTGTATAGCAGAGGAAGAATAGAGAGATGATGAATTTTTTTTTTGTTTTTTGTTTTTTTATTATTACTGGAATAATGAAAATGTTCTAATAATGATGAATGCACAACTATGTGATTATACCAAATACCACTGTTGGTACACTTTGGATGGATTTATGCTCTATTAATAGCATTCAACAAAATTTATTTGTTAAAAAACTAAGAGAATGCAGCTTTCATTTTCATACTTGAGAGAACAATTAGTTATACACACTACATAAGAATCAGTGCCTCTCTCACCAGTATTTATGGTCATTTTTTAAAGCTGGTAGTGCAGGCATCCCTTACTTGTAGAAAAAGTGGACTTGAGATAAATATATGATTCATGCCATAGACATATTTATCTATCATGTGACCTTCCTGTGTTGGTTATGTTGTTCATCATTGAAGATTTGAGAATATATATATTTTTTAAAAAAGACAAAGACTTTGCTAACAATCTAATGGGAACACTGTTAGTGAACAAATTTCACCTATCAATTGTAATAAATACTGTTAAGAAAAATTTTACTGGAGTGAATATAAGAGAAATGTAAATTAGTTTACAGATAAGGGTTTGGATGATTACGAAATACCATTCTGATGCACTGAATTTAATATGAGGAATTCAGAACTGTGATCCCGTAGAATATCTTAGGGGGGTTATATGGGATGAGAGCAGGGAAAGTTTTCCAGGAAATGGGTATAGCACAAGGTCATAAAATACCCTAAGGGGATCTGATTATATGAGTTAAATCATGTTCATAGTGTGTATCACTTAGCTTTTGCTGCATAAGAAACCATTCCAAAGCTATGCATTAAGAGACAACAACTTTTATTTAGATTTTGATTCTGTGGGATGGAAATTTGGGCTGTGTTCAGCCTGGCAGAATTTTCAGGATATGCCTGGACTCATTCATAAGTCTTGAGTATGTTGCCAGGTATGTTGGGGGCTCATTGGACAAGGACAGCCTCGGCTCAGATGCTCGCCTGTGCTCCACGTGGGATGTTTCTCCACTGGCTACCCCGGAATTGTTTACTTGGCAGCTTAGCAGGGTTCCATGTGGTCCATGTGGAAATGTGCAAGGCTTCTTACATTTGAGTGCTAAGAACGATCAGTGTCTCTTATCCCAGGTCCTGTTGGGCAATCTAAGTCACAAGAGCAACCAACATTCAGGGACTGCCCCACCTTCTCATGGGACACCTAGAAAGTTACATTGAAAAATGAGTTGATACAAGCAGAGGTGGAGAATCTGGGACAATTGTGCAATTCATTTTGCACAGTTAGAAATGCCAACTAAGAGATATGAATTGTCCTGTTTAGTCTATTAATTCAGTATTGTTTTAATTGGAGACTTAAGGGATTTTTCACATTTGATCTTAAAATTCACCTTAAAGAATAAATAGAATAGATAAGGCAGTTCTCAAATGGAATTACAAGGAAAGGATACTTGGCCCTTCTAGTTGTCAAGAAAAATTACAGCCCAGTAAGTACATATGTAGGTATAAATCCGAGAGTACTGATATTCTACTATGGAACTGTTGTAATTAGTAATGGAAGAAATTGTAGCATTGATGTGGAGAAAGTGGCCATGGTAGCTGCTGAGGGTAGGGAGAGGGAAGAAGAGGTATGATGTAGGGGCATTTTCAGGACTTGGAGTTGTCCTGGGTAGTATTGCAGGGACAGATGCTGGACATTGTATGTCCTGCCATGGCCTACTGGATGGACTGGGGGAGAGTGTAAACTACAATGCAAACTATTATCCACATGGTGCAGCAGGGCTCCAAAATGTATTCACTAAATACAATTAATGTCTCATGATGATGAAAGAGGTTGTTGTTGTGGGAGGAGTGGGGTGAGGGGTGGGGGTTATATGGGGACCTCAATTTTTTTTAATGTAACATTTAAAAAAAAAGAGAGAAAAAAAAATGCTTTAAAAATGTATATATATAAATCCAAAAAGATGTGTCCCCAAAATTTCATACCAGCATTATTCTTAATAATTCTAAAGTAGATAACCATCTAAATGTCCATCAACTAAAGATTGGATAAAACAAAACATTATACTCCATCCAGTGAAGTATAATTTGGCCATAAAAGGAATGAAGTACTGATCTATGCTCCAAAATGGAGGAACCTTGAAAACACTGTGTTTAGTGAAAGAAGCCAATTTTGAAGGGAAAAATATTCTTTATTTCCAATTATGTGAAATGTCTATCATAGTGAAATTCAAAGAAATAGAACACTTATTGTTGTAGAATTTGAGAGAAGTTCAATTACTTGAGTGTAGAGAGGCCAGGACTCAGGAATGATTTTGAGAAGGAAAAATGGTTTATTGACGACCGGCCGGACTCGGGAACTTTCTCTTTGAATCCCAAGCCCCGAACAAGATTTTTTAGTCCCTTTTATTCAGAGAGGAAAGGCCAAATGGTCTTTTTGTTTCAGTTCTCAATAGGCTTGAATTAGCATATATTGCCACATCTTAGTAAGCTTTTAGCATGGACTTCAGGCATTCGATAAGCTTTTAGCATATTTGCTTTGCATTTCCCCTGAATACTTAAAGTTTATAGACCTTGCATTGTTAAACTGTTTCCTGTTCACCAAGGGCAGGACTGCAACCTTTCATCATCCCACACCCACAAATCACAGATAGTTTAGGTTATCTCTGAAGAGACAAAGAGCCTGCCACCCATAGCCCACATCATTTCCCCCCTTTGCCAAAGTTTAACTTGCTAAGCTTTGGCATAATTATTGTTAGAGCTATGAGGTGGGTGGCTGTTTGTTGTTTTGAATGATTATTTATTAATCTTTAGTGTAGCATCCAGGACTGTTTTTAAGAGGTTAGAAGTTTTTATTCTGGACAGCAGAATCATGGGGCGGGGGCCTCCTGCAGTTATTCTGTGGCTACCAGCACTCACATGGATTTCTAGTCAGGTTTCAGATCCATCTATTAATTTTATTTTACCCTTGAAGAGTTTACACCTGTAATTTAAAAGGAGTGCTGAAGGGAGACGGATTTCTTTTCTGTAACTGCTTCCTGCTGGCCATGGGCTGTAGTCATTGCCTAATAAGGTGTAAAACTCTTAATTTATTTTAACTGGAGGAAGATGGATCTGGCATTCTGTACAAAGTTGGATGAAGTTTTCATATGGTTAATAAGATATTTACTCTGAAAGAAACAAACTTAATTAAAAATTTGGAATACTCATTTTTAAAAGAGGACACATTGGATTACAGAGGTAGACAAGGTTAGGTGCCTATAAAGATGGCACTCCTTAAAAGCTGGTGGGAACAGCATATATATTCTTTTTTAAGTTATTCATCTTTAGAGAGAAATTGCAACAGATACTTAGCTTTGTCTGAAGATACATTCTAAGCTGTTTAATGATTGGCACTCATTCACTCTGTTAGATGCTCCTGGTGAACTGGCACTCCTTGGGCAACTGGCTTTACTCAGGATTAGAACACAAAGTTGGAAATTTTCTTTGTTTTCACCTGTGGGAGTGATCAGAACTACAGAATAAAGGCTTTTTTTTTATACCTTGGTTTTCATTGTACAATTTCTAGCAATTTTGACTTGTTTAATAGGTGACTCACTATCAGCAAGCAAGCCTCACCTTTGCTACACAACAGTGTACAGTAGAATATAGAAGTTGACTGAGACTGGCTGAGACTGCCACCTTATTCTATAGATATGTTTTTAACTGTTTAGAAAATGATTTTACCAGGAATTTAACATGTTTAATATACTTTTGCACTTGATTCAAAATAGAAAAGATAATGTTATAATTATTAGGCATATATTTAGTACAGGATAAAAGTACAGCACTTAATATTAACTAATGTATTATTTAATGCATAAGGATTCAGAGTTGCAATTATTAGTTTTGAGTTTCAGGTTTGTAATACTTTACATGTTATCTCTCCATGAGAGCAGGCCATAATGCCAATTGTGTTTAAGTTTCACTTACTGTATCCTGGTATCATGGCTCCACTTAGCATGTTCTTTAACACAGTGAGCAAGTTGCAGCATCCTTGATCTTAGAGAGAATTTCCAGTATTCTACTAGCCTGGTGCATAGTGCTCTCTTGGCACTATGAAACAGTGCCAGTCTGGAGGCAATATCCTTTGTACACTTGGCTGTACTGAGTCATTATTGGCTGCTGCAGGAGCTTGAAACTGCAACATAGTTTCCATGGACTTCAGGAGCAGAACTAGAGGTTGATATAGCAAATATTTTTTATTGAGGGGTCAGTGACCAGCCTAGCCAATAACTTACATGGAGAGGCCACCTGTAATGTATTCAAGGCCTTGTTTGAATACACAAGAGTTTGACAATGTTAAAGTTTATTTCTTATTTTTATATATATTTTAAACAACTTAATGCAACACATATATCAAATGACTGTTCACTTACACAATTTTACTATGAAGATAACAGTAGGTACTTTAGTAATAAAAGAAAATTTTTTTTCATTGTTAAAATGAAAACAGAAGATTTTCAATAGAATCAAGGTAACTTTTTATTACCATTTACTTAAATATGTACTTTGCGGTGGTCTTCAGACAGGTTTTATTATTATTAAGTTATTTCTGCTACCAATACCAATCTAAGTTTTAGTTAACAATGACTTCTAGAACTAGAACTATTTAAACATTTTCAGTTTGACAGATGTTTTACAACCTCCTTATAACTGACTGTAACCACATTGACTAGACACCTCATGTTTAAATAAACTTATCAAATTACAATTACCAAAGAAATTTACTCTATTTATTTAAGAGAGCATATCTACAATCTTTTTCCTTTAGCCTAATTTTACTAATGTGAACTTACAATTTTCATTACTCTAAAGATTTTGTATATATAATGTTAATTTAGTTTATAAATTAACTATGGGAGATTACACTCAAGTTAAATAAAATTGAAACCATAATAGTTTATGCAAGGAATGTTCTCTTTTTCCCTTACAGGAAGCTAAAAACTTCTTTTCTTTAAGTTATGAAAATTAATAATTTAAAAGCATACTGACTACTAGGTTTTAAAACACATTACACAATTACTTAATTTTTAAAATCATAACCCAGGAAAGATTTTTCCATAGTTTTTATAGACTTTACTTACTGAAATTTGTTAATAGAGCCACTAATTACCTTTATTTTGTTGGAAAGAAATCTGGAAGAAAATAAGGCTCACCAGATTGTGGAGAAGAAAAAAATTTATTTTCAGTCTTGCAAGAAGGGGTGCAGAGTCAGATATGGCTGGTGCCCCGAACAAAGAAAAATGACACAATTTATACCCCTAAGCCTAGCATGCAAGCTTTTTCTTTGTTTTTCATAGATTGGATACTTCAGAAGTTAAAGGTTATCTGAGATCTAACGTTCCCATGCAATAGTTTGTGATTTAACTGCTTCTTTTATCTCACATTCCAACCATTTTAGTTTTTACCTGTTCCTCTTTGTTAAATAAGGAATAGAATTTAGTGTTGAAATGGCACTGACCTAGCTCCTTCTTGGGCAACCTTTCACTGCCTGTAGGACTGGCCTGAGCTGGTTTCTTCCACTGCTGTCCAACCTGGGAGTGGGAGACTGAGGCAGCAGGCCACCAGGTTACACCAATCAACGTTTTTTTTTCCTTTATGTGAAAACCAACCTAATCTTTTTTTTTTTTTATATTTTATGGTTGACAAAAGGTTTAAACTAGGAAATTACTGGGCAAACTGATTTTTAATTCCCTAGCCTAGTAGATAGGTTTAATTTGCCACACCTAATCTTGCCTTTAAAGCTCTTGCAAAGAGGAGGCCTTTTCCCAATTGTTTTTATAATTAGACTTCTATATGACTTTTTTATCCTGCTTAGTTTAATTTGGGCTTTAAGAATATTTACAAATATAACTGCATATTTAATTTTTAACAATTTGAATAGAGCTCTTTTAAGAATTTTTATTTGTTAATTTGATATTATCCTGATGTATGAAGACATACACTGAGCAAATGGGCAAACACAAAGAGTTAGACACAGAAACAAAACTCATTGATATTATTTATAATTTGCATTATTTTATATATTGTTTAGCTTAATTTGGGGTCTCGAAATATATATTACTTATAACTGCATATTTAACCTCAACAATTTGAGCAAATAGGCAGACATGAATAGTTTGACACAACATAACTTTAGTTACTTTAAACTTCTAATTCTTACAAAACAAGTGTGACTGCAAAACATTTCAAAGACCTTTGAAACTCTTCTTAATTTGACTATGACTGTGCAGTTTTATACTATGACTATGCAGTTTTACACAAGAATTTTCTTTCTTACTTAATGGATTGTAATAACCAAAATGTTCTCAATGCTTTAGCACCATTTTGTTTTAAAACTTTATATTTTACTTTGAAATTAGCAGAATTTTGGATAAACAATGAGATTAATTTTATATATATTTACTGAGGCTTTTTGAAGCCTCAGGGAGACAGACTGGTTTCTCTCATGAATTGCCACTCTTAGGAACACTGACCATCAAGGCAGGAGACTTCTCCTCCACCTCCCTTTTTGATTTTGGAGATAATAAAACTCCAGTGGTTATTTAACCTTATTCCATCAGGCAGCAATTTATTTAGTTTACACTTGAATTCATGAGAGAAAGGGTTACTAATACCAGGAGAGGAGACAGTGATGTCCCAGCTCTTCTCAATTATGAAATAACTATAGGCAAAGGCAAGGGGTGAGGTTAGGCTTGAAGTAACCATAAACAAAGGAAAGGTTAGTTTAGAATTTATACTTAAATAATAGTTTCAGGCTAAATTCACCCAGCTATAATTTCAGTTATTGTTTTTCCACTGTTTTATAATATAAATGCATTTATAAATGATTTTAACTCTTACAGTTTTTATTAATTTTTTAAAACCTATTAATTTTATAGCACCTTTAAATACTTTTCACTCGACTTATAACATATTAAATGAACTTAACCATTACTTTAATTTCTTTTTTAAGGTAAAATAAATTTCTTGCAGTTAGTTTGAAATAAAAGCTACTTTTCAGGATTTGATGAGATCAGACCCTTCTTCAAACACTGAGGAAATGATGAGGTTAAAGCACAAGCTATTTTGATAAACCAGATTTTCTTTGTATACTGATCTTACTCAATTTTAATCATAAAAGTTTCTTTTCACAAACCTTCTACGCTTTCAGTATTTATTCAGATTTTGTCCCACACTCTACTCTTTCCAATAATCAATTATTTTATCTTAGGACAATATCATCTTTTGCTTCCTTAACAATAAAAACACATTCCATATATCCCACATACTAAGTTACCAGGCAAACTTCTTACAACATATAATTGCCATTAATACTAAACAAGCTTGTTAAAATAATGAACTTTTCTTCACTTTTAATACTTAGTAGCATGTAATACCAGGAACAGTTTTTTTTGGAAGCAAGTTGGCAGGGGAGGCTGGCTGCCGAATAAGTTTGTTATAAAATTACCTTTCATTATTATTATTATCAATTCAGTTTTTGTTTAATAATGACTTTTTGCAATTAGCCATTTAAATGCCTTAATTTAAACAATGCTTTGTAAAACCTTTATAATTATTTAGACCTTTAAGACAAATTTTACCTTTACAGAACACATTCTCTTACTTAAAGTTCCTACAATACCTTCTAAGAACCTGGGCAGAATGCAAATATAGTTTGGCTTTGACACCCTAGGGAGGGAATTTTACTGCATTTATTTTGATTCTGCTTTTCACCCCTTTCACTTCCCCCCTTCCAGGCAGTCAGGTGCACAACAATCAAACAGGAATGCGGCTTATGAATAGAAGGTGTGGACTCAAAGTAAAGGGGCGAGCCCCTCCCCCCCTTTCCAGCTTTCAGCCAAAATGAGCAGACAAAAACTCTCCCAGGGACCCAGCCACCCTGACTGGGGCAGCCCCAACAAACTTGGGTGCAAGGCACGGACACAGATGGCCTCCAAGCCTCGGCAAAGGGCCAGACCAGAGTCAAGACAGCAGAGCATGCACAAACATCTAGACTCCGCAAACATCCAGACTCCTCAGTTTTGCCCCATAATCATTTTACTCCCTTGCCAATGGCAAGGGAGGGCTCCGGCTCAGCTGTCATTCTACTTTATATAAGGACACAACTCCAACACTAGCATTGAGCTGACACAGACAGAAGCACAAAGGTCACTAATTTGACCGGCAAGTTTATATATATTTTCACCATGGCTGCCCCCACAGCCATCACAAACCTCAGAACACTTAACACTTGGTATAAAGTGAATTCACTCACAATTTAGCACCATAACAAAATATTTCAGCTAGACTTTTTCCACTGTTTAAACTTTAAACCCAGACCAAGCTCCACCAGAAAAGCTGATCCATTTTCCTGTAACCAAGTTGTTTGTTTGTTTGTTTTTAATCTAGACCAATTTCTAGGACATTAGGACGTGAACCTATAAATAGCCCTTTTTACTAAAATCAAGACTCCACTCCTTAGTGGATATAAGACTAGTACCAGATTCTAACATGCAGTTAGACAAACCCAAAACACCTGGGCTTTTTCCCCATTTTTCTCCAGGACATTAGGACTCGAACCTATAAACAACCCTCCTATTAAAATCAAGACTCCACTCCTTTAGTGGATATAACACTAGTACCAGATTCTAACATGCAGTTAGACAAACCCAAAACACCAGGGCTTTTTCCTGGTTTTTCTCCTTTTCCCAAGCCTAGAGAGAACGGCTTACCCCCAATTTTCTGGGGCTACTAGGGTTCTCTCGGGAGGTGATCAGCCTCCCCTTCCTAGCAATTAAAGCTAGGGCCTTCCAGACTGTGCTCACCCGGGGAGTCTTACCTTCTTCTATGTTCGGAGTTTTTTTTTGTACCCAGAATCTTTCTCTTCAGACCTTCCCTTGCCCTCGATTTTTGTCGGGAAGATTCTGGTGGAGCCCACATCTTTTCTGGATTAAATTTAATCCAGGGGCACCCAGATTTGGGGTTCACCTGAGTCCTCCTGGCTTCCTCAGGGATTTGGAAGGGGCAGCAAAATGCTACTGTTTCTGGCCTTCCTTTGTTGTCCCTTCGTGGTCACCAAAAATGTTGTAGAATTTGAGAGAAGTTCAATTACTTGAGTATAGAGAGGCCAGGACTCAGGAATGATTTTGAGAAGGAAAAATGGTTTATTGACGACCGGCCGGACTCGGGAACTTTCTCTTTGAATCCCAAGCCCCAAACAAGATTTTTTAGTTCCTTTTATTCAGAGAGGAAAGGCCAAATGGTCTTTTTGTTTCAGTTCTCAATAGGCTTGAATTAGCATATATTGCCACATCTTAGTAAGCTTTTAGCATGGACTTCAGGCATTCGATAAGCTTTTAGCATATTTGCTTTGCATTTCCCCTGAATACTTAAAGTTTATAGACCTTGCATTGTTAAACTGTTTCCTGTTCACCAAGGGCAGGACTGCAACCTTTCATCATCCCACACCCACAAGTCACAAATAGTTTAGGTTACCTCTGAAGAGACAAAGAGTCTGCCACCCATAGCCCACATCATTATCACTTGTACCCAGGTATGAGGGTAGCATGGAACAAACAGGAACTGACTACCAATGGGGTTTATTTCGGGGAGACAAAATGTTCTGGAATTAGTGCTGATGCACAGATCTTTGAATATTTTGAAAATCAGGACTATACACTTCAAAAGGCTGAATTGTATTAATATCATTGTGAATTATCTCTGTAAACCTGTTACTTATCTAATAGAAAAGGAAAATTAAAAACTGGAGAAAGTAAGACAGTCTACAAACCTGGGAATATAGAAAAATAGATTATTGTTATAGAACAAAGGAGACAAAAACGCGCCTTAGTAACCATAAAATCTGGATGTATAAGTGAAAAGACATAATACACCTGTGGATAAAAATAGCATTGAGGTCAAAGGAAATAATGAAATAACCTCTATGTTACAGTAATCAAGGAAATCATTTCCAAGCAGATTCTTACCCCAATGTGAAATCAGACAGTGCCTTAAGCACCACAGCACTCATTAATGCTCATGAGTCTGCAGGCAAGCTTAACTGCATAGTTAATTTTGTCTTGGCTGAGCTCATGCTTCTGCTTTGCTGACTTAGGTTGGGTGCCCTAACATATTTGAGACTCTACTGTAAGTTATCTGGCACTTAATTGGGACCACTGTGCATTTCTCTATGCAATGTCTTACCCTCTGGCAGGCTAGCCTGAATTTGTTCACATGCTAGTGGCAGGGTTATGGAAGTGGGAGACACATATGGGAGTCTTGAGGCCAAGTTGTAGAACTAGCACATCACTTGTCTTTGAGAAAAGAAATCATAAGGCCATTGCATATTCAAGAAGAGGAAAGAAAAACTTGATTTCTAGAGAAGAGGGACAGCAAGGATGACACAGGTAGGGATTTAAAATTGGGAACCTTATGCCAACCAATTAATCATACCCCACAGGTCAACAATTCTGTATTTAGTTCTTCATCTTAGAGCAGACGTCTTGAAACCAGAGAATGACTGTTCAAATGTTTTCAAAGTAGAAATGTGCAGATAATTTTGAACAAATCAATTTCCAGATACTTGGCCTCCAGATGTTCTCTTTCGTAAGGTTTTCTCCAGAGGTGTCTATGATCCCTCCACACCTCCTGCTGTAGCAGAATAAAGTGACCTTCACTCCTTTTGACAGATCTTATCGAACTACATTCCTATGGCAAGAAAAGAGGGATTATTTATTCCAAATGCTAGATTCTGGGAAGCCTCTTTCTTGAAAACTGCAAATTACAGTCTTCCTAGTCTTAAGGGTATTTCTGTTACAAGCGAAGCTTGGTCCTGGTTAGATGTTCTGATTTCAGGAAAAAGAATCAATAGGCCTGCTACATTAATTGTTTTAAAGGTAGCATGCCTTTTTTTGTAGTTAGCAAATTTTCATGATGCATGTCCGTTTGATGAAACCCATAGATAAAAGTTTGCATGCTGTCTTTCAGATTTGCTGTGCTAATAATAAAGTGGAAATTAGCATCTAGCTTAAATCAAATATGGAATAAATATCCAGTTAGAGCCAGCCTCCAGATGTAGGGGGCTGTGGAAGATGAGTCCAGGTTGGTTGCAGCCCTGTTTCTTCTTGCATCCCCTTCATTTACCAACCTGCCCCAATCACTCTCAGCCACCGACCTCCCTTACCTACAGCAGTTGGGCCCTTACCTGGGTCTTCCTTTCTTGATTTCTCATTCCCTCAATGTCCTCAGCAGTGCACTCTCACATCACCCAGTTCTATCCCTAGACCGCTAAGCATTGACGTTGGAGGATTTATTGATTTCTTATTCCCCTGACATCCTCAGTAGCATGCTCCCACAGTGCATTGACATTGGAGGACTCTAGTTTATACATGTTCTGCGCTATCCACCTCATCCATAGGGAAGTCTGATCGGTGACTGTCCTCAGATGAACTGTGTTGTCCTCACCTGTACCCCATCTCCTGATAAAATCAAAGAGTCCACACACATTTGCTGAAAGAATGGGTTTATGAGAAAATGAATAATGACTCCATGGAGCAGAGGTTAATATTAATTTACTAATATATGAGGCAAGCCGAGGATGTCATAAGGACCTGCTGGCCTGCTGTCAGTATTCAATTAAAAACTTAAGAATATATTTCTCTGTGACTGAGTGACAAGCATATCTCTGAGTAAAGCATATCTCTGTGATGGGCAGAAAAGCATTTCCCTGCATAAAGCATTGCATGACTTCCCCTATATTAAAATAATCCATTTAGCCTAAACAATGTATATTTAAGATAACAAGATTAAGTTGACCCTGGACTATTTTATTCTGCCAAAGTGCTGCTGATGCAAAGCACCAGAAATGGCTTGGTGTTTTAAAAGGTGATTTATTTGGGGTAAAAGCATACAGTTCCAAGGCCCTGAAATATCCAAATTAAAGCATCAGCAGAGATGCTTTCTTAAAAAGTCAGCTGCCATGTAGCAAAGCAAGATTGTCAGTGATCTCCGCTGAGGTCCCTGCCATCCCCTCCAGAATCTGCTGTGTCCCAGAGCTCAGCTGAGTGCAACCATGCTTAGCACCTGTCTCTTTTCCAGCCCCCTCCATCAGTTTTGGCTTCTGTTCTTTCTTTCCAAGTGCAAATGCAAACTATCAGGCACAAGGTTCATCTCTCCTGGGCTTCAGCTCTTTGAGCCTTTGGGGGACTGCTCTCCTTGCAGTGCAGCTGTGGGTAAAATCTGGAGTCCTTTCTCTCACATGGCAGCCTCATGTCTGTGTCTCTATTTTAATCTGTCTCTATTTTAATCTGACCCAGCAGTGGGGGTGGAGATTCAACCTGAGTAACACCTCACTGACTAGTTCAGTCGAAAGTGTCTCACAGCCATAGGAATAGATTTTTTCCACAAATGTAGTGTGTTAGCCAAAGGGGTGCTGATGCAAATACCAGAAATTGGTTGGTTTTTATAAAGGGTATTTACTTGGGGTAGGAGCTTACAGATACCAGGTCATAAAGCATTAGTTACTTCCCTCACCAAAGTCTATTTTCACGTGTTGGAGCAAAGATGGCTGCTGATGTCTATGAGGGCTCAGGATCCCCAGGTTCCTATGTTCCTGGGACTTGCTTTTCTCTGGGTTCAAGGTTCCTTCCTTCCTGGGTCTGGCTTCTCTTTCCTCTGGGTGCTGACTTCCCGGGGCTCCAGCTAGAGTTTTCAGCATCAAAACTCCAGCATCAGAAACCACAACTCTGTGCTTTGCCATGACTTTCATTTGCCCTAATCACAACTCAGTCATGCCCAGTTACAGATCAGATTACAAACATAATCCGGTATTTCTTTTTGGAATTCATCAATAATATCAAACTGCTACACATAGACTTTCTCTTTTTGGGATTCATAAAATAATGTCAAAATGCCCCAAGGACTTTTCCCTCTTGAGTGAGAAGAAAACAAATCATGTACTGGTGATTACATTTTTAATATTAACCTTGAGAACAATAATTCTAAGGGTTTTCAGTTTTATTATTTACTTATAATTTTTGCATGTATAATATAATCATGAAATAGTACCTGATGACTTCATTTGATACTATGTATATGTAAGTATCAATGGAGTTAATGTATATTAAGAGAAAATAAAATTTTATTCCTGCCTCTAAATAGTGACCAAACTATCTATGAGTAGTGAGTTATCCATTGTTTTTTATTTTTCCAGTTACTGTGTTCTGTCTTCCAAGTTCTCTACAAAATGTCTGTATTACATTTAGAGTAAAAATACTATTTTATATGGTTTGACTTTTGAAAACTGGTGTAGATAAAGTACTAAAGGGGATCATCAGAAAACAAATATAAAAAAGGATGGATATTCTTTAGGACCATTGACTTTGGAATATGTTATTGACAAAATTAGATTTTATTTTAATAATTAATAGAATACCTGTACTTGTTTTTAAATAGTTTTAATAATCTCTTCAATATCTAATACCATTTCCTCACAGGTGTGATTCTAATTATTAGATGTAATACAGGAATATTCTGACAGTTTGGGGAAGTGCAGATCTGAAAAGAAAGGAGGAAAATTAGGACCTATGTAGATTTTGAAATGCTTTCTTGTCAATCACATGATATGTTTCTTCTTGACTAGACTGTAGGAAAACCCCTGTGTATTTTCCTATACTAACCCCATAGTTTCTGTGGTTCATGATTGAAAATAATTTAGATACTCAAGAGAATTCGGTTTGTTTTAAGGTCATTTAATTTGTTATATTTTTAAGGACAAATAAAGCAGTAGCTTACTTAAAAAACAAAAACAGAACAAAAAATTTGGAAGATTAAATATACATAGAAAGTAAAGACCCCATGTACTTATGATTCTGAGTCAAGCCCTGCTCTATAAAATTAAATTTAAAATCGTGGTTGATCAAAATCTCAGCAGGTTTTTTGCCTAAATGGAAGGGATTTAAAAATTTGTGTGGAAAGGAAAAGAATTCAGAACATCTAATGTAATATTGAAAAAGTAGAACAAATTGGAGGACTTACACTTCCCTACTTTAAACCTTCCTATAAGGATACAATAAGTAAGGCAGTGTGATCCAGGCATATGGATAGAAATACAGACTGATGGAATAGAATTAAGAGTCTGGAAATGAAACTTCATATTTATAGTTAATTGATTTTCTGTAACAATGACACAACAGGTTGATGAAGAGAGGATTATGTTTTCCATAAACTGTGCTGAAATAATTGAATGCAAAAAGATGAATTTCACCTCTTACCTCAAACTGGAAACAAAAATTAACTCAAAATATGTGAAAGGTATAAATGTAAGAACTAAAGTTCTTAAACTTTTTTAAAAATTGGAGAAAATCTTAAACATGAGTTAAGTAAATATTTCTTAGATATGACATCAAAAGCACAATCCATAAAGTAAAACAATTTATAATTTGAAACTTCCTGATCAAAGTTTTAAAAAATATAAAAATATATATATATAAAAATTTAAAAAAGTTTTGCATTTCAATGGCACCATTAACTTTAAAAAGGCAAGCTAATGATGGGAGGACACATTTTCAAATCATATTACTAATAAAAGATTCATATCTAGAAAATATAAGGAACTCTTACAATTTGTTAAGAAGGCAATCCAATAAAAAATGGCAAAATAATTGAAAAGACATTCTCCTAAATATATATTAGAATACCTAATAAATGCTTGAACGATATTAAAGACATTTGGGAAATTCAATTTCATGCTACCAGAATGGTTATCATCAAAAAGGCAGGTTGAAAAGTGCTAGTATGGAGGTTGAGAAATTGGAAGCCTTGCTCATTGCTGGTGGGAATACAAAATGGAGTTGCTACTGTGGGAAACAATTTGGTGGTTCCTCAAAATATGAATCATAAATAAACTTTTTGAAACAGCAGTTGTATTCTTA
The DNA here is from genome assembly GCF_030445035.2 of Dasypus novemcinctus. NCBI lineage: Eukaryota > Metazoa > Chordata > Mammalia > Cingulata > Dasypodidae > Dasypus > Dasypus novemcinctus. The sequence goes on along the minus strand of NW_027261977.1, from coordinate 2,267,405 downwards.
GAGAAATACCCAAGAGAAACATAAACCTATGTCCACAAAAAATCTTTTACACCAAACTTAGCATTATTCACAATAGCTAACAAGTGGAAACAAATGAAATCCCATCAACTGATGAATGGATAAATAAATATCATAAATCCATACAATTGAATATTATTCAGCCACAAAAAGGAACAAAGTTCTGGTGTATGCTACTACATGGGTGAACCTTGAAAACATTATGCTGAATGAAAGAAGTCACACAGTAGACCACCTGTTATATTAATTTATTACGTGAAAATCAAAAAACAAGATGTAAATCTCTGGAGACAGAGTAGACTAGTGAGTGACTGGAGTTGAGTGTGGGAACATTGGAGCTGGTGAGAGACAATTTAGGGGTAAAGGCTCGTTCATAAAACCACCATATGCTGATCATTTCACAGCACTAAAAATTTACAGAAGGCCATTAAATTTAAATTTCAAAGGTGTTTGTTTATGCTATTTAAACTGTACTTCAATAAAGTGCTTGACAATTGTACTTTGGACAGCCAAAGAATTTTAATGGGTCAATTGGCCTGCATTGCTATTTAATCAGTGGTGTGTCTATGTATATGTTACAGCTGATTACCTTGTCTTCCTCAAGTTGATTGGGGGAGGTTTCTCTGAAGGCTGCCCCTGATTCAGGGGAATTTTTCAGAGTGTTCAGATTCTGTGCAACAATGGTGAACTGATGACCTGAAACCAAGGACTTGGGAGAGGCCAGCCCAGACCTTGCTGCAAAGCCTTTGTTGGGTTTGATTCAGACCTGAGCAGTGCTCCTGCTTCTCTGCTTCCTGCTGTGGTAGAGAAGAGAGAAGAGATTGACAAGAGGGAGTCAAGAAGAGAGCAGGATCATTAGGGCCAAGACAGGAGAAAGTCAAACTTGAGATGAGGACTGCAGGTGGCAGAAGGACCTTCTCAAGGACTACCTCCTGCTTTCAGGAAGATTGTGACAAGGAGAGCTTCAGGGTCCAAATTTTGTTGTAAAGGAGAGCCGTCATCCTGAGCACATTCTCTTTCCTAATCCATTCTCCATCTTTTGAGTACAAAGTTTCTTTTCCCTAGTACCTTTTATAATGAAAGAGCATTTAAAAAAATTAAGTGGTTTGTTTTGGACTTGTTTTCTAAGTCAAGCGAAGCATTGAGTGTGTCATTCATGCAATGTATTTCTCTATGAAAGACTTCCCTTTTAGGGTTCTAAACACAATTTAGCAGTAAATTCAACCCATGAGATAGCTCTAAATATGCTCTATACTGGTGAACATTGATTAAAAACACCAATTGGACTAATTTGATGGAGAACTACTTTTTGTATTATTTTTTAGGCATCTGAACACAGTAGAATTCTTCAACACAGATAGAGTTCTGTGTCAAGCCAATGAGCAATACTGACACATCAGTTTAAGAATATTTACCAAGGCAGGAGTAATAAATGGATTGGGACAAGAGTTGGTTCTCTCCGTTGGTCAACTCTGTCTTCTCTAAGTAGAATGCTAATGTGCTCCAGCCATTCCAGATTTTCTGACCAACATTTTCTAACTCTGTGACCAGTGACCTCTTGGTAGCTTGAAATTGGCTCTGGTGGGTGAATTTATACCATGAAAATTAATAAATCCTACAAACAGGACTTTCCCATGGAGCTGTTGGTTACATTGGAAGCTCATAAAATGGTCTATATTTTACCTCTGTTGGACCAAGAAAAGCAGTAATTCCGTATCTTTGCCTCAAAACAGTTTTTTAGCTCTTTTTACCTCACACAATGGAAAAATGTCTTTCATAAACAAGTGTTGTAGGTAACAGTTATTATTCACAATAACTCAGCCCACTTCTCCCAGTGCCTTAGGGAGCAGGCAAAGATGGGTTCCAGTTGATGGAGACACAGTACTTGGATGCACGTGTGAGAACTGCATCTGTCTCTAAAAAGACAGATGCGGCCAGAACCCCAAATTATTCAACAAAATAAGTTGTTTTGGCTTCTTGTATCTGGAACACAATAAACCAAATTGCTATACTGCATTCACCCGGGTTAAGGGAATCATTGTGCACAGCTATGTGTGTCTCTGCAATTTACAGATATGAAAATTCCTATGTAGACCACATGCTTAAGGCTATCAAGGTGGGTAACATCCACTTTTATTTTTTATATACTCTGCTAAATCAAGTATTTTGAACAAAGGGACATAGCTACAATGATTTATTTAGACAACATGTTTAGTAAGGTTGTAGACGATTTATAGCAGAAAAATACAGTAAATAATAGTAGCTCACTTAGAGGTGGATCTTGGTGTCATTTCTGTTTTCTTATTAAAAATTGTATAGTTTTAGTTATGGATATAAGTAACATAGATTTAACATTAAAAGTAAAATATAGATAAGATATCTTGGTTAAAGTGCATACAATTGCTTAAGTATATTTCTGTTACATTATGAAATTTCCTAATCAAAGTGTGTTATTTTAAAAATTTATTTATATTATAATGCCAAAATTAGAGAAACATTGAATACTTCATATGCATTTCCTTTAAGAATATGGGAAATCTCTTTTCTAATACTTTAAGTTTCTCTTAAAAAAAAACAACTCCCTTTTGCTTTATCTTTTTCTTTCTTTTTTCGACAGTAGTATCATTTTAACCCCCAAACTGCATTTTCACAGGATATCTACTTTTTTTTTTTTTTGGAAATAACATTTTGAATTTGTTCTTCTTGACATCTTCATGTTTATATGTATTTTTTTATCCGCCCTATTTCATTTTTTTGAAACACCGTTGTAACAGATTTCAACTTTTTGTGCTACAGTTTTTTTCTGTTACTGGATAGTATCTCGCCCTTCTGATTTTTTTTTTTTTGCAAACCAGTTGGTTTGAATTTTCTTTTTTCCCTCTATTTTCCTCCTCACTGTGACCCCAGGAACCAACACAAAGAAAAGCACAGATGATTTAATGAGTATTGATCATGGTGAAGATGCAGGCATTTTTAAATTTTTTTTTCAAAGCTCAACCCTGATTTATGATTTTATATCTATCTATATAAACTTTTTTTATTTCAACTTGTTTTTCCTCCCTTTATTTGAAACTAGTACACATTAGTGCTGCTTTATTTTCTTCTTATATAGAGATTACAGTCATTTTTAATCTAAATTACCATGTAATGACTGCAAATCACTTGTGAAAAGAATTATAAAATTTGCTTATAAATATACAGGAGTAACAAAATGCTGTTTACAAGGAACTCTGCCTTCTTTTTTTTTCTTGGTCACCAGAAGAGAATTTCAATATTAAAACATGCATACATATGTTCTTTTCTTTCTTCCAGAGATTATTTTGTAAGTTGTTATATTTTGGAACTTTGGTTTTCTTAATTCTTTCTGTAAACTGCAGAAATTTGCAACACCTCAAAAGAACTTTTGGGGGGACTGGCACTTCATCTTTTTTTCTTTTATAAACATATTGATCCAAAATAAGTTGTTCTGTTTCACAGTGTAGTACATCAAAAAGTGTTTTAATGAGCTGTTGTTGTTTCTTTCAGGACTGCCTTTTAGCAGCATTTAAAGGAAAAAAAATAGGGAGATCTAAGTACTGAAAAGGTCAAAAGGCATCTTTCTTTTTACACCATGACTATTTTGAAAATATTTTTCTCCCTGAACTATTTTGCTGCTATGGCAAGTTTCTTCTTGATGGATCCCAAATTGCTTGACAAATTATCCACTAGAAGGAAATGAATTTTTATATATGCTTTTCATTTTTTTATTTTTTAAAAACAGAAGTTTTGTGGAATCCAAGCAAACATCTAGCATGGTATATTCTGGGTCTTCAGTAGAGTAAATAATTTGTGTTTTTTTTATACCCTTGCCTGTAGAGAAGCTTCTCTAAGATGGATAAAAGCACATCCCTCCACCTCCCATCTAGGTAACAAAGTACACGGGGCTCCATTTATTTACCTTAAAAGATGAAGGCCCTCGATGAAATGTTAGTTCTGTGGTTGAAAGGCAGTTTAAACCCAGGAAGTGAGTGGTGAATTATCCTTGTCAGCTTAACTTCCCTGAAAGTGTATATATACACAAACACACATATATATATCTTAATTGCTTGTTTTTGCTCCCTTTTTGATTTCTTTCATAAATCAACTGCTTCCCATGAAAATTAATTTTGCCAACACTGCTTTCAAGCCTGGTCTTTTCTTAACATTATTTCTTTACTGAGCCCGAAGTTCAGGAGGCAACACTGACTCAAACAGCTCTGTAAAATGGTTTTAGAATATCATCTAGACACACTCCTTAGGCAAGGGTGTCAGAAGGCCTGCCACTTCATCAGCATTCAAAAACAAAACCAACCATTATTTTACTGTTACAAATATCATCTTGCTCTGTGTTCTCCTTTTAATATATTTCCTTTTGATAATTAGGATCTGTTTTCACAGAACTCTCAATCCAACTTCATTACAGTTAAAATGTCTAATTTTCACTTATACCAATAAGCTGTGATTTTTATGTTGAATTAACTTGGCATCTGGTTATTACTTCCTCAAGTTCAAGGTAACCATGTCCTATTTTTCATTAAGGTAAGATAACATTAATATTTTCTCCAAGGGACCTCCTTCAACAGGCATTTCAAAGCTCTGCTTACTCTTTTTCCACCATTCTGTAGCCAGAAATGGTGAAATAAAAAAGGGCATAAGTCCAAAAACGAACAAGAAAGATGCAGTGGATTGTGGGAAGCAGCATTGCACATACAACTAGCAGATCGTTAAAAAATTCCATGTACTTTGTGTTCAGTGAAGGATTAATAAAAGATGTGTACACTAGGACTTAAGTTCATATGAGAAAAAAAGAGGAAATATCAACAGACTGATGGGAAGCTTGATGCTCTTTTCTGTGCTTTACTGTGAACAGTGCATGGTAGAATTTGTGGGTTTCTCCTTTCTGTACAGTTTTACTATTGGCACACATGGAGTGTGTTTGTGGAAATAAATCCTTCTATTAGTAGGCACCATCAAAATAGTCACTGCAAATTGGTGGTGAGGGGGTTATTGAAGGAATAAATGAAATTACTTTTGCATGGATACATGCATTTCAGTTTGTTAACATTGAGATTTTCTTTTAAAACATTGAATATGTTCCAAATGGCAAATCAGGCTGGACTTCTCATTTCCTTTGACTTCTTCAGAATACACACTCCATCAATTGCCTCCAAATTTCTATCACAGTCCATTGCAAAATATTTTTTGCATCTTTGTTAGTTAAAATAAAAGCATATTTATGAAGAGTATACATTGGTTGCATATGGTGGAAATTTCTATTCTTTGGAAAACAAACTATTTCTATAATTTCACCTTGAGTTTAGAGTATTTTACCATTTTGATTATCTGTCTTTCCTTTTTTTTTCATTCAAATATGTTGGGATATTACTGCAATAAATAAATTAGAGCAAAGATACTTACGGATTTTTAAACACATTGCTGTTGTGTTCATTTTTAGTGATTTATTTGTTTAAGTCATCATCTGTCCTGTATTGAGAGTTTATAGTTTTACTACTGCTTTGATGTTTATTTTTAAGTTGAATATGATTTTATACATACTCATACGTACTCATACATATTCATACTTATCTTTTGACTTAAGATAGCAGTTTTATTAAAAATCTGTTAAAATTTTCAAGTTGATTTTTTACTTAATAAGATGATCAAACTTTTTATTTTGTAGTGGATGTTCTGTACTTCTTCAATTCAAATCACCATCAAGAGTTTCAGAAATATTTAGCAAAAAAGTATCTGAAATTCTTTATATTTTAGTATTTTATACATGTACAAAAGTTTACACGTGCATACATATTACTCAGAATGTCTGTATGCTTCTCCAAATATCATTTCTATGAATAGAATCATGACATTGACAGTTGTCCTTAGGCAATCTTATAAAGGCTTATATTATATATAATCATAAATGTGATGACTTCTACTCAAAAGTAGGTGTGTTAATGAACACCTGACCTTAATTTGCATCAGTCAGTTTGATCCTTTATTGTGTTTTCCTGACTTGACTTCTCTCCCTCGCCCCCCCAAATACCAGTGATCAGAACAGTAAGAAGCCAGTTATGGTGTATATCCATGGTGGATCTTACATGGAAGGAACTGGCAATATGATCGATGGAAGCATTCTGGCAAGCTATGGAAATGTCATCGTTATAACAATTAACTACAGGCTGGGGATTTTAGGTAAGTGATGGATCGCCTCATTCAAATGACATTGTGAGAGGCAATGATGAAAAGATGTGTGTGTGATGGGAGAGAGTGTTGCTGTGGGGGGAGTGGAGGGTTGGGGCGGTGGGGTTGAATGGGGCCTCATATTTTTTTATGTAATTTTTAAAAATAAATAAATAATTTTAAAAAAAAAAGATGTGTTGTAATTTAATGGGGCTGCTTGATTTGAATGGTCCCATTATTTCCTCAAATTCTACTTTACAGAGCTCACTTTATGCCATTGAATATGTGTGTATCTGTGGAATCAGTATAACCATGGCTTTTTAATAATTTCACATGGCATAGTATCATTTACAATTTTTAATTTCTGTTTTGCTTTTTAAAATTTTGTTAAACTTGAATCTCTCCTTAAATAAGTGTAGATTTTACCATGTTTGTAGACATAGCCCTATATAATGAACAATGTGCTTAATAATTTAATTACTTGATAAAAGCCATAGATATTAGCTTTCTTTCCAAGTTGTGCTTTCCAAGTTGTGCAGGTGTACTAATTAGTCTATTGTGCGTAGGAAAGTATTTCATCAAGTTCCTTAACTAAGTATTTGTATATTTTGATCTTGAAAAACTTCTGTGTGGCTGTCCTCCCATTGTATTTGTATGCAATGAAACATCTTTATTTCATTTTATGATTTGCAGTTAAAGAACATTGGCTAAAACACATGGCTCTACTTTTGTTTTGGTGCTTAGTTCATGTTCCCCTAATTTGGGTTGGAAATTATACGTGCTGGGAGGTAAGATCTCAAAAGTCACTGTCTTCAATTGTTTTGCCTATTGTCCTTCATGAATAAAATTTCAGACCTATTAAAAAATTTTTTGATTTCAAGGCAAAAATGCATTTAATTGGTGCATGAAACTGAGTTTTTAACAATGTGGCTCTGAGAGATGAATTTGATGTAATGTAGTTATGGTAAAATATAAACAAATAAAATGTACTAAGGGAGCCATGTCAAAAATAAGACTAAAATATTTTCTCTAAACAGATAAATATTGCCAAGGATATTTTATTTTGAACTGATATTTTATTTTTATTTTAAACATTTTAATTCATTTATATGTGAGAACATCAATCTACAAAGGATGGTCAGTGGTGGTGATTATACAAATGTATTTTTAATTTAGGGATATTTGTTGGAAATCTTCCCCATATATTGGCAAAATTGTACCATTTTGAAGGATGATCATGGACTCAAAATTTCATAGAGGTTTTTCAGTAACAGAACAACTCTTGGCATTGAGAACCTTATTTCATTATTTTATTTCTTTTTTCTTTTTTGGTTTCTGAGCTCGATCTTTGAGGAACAATTTAAATTATTTTGCATAGAAATGTTTGCATGCCTCTGAGTATTTTTCAGGTTTCTGGCAAGCTGGTTTGGCTACTAGTGTTTGACATAGGAAATCTTGTTTCTTTACCTTTTACGAAAGGTCCATTCTCACAGAAAGGTGGAGAGAGGAAAAACTGTAAGGTCACTGCACATGACCTTGTTGTCAGTAAAGCTGTGTACTGCACTGTAGCAATGTCAGACTGTGGCGGACCTTTGGGGCAGTGTTTTCTGAGCAAAGCACTGGACAATTAACAAGTCATTGCATTGGTGAAGCAACAGAAATGCTCTTCAGCTATATGCAGTGACTCACCAGGTTGCAATTTCAAACAACTGATGTTTTTACTCAAGGAGAATTGTGTTGAGAATGGCTGCAGGGTGATTTCTGACCAGGTTTGCCCCCTGGTAAATTGATACACTCATAGTAGACCTCATTTGTTTTTTAGGAAAGAAAAAAAATTGCTTTTAGAACTTCTCTCATTATTCCTGAAAGTTAAAAAAAAAACAAAAACAAAAAACCCTAAAACACAGGATCAGCTAATTTATCTCTGTTAGTGGGCAGGGAGGAAATAAAAGAGGTGATTTAGCATATCCATGCCAGGCTGTTTACATTCCAAGTATGGGCTGCTAAGAAATAGCCGGGAACAGCTAGCAGCACTGTAGGCCCCCTTCTAGTTGAAGGAGAGAAATACAGAAATGTGCCAACTTGGCTCTTTATACAGGCCAGAGAGATTTTCAAGTGCGATTTAGTTTATCTTTATTATGGGTAATGCATTTATCATCGTCCTCTTGAAAACTCTGGCCATGTTCACAGTTTGCTTTGAGGAAGTTGCTGTCACAGGTCTTGAAAACTGATTTTAATCTTTTGGCCTCCAGATATTTTAAAAAGATGATCAAATGAAATGACATGCCGTGCATTATGGTGATCATCCCAACTAGTGCTCTTAAGAATCCATACATTTTTAATAAAATGTTAATATATTGTTTGAATTTTTTATTCATAAGTAACAAATGCCATTTTGCTATCCAATGAATGAAAAAATTCAAGAGTTTTATTTATATTTATTTTTTACGTAGAAATAAATGGTGTTTTCCTATCCAAAAAGAAGTGGTAACCAAAACAAAAGGTGAATTATGTAAAATGGAAGCTGGGTGTGCTGTAGTGACAAGAGCACAGAGTTTAGATTGAGGAAGACTTGAATTAGCATTCCCCCTTCACACTGTATTTACTGTCCACCTTTGGAAAAGTAAGGTGAATTTTTCTGGATCTCTTTCCTTAGCCTAAACATGGTGTTGGTGATTTCTCCCTAGCAGTGCAGAGGTTATCAGTGAGTTCATGGATGTGGAGTTTCCTAATCCATGATTGGCCAGCAGTGTTTAGTAGAAGTCAGTATCAACAGATAGAGCTTTAATGCTACTGTAGACACAACGGTACTACACAGCCTAACATGTAACGACTAATACCCATCAAATACCATCATATGAAGTGAACCACCTTAATTAAAAAACAAGTACATGACATTTCTAGAAACAAATGGGAAGATTGCTCTCTGAATTACAAAGTTTTTCTTTCATCAGGACTATATGAAACAATGTGACTAGCCATTGAAAAGGGGGCCATATAACTTATTGTCCAGCCAGGACCCTTGGGAGAATGAAAATGGGTGTTGTTTAAATCCTGTTAATGAAGTGGGATTGTCCCAGGTGACTACATTGGACCAATGTAGTCATAAAGTTATTATTCATACCTACCTATGGTTTAACTATTTAATGGGTGTTCAATCTAGGAATCTATTTCCATAGAAGCCTTCCTTATGTAACCACAGTTCATTTTTATTCAGCTGTATACCTTTATCATTGGGATAAAGAGATCTGAAAACTCTTTTCTTGATCTAAGCCCCTCGTGATAGAATGACTCGAATTCTACTGAATCTGGCTCCTTTTAAATTTTTTGCATGATGAATGCCCAAAGACCTTTGCTATAAAAGAGTAAGATCCTTGAAGTTGTCCTGGGTGGTGCTGCAGGGACAGTTACCGGACATTGTATGTCCTCCCATGACCTACTGAGTGGAATGTGGGACAGTGTGGCTATGATATGGACCATTGGCCATGACGTGCAGTGGTGCTCAGAGATGTATTCACCAAATGCAATGAATGTCTCATGATGACGGAGGAGATTGTTGTTATGGGGGGAGAAGTGGGGTGAGGGAGGTGGGCAGTATATGGGGACCTCATAGTTTTTTAATGTAATATTTAAAAAATAAAGACAAAAATAAAAATTAAAAAATTAAAAAATGAAGAAGATCCTTACTGATGGGGACAAAGAGATTTTATTTATATGTGCCCCCTTTCCAAGGAATTTCTGCAAGTTGCCTATCTTTGCAACTTCAGGTGATTCTCTCTCCATTCAAATATCCATTTTAGTTTAGCCCACATTATAGAACCACATTATAGAACATTTACCTTTTCAACTGAATCTTAATTTTTGCTGAAATAGTTGCTACTTCAAAACTGGTCCTACATATATGTTTTTTTCTATGGGTCTACTTGCAGTGCAGCCAGCCGTGGGTTGCCCTAGAGGTTGTTTCACTTGAACCTCCTCACCTTACCTAGTTGGAAATTAAGACTGACAAGAGCTGGGAGTCCCTTACCATCATATAGTACACAAAGGACAGAGCTGCACCCAGGACTAATTGAAGCCAAATTTCACACTCTTTCCACTAAGATACCACCTCCTGTATTGTCAGTCAAAGTTAAATATAAATTAGCTAAACTACAGAATGACTTAGGGAACTAGATATGACTTTAGTATTCAGTTTAGTGTGTATAACTACACAAAAATTGTCAGATTCTCTGTAGATCTAGATATAAAATTATGGTAAGATGCTTCTAGTGTATTTTCACTTTCCTGAGACTGAGTCCTTAATTGATGGGCCATTTCCATCAAATCACTCTTTAGGTTTTCCATGGTGCACACTGGGCACATGAAACCTGACAATGGCATATAAAGCTTTTTGGTTGCCAGAGATCTAAGGCTATCTCAGAGAGATGGGTGTTGGCCAGTGCTAGTTTCACTACCTGCTTACTGCCTCTTGTCTATAAATGGAGTTAATAGCACTGGAACCAGTGTTGACTTTAAGAGATTTCTCAACTGACAGCTCTTTCATGGTTCCAAGACATGTTTCCTACATCTTTATATAACTGACTACTCCAAATACTTAAAAAAATAAATGTCATGAACACATCTAGTTTTCCCAGTGTCCTTGCTATCCTGAAATTTTTCATCTCAGAGAAGATTGTGAAATAGTTTTCTGAAGTTGTTTTTCTCTTCAAGGTCATCAATGGCATAAACCTATTTATTGCTTTGACAACATTTTGAATACAAGGAAAAAAAAAAAGGCTGACTAAAGGCAATCTCAATACATAGCAGGAAGAACATTGATTCTAAGAATGCTGTTCTTGGGATATTCTTCGTAGAATGTCTTGAGCTACTTGCACAGCCTGTGTAGTCGCCTTCCTTTTTCTTACCCTCCTATCTGGGTCTTTCTTTCATGTGAAATGGAGGCGGGTTGGGATGAGCTTTGAGTCAGCCTTGTAGTTTTCCCAGAGCTGTTACACCATTACTCATTTGATAAACTGGGATTCCATGTAAGATCCCATTTGAGAAACAGAGCTTGGAGTCATTAGAGGAGAAAATCAGTAAAGTTCCTCTGATGGGGAATCTGAACTCCACGTTTGCTCATTTGGTGCTGATATTTTACATTAGAGAGAATTTCGTGCATCCCTATAATATAGCTTAAGCACAGCTGCTGAAAAAGTCAAGCTGTTATACATAGAGTGTACACATTCTCATCTGAGAGTTAGGTACAGCTCATTATTTTGTATCTTCACTGTTTTTAAGCCACTTTCATTTTCTTTGGTTTCCATTTCTTCTTTACTTTGTTAAGGATTTTCTTTTCAATTGTAAATATAGCATCTTATTTATCAAGTTAAAAATTCACAAGTGTGGACGTAAATAAAACTGAAAAGAATCCACCCCCTCTCCAAGGATGCTCATCTGACATTGCCCTCTTCCCAGTCCTCTCTTCCTGCAATAACAATGTCTCAAGTTTTTCTTTATTTGATTTCCATAACTTGTCTACTTTGACTTAGAACTTTTCTTTTCTCTGTCTTAAAAGAGAAACCCCGCTTTACTTCGCGGCAAGAAAACCCCACAGAAAGTTAAGCAGGGAGAGGGAAAACCAAGGAACAAAAGCAGAAAAGGGAAGGAACCAGGGGGCTGTAAGAGAAAGGGTCCCAGACGAGAGCTGACCTGCGTGGGATCTCTTAAAACCAGGGTATAGACAGACAGGGGCAAGGGGCGGAATAGGAAGTACCGTCTGTGGTGTGTGGTGGAGGCCCTCAGCCAGCCTGGAGACACGTGCAGTGTTTGCCCCTTGCTCTACTGTCCCTGCATTTCCCTGAGATGTGGAGCCACGTGCCCCAGGTACAACACGGGTAGGTCCTTGGCCGTGACGCTGGCTTCCCTGATGAAGAGCCAGGATGGGTTTCCTCTAAGTCACCCCAGTTTTAAGTTGACCATCGATGTTGTTTCTGACTCTATGAACCATCAGCGTGGAGCACACAAGCTGGGACTAGCTTGCTCCCAGGAAGTGTTCCTTCACTTGGACTATCCTTTCCCGCCACCGCCAGGGTTGCCCGCGACACCAATTGTGCAGTTGTGCTCAGCATTGAGGTGGGAGGGTGGAGAAAATCAGGGAAGGAGGCTTTTCTTCTGGGTCCTCAGAGGCACAAGGAGAGCAGGTGTGCAAACCATTGCAGTGGGATAAGGACCTCCCATGGTGGGTACCATTTGTGCCGTGAGTGATAGAAACAGCAAAGCAATGAGCTGCATTGTTCCCAGGTGAGGAAGGGCCAAGGTATAAGTCAGTTGTGCAGCAAACCGCAGGTGATGGGATGCAAAGGGGGTGGAGGTGGTAAATAAGATTCTGGGAATAAAATTCTGGGAAGATTGGGTAAAGAAGATAGACAAAATTTTTTTAAACCAAAATGCAATGAGAAGTGTTGATTGGAATGTGACAGGCTACAGAAAATCTTTTCAATCTATTTATAAATGATTCAGAGTTTCTTCAAAGAAGTTGAGTTTGTACTTTTTTAGGTAATAACCATATTGGGAAATCAAAATGTTTAGACAAACATGATAGAGGAATCTATTAAATAAATATGTATTCTCCAGTTATTATTCTCCAGAGTGTCTTTTCAGTTTGACTTACAAGTCACAGATGATACCTACAAAAAAAGTTCTTTCCTGGAAATTTTTACATTCAAAATAGAATTTCTTATGATTCTTAATTCTAAAAGAAACAAATTTCTTTCTCTTGTATGTTCTCTTCATTTTGATTTTCTTCTCCTGTATGAAGAACTGATCATTTTTAGTTGATTAGGATGAGGTGGCTTCTGCCTCCTTGGAGACAAAGCATTGCCAAATGAAACATGAAGGACATTTGAGCACAAGGGGAAGGCAAAGAGTTAGGAAAACAAGCATTGAAACAGGGAGCCCAAATCCATTAGGTTGATTGGATTGAGTTGGAAATTAAGAACCAAGGTGATTATTTTGTCAGCAAAATGGTTTTTGAACAGTCCCTAAAAGATGATAAACCCCTGGGTATTTCACATGTACATTTACTTCCTTTGAAATCAGATAATGGAAAAAAAATCTCTAAAAGTCAATTTGAATGGAAAATTTAAAGACTGCTGAAACAGAGGGCATGATTGTTTGGATTCTGGCCAGCAGATTTTTGTTTGTTTTTTGCATTTCCTGCACACCTGTAACACTGTGTGGAATTTTCCATGGAACACAAACTGTCGTGATGAAATTCTAAAGCTACAAACTAAGCTGTGTAGCAGTGAGTCCCAGCGTTGTGCTGGTTGATTTGTGCAGCACCAAGCATTGCCTCCACTGGCTCTTGGGCTGTCAATCAGTTCTGTGTTCTCAGAACCAGTTGTGCACAACCATCTGCATACACATCAAAGCAGTGATCTCACCAGGGTGCATTCTGTTTCATCACAACAGCATACAACACCTCTATGGAAGTGAACCTCAGAACGTGCACACAGGCATTCAGGGAGGATTTCTTAAGCAAAGTGGAATCCAGCTATGGCATGTCCTCCATGCCTTTAACAATGCAAAAATGGGTTCAGATAAAGGCACGTTCTAATGTACTGATCTAGTCATCTGCAGAACATCTGGTTTGATTAAATAAAATAATAATTGGCTTCTTGAGTCAAGTTAGCACTTCCCATTATGAAAAATTCAGAAATATTACAGAACACTGAAAAGTTAGGACCTTTCTGAAATTCATCTCTCATCAAATCTGTCGTTTCCATTATTTGAGATTGTATATATTGATTTTCCTTGTATTATGTATAACAACATCCTGATGCTACAGAGAGAAGGCTGTGTTATATTACGTCTGTAGTCTTAAATGTATCTCTTATAATAAATGAGTAAGTCATTTATTATAAACACAAAGAATAGAGCTAGGCTTGACATGATCTCACAGGAGACACTAAAAATTCTATCCAGTGAAACTAGGCCTGAAGTTTGAAGAATGAGCATGGCATGATGAAATGTTTCCAGGTTGTATCAGTAAGGTCTTCAAACATTCAAAGTGAACTATGCATTTTTACCACATACTCCAGTAATTATATTTATCCCTTTGTTGCTGTTTCCTCTTAGAAACCTGGCCAACATATTTCCCCCCTACACTTCATCTTGTACCTTTTGAACACATGGAGGATATCTCCTCCCATCTGAGCACCTCTGTTCAATGTAATTTTGACTGTTAGGTATCTTTGGTCTTCATTTCCATCTTTCCTTCTAAGTTTGACCATAGAATATGTTAGCCCTTCCTCCCGTCTCCTTCTGCTGGGGGTGAAGTGATATCTCATGTGGTCTTGATTTCCCTTTCCCTAGTTAGTAAGAATGTTGAATATCACTCATGAGCTTCTTGTTCATTTGTGTATCTTCATTGGATAACTGCCTATTTATTCAAATTCTTTTTAAACTTAATTATTTATCTTTTTATTAATTCATTGCAATATTTTTAACATATTCTGAATACATGCTCCTTACCAAATATATGATTTGCAAATATTTCCTACCATTGTATGAGTTGGGTTTTTTTCACTTTCTTGATGGTGTCCTTTGAAGCATTAACATTTTTAATTTTGATGAAGTCCTGCTTATTGTTTTCTTTTGTCACTTGGGCTTCTCTTCTTCTATACAAGAAGCCTTTGACTAATAATTTATTCCTATATTTTCTTCTAAAGTTTTCTGGTAGTTTTCTTGATTTGGTTATTTAATTTATACCTCTGATCTATTTTGAATTTTTGTGAATGTGCATGCTCCAATTTTAAATAGAGTGGGCAGGGAAAGCATTGCAGAGAAGCTGACACTTCAGCAGAAGAAAGGAGTGAAACATGCAGCTGTTTGGAGGAGGAGCAACCAGGCTAAGGGATGAAGTAGTACAGAGGTCCTGGGGCAGAAGACTCCTTGGATGAAGGAACAGTTGGAGCTGACTCCAGAGACATTGTTGTGTGTTGCACCTCATGGGCTTTGTGAGAACTTTTGTCTTTTTCTCAATGAGAGAGGAAGCCAGTGGAAGGGTTAGAGCATATCTGTCCCTTCAACTGCTGTATTTAGGGAGACAATGAGAAGGAAGAATGACAATCAGTTGTAAATTCTTGCAATAATGCAGGGGGGAATCATCGTTGCTTGGACCTGAGTAGTAGTAGCAGGGGTGAAAATAAAGGTACCTGGGTCTATACTGAGATGGTTCCAAGAGGATTTGGATTGGTTGTGGACTAAGACGTGATGCTCAAGCTTCAGGGCACCAGTACTGGTCAATCAGAAGCATGCTTTGGAAATGTGAAAAGTCTGTCATGGGAGGAACAGGTTAGAGAACCAGAAGATCTCTGGAAGGTGTATTAGACATGAAAGCAGGCATATAGAGCAGGCTGAAAAAAAAAAAGTGAGTCTGGGTTGAGTGGCCAAGCTGTATGTCATTTAGTGTATAAAGTCCAGGAAAGTGAATCGGATTTCCAGGGCAAGGAGAATAGATAAAGGGAGTTCCTAAGGGTGAAGTCTGTGGCCCTCCCAAAGATCAGCCCAAGACCAGATGGCTTCACAAGGGAATCGACAGTTCCAAAAAAATTGAAAAAGAGAGAACACTAACTCATTTCATGAGACTAACATTACCCTAATGCCAAAACCAGATAGAGAGACCACAATACAAGAAAATTACAGACTAATATCCCTTATGAATGTGGATGCAAAAATCCTCAACCCTACACTAGTAAACCAAATACAACACCACATTAAAAAGAATTGTACATCATGATCAAGTGGGATTTGTGAAAAAGAAGTTCAACTTAAATCAGCAAATATAATATACCACATTACCAGACAAAAGGAAAAAAGCCACACGAGTGGCTCAATTGATGCAGAAAAGGTATTTGACAAAATGCAGCATCCTTTCTGGATACAAACACTTAGAAAAATAGGAAAAGAAGGAAACTTCCTCAAAATGATAAAGGACCTATATGAAAATCCCACTCCTAGCATCATTCTCAATTGTGAAAGATTGAATCCTTTCTCTATAAGATCTGGAACAAGAGAAGGATTCCCACTGTCACCACTCTCATATAGCATTATAATGGACATTCAAGCCAGAGCAATTAGGCTAGGAAAAGAAGACAGGCACTCAAATTTCAAAGGAAGAAGTAAAACATTGTTTTTTGCAGACAACATGATCCTATTCATGAAAAGTCCCAAAATAAATCCAGACCAAAACTACTCAAGCAAATAATACAGGTTAGGCAAACTGTCGGGATATAAGATCAACATGCAAAAATCAGTAGTGTTTCTATATTCTAGTAATGTAAAGCATGAGGATGAAATTAAGAAAAAATTTCCATTTATACTAGTAAATAAAAGAATGAACTATCTAGGAATATATTTAACCAGAAATGTAAAGTACTTTACTTAGAAAACTATAAAACATTGCTAAAAGAATAGAAAGAGTTAATTCATGTGGATAATTTTTGCTTCCTTTAACTGCTTTCCAAGCTCCTTGTGGACTGGGATCCTCATTCATATTCCCTTTGTCTCCTGAGCACCTGCCAAATAATAAACACTTCCTGGTCAATTAGCTGCTGCAGTGTTTTTGACACCAAAATGCTAAATGCAAGCTAATTAGCAAAGGAGAGAATGTACTTACTTGAACATTTTTATTTCAGTATGGGTGAACTCCTGATTGTCAAAAATCAGTGAAAACCTAATTTTATGCAAACCATGTTTATCTCCACTTCTTAATTGCACAGCTCTTCCTTTTTACACAAATACTGAAGGTTCCATTTTCCTCAAAATGTCAGTTCATGCTTTATCCTCATAACATGTATTAGCTTTAATGGAGGTACTTTATAACCTTGGCACTTATACTATCTTGAGTTGGAATCTAAAGATAAAAAATATTTTAAATCTATACTTCATAGTACCAATTATGATCAGATTTTGATAGTTATAAAACAAATCAAGATAATAGCTCTCCCATGTCGTTTTTTCCTTTAATTTTTCTCATGGGTATTTTAAACCATCGTGATGGAATTACACCAAATGAGGCTATTTCCAAGGGTGTTGCTAAATTTTTGCAAGTGGCTGGCAAGTTTCTTAGATCTTGGAATCTCAACTTTCTTTGATGAGATGTGATCATCAAAGCGTGCAGGATGCCACATGATCCTCTCTCCTGAACAACTGTTCCAGATTCTGGGACATTTTGCAAATCTTCCTTTTTGTATCCTCTTCATTTTCAAATAATATAATCCTGAAGTATCAAGAAGTGTACTTTCTGAAGCTTAAAACAAATATGTGCCTTTGGTAAATGCAGCTAAAGCATTTTTTTTAGGCCTAACAAACCTGTACCTTTGTTCTGGCAATGTATGGAGTTGCATTTCATATTTTCTCATCAAATAACAAGGCTGTAAATATGAAGTAAAAGCTGTTATCTGGTGTTTTAGTTTGCTAAAGGCTGCCAAGGCAATATACCAAAAGCGGGTTGGCTTTTATGATGCAGATTTACTTATGTATACGCTTACAATCTTGATCTCTTTCTCTGAAGACACAGATTCCTATCACATGGCAGGGCAAAATGGCAACTTTTGCCAGTCTTGGCCTTCTCTTCTGGTCTCTGCTGCTTTCAGCTTCTGGCTGCAGTGTGGCTTTCTGTCTCCTGAGTTCTGTTGATTTCAGCTTCTTGCTGTCATGGCTTTATGGTTCAGCTTCTATGAGCTCCTCTCTGAGCTCCTGGGTCTTTCTTCTCTGTGTCTCTCCATATTCATTCTGTTTATAAAGGACACCTGGAAGAGGATCAATACCTCCAGGGTCATGCCTTACTGAAGTAACCTAATTAAAGGCCCCTTAGCTGAAGTAATTTAATCAAATGGTTCCACCTTCAGTAGGCTCATGTCCTTAGGAATGGATTAGCTCTAAGGACATGATCTTTTCTGGAGTATATACGATCTTAAACTTCCACACCTGGTTATATTTTTTTACCTTGTTCTCTTCTTTTAAATTACAATTACACTAGTTTTCCCCCTTGGAATTGCAAGTGGGATGTGTACCATCTCAAAATAGAGGTTCCTAAACATTAAAATAAAAGATGAATGCAGATTTTTAAAAGGCATCCTTTTCAAATATATCTCATGTTTTAAAGTTACTCATTGTGGTTTTCTCCTTCATTTTTAAAGATGCTTTAGATTACATAAATGCTACATCAAAAATGTAGAGGATTCTCATATTCCCCACCATTCCCCTCCCACATTTTCCCCCATTAACAACATCCTACATTAGTGTGGTATATTTGTTGCAATTGATGAGCACATATTGAAGCCTTGATACTAAGCATGTCCTATAGTTTACATTTTGGTTTACACTTTGCACCACACAATTTTATAGGCTTTGACAAAATGTAAGGCTCCTTGTATCCATCATTGCAATATCATGCCCAACAATTTCAATGTGCCAAAAATGCCCCATGCTACACATTTTCTTACCTCTCCCTCCCCTAAGAACCTTTGGTGGTCACTGCGTTTATATCAATGTTACAAGTTCTTCCATTGCTAGAATAATATTAAGCCTACTGCGATCCATGGTTGCATTCTCCCCTTGCTTGTTCATTCCTCAATCTTGAGGATTTGGGAATGGTGATGCTCACTCTGCTTCTGATTGAGATGGGGCTTAGATTCCATGGGACAAATGAATGGACATGTCTTGCTTACAGTTGTAGATACTCTTTGTTTTTTGGGATGGGCATTGTCCATCATCCTTTTTGTTAGTTTTTCTGGGTGAGACTGATAATGTGGAGAGTAAGTGTTGGCTGCAACTCTGCTGAGATTCAGAGCTCAACTGGCATGTGAACAATCAGAAGATTTAAGTCTATATTTAATGGATACCAAATTAATTGTAGGTTCAAATAAATGGGGCAGAAGAACCATGTGTAAGAAAATTATAACTGAGTATAACTCTGATACACTGGGGAGATACATTATCATATATTCCAAGATAAGAACCCCCTGACAGGGTGCCCATTTCCTGGCATTGTCTGCCTTGTTTGAAAGTGTCTAAATGTCTCTAGAGCCCTCAGGAGTACCCCTACTTGAGGCACACTTACTGTGGCAGTCAGCGAGATCGTCCTGAGTTGTGCATTGTAATTTCTGGTATGACCTCCTGACTCACTTTGAAATCTCTTAGCCATAAAAACTTGTTTGTATTTAGTAGTTCCCCTTTTGGTCAAGGTCTTTATCCAAATGCATCTCTAGCTACCACTTGGTAATAATCCTTCAGTGCCAGGGAGGCTTAACCTTGGGAGTCATGTCTCACATTGTGGGGGAAGGTAGTGACTTTATGTGCTAAGTTTGGCTTAGAGAGAAGCCATATTTGAGTAACAAGGAGGCTTTCTGATGGTAACTCTTAGGCAATATATATCATGAAGCTAAGTTTCAATTTTATAAGTACAAGTTTCATAAATACAAGCATCAATAACAAGGGCCTGATGTATAGGTCTGTCCTCCACTAGACACTGCCCATGTACTCTATATTCTTGCCACTCTGTTAGAGAATATAACAGGACTCCCCAAGATGGAAATTCAATATCCCATCATGTATTCTGTGGGTCTCCACCCACAGAGACAATACCCCATGACCACTTGAACATATACGTGTTCTGTAAAGGCATGTCCCAGGTGCTTCCCTGCCCACACATCCCCACTACTGATACCCTGCACCAGTGATCATCCCCTGCCACAGTTGCAACCCTTCTGCAAAGCAAAACCTCTCTGAAAACAAAGCCAGGAAAAAAAATAATAAAAAATGAAAAAAGGTTTTTGCATTTTGACTTTCTTCACTGCAAGAACTGTTATCTTCTATGAATATTGACAATTTCTTCTGTATGTTCCTTCAGTGTCTTTTTCTTTCACTTTATGTTCCAAAAAGTTTAGGTTACAGAAAATGTAGGGGATTCCCATATACCCCACCCTTTCCCTCACTCACTGAGTTTTAATAAAACAAATAGCCTTCTTATACTACCTCAACATTTCTTTGCAAATTCATTTGCTTCAGACACTTGTCTTTTGTGAAATATTGTCCAATTTTAGGATGTTTTAGATAGCATTATATTTCCATTCTTGCTGCACACACCTTTCTTGAAGACAGCATTTTATGCTTGTCTCTAGTTTTAAAACCAGTTGGTAATGAGTTTGTAACTTACACACCAGTCAGGTGTTGCTGAGGAACATGGTGTTGACAGTGACAGGCTTAGGGATGCTGCTGTGGCCTCCTGTGGTGGTAGGAGGCATATATTTTTGTGAGATCCAACTTGAGACCATGGATGGCAGGTCCTTGAGGAAGAGCAGGAGAGCAACAGGCTCTTGAGGTCTTAGGGACAACACTTTCTTTCATATGCTATATCTTTTTTGCTATATCAGTACCCTTTGGATCATTAGAATAGGAGAGTCCATTATAGGGAAATTCTTTAAGCTTTAAGCCTGAACAACTTTCCTAGAATGTTTCCAGAGAATTCGACTTTAGGAGCAGAGCTGTATATTCCAGAATTTGGGTGAGGAAGGATGGCTTCATTTGGATAGAAATGAACTTAGAAAAATGTGTCTCCTTAGTCCCATTCCCTAGATCCCTTAGACAGTGTTTTCTTTTTCTTATTATTAACCTACAGAAGCTCTGCTTCTGCTCCCGATTCCTGCTGAAAATAGCATAAGAGCTTTGTCTTGATTTGCCAGGGCTGCTATGACAAATTGCACAGTCTGATTGGCTTCAGTGACAGGACTATCACTCGCCACTCCGGAGGCTCCACGTCCAACATGAAGATGTCCCCAGGCTGTGCTTTCTCCTGGACCTGAGCGTTCTCGTGCTGCCTTGCTGCCAGTCCTCGGTGTTCCCTGGCTTGTGGCTACTTCTCTACCACATCTCATGGTGATCTCTCTCACCTTCTCTGGCTTTTCCAAGCAGATTGCATTAGAATTCCCTCCATATACAAGGACTTCAGTCATGTTGGATTAATTCATTTTGATTCAAGGTGGCCTCATGCATTGGGGAAGCTCCAACACAACAACACATTTGTAATGCCAAGGACAGTTGGCTTCCACAGGACAGTATCAGCTGTAGTTTCAACAGTTAGGTGATAGGAAGCTCATGGGTGGTATTTATTGGTCTTTTTTTTTTTTTTTTTTTTTAGTGTCAAACACAGCAAGCATGAGTAGTTAGATAGTGCAGGATATGTGCATCATGACTGCAACCACTTCACTGCATTTCCTCAGAGTTCTCTGGATAACTCTTGGGAAGTGTTTGCTTTGTAAGGAAAACTAGTTTTCCTGGTTTTTTTTTTTTCCTTTTTAAAAAATCTTTACAAAGAAGCTAAAAGTAAAATTTTTAAAAGTCAATGGCATTTATGTGGTAATAATTAAGATGGCTCTGGAAATGTTCATTCCTTTATCAAATGCCCTTCTTTCCCCAATGGCATTCCAAACTAGCAGTGGTCACATGTGAAAATATTTTCTTTAAATGTGTATATGTCTAGGTAAGTTCTGAGGCATCATGCAGGCCCTATATCCCTGTGGGGTGCATTTGCCCTTAAAGAACTCTCCTCTGTAATCTTCAGGAATTTGAAACATTAAAATCTTTGCAGAATAATATCAGCAGGAGAAATTTGACAAAAATATTTAAAAAGCCTGAACTTCTGTGTGAATGGTGATGGAGACCGAGAGAATGACAAAAATATGACTGTCAATATGACAAGATTGCAGAGTTCTGTGCTTCTAAAACTCAACCCCTGCTGTGCCGGGAAGAAAGAGCAAATTGGTGTCATTTAATGTTATAGTCTAGGAAAAGAAAAGCACACCTTTTTCCCATATACCAACCTCTTCCTGTTTCCTGTGAACCATTCATATAAATCCTTAATTTATCCTGTTTCTATGGAATACATGCTTAAAATACTGCCCACTCTTTCAGTAAAGATACATTCATAATTGTTTAAATGGATGACACCCATTTTGAGAAACATCTAACATTAGGTACAAAATTTAAGTTTGATTATTCCATTCCATTTGTTTTTATAGTTTAAATTTGGTTGTATCATGACAGAACATGTGTACTCAAAGGAAAACATTGTTCATTATCAGTAAATTTGATTTTGTAATTGTTATGTTTTGTGTGTATGAGTGTGTGTATACACAAGGAAGACATATGTTGCATGGGGTTTAGCCAAAAACAAAATATTTTATTATTTTACCTCTCCTTTCATTCATTTAAGAAATTCCCAATGATCTTGCAATACATGCTGGGCTGAGAAGAAACACAAAACTGATGGCACATGGTCCCTGATTTTAGGGAACTTTCAGCCCACTGTGAGAAATAAATCACAGGTCCATTACTTTCTCTCAAGTTCCCTAATCAGTCAATTATATTTATCTCACATCCTTTAAAAGCAAGTGGTTTTATTGTAAAACTTGCCTTTGTTTTAAAATAAGAGTAGAAAAATGAAATGTAACAGCTTCCATTATAAGAAAATAAAACATAATGTATTCTGTATAGGGTTTGTTTTAATTTTTTTATAGGGTTTTGGTTGGCTATGGAGTTTAATTAATAACTGTTTTACTTTTTAAGGGGCCCTAGAAAAACTTTGAATTTGACCTGAATGTACATTTAGAGAGATGAAAACTAGACTCTCAAAAAACTTTCACAGCCTCAGCTCATTCTTCTAGTTGCTTCTGAAATGATCCTCAACAGAGATGCTTTTTATTCATACATTGATTGCTTTTTACTTCAAAGTTCTTAGATCTAAAACCAGCAGATGTTACCTTCATCAGAGTCTTCATTCAACAGGTTAAAATCTTCATCTTCTTAATCATCTATGATAGTGGTCTTTGAATCAGCAATTTAAGAAATGAAGGACTCTCTTCTCTCTAGTATAACCTATCTTTCAGCATAAGGAAAATTCATTTTAAATTATGTCATTTCTCAGTAAGCTACTGAACCATATATATTTCCATTGATTTTATATTAACCTTAGGTTTTCATTTTTTCATCATATATGATTTGATTTAGAAAGTTCACCTAATATCTTCTGCATGGCTAAATGCTCCTTCCTGATTTCACCAAAGATCATTGTACATATGAATGTTTCTGAGGTAAAAGAGTAAGTTCTGGAACATTCATTTGAAAGTCCTTTCAGAGATGAAATCATGGCATGGTTTGGCAGGAGGTTTCCCTGGACCAAACACCCTTGTAAGTGTACTTAAATATTCTCAGAGTCAGCAATCAATATTTATTAAATGCCCAACAAATGCTGAGAGTTGGATGCTAACCATTTACACACAATTCTTATATTGGACTCATCACATAAACCCACAGGCTGTGTATGAAGAGACACGAATAGCTTGTACTTGCAGATTCCAAACCAGTGTTTCCAAAGTGAGATGGAGCTTTGCTTTTGGAGTTGAGATGATGCTCCTCTGAACTAAAGGGGGAAAATCCAAAGACAGAAATTATACTCACTCAATTCTTTTCTTGGTTAATACTAAACAGATGATGCAGAAATTTTTGGTCGTGTAAAGTAGATGGAGAAACCTGTACTTCTGTTAATATGATTCCCTAAAAATATACAGCTATTGACAACATAAAAACAGAATTTTCAAGATGAGAAAGAGATTTCAGTGAATTGTAAAATGTTGAGACAACTGCAATGACAAACAACTGAAAAAACAGAAAATGTCTACTTTTAGAAACTGATTGAGATTTTTAAAAAGTTTAAATATTATAATTATTAATACATTCCTAATCAATTCTTTGGACCATTAAAATCTATATTGTGTAGCTGCAAAACTAATTCAGCAGCTTCTTTAAGCTGAATCTTGCTTCCTTTTTATGTGTTGCAATCAGACTTTTATGGGGCACATGGTTTTCTTTTATATTTCTAATGTTTTCCTGCCTTATTTATGACTAGGGGACACTTAAAACTAAATAGGAAATCTGCTTCAGATGTTTCATAATTATCCCGATGCTAATAGTAAAAATCTGCATGTCATATTTAATGCTCTTTGCTCTCAGCTTAATGAATCCTTTTTGTTTGTATAAGGCTCCATGCATTTGCAGGGTAAGGATGGCATATTTGGAGTCTGTGTAGATGTTAACCTTGGCCACAGCCACAAGTTATAGGGCTCACATGAGGGCAATGAGTTTGGCTTTTTGTGCTGATGTGTTATCTGGGAGGCACTGGGCCTCCACTGTGGTTTCAGAAGTTACTACAGCATATTCTACTAACTGGTCACTCCCTGAGTAAAACTGCTCTTATCCATGGAGAACCCCACACAGGATTTGGAAGTGGCTGGTCTTGGAGGTCCAGCCAGCTGGAATATTCTTCTTGCAATGTTTCCCGGCAGTTATGGGTTGGAATTCCCAGCTCAATGGGTAACAGTATAGCAGGATTCAGGGTTTTTTTACAAGTTCCAGTTGGATGGATGGACTTTCACATAATAGGGTTTGATATTTAACCAGGTAGGTGTTAGTAAGTGTGTTCCTTTAGCTTCTAAGATGTGGTTACTGAATGCAGAACCCAAACAATTGTAGGTTGCCCAAGAGTTAAGTTTATGGTTTCTAGTGTTAACATTGCTGCAGCTACTACAGCTTGCAGGCATGAGGGCCTTCCCTGGGCTACAGTGTCCAGTTGTTTGGGTAGATAGGCTACAGGTCTTTGCCAGGAACCCAGGTATTACATGAGTACTCCCACTAAAATGCCTTGGTGCTTTATGGATGTAGATAGAAAATGGTTTACTGAGATCTGGAAGCCCAAGGCTCAGTGCTTCCATCAGAGCCTGCTTGAGAGTGGTGAAAGCATCTTTCTGTGGACTTTCCCAGAGCAGGGGGTTATGATCTCCCCCCTTCGTGGCTTCATATAAATGGTGTGTGTCTACCCCAAAATTGGGGATCCAAATGTGGCAGAATCCAGATGCTCCAAGGAATTCTCATAACTTTCAGTGAGCCCTGGGTTCAGGGAGGCTACAGATTGCCTCCCTTCTTTCAAGTCCCAATTCATGGAGCCCCTCTGCTGTTTTATAACCTAGATATTTGACCTCAGGTAGTCAGATATGTGCTTTTTTCTTGGACACCCAATAGCCCTTTTGTTGCAGATGTTTTAAGAGGGCATGGGTTTCACTAGCACAGTCTTGGTAGGTGGGACTTCTCAGGATGCAATCATCTACATATTGAAGGAGAAAACAGTTATGGCTTTCTGGTTTAAAAGATTTAAGATCATTTGTCAGGGCTTGTCCAATAATAGTTGGCACATTTTTAAATTCCTAAGGGAGCCATGTCCAGGTAAGCTGTTATTTTTTACCAAAACTTGGATTGTCCCACATAAAGCTGTAAGTCAGTTGACTCCAGGGTGTTATCCAAATGCAGAAGAAGGCATCTTTAAGATCTAGGCATGAAAAGTAGACTGCTGTTGAAGGTTTCAGGCTGAGGAGGGTGTAAGGATTAGGGGCTGCTGAGTGGAGGGTTACTACTGCTGAGCTGACCACTTGCAAGTCCTGGACCAGGTGGTAATCCCCATCAGCCTCTTTAACTGGGAAGAGTGGGGTATTCCATGGAGACTGACACAGCTTTAGATTGTCTTCATTCAGCAATCTCTGAATACGTAGCTGGATTTTCTCTTGTTCTTCATATGAAACTGGATATTGCTTTATGCTCACTGGGCTGGCTATGGGCTTTATTTCAATAATAATTGGAGAAATGTCATACGACATCCCCATTGGGTTGCCTCTGCCCATACTTTGGGCACATCTTTGAAGGGGAGTTGTGCGGCCATAGATTGGCTGGCTTCACTGAGGCAGAATAGTCTCCATTCCTCCTGCAGAGGGAGGGTTTGGTCATCCCACTATTAATGTGGATTGCCCTGTGGCATTAAAGGTAATTTGAGCCTGTGTTCTAACAGCAGGTCTCAATCCAGGAAGCAGACTGGGCATTCTGGGAGATACAGGAATCCTTGAGTGACTTCCTTACCCCCAATGTTATAGGTTCTGGCTTGGAGGAAGGGCCACTGGGTCCTTTTACTAGTTGCCCCTATGATAGTGGCTTGTCTTTTTGATAATGGCCCAACTGGCTTGATCATTACAGAGTATTGAGTCCCAATGTCGACCATCATATGTATGGTGTGCCCTCCAATTTGAACTCCAACCATAAGCTCCACGGAGCCAAGAGAACAAAAGCCTAGTCTGTCCTAATAATCTCCATCAGAGACTTCTTTTCCTGCAAGTCTGATGAAATGTTTGCTTGTTTTCCTTATGAATTTTTATGAACCCAGGGTTTAGTTTTCAATGCTCCACTTGCTCTCCTAGTTAATGTTTTGGCCACTTTTTTGGTGGTGATGGGGTCAAGTGGCCTGTTGGGGCTCTCCTGCTTCCAGTGTCCTTTCTCCTTGCAGTACACACACTGATTTCACCATAGAGGTGGGGCCCTTCCCCTCCTTGGAGCAGGGGTTTCCCAGCTTACTTTTCTTGACACAGGATTGCTTCTTTCAACTATTGCTGCTACAAAAAGTTCTACTTTTTTCATCTTCCAATTTCCTCTCTGGTGGTTTCTACATCACCATTGGCATAAACCTTGGTGGCTCTCTCCATGAGCTGAGAAATATGCATACCAGCAAACCCATCTAATATTTGCAATTTTCTTCAGATGTCAGCTCAGCCTGTGATTGGGCAATGAATGCTTCATTGACCATTGTTTGGCTTCTGGGACATTCTGGATTAAAGGGCATGTGTAAATGAAATGCCTCACACAGCCTCTCATAGAATTGAGCCAGACTTTCATTGAGAGTTTGTATGATTTGGGTGGTTTTTGCTGAGTTTACTGCTTTTTGGCTCCCAGCTCTGAACCCTTCAACTAAGGCCCTATGGACAGTTTCTTGTCGATTCAGCCCAGTCATGTTATTGGGATCCCATTGGGAATCCTCGTTGGGGAACTCTCTGCAGGTATATTGGTCACTGTCCACGGTTCCCTTAGGTGGATGCTCTTTGAACCAGGTTAGAGCACTTTGTGTGACTCATATTCTTTCCTCAAAGTTGCAAAAGGCCATGGTGAGTTGTTTATAATCAGCCCAGGCAGGTTTATGGGTCTGTATGATGGACTGGAAGAAGTACATCATGCAAAGGGTTTGATGTTGGATATGTGGGAGTACCATATATTGCATATGTGAATTACTGTGATCTAAAACTTATGTGAAGACAAAATAATTTTAAAAAGAAAGAAAAGATATAGACACTGAGGAATAAATGGAAGAAATCACTTCGGCACTGTACATACAGGGCAACACCTATAGCAGTGATGAAAGACAAATGTCAAAAACAAAGCTTTTCATTGTTTCATTTTTCGATACCCCAATTTATTTTTTCTTTATTTAATTTTTCTAAATTAGTGTGTATTCCATATCTAATTTTTAATCCCATCACTATACTCCATTTTACTAATAATGGAACCTAGCAATATATTAGGCTTCCTTTTTAAAGAATTTTTGGACTACAGAGAGGTTCAACTTTGGCAGGGGAGGAACATTGGTGTGGGGAGTTTTTGATAGGGGGCACATGTTTGGGAGGCAGTTCTCTGGGGCATGTATACAGGGTACATAAAAATATTTGGATGTTTTCATAGTGGTTTCATTTAAAAACAACTGAGAGTGTGCTAAGTTCCTAACCTGGGGAGCTCTATCACAGTCCCCAATGGAACAATAATAATCCTCCAAGTGCAATGGCAAAGACCAGGAAAGATAGATGGTCCAACAATGAGCCCTTGATACTGATGGCTATGATTATGAACCTGTGTGCCTGAAATATGAACTAGGCCTAGAGCTGCAGGTTGCCTAAGTGTTACCTCCTGAGAACCACCATGTTGCTCAAATGTGGCCACTCTCTAAGCCAAACTCAGCTTGTAAATTCATTACCTTCCCCCCAGCATGGGACATGACTCCCAGGGATGAGCCTCCCTGGTGCTGAAGGATTATTACCAAGCATCAGCTGATGGTGTAACTAGAAAAAGACCTTGAATAAAAAGGTCAGTCAACAGCAGAATATCTCAGCCTACAGGTTATATCAGATGTTAAAAACTGCTTTTTGACTTTGGATAAAAGGGGGAGATGGAAAATACAAATAAATTTATATGGCTATGAGTTTCCAAAAAAGAGTCAGGCAGTCATCAGAAAGGTAATGTTTATGCATAGCTCAGCAGCCAAAGTAGATAGAAACCCAGGTACTGGTTCTCATGAGGGCACACAGACCCACAGTTTCTATGGTCATGGCAGATCACTTTGGAGTTCAGGCAGTTTGTGTTCATGAGTGTGATGGAGTTGGACTCAGATGTGACCCTTCAACACATGCATCTTCTGTTACTTTTACCAGACCTGTGGTTGGTGTTTGGGTTGTTGTATAATTAGGATACCTGAATCTCTGGACTGTCCATGTGACAGCCAGGCTCTGAGCCTCAACAGACTTGTAACTCCTACCATCTGGTTTATTGGACTTACCCTGACCAGCTAACATGAAGGTGTAGAAGGTCAACCATCACACCATGGAGCAAAGTGTGCCTACAACTGCAAGCAGGAGAATTGCATCCATCATCCATGTAGAATCTAAGCTCCCTCTTGACAAAGATGGAGACTAGACATAACCATCCCAGGGTCCACAGGAAGAAGGAATAGAGTATAGATTAGAGTGAACTTACTGGTGTTCTTCTCGGGAACTATTGTGACTAGTAAGGAAAGAAATTGTAGTATTGATGTGGAGAAAGTGGCCACAGTAGCTTCTGAGGGTAGGGAGAGGGAAGAAGAGACATGATATGGGGGCATTTTCAGGACTTGGAGTTGTCCTTGGTGGTGCTGCAGGGACAGATGCTGGACATTGTGTGTCTTGCCATGGCCCACTGGGTAGACTGGGGGAGAGTGTAGACTACAATGTAGACCACTGTCCTTGTGGTACAGTAGTGCTCCAAAATGTATTACCCAGGTGAAGTGAATTTGCCATGATGATGGATGAGGTTGTTGATGTGGGAGGAGTGGGGTACGGGGGGTGAGAGATATATGGGGATCTCATATTTTTTTAATGTAACATTTAAAAGAAAATAAGGAGCGAAAAAAGCCTGTCATAGCCTGAGGCTTCTGTGAGTATGGTGGGGTCTGACTTTTCCTGTTAAATTAGCTCTGTTGTGAAGGGCTGTTACAAGAATGTTCAGCTTCCTCCTTGAACCTGGCCATCTGCATCATAGTAGGAGATTGGGCTTCACAGAGAGGTAACTGTACGGCAGCCCTCTCCCTTCTCCACCTGTCCCCAGGGCTCCTGGTGGTCTGATTTGTCATTTTTCAGGGA
This sequence comes from Dasypus novemcinctus, assembly GCF_030445035.2. Classification (NCBI taxonomy): domain Eukaryota; kingdom Metazoa; phylum Chordata; class Mammalia; order Cingulata; family Dasypodidae; genus Dasypus; species Dasypus novemcinctus. The sequence continues at coordinate 2,237,838 of NW_027261977.1, read as the reverse complement.
CTCCTTCCTGACTGATGGTTGGCACTGTGCTGCTAGGAGCAAGCAGCAAAAGTGTGGTCCAGCCACCATGCATTTCCCAGTGAGGATGGTAGCAAAGACAGGTGCTGAGGTAGTGTGGATGTACTCCCCAGTGTGAATGGTGATGGGGGAGTGCTGTTTTGGGAAATTGGTTCATCCCCATTTCTCAGCACTGGTGCAGTAGGAGCAATCACATAGGGCAGTAGGAGGTCATTTTCATTTGGCCCTTCTAGTATGGGTGGGTCAGCACTGGATTTGAAGCTCACTTTCTCTGGGCCCATTGCATGGTGCTTGTTCCTGGGACAGTACTTATGAGTTTTTGTATCAGGCAATTACTGACTCCTTTAGTCATATATTTCCCTAACCAGGATGAACTTTGGCTCACAGTGTCCTGCCAGACATTAATGTAGGGGAACTAATCAAGTGTGTCCTGGTTTTCTGGTTACTATGTCATGAACTTTACAGATGATCTGGGGTCAAAGGTGCCCTCCTGGGTCCAGCCCATGCCAAAAGTCAGCCATTCTAACTCACAAAGCATTTTAGGCTTCCCTGGCTGGAACTTTATATTGTATACAACTCTGTGGAATGGTAGGGGAAATTTTTTCAGCATACAACCTAACGGGGTCCTACTTTGTGTGTTTCCCATGTTTCCACCCTTTGTCAATGCTGTACAACACTCACTCAGCCTTCCATTTCATCTGTCTCTGGCTGCATTCAGTGTGGGAACTTATGGCACTTCTTAGCCTTAGTGGGTCAGTATCAGATCCCAACTCAGAAGAGGGTCCCTTTGCAGGGAGGACTTCCAGACTACCCTTGACCAGATGAGGTCACCATGGAACCATGGATCGGGATTCTACATTCAACCCACAGACGTGTGTTTCTGCATCTTCCTCAGTCTCCACAATCTCATACACACAATCACCCTTTTTCCTTTCTTGGATCTAGGGAAGATGGCTTCCTCCATTCTCCTCAGGAGTGCTGGGGTCTTCTTTCAGGGCTGATTAGGCTCCCCTCATTATTTTTCAGAATTAGGCTTTTCCTGCACTATGCCCCAGGTGCATCTTACCCATCTGGTATGCAGAGCTCCTTGCTTCATTCAGGGTTCCAATGGTGCCTCCAGTTTCTCCAGGAGGACTCTGGCAGAATCAACAACCTCTTTCTGGACTAAGGGAAGTCCAAGGGTGCCCAGGGCTGAGGTTTACCTGGACCCTCCCAAGTTTCTCAGAAACATTTGGGAGGGGCAAACAACTTTTGCCATCTTTGGCCTTCTCAGCATATCCCAGACAAACCCCCAGAGATGTTGTAGCAGAGAATTTGGGTGTACACAGTACTGAAGGCCAGGATGTGAGAAGTTAAGGAGGAAGGTTTATTATGACCAGCTGGACTTGGTGGACTCCTGTCCTAAAAAAAAACAAGCCCCGAATAGGATTTTTGGGTTCCTTTTATACAGAGGATGTATGAGTGGGGAGTCAAATGGTGCTTATATGCAAAAGGACTTTTTTGTTAGTTTCATCAAGTATTTTATCTGAGTATCAGATAGGTTATATCCTCCAGGTAAGTTTGAATTAACATGTGTCCCCTACATTCTAGGTAAGCTTGAATTAACACAGTTAGTTTGCATCTTCCCTGAATATCCAAAGCTTATAGAGTGTATACCTCTCAGTTCGCTTTCCAGCGAACTAGGCATACTTGGATATAGAATAAGTTTTATTTATGCAAAGGCCATATTATTATGAAAATTGTCCTACTAAGCTTATCATTTTCATAGCTGTCCTTGTGTTTACAGAAAAGCATTATTCAAAGTTAGATTCAAATCATAGGGTATCTGTTAAATATTCCTATTGGCATGCTCTATCAGAAATAACCTAAATAAACATGATTTTATTCTGCAAAGTCTCTTTTTTTAATGCATGGAAAGGCTTCAAATTTCAGCACATGTTATACCTTAAGAGCATCGTGATAATTATCTGAGAAATGACTGCAAACTCATCACAAATGAAGACAGATTGCTCCCTAACTCTGTACTCATGGACAAAAACAATTTACTCTTGGGCTTGAGTATCTTTAGCACAAAAGGAGACACTTGGACCAATGAGTGCCCCTCCCTAAAGGACTCAACCTCTCCCAAATTACATATTATTTCTGAAAAACCTTAAGGCTGGGCTATGGAGCAGCACCAGAAAGATGGTATTCAGAATGCTACATAACCACACACCCTGGTCAATGCCCATTTGCCTTCAAGGATGTTAAATACCTTCATTCCTGGGATGGGGCACTTTTATTTCTTTAAGTATTTGTTTTAGTATGTTTGGTAACCATATACTCAATTTTCTTTTTACTGCTCATTTTTTCTCAATCTTCCTACCTCTTCCCTGCTTATCTCCCCCAGTCTCTCCTGTATTACAGCAGCCCTGTTTTCAGTTAAAACAATGGAAATGGAGGCAGTAAACCATAGGGTTTCATGCTGTAGGCTGTGCAAGCAGACACCCTGGGAGCAAACTTTTAGGAGGCACCTCTGTGTAGGTTACTGAAGCCCTCGAGCCTCTGTGTTCCCAGCATCAAAAGGGAGATGATTGTATCATCTATTCTGTGGTATTTCTGAAAATTAAATGAGTCCAAAAACTTAAAATGGCTCATGGAACACAGTAAATATTCAATTGTAACAAAGTGTTTATTATGAGTAAAAAAGTTACCCATTGTAGAGCTAAACAGTGCACTTTACTAATTGTCCTTTCCTATAGAATTTATTTTCTCTGAAAACTATGCTCCTCCACAAATTTTCAGTTTATCATGTTTTCTTTCCCCTATTTTTTCCCCTAAGAGACTTCAATCTCAGCACTCTGCCTCATTGCCCCTCTTCCTTCATTTCCAGCAGATTTCTTCATGTATCTGCAATACCTCTTCCATTGGGCTATTTGTGCTTCTGCCTTTCTGGGTTGGAGTTCTTGTTTTCTTCCTTTATTCTTGTATTTTATCATTACTATGGAGCTTATCTTTAAATAATTTTCTATTAAAATATAAATTTCTGAGTCATGCATATCTGAAAATATCTCTATTAGCCATATACTTGATTGATAATTTGACTATGAGTGGAGCTCTATGTGGCACATTATCTACCATCAAAATTATTAAGTAATTGCTCCATTATTATCTAATCTTCAGCAGCTTATAGCATTCTGAGACTGATTCCTTTGTAGATAACCTGTTTGCTTATTCTTTTTTTTCACTGGAAGTTTTTTATTCTGTCTCTTTCTCACCAGGATTCTTTTGCCCATTAATAAGAGTAGCACACAGTGGATTCTCCTATTGGTTAATTTCTGAGACTAAGACTTCTTTCTTGTTCTATGATTTTTTTCATTGTATTTTATGGATTCTCTATATGTCCAACTCTCCAAGGATAGTAATGAAAGGATTTTAAAGTGGTTTTATTGATTTTTATATGTTACTTGATTTTCCTCGATTGTCATTATTTTCTATTTGTTTCTCTTGGTCTCCTTCATGTTGAAAGATGCCCTTAATTGTCTGGCTATTTTAACTCTCATATTTACCAGTCAGGTACTGAAGATTTTACTGGGAGAACTGCATACATATGTAGGGCTTACTAATTAACGGGTTTGGTACCAAGCTGTAAAGTCTTTCCTCTGGAGCATTTTCATGTTCTTCTTGCCTTCCTTTCTATTTTTCCTCTTCCTTCCTTTCTTCTACTCTCTCTCCTATCCCATCTTCTTTCTTTCCTCCCTCTTCCCTCCCTCCCTTCCTCCTCCTTTCCTTCCTTCTGTCCTTGTTTCTTTTCTGCTTTTGCTTCATAGTTTTTCCTTAAGACAATAAACTGCTAAAGATACAACTGGTGACCACTTTGACCTCTTTCCTTTTTTCTGTTTACTACTTCTATTTTCCCTAGAAATGACCAGTTTCATATCAATGGCACATAGCTTCCTCTCCATTTCTTTATAGTTTTAGTATAATAATGGTGGTACACTATCATTTTTATTTACATTTCTGTGAGCATTAATCAGGCTTGTAAGAGATGGGGATTAGTTTAGTTTACACATGAAAGTAATATAAAGCAGGGAGAAAGAAAATATTAATTAATGTAACCTGGCAGCCTACTGCCTCAGTCTCCCACTCCCAGGTTAAGCAAGAACAAAGGAAACTAGCTTAAACCAGTCCTCTAGCTGGTAAAAAGGATGCAAAGAAAGAGCTAAGTCAATAAAAATTCAACACTAAGTTCCATTTCTTATTTGGTAAAAGGAGAAAGCAAAACCAAAATAGTTGAAATGTGATAGGGGAAGCTGTTAATCAAAAGCTGAGAGACTTGAGCAGAAAGTTAGACTTCTCAGGTAGGCTGTAATCTCTGAAGTATCCAATCTATGGAGGAACAGTGGAAGGGCTTGTATGCCTGAGAGGCAAGCTAGTAAGATAGGGAATTAATGAATGGATCTGGAGCCTGGCAGAGAGTACATGTGGACATCAGTAACCCCCAAGATGGCTACTGGAAGGCCCCCAACCCCCAACAGTTTGCTATCCAGAACAAAGACTTATGGGAGGAAGGAAAAAGCCCCAGATATTCCACAAGGACTTTATCATTGGGTCCTTACTGAGATATTGATGGGTGGGGTGATCAGTCAAAACAGCAAGCAGTTGGAACCCCTCCCCTGATATTAGCAAAGAGGTGGAATAATTAATAGTTTATAAAGCAGACCATGAAACTTGAGAGCACACGCATTTCACTCTCTTGCCTCTGGACCTGTTCCTGCCCTCTGTGTGCAGCTCTCACCATTTTTCCTCTGCCATGTGGCCATGCAAGTAAACCTGGGGATTTATAACCTATAATGGTGATTTATAGTCTGTAAATCAGCTCTTCATCATCTTTTCAGCTCTTCCTCTCTCTCTGGAACTACTTATTTTCTCTCATTTCTCTTCCCTCCCTGCCTGAATACTTTACTGGCCTAACTAACCCAGTGTGCTCTTGAAATTCATTTCTGCAGCAAAACCAAGAACCTAAACAAAATCTGGTAACTCTAGGCTTAGGATATAAATTGTGTCATTTTCCTTTGTTCAGGGCACAAGCATAATTTCCTAGTTATGCACCCCTTCTTGCAAGATTGAGAATAAACTTTTTTCTTCTCCACAATCAGGTGAGGCTTATTTTCTACCAGAAGATATTTATAACAACTTTGATGGCTCACCCAGGGTTCTGAAGCTTCAGAGGACAGACCCACAAGGTGGATGATGGGGTGGTGTTGGACTCTGCTGATAGGGGCCTTGCCTCTGGCAGCTAAGAGACCCAAGGAGAGATACTTGGATCTGCTGATTTTGGATGAGAAAAAGGAAAGGGAAAATCTGTCACTCATTGACCAGGTGACTCTGCCAAGGTAAGAATTAACAGAACTAATAAGTATTAATCCTGGTGTTGAGGATTCTCATGAATGTGAGGTTGATTGTGTGCCCATGAGATGCATGATATGCTATGTGAAATGAGTGTGGATTCCCAATTTGCATTTCCCTTCTCCTGCAAGGGAAAGAGCTGGAGACAGATGAAGTGAAAAATTTGAGAAAAAGACCCAGACTAGATTCAGAATGGGAAATATAGGCAGTCAGCTGACTGGGAAAAAAGGGAAAGGGAGAATCTGTAAGATCCCCAGAGATATTCCTCCAGATAGTCCATTAAGAAGGATATTAAGGCATTGGACCAATAGTGATTGGACCATGGGAAATGACAAGAAGAAAATTATTAAATATTGCTGTTGTATCAGGACCAAGGAAAGTATTTCACTGCATCATGTGTTCTGGCCAAAATAGAGGGCAGATGAGGATTGGCTTTGTGCTAACCCTGTATTGTATGTTAATGGCAAAACACCCTTCTCCAAAGGAGAGTCTGACTATGCCATGGGCTGGTTAAAGGGAAAGGGGGCAACTGTCTATCCTGTGAAAGGTGAAAATATAGACCCCAAGACTAAGTCTGCGGAAACTAAACCTGGAGAAACTGAGGCTGCAGAAACTGAGGCAGCAGAACCTAAAACCACAGAAACCAAAGCCTGAGACCCCTATTGATCTCCCTCCTCTTTACATAGCCCTCCCCTCCTGAAACAAGGGCCATTAGACTTGGAGGGCCCAATAGAACAAATTTCCAACCCTGGGGAACTGGAGAATCAAGCAGCCCAACAGCCCCACCAATTACAACCCACCAACATCTAAGAAAAGAATTGGAACAGTGTAAGAAAGATATACAAAATTTTCAATTCCCTAGACCATCTGAGAAGAGGGTGAAAGAGCAAAACTCCATTAAGCCTTTGTATCTGCTGAGAGAAGTGCCAGTGGGGCCAGGGGAGATTGGCCATTTAATGCCCCACTGAGGAGAACTAAAGGAACTTCAAAAAGAAGATGAAATCACTAATGGAAGATCATATACCTTCCATTAGGCCAGGTATATGGCTGAACATATACCTGGCCTGAACTTATGTTCATACTCATTATTCTCTTTATGGGAGAAAAAAGAGGTATGGTGCAGAAGGCAGCTATGGAGTAGTGGGACAGGCAGTGTTAGGCCTCAAAGGAAGGCCTTTATGGATAACCAGAGATGGCATGAAGAAAACTTCAACATGAGAGTTAGGCAAACTCACATTTACTACGTCTGCAGAGGTAAGGAGCCAAGGCCTGCCCAAAGTGACTCAGACCTGACTCCCTCTGCTGCAGTTTTACTCTTGTTTAAATACCCAAGTTACTACTTAGCATTTGCTTTGATTATGCATTAATTTTTTATGCATATGGATGAACACACATAGCTGGTTATATAATTGTATGATTAGTATGTTCAGGAAATCACACTTCTACATACATTGCATGATCAAGAAAGGGGTGGATAACTCCACCCCTGGGTGGGAATTTTATTAGGTTAATTAAGCAAGTTGAAGTGAGGACAGCAAGGGGCTGCTTCTGCACAGGTCCGGTCAACTGGTTGAAGCTGGTTTTCATACTTCATTGCTTCAACAGGATATTCTTGACCACTAAAAGCTGAATTTAGCCCAAAGAGAGAGTTGCATTTCATTACCTTCTGATTTACATACAATTCTTTTCTTTGTATTCTAGCAACAGGGAGAGAAACAAGTCACTTTCAGGTATTCAGTCATCCTACATCCATCAGCAGCATCCGTCCAGATAGGGGATAATGGCAGCAGAATAGAAGCTCCCAAACACAGATACTAATTGGGATAATAATGATCTTGGGGACAGAGCACAGATGAAAGATCTTAGAGACCTCATTAAACAGGGGGTCAAATTGTACCCAAATCTCAAAACTTGAATAAGACTTTGAAGTAGCCCAAGAGAAGGATGAGACTTCTTTAAAATAATTAAGAGACCAAATGAGGAAATATTCAGGGATGGACCCTCAGGACCCTGTAGCTCAGGGAATGTTAAAAGTCAGCTATGTGAAGGGGTCTTGGCCTGATATTCAGAAGAAGATTCAGAAAATAGAAGGATGGATGGGTAAGTCATTGGAAAAGTTATTGAAAGAGTCCCAGAAAGTGTTTGTAAGGAGAGAGGAGGAAAAGCAGAAGCAGAAAGCAAAGGTTATGATAAATACAGTGGACCAAATGGTTAAGAAAAGATTCAAGGTTTGTCAGGGAAGAATAAGAGGCAAGATAAAGATACAAAATGAGCTTATTTAGATAAGGGGCAAGGAGAATGTAAGGGTCTGTAGGGAGTTATCACTGTGGGAAGCCCAGTCATTTCAAATGGGAATGCCAGAGTTTAGAGAAAGAGAGGGCCATTAATCAAATTGTTCAGGTTCAACACCCAGTAGTCCCAAATCCATATGCTCTCCTTAGTAAGATCCCCTACCATCAAAAATGGTTTAGTGTAATAATAGATCTAAAGGATGCCTTTTGGGCCTGTCCCCTTGATCCAGAGAGTAGCGACTTGTTTGCCTTTGAGTGGGATCATCCTCTACTGGAAGAAAACAGCAATCTAACTGGGCAGTTCTACTCCAAGCTTTCACAGAATCCCCCAATCTCTTAAGTCAGTAACTGGAAAAAGTTTTGGAGAAATTTGCAGACCTATCTGAAATGTTCCTTTTACAATTTGTAGAAGACCTGCTACTATCAGGTGAAGAAAGGCAGATGGTAGCCTGATTACAAAGAGTTTATTGAATTTCTTGGGAGATCAAGGGCTAAGAGTATCAAAAAGTAATCTACAATTCATAGAAAATGAAGTCAAATTCCTCATTAGTGAGGGATGGAGGAAGATAAATCCAGAAAAAAATCAGGGCATTGCTGAAGTACCTATTCCCTGGACAAAAAGAGAACTAAGAAGATTTTTGGGATTGGTGGGATATTGTAGATTATGGATAGATCCTTAGACATCCCAAACCAAATAGTTATACTAAAAACTGTTGAAGGAAGAGAACAACCTGACAAATTAGAGCGGAAGGAGGGGGAATTAAAAACCTTAGAGGGGCTCAAACAGAAATTGGTGCAAGCCCCTGTTCTCAAAAAAAATTTCCATCTGTTTGTTACTGTAGATAAGGAGACAGCATTGGGAGTCCTAATCCACATTGGAGAGGCCAAAAGAAGCCTGTGGCCTTCCTTTCCAGAATCCTGGACCCTATCTCCAGGGGATGGCCAGGGTGTGTTCAGGTCATGGCAGCAACTGCTCTCTAAGTAGAAGAAAGCTGTAAACTGACCTTTGGAGGAGTCTTAGTTGTTAGCACCCCTCATCAGGTCAGGACTATTTTGTCTCAAAAAGCAGGAAGGTGGTTAACAGATTCCTGGTTCTGAAATATGAGGTGATTCTTATGGAAAAAGATGATTTACTTCTGACAATTGATCATAGTCTGACCCAGTTTCTTTCCTTTGGAAAGGATTCAACCAGGTAGAAATTCCTGAACATGTCTGTTTAGACTTAATTGAATAACAAATCTGAGTCCAGCCTGACCTACATTTAGAGAAAAAGTTGTTCATAGATGGGTCTTCTAGGATTGTAGAAGAGAAAGGTACAATGGCTATGTTGCTGCTGATGGGCTAACTTATGAGGTGAAAGAAGCTGACTGTGCAATGATTAGTCAGCTCAGGCTTGTGAGCTGTATATGTTAAATCAAGCCCTCAAGCTGTTAGAGGAAAAAGATGGTACAGTCTATACAGATTCTAAATATGACTTTGGGATGGTTCATATCTTTGGGAAAAAAATGGGAAGAAAGAGGATTGATCAATAGCAGAGGGAAGGAATTAGTCCATGTGGAACTGTTGAAACAAGTGCTAGCCAGTCTTCTCTTACCAAGAGAAATATCTGTGGTACATATAAATGGGTATCAGAAATGTCACACTTTTAAAGCAAAAGGCAACAGATTGGCTGATGAAAAGGCCAAAGAAGCTTCCCTCTGTTCTTCTCTGGAACTGATGGTCCTGATGCCCTACATCCCCAAAGAAATTGGAATCCCTGTATTCTCTAAAAAGAAAATAAAACAACTGAACAATTTGGGATGATCTTAGAGAACCAAGGGAAGTGGCTCCTCCCAGGTGTCTAGCAGATGTTGAATAAACAAGTAATGAAGGAAATACCAGTGGTTTTGCACCAAAAGAGTCATTGGGGGGTACAAGTCATGTGTGATATGGTTCTCAAGAAATTTAGGTGTGTGGGCCTTTATGCCATAGCCAAATGAATAAGTGAACAGTTCATAATCTGTCAGAGAGTTCACAAGAAAAATATTAAGTGCCTCATATACTTTATTTCACTTGAAGTCTTTTAGTTATTATTTTAGTTATGATGCTTTTATTTTTTAAAACTTTTTTCTTTATTTTTTTAATATTACATTCAAAAAATATGAGGTGCCCATATACCCCCAACACCCTCACCCCACTCCAGCCCCATAACAACAATAAGATAGCAAGTACCAAGGGGGAGAGAGCCCAACCTCAGACTATTACAGAGCATTCAGGTTGATTGTCTTAAATGCCCCCTGGAGGTCAACTAAAGTATGTTCAGGTTATTGTGGACCACCTGACAGGGTGGGTAGAAGCATACCCTCTAGCTTCAGCTACAGTTTCAGGGACTTCAAAAATTATCCTTGAATAAATCATTCCATGATATGGTTTAGGAGAAAATATAGATTCAGACAATGGCAGACACTTTACATCCAGAGTGTTGAAAAATATTAGGTAGGGTCTAGGTGTCACATGGAACTTCCACACACCCTAGCACCACTGTCCTCAGGGAAAGTGGGAAGAATGAAACAAATCTAAAAAACAAAAAATCTCTTTAAGCTGGCCTTAGAAACCAAATTACCTTGGGTTAAATGTTTACCTACAACTCTGTTAAGAATCTGGATTGCCCCTAGGAGGGAACTGGGAATTTCTCCTTGTGAAATGCTCTTTGGTCTGCCCTTCCCTAGGAGGCCTGGAAAACTCCCCTCCTTTGAGTCGAAGGATCTATTTCTCCTAAATTACATACTGGCCTTGTCTTCTACTTTGTCATTCCTCAGACATCAGTGTTTGCTGGCTCAGACTCTGCCTCTGGAATTTGCAGTCCACCAACACTGACCTGGCAACTGGGTCCTAATCAAGTCATGGAAAGAGTCCAAACTTCAACTGACCTGGGAAGTACTTTATCAAGTCTTGCTGACAACTGAAACAGCAGTCCGAACAGCAGAAAAAGGCTGGACTCACGACACTTGAGTAAAAGGACCAGTACCTAACAGGACAATAAGTATCCAACAACTTTTTCTGAGTCTTGGAAAATAATTTCAACCCCAGGTCCCTTAAAGATCACACATAAAGGACAATAGCTTGGGGGGGGGGGAGAGGCAGGGAGGGGGTTGAGCTGTGTATCATCCTAGTCAACAATGGCCCTAGTTCTTTTGGAATACAAAGGAAGAATTCAGGCCTTAAGTTACAGGTGAAAATAATCTTACTAGTCATGATGTTTCAAACCTGAGAAAGCAGCTAGCCCCATCAAATTAGTTATAAACATGATTGAAGGTCTAGAGTCACAGACCATACATTTTGATGCCTGCCAAGTAATAGACTGTGAGAATTTAGAGCACCAGCAATGGCTGAATAGTGAAAATAAATACCTATGCCCAGAGCCAGTGGGGAATGGTTACAGTCAAGCACCACCACCCCTTACCCCTCCTGGGATGATGTATGGTGGACTACACAGTATAAGGGATGGACTGTGAATATGGGATGGGTCTCACGAATTTCAAGGTCATTAAAGGGTAAGATAACCTTTCATAAAGGTAATTCCCATAAGACTACAAAAGTCTTCAATGCAATCCAGTAGTAATAATTATTAATAAGGCAGACAAATTAGAAACTGGGAGCAGCACCAGAGACTAAGTAGTCAATAGAGTATATGGAATGGGAGCAGATGTTACAGATAAAGATCCTCTAGGGAGATTCCATTTCAGAGTCCTTCTTCTCCCTGTGAATAATGGTATCAACAACACCTCTCCAGTTAATCCTCCAATAATACCACAGGAAAACCTACCAAAGGCCAGTTCCCCAATTCAAAATGATCCCAAAGCAGTCAGGATACTCAAGGAAGAAGATTTAAAGTAAACCATAAAAATAGAGGCAGGATATTGTGACAAAAATGCCTGCATAGAATTGGTCAAATATACAGTCCAGAGTCTGAACAAAAGCAACTCTTATGGAGGCGGGACAAGATAGCATCTGAGTAAGTACACCGTTGTCATCTCTCTTACAAAAGACCGGCTGTGTGGTGATAGAGTCCTACTGGAGCAGACTGTTTCAGGAACCTGCAGGTTGGGAGGTGTCTGGACATCAATCTGGAGAGACTGCAGCAGAATTGGTGTTTGCTCAAGCTAGAACTGAAGGTTTCTAACACTGAATGCAGAAACCATGGGAAGGTAAATCCCTCACCCCTAGGGCTAAGGGCTGTGGCATTCACTGAGAAATCCTGGTTGTGGGGTGGAGTTTCCAAGCCCCATGTCCCCCAAACACATGAACCCCAAGCCTGTGTCCCCTGAGCCCCCATGGCCCACACTAAATACCCCAAGTCCACATTCTCCAAGGCCTCTGTTTCCTGAGCCCAGCACTCCCAGAATTCTGGCATTGCCCTTTTCCTCTGGATGCAGACTAACTCCAAAAGTGGGACAGTTTAGGTGGGAGGTGCCAAGGGGCCAAGGAGTGCAGGTTCAATTTTTGGGTCCCCTCCTTTTTATTGAGCTTTGAGGAGATATTAGCTGACTTGGGGAAGCCTAGGAATAGAGAAGAGGCAAATCTGTTAAGAGAGTCCAATTTACCTAAACACCTTGGGATAGGAAACTTGGTCTGGAAGAAGGTGGAGTCAGAAAATTAACCAGCTCCCTTGTAGCACACTTAAGGGAGAGGGACAGTAGGACATGCTTTACAGGTTTCCAATAGCATATTTAGGGTTCCTGGCAAGGGGTGGATTCTCTCTCAAGAAATTAAGAGTTATTATTTTCTCAGGTGAGTTGGTTCACCAGGGACCCATTTGAATTTCCTACAGGAGCCCTCACACAGCCTTCCTGCTGCCTTGGAAGAGAAGGAAATGAAGAAGGCAGAAAATGGGAAAGTCAGACTCCTAAGTAGTTTATTCAATTGCAGAGAGGATTCTTTGCCTGAGGCCTTGTCTGGTCTTTTTGGTTTGTCTGTTCTCTTGTTTTTTCTCCCTCTTTATCCCTCCCTGCAACACACACACTGCCTCTTTTTTTTTTTTAATTTTTCTCCCCTCTCTGCTTTTTTCTTCTTCTCTCTTTCTTTCTCCTTGTCCCGTTTTTCTTATTTTATATTAGTGCTGCAGGCAACATTTCTTATTTGCTGTGCTCCCTCATCCTCATTTTTCTCATTTCTGTGTGTACTGAGTTTGGCTACCAGTGCAATCCCCTTTCCTTTACATCATTCTCTCCTCCACAATTTACTGTTTCTCTTACATTCCACCTCTCTCTATTTAGCTCCCAATATTTCTGACTTTTTAACTAATAATAGTTTTTATCTCTAATACTTTTTTCTCATATCTCTAAAACTTTTTATCTGTTTTCTGTCATTTATTCACTCTGTGTTATTGTCCTCTTTCTTCTTTTTCCCTCTCTCCTGACCACACTGACCTTTTAATTCATGGTATATTCCTCCCCATATTCAGTTTGATATCTCATTATAGGTATTCTACTTTTTTACAGTTATAATTATACACAGCTTCCATGATTGCTATATCCGTTCTCCTGGATCTCACATGGTTCTTCTGCTAACACTCACTAAAAATACTACTATTGTATTTTTATTTTCTTACCACTTTTGCTTTCTCTAACCTAATATTTTCCTTTTAGGGAACTTAACCAGCAACAAGGAAATAGAATAAGAAGAAAAAAGTGACAAAGAGAAGATTTAACACGCACACAAAACCAACAACTAATTAAACCCCAACGTTAGAATAAGAAGATTAATCAACAGAATAAACCCAACAAGATAAAATGAGGACCAGACACCACCACCAACAACAACAAAAAGAAACAGACCATACCAATAAAAGGAAAACATGGTCCAATACAATGAACAAAGTAAAAACGAGGAAGAGGAGCAGAACAATGAACAAGTAATTAAAGCTCTCAAAACATGTATCATGGACCAATTCAATGAAGAGAAGGAAGAGATTGAGCATTTTAAGAAAACATTTGGAGAGCATACAGAAAAAAAATTGTGATCATGAACAAAAAGTTCACAGAAATGATAGGGATCAATAGCACAATCCAAAAAATTAAAAATACACTCTCAGCAAACAACAGCAGATTTGAAGAGGCAAAGGAAAAAAATAGTGATGTGGAGGACAGTATATCTGAAATCAAACAGTAGAATTAACTGATAAAAAGATAAAATCCAGCAGGGACTTAAGGACCTGAATGACGATGGAAAATGCACAAACATATGTATTATAGGCATCCCAGAAGGATAAGAGAAGGGAAAGGGGACAGAAGGAATGTTGGAGGAATAATGGCTGAAAACTTCCCAAACCTATTGAGGGAGATGGATGTACATGTCCAGGAAGTAAAATGCACCCCAAACAGATAAATCCCAACAGAAATACTCCAAGACATATATTTGTCAAATTATTGAAGACACAAGACAAAGAGAAATTATTAAAAGCAGCAAGAGAAAAGAGAGTGATCATATACAAGGGAGGCTCCATAAGAATAAGGGCCGATCTCTCATCTGAAACCATAGAGGCAAGAAGGCAGTGGTATTAAATAGTCAAGGTACTAAAAGTAAATAATTTCCAAGCAAGAATACTCTATCCAGCAAAACCAGCGATCAAAATTGATGGAGATTTCAAAATATTCATAGATAAACAGAAACTAAGGGAGTATGCCAACAAGAAGACTGCCCTTCAAGAAACACTAAAGAGAGTTCTGCAGGAAGAAAGAAACAAACATGAGAAACAGAGTTGGAGGAGAGTGTAAGAACAACTAAAACTACAAAAATAGAGGGGAAAAAATCAAACAACATAAGACAAACAGAAATCCAAAGAAAATATGGCTAATATAAGTAATTCCTTGAAAGTAATAACAGTAACTGCCAATGGATTAAACTCACCTGTTAAGAGATGAGGATTGGAAATTTGCATAAGGAAATATGGCCCATCTATATGTTGTCTACAAGAAACTCATCTTAGATGCAGGGATTCAAGGTGGTTGAAAGTGAATGGCTGGAAAACAATCTTAGAAGCAAACTAAACCAAAAAAGGGCAAGAGTAGCTATATTAATATCAGACAAAAAAGACTTAAAATGCAAAACAATTGTGAGAGACAAAGATGGACACGACATATTGGTGAAATGGATAATCTTTCAAGAAGAATGAACAATCATAAACATTTATGCTCCAAACAAGGGTGCCTCCAAATATGTGAGGCAAACACTGGAAAAACTAAGTAAAAGAATAGATGCTTCTACAATTGTAGTGGGAGAATTTAATGCACCACTATCAACTTTGGACAGAACATCTCAAAAGAGAATCACTAAAGAAACAAAAACTTTGAACAGTGTATTAGAGGAGCTGGACCTAATATATATATATAAACAGAACATTACACCCAAATACAGCAGGATATGCATTTTTCTCAAGTGCAAATGGATCATTCTCCAAGATAGACCATATGCTAGGCCACAAAGAAAGACTCAAAAATTCAGAAAGATTGAAATCATACAAAATCATTTCTCAGAACACAGTGGAATGGAGCTGGAAATCTGAAAGGGCCAAAGGCCTATATTTCACAACAATATGAAAATTAAATAGCACACTCTTAGAAAAACAGTGGGTCAAGGAGGAAATCTCAAAAGAAATTAATAACTACCTTGAAAATAATGAAAATGATAACACAACATACTAAAACTTATGGGATGCAACAAAAGCAGGACTGAGAGGGAAATTTATAGCCATAAATTCACACCTCAAAAAGAAGAAAGAGCTAAAATTGAATAACTTATTGCACATTTGAGAGATTAGTAAATAAAACAACAAAGTAACACCAAAAGAAGAGGAAAGAACAAAGATAAAAGCAGAACTAAATGAAATAGAAAAATAAGAAAACACTTGAAAAGATAAACACCAAGAGCTGGTTCTTTGAGAAGATAATAAAATTGACAAACCCTTAGCTAGACTAACAATGAAAAAGAGAAAATGCAAATACACAAAATAAGAAATGAGGAAAGGGATATCACCACTGGTCCCACAGAAATAAACAGTATCATAAGAGGATACTTTGAAAAACTATATTTCAACCAGAAGGACAGTTTAGAACAAATGGACAAATTCCTAGAAACACATAGCAACATCCATTGATGAAATAAGAAATTGATGAACTCAGCAATCCAATCACAAGTAAGGAGATAGAATCAGTCTTTAAAAACCTTCCAACTAAGAAGAGCTCTAGTCCAGATGGCTTCATATATGAATTCTACAAAACATCCCGGAAAGAAATAATGCCAATCTAGCTGAAACTCTTCCAAAAAACTGAAACAGAAAGAACATTGCATAA
This sequence comes from Dasypus novemcinctus, assembly GCF_030445035.2. Lineage (NCBI taxonomy): Eukaryota > Metazoa > Chordata > Mammalia > Cingulata > Dasypodidae > Dasypus > Dasypus novemcinctus. Next base: position 2,221,811 of record NW_027261977.1, on the reverse strand, counting down.
CTCATTCTATGATGCCAACATTACCCTAGTACCAAAGACAAACAAAGACACCACAAGAAAGGAAAATTACAGACCAATTTCTCTAATGAACCTAGATGCAAAAATCCTCATCAAAATATTTGCTAATTGTATTCAACAACATATTAAATGAATTATATACCATGACCAAGTGGGATTCATTCTGGGTATGCAAGGATGCTTCAACATATGAATATTGATCATTGTAATACACCATATAAACAGATTGAAAGGAAAAAATCACATAATCATATCTATAGTTGCAGAAAAGGCATTTGATAAAATACAGCACCCAGTCTTGATAAAAAGCACTGCAAAAGATTGGAATGCACGGAAATTTCCTGAAAATGATAAAGGGTATATATGAAAAACCCATAGCCAACATCATTTATAATGGTGAAATCCTAAAATCTTTCCCTCTAAGGTCAGGAACAAGACAAGGATACCCACTATCACCATTTCTATTTAACATTGACTTAGAAGTACTTGCTCGAGCACTGAGGCAAGAACCAGATATAAAAGCCATCCAAATTGGAAAGGAAGAAGTCAAAATTTCATGATTTGCAGATGACATGATCCTATACATAGAAAACTCTGAGAGGTCCACAACAAAGCTTCTAGAACTCATAAATGAGTTCAGTACAATCACAGGTTATAAGACCAATGTGCATAAATCAGTAGCATTTCTGTACACCAATAATGAGCAATCTCAGGAGGAAATCAAGAAACAAATACCATTTACAATAGTAAATTAAAAAATCAAATACCTAGAAATAAATTTAACTAAAGATGTAAAAGACTTATACACAGAAAACAACACAACACTGTTCAAGGGAAACAAAGAAGACATAATAAATGGAAGAATATTCCCTGTTCATGGATAGGAAGACTAAATATTATTAAGATGTTTATCCTACCAAAACCAATCTACACATTCAATACCATCCCTCAAAAAATCAATACGGCATTCTTTAATTAATTAGAAAAACTAGCTATGAAATTTATTTGGAAAGAAAAGAGGCCCCTAATAGCCAAAGACACATTGAAAAAGAAAAATGAAATTGGAGGAATCACACTACCTGGCTTCAAGATATACTACAAAGCTACAGTAGTGAAAACAGCATGGTATTGGCACAAGGAGAGACACATTGACAAATGGAACCAAATTGTGAGTTCTGATATGAATCCTCATGTATACAGTCATATAATATTTGATAAGGCCACCAAACCCTCTCAACTGGGAGAGAATGGCCTTCAACAAATGGTGCCTGGAGAACTGGATAGACATATGTACAAGAATGAATGGATTACCAACTCACAAATTATATAAAAATCAACAAAGATGGATCAAAGATCTAAATATAAGAGCTAAGACCGTAAAGACTTTGGAAAGCAATGTTGGGAACCATCTACAGGACCTTGTAAAGGAAATGGCTTCATGAACTTCACACCCAAAGCACAAGCAGCAAAAGAACAAATAGATAGTTGGGACTTCCTCAGAATTAAAGCCTTCTGCACCTCAAAGTCGTTTGTCACAAAAGTGAAAAGAACCAACACAATGGGAGAAAATATTTGGTAACCATATATCAGATAGGAGACTTATAACCTGCATATATAAAGAACTCCAATATCTTGAAAATAAAAAAACAAACAACCCATTTAACAAATGGGAAAATGATTTAAACACACAGTTCTCCAAAGAAGAAATACAAATGGCTAAAAAGCACATGAAAAAATGCTCCAAATCTCTAGGTATTAGGGAAATACAAATCAAAACTATAAAGAGATACCATTTTACTCCCATAAGATTGGCACCTATGAAAAAAACAGAAGACTACAAGTGCTGGAGAGGATGTAGAGGAATGGGAACACTCATCCATTGCTTGTGGGAATTCAGACGGATCCAACCATTCTGGAGGACAGTTTTGTGGTTTCTCAAAAAACTATAGATTTGCCATATGACCCAGCAATTCCACTGCTGGGTATATACCCAACAGAACTGAAAACAAGGACACAAACCAATATATGCACACCAATGTTCATAGCAGCATGGTTCACTATTGTCAAAAGTTGGAATCAACCCAAATGCCCATCAATAGATGAATGGATAAATGAAATGTGGTATATAGATACAATGGAATACTACTTAGCTTTAAAAATGAATGCACTACAAACACATGTAACATGGATGAATTTTGAGAACCTTACGTTGAGTGAAAAAATCCAGGCATTGAATGACAAATACTACATGACTTCTCTGATATTAGATAAGTAAAGCAAGCTTCCTCAGAGAGCTAGAGACCAGATGACAGGCTTAAAGGAATTTGGTGGTTAGAGGAACCTAACACCTACCTGGGTGAAATTTATGGTAAGCTGGAGATAAGCATTTGTACAAGGAAGGGATAAAATAAGCGCATATGGATACCTTTGTGTAGGGCTTTGTGGGCTTGAGGGGGGGTAGGGATAGGAGGATGGGTATTATGGCCCAAGAATTTGGGGGAAGGGTGGTGCAACATATGAACATAGGAGGTTGTCAGGGATGTGGTTGAGAGTATAATGTTAAGAAAACTTTTTCAAAAATATAATAAGGAAGGTTACTTGTTTAAGATTCTTAAAGGGGAGAACCTGACACAGGACAGGCTTCTAGGGTGTGTGTAAGAGCTAATTTTGTCATAGTGGGTTATACCATTGGCTGGAGACCTTTACAATGAGAGTGAAGGTATACCCACATCCTAGGGAGAACTGATGTTCTCTAATAGAGGGAATTGTCTCTCTCGAGAGAAATGGTGGCTCCCAATGCATTAGGGCAGCCAAGTATGCCAAGCCCTCAACATTGTTGCAAGTATCTCTGAACATGCCCTTCAAGCAATGAAGTGTGATTGTCACTGTGGGACCTGAGGGGAGGGAGAAAGAGGTATTAAACAGGTGGAAACAGTATAAGTATGGGGCAATGGAAGTGTTCCACAAGATTATGCAAGGATGGATATAGGACATGTTAAATTACACTAAAAATGTACAGGGACTTATTGACTAAAATATAAATCATAATGCAAAACATAAGATGACTAAAAATTCAGAAAATTGTATAGTCTGAAATATAAACCACAATATAAACCCAAGTGTAACCTTGTTTGAAAGCTATTGTCTCAGTATCTGTATATCAATTGCAGTAAATATAGTATGAACTTGTGAAAAGATTATTGCTGGGGAAGGGACAAAGTGTCTGATGTTGAATATGTATGTTGTATATATGAATTATTGTGGTCTAAAACTTTTGTGAAGACAAGCTTAATAATTAGGAAAAGAAAAAGAAAAAGAAAGGACATAGACATTGAGGAAGAGATGAAAGAAGTTGCCTTGTCAGTGTGCGTACACAGCAACACTTATAGCTGTGATGGAAGGCAAACATCAAAACAAACCTTTTTCATTTTTAAATTTTTTGATATCCCAATTTATTTTTACTTTAATTTTTCTAAATTAATATGTATTCTATATCTAACATTTAAATCCATCATTATATTCCATTTTACTATTAATGGAACCTGGCAATATATTGGCTTCATTTTGGGGAAGGCTTTGGACCACAGAGAGGTTCAATGGTGGCAGGGGAGGAATAGTGGTGTGGGGTGTTATTAGTGGGGTGACATGGCTGGGAGGGAGTCCTCCAGGGCATATACGTGTGGCATGTAAAAATGTTTAGATATTTTCATAGTGGTTAGAGTTCGGAACAACAGTTGGGGGAGTGCTGAGTTCCTGGCCAGAGGAGCTCTGTTACATTCCTTAATGGAACAGCAACAATCCCTTGAGTTCAATGGCCAAGACCAATAAGGAAGGATGGTTGAACAATGAGCCCTTGATTCTAATAACTATGATTGTGAACCTGTGTGCCTGAAATAAGAACTAGGCCTAGAGCTGCAAAGTACCTAAGAGTTACCTCCTGGGAGCTTCCATGTTGCTCAAATGTGGCCAGTCTTGAAGCCATACTCAGTAGGTAAATGCATTGCCTTCCCCCCAGCATGGGACATGACTCCTGGGGATGAGCCTCCCTGGCACTGAGGGATTACTAATAAGTACCAGCTGGTGAAGTGGCTGGAGAATGACCTTGAATAAAAGGTCAATTCAGACCAGCAGCATATCTCAGCCTACAAGTAATATCAGGAGTTAAAAATGCTTTTGACCTTGAATAAAAGGGGGAAATGCAAAGGAGAAATGAGTTTATATGGCTATAAGTCTCCAAAAAAGAGCTAGGAGGTCATCAGAGGTGTTGCCCTTATGCAAACCTCAGCATAGTCCTAGACACAGCTTAAATAGATACAACCCCCAGGTACTGGTTCTTCTGAGTGCTACAAAAACCCACAGGTTCTATAGTCATGGCAGATGGAGTTCAGTGCCATCTCAGTTGGCCCTATTTTGGAGTTTGTGGTCCTGAGTGTGATGGAGCTGGACTCAGATGTGATCATTGTTCACAAGCCTCTCCTGACCTGTGGTAGTTGCTGGGATTTAGTGTATACTCAGGGACCTGGGTCTCTGGATTGTCCATGTGTTAGCCAGGCCTTGAGCCTCAACAGACTTGCAACTCCTACCCTCTGGGTTACTGGACTTACCCCAGCCAGCTAATAGGGAGGTGAAGAAGGTCAACCCCACACCAGAAAGCCAAGAGTGCTACAACTGCAAACAGGAGAATTGCATCCATCATCCATGGGAATCTAAGCACCCTCTTGATACAGAGGTGAAGTGGACATAACCATCCCAGGGTCCATAGAATGGAGGAATATAGTATGGATTAGAGTGGATTTACTAATATTCTATTCTGGAACTCTGGTGATTAGTAATGGAAGCAAATGTAGCATTGAGATGGAGAAAGTGGCCAAGGTAGCTACTGAGGGTGGGGAGTGGGAAGAAGAGATGTGATGTTGGGGCATTTTCAGGACTTAGAGTTGTTCTGGGTGGTACTGCAGGGACAGTTACTGGACACTGCATGTCTTCCCATGTCTCACTGGTTGGACTGGGGGAAAGTGTAAACTATAATGTGGACCATTGGCTATCTGGTGCAACAGTGCTCAGAGATGTATTCGCCAAGTGCAATGAAGGGCCCATGATGATGGAGGAGATTGTTATGGGAGGAGTGGCAAGGGAGGTGGGGGAGGGGGTATATGGGAACCTCATTTTTTTAATGTAACATTAAAAAAAATAAAGACAAAAATTTTTTAAAAAGTAACTGTTATTCTTGTGCAACAGACCACCCACAGCTCATAATCTACCCTTTCCACTAGGTATGGAAAAGCATGAAAGGGAGTTAATTGCATGATACTCCTCTTCCAGAATGCTACTCCAGGAGAAAATTATAGTACATTGTCCTCTCTCTTTCCACTGATCAAAAACGAAACATCAAGACCATACTGCCTCCCATCTAGAGCCGGGGAAATCATTCTGCTGGTCTCTCTAGATGAGGAAGGATTCCAGGACCTTGGAACCATGGACTCATGTACATGAGTGTGAAATGTGAGCAATGGATAGTACTGACAAGTTCTCCTGCTTAGTCATACTTGAGCAGTCCTGTTGTGGTACTGTGGAATGGGTGCTTTCTGATCAGTACTCTCTGAGAGGTTGGGCAGAACCTGTTCTCTAGTCCAATTGGCTATCCCATTCCCTTTGGCCTTTGCATAAGTGAAAATAACATCCCCAAGAGGGAGAGAATTCTCCTTGGTTCTTTTAACAAGTGGATCTATCTAGACAATATGTGAGTTCCCCAAGGAGTCCCAGATGAATTTAGAGCTAGCAATCAGGTAGCAGCTAGATTTGAGTCATTCCTGTTCTGATGGATTACCACTAATAAAAATGTAGATTGGATTAATTGCATTTATTATAATCAACAGAGATTTATTAATTACACTAGGTATGCAGTTGAGGGGATTGCAGGGCTATTAGATGCTACTAGCAGAATGGAATGACAAATAGAATGGCCTTAGATATGATGCTAGCTGAGAAAGGAGGAGTCTATGTTATTATTGGAGGTAGTTGCCAGGAACGATCACTAAAGCTTTACAAGACCTAACAGCTCAGTCTGAGGAATTAGAGAATTCTGGCAGTAACAATTTACTCACAGAATGGCTTGAAAATTGGTTCAGAAAATGGAAAGGGGTTGCACTATCCATCTTACCTGGGAAATTATCTCATCTGAGGTGCTTACCAGAGTCAGGTGCTGTATCATTCCATGTGCTAGTTCAAAGACTCATTGACTCTACCCTAACCAAACAAATGCCCATTCAGTATAGACAAAACAATCTTTACCCTCTTAAAGAAGGAGATTCCTATGATGGAGAGCACAAAATAGCTTTTAGAAAATTTGAAGACTGGAAATGTGAAAACTAAAAAGTGTTTAAAAGAGAGGTGATTGTAGGAGATGGGCATCAGTTTAGTTTTCACGTAAAGATCATATAAAGAAGGGAGGAAGAAAATATTAATTAATGTAACCTGGCAGCCTACTGCCTTAGTCTTTCACTCCCAGGTTGAACAGAAACAAAGGAAACCAGTTTAAGCCAGTCTTACAGCCATAAAAAAAAAAAGGATGCACAAGAAAGAGCTAAGTCAATACCAATTCAGTGCTAAATTCCATTCCTTCCGTGGCAAAAGGAGCAGGTAAAAGCCAAAATGGTTGGAATGCAATAGAGGAAAACTGTACTTGCATGGAAAATTTAGACCTCTCAGGTAGACTGTAACCTCTGAAATATCCAATCTATGGAGAATCCAAGGAAGGGTTTGCATGCTAGTCTTAGGGGTATAAAAATTTGTCATTTTCCTTCGTCCAGGGTACCAGCCATGTTTTCTGGTTGTATGCTCCTTCTTGCAAGATTGAGAATAAATTCTTCTCCGCTCCACAATTGGGTGAGTCTTGTTTTCTTCCAGACGAAGATTTATTTCTTACAAAATGGGATAGTTGAGTTTTGTCACTTTGGTTATGGCTCTGAAACCATCCCTGTGGCAGGCTCTTGCTTTCAGCATTGCTTTTTCCATGGAGGCTGATGTTGAATGAATACAGCAACCCCTCTTTAATCTATTCCTGTTCCAAATCTTGCTATGCTGACCATGCTATTTTGTAGAAGGATCTCTGTAGTTCGTCACCTTGGGCAGGAGAATTGGGCAAATTGTCTTATTGTTGATAGTATAATTAGGCATATCTTGGGTCCTATGTTCTGCCTGTTTACAATGACTTAGAAGCTTGAGGCATATTCCAGGGTCTTGGAATGTGCTGTTTTCTGTTCATGCTGAAGAAATTCCTACTGGAGGGGCATGCAGATTAAATGTGCTTTGGTACCATGATGCTGGAGTGATTTGCAGATTTACTTATTTTCTTATTCTAATATGATTGCTATTCCAATGTATCAAATCCTGATGACTGTGGCCTGTATTCTTTACAGTTGGAGCTTGAGAAAAGGGATATCAGTTCTCTTGGCCAGGGCTGATAGAAAAGGGTGGTGGGGCATTCCCTATCCTTTATGATTTGGAAATTTGCAGAAGGAATATTGATAAAGGTACTATTCCTTAAAAGGAATCCTAGAACATGTTTTGTGGTGAGCAAATGGCAGAGAAGAGAAGCTAAAGTTAATCTCTCTTTTCAGATGGACTGATTTCAAGTTTGAGAGCCAGTAGAATCAGCTCAGCCCCTGCTAGTTCCATGGCATCTTACTGCATTGTATGCTCTCTCCCCATCCAAAGAGAGAGAGTGGCAGAGACACACAGACCATACCCTGTAACTGCTAGGGATCTAATAGGAAGAGCCTCGTTCCAAAGGTAACTTCTCATGGTCCTGGGGCCATTGACAGTAACTGAACAATAGTGTTCTCTAGGATGGAGACACATTAAAGTTTTTTTTTTACTTAGGAATTTGTAGGTTGAAGCATATGAACTTGCTGATAGACAAACATTTTTAACCATAAAAACAGGACTTTCATGTAGTTCAACTTAGCAAGCATGCTGGTGTACAGACTCCCTATTTTTATCTGGCATTTCTTCTGCACACAATCCTTTCATTACATTTTATCCTAAACAGAAGCAATTTCATTTTTAAATTGGGAGTTGAGCTCAAGCCTGCCATCAATCCCACCTCCACACTCATCCTCCAAAAACAGCTCTGGCCTTTCTTTTAGTTTTTTTTTTAAAGATTTATTTATTTAGTTTATTTCTCTCCTTTTCTCCACCCCCTCCCACCCCCAGTTGTTCCCTCTCTATGTCCATTCACTGTGTGGTCTTCTGTGTCCACCTCTATCTTTATCAGTGGCATCGGGAATCTGTGTTTCTTTTTGTTGTGTCATCTTGCTGTGTCAGCTCTCTGTGTGTGCGGCACCATTCCTGGGCAGGCTGCACTTTCTTTCACACTGGGCAACTCTCTTTATGGGGTGCACACCTTGTGTGAGGGGCTCTCCTTCACGGGGACACCCCTGCATGGCAGGGCACTCCTTGCACATATCAGCACTGCACATGGGCCAGCTCCACATGAGTCAAGGGGGCCTGGGGTTTAAACTGCAGACCTCCTATGTGATAGGTGGGTGCCCCATCCATTGGGCCAAGTCTGCTTCCCTGGCCTTTCTTATATATGTGTATGTGTTGTTTTTTTTTCCTTCCTAAGTGCTCAGGTACCAAGAACAGTCACCCTTGAGGATGTTCACCAAGCTGTGGAACTGAGATAAAAGTTTAAAGTTTCATTTCTGTGATGAAGAGAGGCTAGATTGATTGCATTCTTGGGGATTAAAACAATGTATTGGCCTTGTTTGAAGGAAGTCTCCCACAGGTTATAGCAATTTTTTCCTGAAATAGATGATTGTGTTTAGTACATATTTTTAATTTGTATTAATATGGTGTTTGCCAAGGACAGGTAAGACTGTTAGGCTCTCTGCCAAAACATACCTTTAGTTTTTCTCTCTAAAAGCAAGTGATGACCATAACACCTAATGACAGTCCTTACTACACATTGTGTGTAACTCATCAGAATTTACTTTTATGGACTGTTGCTATTTCATGGTAATTAAACATTACTTGATAAAAAATCTACCCACTGACAAACCTATGTAGGAAAACTTGTTAGCTCTGATTTTAGAGACAAATTAGAGGCGAAAGCGAATTCCCTGAGCAATTTTAAAAATTACCCAAGTCAATAATTTTAAAATTACCCAAGTACTTTTTAAAATAATTCAAAAATACCCAGTTACCAAAAGATATCATCACATATCCACTAGATGCTTAAGTAAGAATCTGGCCCAGGTAATTTATGTTTCCTCATCTGCAGCAACAGGGATTGCGACTACTTTGTGACTTGCTAGCAATGTTGATCTGGATAGGGCCATTTTCTAATCTTCATCTAGATCAACAAATTTGTGTGCCAGCTGCACAGTCAAAACTCACACAAGTACCTTCTTTGCAGTTGCCCTCATCATTAAAGGCACATACATATTCATAAAACTATAGCCACAAATGTTTACACGTTTGCATTCCAGTATTGCTTTTGATTTAATTTTAAGCTTATCAAATAAGTGTTTATTATGTTGAACTTAACATCTAATATTTTGACATAATTACTTACAGAACACACTATATAACTCTTCAGCCAGGAGATGTGTTGTGGCATGTTGTGTTTTGTTGCTTTTTCTCTTAAGTGCCCAGAAAGAGATGTTATTCACCAAACGTAATCAGATACATTTTGTCACATCACACAGAATTTTTAATGCTCCTATTTTTTTTCACCCCTTTTCCTCCTCTTTCTCTTTTGATTATCAGCACTAGGGGTGATGCCTGTCTTGTCATTTGGGTTGTTATTGCCAAAGAGATTGTGAATAAATAGCTTTGAATGGTTATTATAATGTTTATGAAGAGTATCAAATTGAACTTAGCTTTCTAAATTGGCCTCAGCTTTTCTAGCTGATGTACTCTCTGGGAGTTAGGACAGGATGACCCACCCCAGCTATTATGATTTGTGAATTTCTACAAAGGGAGGTTTTCTTTATGGTCGATCAGAATGGCTTTGTTCTTATTTTAAACAAAAATTACTCCAAATTCTTCAAGTTGTTTTGGACCACTCTCATAGCTTTTATTACAGAACACTATTGGATCACCAAAATTCAGGTATATAGTAACGTTCAGGAATTTTTAAGGACAGCAGGCAGGTTTTTCCATATAAGAAATGCTAAACAATTGCAAATGACTGTTTTTAAATTGGAAGTACTAAATTAAATCAAATTGTGAGAATTGAGTAAGGAGACTCACTGAAATGGAATGAGTGGGGGAAATAAATAGGACAAAATCAAAGGAAATAAAATCTTGGGACCCAGCTCTAAAGAGATGGAGAGTTGGGTTTCCATTTATTTCTGTGGGGCAGTACTTGATGTCTATTCATTTGTAGAAACAAATGCATCTGGAATTTCCAGGAGTTCATAATCATGGAGTTGAAAAAAAGAAGTAAATCATAACAACTTTGTATGCTCCATTATGTGAGAAACAATCTAAGTATCTATGATGAAAATTATTTTTATTATACATGGAAAATTGGGATCAATGGAAATAGTTCTAGGTAGGCTAGTGGAATCTCCATGAGTCATTGCTGAAATAAATTCCAGAGTTCCAGGCATTAAATTAACTACCTAAGCACATAGAAAGAAATATGTAGAAAATTGGAAACAATTTGTAATTTAAAATAAATTGCAGGATATAGTCAAAGTAAAAAAAGAATTCCAATTGTTGCCTTGTTTTAAAAAAATTCACACATCCATTTTAATCTTTTAAAATCAAATAGATATTAATTTCTTGTGCTTTTTTAAAAAATCAGCAATATATGTGCCCTTTTGTTTCTCCTATTTTGCTTAGGAAGAAAAGCAGTTTTCTAGAATACTGGGCCTATATGCTGAAAAATCAAAGGGACACATTTTAAATGTTGCAGTATTCCTGATGGTCCACAAGTGATTTGATACAGAAATTTTTACTGATATTTTCTAACTTGATTATATGAATATGGTACAGAGAAAGTTTTAGATGCAGTTTTTCTCTGTAGCAATCTGCCAAGGAGGACATCTGAAGACTGTATGGGGACATCTGAAGAGTGTAGAGAAAAGTGTGGCCCACCAGATGGTGCTAGACATATGTAGTAGGTGTGATACAGCTTGCTTTTATTTTATTTTATTTTATTTTATTTATTTTTTATTTTATTTTTAGAAAATTGGAATATGGAAAAGATCTTAAGGAGCCATTTGGTACTTCTCCTGCTTGTACATTATCATTCTTGTTAGCATTCTTTTCAAGACTCAGCCCTGCTATTTCATCAATCAACTTTGAAAAAATAATTCTGGACATTTAGATTGCCTTCCTTGAAACTGAGTCTATAATCTTAAATCCTGCTTATCTGTTATTCGGATGTCCAGGTAAATTAACAATAAATAATAATCATCTTAATAAAATAACCTTTTTAGTCTGCCAGCATTTGAAATAATAATTGTCCCCATAATATAGCCTCTGTCCTGCCACTGGGAATGGTGATGAATTGGGGTGGTTCCAAAGTCACTCTTTCCCTTTTTCCCTTTGGAACAAATGTACACACATATGAGATGGTTGGCCAAGACCAGGCATGTCCATGGAATGGAGGAAAAAGGTGAAGCACACTGGCTTTCAAGTGTCATCCAGCTTCACAATTGTGTGTGCTTCTTTGGTCTTTAGTTTCTTCATTTCTTCATTTGTTTGATAATGTTCTCCTTTGAAACCACCCTTCCTACTTTCTCTCAGCTCAAGTATAGGAGGAGAAGGGTGCTAATTTGTATTAGGGACCATCAGATGGAGTTTGATCTTGGTTTCATACATAGTTTTGTGGACTGGTAGCAGCTTAAACAGCAGGCAGAAGGCCAGGGCAGCTCTCCTTACAGGGCACACTCCTTGCGCGTGGGGCTCCCCTATGCAGGGACACCCCAATGTGGCAGGGCACTCCTTGTGCGCATCAGCACTGCACATGGGCCAGCTGCACATGGGTCAAGGAGGCCTGAGGTTTGAATCGCAGACCTCCCATGTGGTAGATGGATGCCCTAACCACTGGGCCAAGTCCACCGCCTGTTTGGATTGGATACTACGGTAAGTTTGACATCATAGAATGCTTTAGGCAATGTTCTTTCTGTTTCAATTTTTTGACGAGGTTGAGCAAGACTGTTAGACTATAAGTCCTATCTGGAATGTTTTGTAGAATTCACCTGTGAAGCCATTTGCCCCAGGGCTCTTAGTTGGGAGGTTTTTAATGTCTGATTCTGTCTCTTAAATTTTGATTGGTTTGTTGCGACCATCAATTTCTTCTTTCATCAATGTAGGCTGCATATATTTATCTAGGAATTTGTCTATTTCCTCTGAATTGCCCTTTTTGTTGGAATATAGTTTTTCAAAGTATCCTTTCATGATAGTCTTTATTTACATGGGGTTAGTGGTGATATTCCCTTTCTCTATTTCTTATTTTGTGTATTTGCATCTTCTCTTTCTGTGTTAGTCTAGCTACAGATTTGTCAATTTTTTTGATCTTCCCAAAGAACCACTTCTTGGTTTGTTCATTTTTTGAAATATTTCCTTATATTTTATTCATTTACTTCTGCTCTGATCTTACTTCTTTCTTTCTTCTTCCTTTGGGCTTAGGTTGTTGTTGTTTTTTACTAATTTCTCCACATGTGCAGTTAGGTTTTCAATTTTATGTCTTTCTTCTTTTTTGATATATGAATTTATGGCTGTAAATGTCCCTCTCAGCACTGAATTTGCTGCATCCCATAAATTTTGATAGGTTGTGTTATCATTTTCATTAGTTTCAAAGTAGTTACTGAATTCTTTTGAGATTTCCTCCTTGACCCACTGTTTTTCTAAGAGTGTGTTGTTTGATTTCCTTATCTTGGTGCTAAATCTGGGTTTCTGGCCCTTGTAGATTTTCAGCTTCATTCCACTGTGGTCAGAGAAATTATTTGCTATGATTTCAATCTTTCTGAATTCATTGAGATTTTCTCTATGGCCTAGCATGTGGTCTATATTGGAGCATGATCCATGTGCACTTGAGAAGAATGTATAACCTGTTGTCTTTAGGTGTAATGTTCTGTATATGTCTATTAGGTCCAGCTCCTCTAATATACTGTACAAAGACTTTGTCTCTTTGTTGATACTCTTTTGAGATATTCTGTCCAAAGTTGATACTGGTGTATTAAAGTCCCCCACTATAACTATAGAGGCATCTATTCCTTCACTTATTTTTTTCCTCTGTTTTCCTCATGTATTTGGGGGCACCCTTGTTAGGAACATAATTGTTTTTCTTTCTTTCTTTCTTTTAATTGAAGTATATCATTCATACTGAACACACATAAACAATAAGTGTATAGTAAAGATCGTGACCTTACAAAATAGACATACATAACATCACATAGGGTTCTCATACATCACCCCTCCACCAACTCTTTGCATTGGTCTGAAACATTTGTTACAAACTGTACAAGAGAATCATCAAAATATTGCTACCAACTATATTCCTTATCTTATATTTGTTTTATTTTCCTCCAACCCATACTGTTTTTTAAATGAATTTACGTTACAGATATTGTGAAGTTGCAAAACAAACATACAGATGTGTAAATTTCCCATACAACTCCACACACTGGTGGGACATTTGTTACAGATTACGAGATAATATCATCAAACTATTACCAACAATCATGGTCCATAGCATACATTTTGCACACTTTTTCTATACATCTCCTTTATCAACACAGTATAGCTTGGCATTAATGCAAGAATATTATAGTATTGCTGTTAATCACAGTCTAGGTAACACCAATTGTAGTTTTCCCATGTTTCTCCATATTCCCTTCACCTGTAATAATGATGTATATCTGCTCTAGCTCACAGAAGGACTCCCTTGCATTTGTTCCCTTAACCACAATTCTCAATTGCCTCTGGGTTCACTGTGTTATTCAGTCCCTAGATTATTCTTTAGCTTTCTTTCTACTGACATTTACTTCCCCAGACTACTTTTTTCAGTCACCATCCCATTTACAAACCAGTTGTTACTCGGTATAATCTGCTACTATCAACTCTATCCATCTCCACATTTTTACAGTCAAGTTAATTAAATTTCTACATACATTAAGCATCCATAGATCTTCTTAACCCTCCTCTTATTTCCTTATAACCTTTACTCTAGGTTCTAATTCCATGGGTTTATTATTTGTATTTAGTTCATGTTAATGAGGCCATGCATTATTTGTCCTTTTGTGTCTGGCTTACTTTGCTTAGTATAATGTCTTCAAGACTCATCCATGTTATCACATATGTACCAATTTAATTTCTTCTTATTGCAGCATATTATTCCATCATACATACATATCACATTTTGTTTATCCATTCATTGGTGGATGGACACTTGGGTTGTTTCCATCTTTTGGCAATTGTGAGCAATGCCACTATGAACATTGGTGTGCAGGCATCTGTTTGTGTCATAGTTTTTGTTCTTCTGGATATATTCCTAGTAGGGCAATTCCTGGATCATACGGCAGTTCTATCTTTAGCTTCCTGAGGAGCTTCCAAATGGTCTTCCACAGATGCTGCATCATTTTACACTCCCACCAACAGTGAGGTAGTGTTCCTGTCTCTCCACATCCTCTCCAGCACTTACTGTTGTCTGTTCTTTTAATAATGGCCATTCTTTGTGGTGTTAGATGATATCTTATTGTTGTTTTAATTCTCATTTCCTTAATAGCTAGTGATGTGGAATATTTTTTCATGTGCATTTTGGCCATTTGTATTTCCTCTTTGGAGAAATGTCTATTTAAATCTTTTGTCCATTTTTTAATTGTATTGCTTGCCCTTTTATTGTTGAGTTTTATGATCTCTTTATATAAAACAGATATCAAAACCTTATCAGATAACTAGTTCCCAAATATTTTCTCCCATTGACTGGGCTGCATTTTCACCTTCTGGATGAAGTCCTTTGAATCACAGAAATGTTGAAATTTGAAGAGGTACCACTTATCCATGATTTCTTTTGTTGCTCATGCTTTTGGTGTAAGGGTTGAGACTCTACCACCTACCACCAGGTCTTGAAAATATTTCCCTACATTTTCTTCTAAGAGCTTTATTGTACTTCTTTTTATATTTGTCTTTGATCCATTTTGAGTTAATTTTTGTATAAGATGTGAAGCAGGGGATTTCTTTCTTTCTTTTGCCTATGAATATCCAGTTCTCCCAATACCATTTTTTGAATAAACTGTTCTTCCCCAACTGGAAGGACTTGACAGGCTTGTCAAAAATCATTTGGCCATAGATGTGAGGGTCTATTTCTGAACCATCAGTTCAGTTCCATTGGTCTATGTGTCTATCTTTGTGCCAGTACTATTCTGTTTTTATCACTGTAGCTAGGTAATATGATTTAAAGTCTGGAAGTGAGAATCCTCCAACTTCATTTTTCCTTTTTAAGATGTTTTTGGCTATTCAGGGCCTCTTACCCGTCCAGATAAATTTGATAATTGTGTTTTCCATTTGCTTAGGAAATATGGGTGGAATTTTTATTGGGATTGCATTGAATCTGTATATCAATTTGGGTAGAATTGACATCTTAATGATATTTGGTCTTCCAATCCGAGAGCATGGAATGTTCTTCCAATTATTTAGATCTTTTTCAATTTCTTTTAGCAATGCATTATAGTTTTCCAAATCAAAGTGCTTTATATCCTTGTGTAAGTTTATTCCTAAATATTTGATTCTTTTAGTTGCTATTGTAAATGCAATTTTTCCTGACTTCTTCCTCATATTGTGCATGATTAGTGTATAGAAACACCACTGATTTTTGCATATTGATCTTGTATCCTGACACTCTGCTGAAACCATTTATTAGCTCTAGCAGCTTTGTTGTAGATTTCTCAGGATTTTCTAGGTACACAATCATATCATCTATGAGTAGTGAAAGTGTTAGTTCTTCCTTTCCAATTTGGATGTGTTTTATTTCTTTTTCTTGTCTGATTGCTCAAGCTAGAACCTCTAACACTATATTGAACAACTGTGGTGACAGTGGGCTGCCTTGTCTGTCCCTGATTTCAATGGGAAAGCTTTAGTTTTTCACTATTGAGTACAATTTTTGCTGTGGGTTTTCATATATGGCCTTTATCATGTTGACAAAATTTCCTTCAGTTCCTATTTTTGTAGTATTTTTCTCAAAAAGGGATGCTGTATTTTGCCAAATGCCTTTTCTACATTAATTGATAAAATCATGTGATTTTTCTTCCTTGATTTATTAATGTAGTGTGTTATGCTGATTGATTTTCCTGGGTTGAATCAGCCTTGATTCAAAACCCACTTGATCATGATGGATAATTATTTTAATGTGTTCTTAGATTCGATTAGCAAGTGTTTTATTGGGGATTTTTGCATTTGTATTCATTAGAGAAATGGGTCTGTAATTAACTTTTTTTGTAATATCTTTATCTGGTTTGGGTATTAGGGTGATATCAGCTTCATAGAATGTGTTTGATAGTGTTCCTTCTTGTTGAATTTTTTGGAAGAGCTTGAGTAAGATTGGCATTAAATCTTCTTTGAATGCTTGATAGAACTCACCTGTGAAACTATCTTGTCCTGGGCTTTTCATTTTGGGGAGCTATTTCATGACTGTTTCAGTTTCTTGTGATTGGTTTGTTGAGATCTTCTATTTCTTCTAGTGTCAGAGTAGGTTGTTTGTACATTCCTAGGAAGTTTTCATTTCATGTACTTTGTCTAGATTTTTAGCATAAGGTTGTTCATAGTATCATTTTATGTTCTCCCTTATTTCTGTGGGATCAGTAGTAAGGTTCCTTTTTTAATTTTTATTTCATTTATTTGCATCTTGTCTCTTTTTTTCTTAGTCAGTCTAGCTAATGGTTTGTTGATTTTGTTAATCTTGAAGAACCGATTTTTGTTTTTGTTAATTTTTTCCTTTTTTGTTGTTCTCAATTTCATTTATTTCTGCTCTGATCTTTGTTATTTTATTCCTTCTACTTGCTTTAGGATTAGTTTGTTGTTCTTTTTCTAGTACCTCCAGCTGTGTAGTTAGGTCATTGATTTTACCAATTTCTTCTTTTTTAATGTAAACATTCAGGGCTATAAGTTTTTCTCTCAACACTGCCTTTGCAGCATCCCATAGGTTCTGATATGTTGTATTCTCATTGTCATTCATCTCAAGATATTTATTGATTTCTCTTGAAATTTCTTCTTTGACCCACTGATCATATAAGAATGTGTTGTTT
Source organism: Dasypus novemcinctus (assembly GCF_030445035.2). Classification (NCBI taxonomy): domain Eukaryota; kingdom Metazoa; phylum Chordata; class Mammalia; order Cingulata; family Dasypodidae; genus Dasypus; species Dasypus novemcinctus. The sequence goes on along the minus strand of NW_027261977.1, from coordinate 2,204,532 downwards.
AATCTCCATATATATGTGAATTTCTCTTTACTTGCCACTTGTTGATTTCCAACTGTACTCCATTATGATCAGAGAAAGTGCTTTGTATAATTTCAATTTTATGGAATTTATTGAGATCTGCATTGTGTCCCAACATATGGTCTATCCTGGAGAAAGATCCATGAACTCTTGAAAAGAATGTATATCCTGCGGTTTTGGGGTGCAATGTTTTATATATGTCTATTAGGTTTAGTCCATTTATCATATTATTCAAACTCTCTGTTTCTTTATTGATCTTCTGCCCAGATGCTCTAACCAATGCTGAGAGTGGTGTTCTGAAGTCTCCAACTATTATTGTAGAGATGTCTATTTCTTCATTCAGTTTTCCTAGTGTTTGCCTCATGTATCTTGGGGCATCCTGGTTAGGTGCATATATATTTATGATTGTTATTTCTTCCTGCTGAATTACCCCTTTTATTAATATGTAATGTCCTTCCTTCTTCCTTGTCTCTAATAACAGTTTTGCTTTTAAAGTTTGTGTCACCTGATAAAAATATACCTACTCCGGCTTTTTTTTTTTTTTTTTTTTTTTTGGTTACTGCATGTGTGGAATATCTTATTCCAACCTTTCACTTTCAGTTTACTGGTATGCTTGGGTCTAAGTTGAGTCTCTTGCAGACAATGTAATGTTGACTTATATTTTCTTATCCTTTCTGCCTGTCTGTGTCTTTGATTGGGGAGTCTAATCCATTAATATTTAATGTTATTACTGTAAAGGCAGTTCTTATTTCATCCATTTTGATCTTTGCATTTTGTCCGTCATTTTATATTTGACACTTCTAGTTACTGGTACTGATTCAGTTATTTCTAGACTCTCTTCCAGGCCTCTCTCACCTGTCTTTTCTTTTCAGGTTGTAACACTCCTTTTAGTATTTATTGCAAAGCTGTTTTTTTGTTATAAACTCTCTCAGTTTCTGTTTATCTGTAAATATTCTAATCTCACCCTCATTTTTAAAGCATAATTGATTTATATTCTTTCATGTTCAAAGATCATCCCCTTCACTAATATGAAGGTTCCATCTCTCTATCTCACAATTGTTTTGCATCTAAAGCCTATTTTGTCTGATATTGAAGTAGCTGCACCTTCCCTTTTTTGTTTATTTTTTGCCTGTAAGATTGTTTTCCAGCCAATCACTTTCGACTTCCTTGAATCCCTGGGTCTAAGATGGGTTCCCTGTAGACAGCATATAGATGGGTCATATTTTCTTACCCAATCTTCCAGTCTGATTCTCTTGACAGGTCAGTTTAATCCTTTAACCTTCAGTGTTATTATTTTCAAGGAATTACTAATATTAGCCATATATTCTTTGGATTTGTGTTTGTATATTTTATTTGTTTTTCTCTTTTTGTCTGTTTATTGCTCTTACACTCTCTACCAACTCTGTCTCTCCTGTTTTTTTCATTCCTCCTGCAGAACTCCCTGTAATGTTTCCTGATGGGCAGGTTTCTTCCTGGCATACTCTCTTAGTTTCTGTTTATCTTAGAATATTTTGAACTCTGCATCATTTTTGAATGCTAGATTAGCTGCATAGAGTATTATTGGTTGGACTTTTTTTCTTTTAGCACCTTGACAATGTCATACCACTGTCTTCTTGGCTCCATGATTTCAGATGAGAAATCAACACTTAATCTTATGGACCCTCCAATATGGGCAAAATGGGCAGTGTGGGAAGTAGAACTTATGGTAACCCCTTATATTTTTATGTAGCATTTATGTGATCTAAATATAATTTTTAAAAACCTATGAGTTTCAGAAGGGTCAGATGACCCATTCATTAATGTGTTACAGTCATTGCAATTGCTGAACACATTTTGGAGCATTGCCACTAAGCATGAATTATAGTTTATGTTTTAGTTTACACTCTCTTCTATGAAATTCTGTAGAGTGTGGCAACATATATAGTGACGGTTTGGAGTGTGCTGCACTTCCTGAACATGTACATCTATCTCACTCAACTGGTTTGGGAAGTTTTCAGACACTATTCCCCCAACACCGCTCTTGTCCCCTTTCCCTTCTCCTCTCCTCTGGGATGCCTATAATATGTCTGTTGTGTGTTTTGTGTTGTCATTCAAATCCCTTAGACCCTCCTGGATTTTTTCTTTTTTTTATGTTTGATTTCAGATTTACTGTTTTCCACATTTACAATTTTCCAGATTTAATTCTTTTCTCTGCCTGTTCAAGTCTGCTTTTATTTACTGAGAGTGTATTTTTGATTGTGCCATTCATCACCATTTTACCCATTATATTTTGGGGTATGTACAATTTATTCAGTATGCTCTCCAAGTGTTTTCTTAATATCATTAAACCCTTTCTTCACTTCACTAAGTTGGTCCATGACATTTCCTTGGATAGCTTTAATTACTCGTTTGATGTCCTGCTTCTTTTGCTCTTTTTAATTTGTTCATTTGACTGGGTCATGTCTTCCTGTTTTTTTTGTTATGGTTTGATATTTTTGTTGCTGCCTGGTCATCATTTTATCTTTTTTTCTTCTTTCTTCTTTAAAAATGTTGCCTTGAAATATGAGGTCCCCATATGCCCCTCACCCCCCTCAACCCACTCCTCCCAACTCTTTGATCATTGTGGCACATTCATTGCATTTGGTGAATTCATTTTGGAGCACAGCTGCACCATATGGATAGTTGTTTACATTGCTATTGACACTCTTTCCTAGTCCTCCCAGTCCACACTGTGGGCTATGATAGCACATACAATGTCCAGCATCTATCCCTGCAGTACCACCCAGAACAATTCCAAGTCCTGAAAATGCCCCCACATCATATCTCTTCTTCCCTCTCCCTACCCTCAGCATCTACCATGGTCACTTTCTCCACATCAGTGCTACATTTTTTTCTATTACTAATCACAATAGTTCCATAGTAGAATATCAGTAAGTCCGCTATAATCCATACTTTATTCCTCCATCCTGCGGACCCTGGGATGGTTATGTCCACTCATCCTGTTTCAAGAGTGGGCTTAGATTCCTCATGGATGATGGATGCAATTCTGCTGTTTTCAGTTGTAGGCACTCTTGGTTCTCTGGTGCGGTGGTTGACCATCTTCACCTTCCTGTTAGCTGAACAGGGTAAATCCAATAAACCAGACGGTAGGAGTTGCAAGTCTGCTGTCTGTCACATGGACAGTCCAGAGATTCAGATCCTCTGGGTATGTATTAAACCCCAGCACCAACTACAGTTCTGGTAAACGTAATAGGAGAGGCTTGTGAAAAAAAGATCACATCTGAGTCCAGCTCCATCACACAGAAACAAACTCCAAAGAAGGGCCAACTGACATGGCACTGAACTCCATCTGCCATGACCATAGAACCTGTGGGTCTCTGTAGTCCTCAGAAGAACCAATACTCGGGGTTGTATCTACTTTATCTGTTCTTTGATACTTTGTTCTTATTATTCTAGTTCTTTGTTGTTGCCTATGTTCTCTTGAAGGAAAAATGTTAGGACCAGGAAAAGCAGAAGAGGTAAGAAAAGAGAAGAAAAATGTGTAACAGTAATATTGATAGTAAAAGTTACCAGAAGTACCATATAAGACCTAGGAGGATGGATAGTAAACTCATGTAGGCAGTGTAGTGTTATAGAATAAAAAAGTGGTGTACATTTTATTACCAAATCCAATGGATGTGCCAGGATGATGGGAACGAGTGTTGTTGGGGGGGGGGAGAGGGGGGGTGGGGGGGTGGGGTTGAATGGGACCTCACATATATATTTTTAATGTAATATTATTACAAAGTCAATAAAAAATAAAAAAATTAAAAAAAAGAGAAAAGGGGAAAACAGTTACCACTTAAGAGTTGTCTACCTCTTTTGTCTGAGAGTATTTGAATAATGTTCACCCAAATTGTCACATGCATCAGGACCTCATTCCATCTTCAAGATGAACTTTTCTATTAGATGTGTCTACCACATTTCATTTCTATACATAGAACTCAGAAAGATAGGTGGAATTTTCCCATCTTTTGGCAATAAAGAATAATGCCACTATGAATATGTAAGAGCATGTGTCGGTCCTTGTCTCTGTTTTCATCTCTTCTGGGTATATACCTCATAGCTCTATTGACAGATCATATGAGAATTCTATACTTAGATCCCTTAGGCATTAACAAACAGTCTTTCACAGTGGCTGCATTCCCAGCAGCAGTAAATGAAAGTTATTATTTCTCCACATCTTCTCCAACACATAGTTTTCTATTTTTAAAACAGTAGCTTTTATTTTAGATGTGAAATAATATGTCATTTTTGTTTTGATTTGCATTACCTATTAGCTAGTGAGTTTGAACAGTTTTTCATGTGTTGTATACCATTTGTATTTCCTGTTGGGAAAATGTCTAAAATGTAATTTAACCATTTAAATTTTTTGGTCTTTTTATTATTGAGTTGTATCATTTCTTTATATATTATTGATACTGAATCCTTATCAGCTATTTGATTTCCAAATGTTGTCCCCAAGGCATAGGTTACTGCTTTTAGTTTTCTGGACAAAAGTGCTTTAGAATTTAAACGTTTGTAACATTGGGGAGGTCAAATTTATCTATTTTTTTAATCGATTGTAATTTTGGTGCAAAGTCTGAGAAACTACTAACTACCCCAAGATCTTAAAGATGCTTCCCCACTTTTTTATAGGAGTTTTATGGTTCTGGTTGTAATATTTTGGTTTTTGATTAAGTTTTAATTCAATTTTTTGGTAAGGTGTAAGATAAGTGTTCTCTTTCATTCTTTTGGACATAGATATCTTTCTTTCAGCACCATTTATTGAAGAGACTATTCTGTCCCAGTTGATGTAGCAGCCTTGCCAAGTGTCCATTGGCCATAGGTGTGAGTTTCTATTTATGAACTCATTATTCCATTCAATTCATCAATAAATCTATCTCTATACAAATCTACTATAGATTTGTAACATGCTATAAAGTCTGAAAGTGTGAGTCCTACAACTTGATTCTTCTTTTTCAAGATTTTTTGGCTATTTGGACCACTTACCCTTCCATAAAATTTTATAAATAACTTTTCCATTCTGCAACCCTGACCGTTGGAACTTTGTGATTTTGTGTAATCTCTAAATCAATTTGTGTAGAATTGGAATCTTAATGTTTCTTAGTTTTCCAATCCATGGACATGGAATGTCCTTCCATTTATTCAGGTCTGTGATTTCTCCTGGTAATGTCTGGTAGGTTTCTGTGTAGAAATATTTTATATCCTTATTTAAGTTTTTTTCTTAGATATTTAATTTTTTTTCTATTTTTTCTTAGTTGTCTCTTAAGATTGGTCATTATTACTGCATGGAAAACAGATACAGATTTTTGAGTGTTGAGATTGTATTCTGCAACTGTGGTGAACTCATTTATTAATAAAGTTCTAGATGTAGGTTTTGTAGATGTTTTTGTAGATCTTATAGATTTGGGATACTTTCTACATATAGAATATATAAAGTCATCGGCAAATCGTTGTTTATTTTCTCCGTCCTTTCAAATTTGAATGTCGTTTTTCCCTTGCCTAACTGCTTTGGTAGAACTCCTATGACAATATTGAAAAACGAAGTAGAGTCTGGGGGCATACTAGTCTTGACCCATAACTTAGAGATAGGTTACACTCTCTCATCATTGAATATCATTGATGTTAGCTGTGAGTTTCTCATATATGCCCTTTTTCATGTGCTGAACTTTCCTTCTATTACAATCATTTGAGGAACTTTTATTTAAAAAAGATATTGGATATTGTTAAATTTCTTTTCTATGTTAATCATGGTGATCATGTAATTTCCTCCTTTAATTTGTTAATTAATTTTCTTGAGGTAAACCACTTTGCAGGCCTGGAATAAAAAACATTTGGCTATGGTATATAATTGTTTTATGGTGCTATTGGATTAGATTTGTAAGTATTTTCTTGAGGATATTACATCTATTTTCATAAAATAAATATTTCTTTAATTTTCTTTCTTGTGGTTTCCTTATCTGCCGTTGGTGTTAGGGATATGTTCACTTCAGAATGAGATAGGTATTTTTCCCTCCTCATTTGTTTTTGAAAGTTGGAGCAAGATTTATATTATCTCTTCTTGAAATGATTGAATTCACCTGGAATATCATCTGCTCATGAGCTTTACTTTGCTGAATTTTGATGGCTGATTCAATCTTTGTGTTTCCAATTTTTCTATTGAGGACTTCTATTCCATTTAGAGTCAGTGTTCATTGTTCATCTGTATCTAGAATATGATCCATTTCATTCACATTGTCTAATTTATTGGTATACATTTGTTCTTTTCTTTTGTCTTTATTTATTTTTTAATATTACATTAAAAAATATGAGGTCCCCATATATCCCCCTACCCCCTTCAACCTACTCCTCCCCCCATAGCAATAATCTCCTCCATCATGAGACATTGAATGTATTTGGTGAATATATCTCTGAGTACCGCTGTGCCTCATGGTCAATGGTTCACATGAAAGCCCACATTCTCCCACGTTCAATCCAGTGGGCCACAGGAGGACATACAATGTCTGGTAACTGTCCCTGCAGCATCACCCAGAACAACTCCAAGTCCTGAACACGTCTCCACATCTCCTCTTTTCCTCCCATTCCCCACACCCAGCAGCCACCATGGCCACTTTCTTCACACCAATGCCACATTTTCTCTGATTACTACTAATCACAATAGTTCATGAATAGAATATCAGTAAATTCATTCTAATCCATATTCTATTCATCCTGTGGACCTTGGAATGTTTGTGTACACTCCATATCTATATCAAGAGGGGGTTTATTTTCCACATGGATGCTGGATGTAATCATCCTGCTTTAAGTTATAGGCACACTTGGCTACATGGTGTGGTGGTTGACCTTCTTCAACTCCATGTTTGCTGAGTGGGGTAAGTCCAATAAACCAGAGGGTAGGAGCCGAAGTCTGTTGAGGCTCAGGGCTTGGCTATCACATAGTCAGTCCAGAGATTCAGGTCCCCTAGGTATATATTAAACCCCAGCACCAACTACAGTTCTGGTAAATGTAACAGGAGAGGCTTGTGAACAAAGATCCCATCTGAGTCCAGCTCCAACACACAGAAACACAAACTCCAAAGTAGCACCAACTGACATGGCACTGAACTCCATCTGCCATGACCCTTAGAACCTGTGAGTCCGTAGTCCTCAGAAGAATGAATACCCAGGGTTGTATCTACTTTATCTGTCCCTGGACTCTGCTGAGGTGTGCATAAGGGCAATGCCTCTGATAACCTCCTGGCACTTTTTTGGAGATTCATAGCCATATAAATTCATTTGTCTTTTCCATTTCCCCCTTAATTCAGGTCAAAAAGCATTTTTAACTCCTGGTATGATATGTAGACTGAGATATTCTGCCAGCCCGAGTTGATCCTTTTATTCAAGATCATTTTCTAGTTACATCACCAGCTGGTACTTGGTAGTAATCCCTCAGCACCAGGTAGGCTCATCCCCAGGAGTCATGTCCCATGCAGGGGGAAGGCAGTGCATTTACATGCTGAGTTTGGCTTCAAGATTGGCCAAATATGAGCAACACAGAGGCTCTCAGGAGGTAACTCTTAGGCAATCTGCAGTCTAGGCCTTGTTCTTATTTCAAGTGCACAGACTCACAAGCATAGTCATTAGTATCAAGGGTTCATTGTTGGACCTTCATTTTTTGGGGTCTTTGACATTGTACTTGGGGATTGTTGCTGTTCCTTTTAGGGACTGTGATAGAGCTCCCCTGGCTAGGAACTCAGCACTCCCTCAGTTGTTGTTTTCAATTGTGTCCACTATGAAAATATTCAAACATATTTTTGTACCCTGGATATATGCCCTGTAGATCTCCCTGCCAACCATGTGTCACCTGTCAATAACATCCCACACCAGTATTCTTCCCCTGCCATTGTTGAACCTCTCTGTGATCCAAAACTGTGTGAAAAGTGAGTCCAATATATTGCCAGGTTCCCTTAATAGTAAAATGGAATATAAAAATGCGTTTAAAGGTTAGATATAGAATACATATTAATTTGGAAAAATTATGGTAAAAATAAATTGGTGTATCAAAAATTTAAAAATGCAAAAGCCTTGTTTTATATTTTGCCTTCCATCACTCTAGTAAGTGTTGCCCTGTATGCAAATGGGCAAGGCAACTACTTCCGTCTTTTCCACAGTGTCTGCATCCTATCTTTTTCTTTTCTTATTCTAATTATTAAATATATCTTCACAAGAGTTTTAAATCACAGTAATTCATAAATACAATACACAGTACTCCCACATATCCAACATAAAACCTTTTCCCTTCCACAGCAATAATCTTTTTTTCATATTCATGCTATATTTACTGAAACTGATGTACAGATATTGAGAAAATATCTTTCAAACAAGGTAAGATTTGTGTTTACATTGTGGTTTATATTTTAGACTATGCAATTTCCTAAATTTTTAGTTATCTTATGTTTTACATTATGATTTACATTTTAGCCTATCTGCCCCTATATATTTTTGGTGTTAATTTACATGTCTTATATCTATCCTTGCGTCCTCTTGTGAAGCACTTCTATTGGTCACACAGTGACATTGGTTCCACCTATTCAATACCTCTTTCCTCCTCCTCTTAGGGCCCACAATGACAGTCAGTCTTCATTGCTTGAAGGGCCATGTTCAGTGACACTTGCAACAGTGTTGTGAGCTTGACATGCTCAACTGCCCAAATGCACTGGGAGCCACAATTTCTCTTGAGAGATACAATTCACTCTATTTGATGGCATCAGTCCTCCCCAGGATGTGGGTATACCTTCACTCTCATTATATGGTCTCTATCCAATGATATAACCCACTGTGGCAAAATGAACATTTACATATTCCCTAGGAGCCTGTCCTGCATCAGATTATTCCCTTTAAGCATCTTAGACAGGTAACTTTCCTTATCATATTTTTGAAAAGCATTATAGTCTCAACCAAATACCTGACAATCTCCTATGTTTGTATATTGCTCCACCCTCCCTCCCAATTTCTTGGGCAATATTACCCATCCACCCATCCCTAGCCACCCTCAAGGCCACAAACCCCACCCAAAGGTAACCCTATGCCCCCATTTTATTCCTTCCTTGTACAAATACTTACCTCCAGCTTATAGATTTCACCCATATAGGTGTCAGCTTACATTCTTTCTCTACCCCTAATTTCCTGTACGCCTATCATCCAGACTATAGCTCTCTGAGGCAGTTTGGTTTACTTTTTTCATATCAAAGAGGTCATGTAGTATTTGTCCTTCAATGCCTGGGTTGCTTAATGCAACATAAGGTTCTCAAGATTCATTCATGTTATCACGTGTGTTTTTAGTGTATTTGTTCTTAAATTGAGTAGTATTCCATTGTATGTATATACCACATTTTATTTATCCATTCATCTGTTGGTGGGCATTTGGATTGATTCCAACTTTTGGCAATTGCAAACAATGCTGCTATCAACACTGCTGCGCATATATCAGTTTGCATCCTTGTTCTCAGTTCTATTGGGTATATACCCAGCAGTGGAATTGCTGGTCATATGGCAAATCTATGGTTAGTTTTTTGAGAAACCACCAAACTGCCTCCAGAATGGTTGGCTCCTTCTGCATTCCCACCAGCAGTGGATGAGTGTTCCCATTCCTCCACATCCTTTCCAGCATTAGTAGTCTTCTTTTTTCATTTTCATTACTGCCAATCTTATGGCAGTAAGAGGGTACTCATTGTAGTTTTGATTTTCATTTCCCTAATAGCTAGAGATTTGGAGCATTTTTTCATGTGCTTTTTAGCCATTTGTATTTCTTCTTTGGAGAAGTGTCTGTTTAAATCTTTTTCCCATTTTTAAAATGTTTTTTTTTTTGTCATTTTATTTTCAAGATATATGAGTTCTTTATATATGTAGGTTATAAGTCTCCATCCGATATATGGTTACCAAATATTTTCTCCCATTGTGTAGGCTCTCTTCGCACTTTCTTAACAAACTCCTTTGAGGTGCAGAAGGCTTTAATTTTGAGGAAGTCCCATTTACCTATTTGTTCTTTTGCTGCTCGTGCTTTTGGTGTGAAGTTCATGAAGCCATTTCCTATCACAAGTTCTTGTATATTCTTCCATACTCTGCTTTCCAAAGTCTTTATGGTCTTGGCTATTATATTTAGGTCTTTGATCCAGCTTGAGTTGATTCTTTTATAAGGTGTGAGATGGTAATCCTCTTTCATTGTTTTACCTATGGATATCCAGTTCTCCAGGCACAATTTTCTGAATAGGCCATTCTCTCCCTGTTGAGAGGCTTTGGTGGCTTTATTGAATATTATATGACTATATATATGTGGATCTGTATCAGAACTCTCAATTCGGTTCCATTGGTCAGTGTGTTTCTCCTTGTGCCAAAACCATGCTGTTTTCACTACTGTAGCTTTGTACTATGTTTTGAAGTCAGGTGGTGTGATTCCTTCAATTTTGTTTTTCTTTTTCAATATGTCTTTGGCTACTCTGGGCCTCTTTCCTTTCCAAATAAATTTCATAGCTAGTTTTTCTAGTTCCTTAAAGAATGCTGTGCTGATTTTTATTGGCATTGTATTGAATGTTAGGTAAGTGTTGATAAGATAGACATCTTAATAATATTTAGTCTTCCTATCCATGAACAGGGAATATTCTTCCATTTATTTATGTCTTCTTTGATTTCCTTGAAGAGTCTTGTGTAGTTCTCTGTGTATAAGTTTTTTTTACATCTTTAGTTAAATTTTTTCCTTGGTATTTGATTTTTTTCATTGACTATTATAAATGGTATTTGTTTCTTGATTTCCTCCTGAGCTTGCTCAATACTGGTGTACAGAAATGCTACTGAATTTTACACAGTGATCTTACAACATGCGACTTTACTAAACTCATTTATGAGTTCTAGAAGCTTTGTTGTAGATCTCTCAGGGTTTTCTATGTATAACATCACATCATCTGCAAATAATGAAATTTTGACTTCTTCCTTTCCAATTTGAATGCCTTTTATATCTGGTTCTTGCCTCAATGCTCAAGCAAGTACTTCAAAGACAATGTTAAAAAGAAGGGGAGAGAGTGGACATCCTTGTCTTGTTCCTGATCTTAGAGGGAAGCATTTTAGGATTTCACCATTGTAAACGATGTTGGCTGTCAGGTTTTCATATATACTCTTTACCATGTTCAAAAAATTTCCCTTTATTCCAATATTTTGCAGTGTTTTTATCAAGAAAGTGTGCTGTATTTTGTCAAATGCTTTTTCTGCATCTATAGATAAATTCAGGTGATTTTTTTCCCTCAATCTGTTTATATAATGTTTTACATTTATTGATTTTCTTATGTTGAACCATCTTTGCATACCCTACTTTGTCATGGTGTATAAATCATTTAGTGTGTTGTTGAATATGGTTAACATGTATTTTGTTGAGGATTTTTGTGTCTAGGTTCTTTAGATAAATTGGTCTGTAATTTTCCTTTCTTGTGGTGTCTTTGTTTGGCTTTGGTAGTAGGGTAATGTTGGCATCATAGAATGAGTTAGGTAATATTCCTACTGTTTCACTTTTTGGAAGAGTTTCAGCAAGATTGGTGTTACTTTTTTCGGGAATGTTTTGTAGAATTCACCTGTGAAGCCATCTGGCCCTGGGTTCTTCTTAATTGGGAGGTTTTAAATGACTGATTCTATCTCTTTACTTGTGATTGGCTTGTTGAGATCATCAATTTCTTGTTTAGTCAGTGTAGGCTGCTTATGTGTTTCTAGGAATTTGTCCATTTCCTCTGAATTGTCATTTTTGTTGGAATATAGTTTTTCAAAGTATCCTCTTATGATAGTCTTTGTTTCTGTGCAGTCAGTGTTAATATCTCCTTTCTCACTTCTTATTTTGTATATTTGCATCTTCTCTCTTTTTTTCTTTGTTAGTCTAGCTAAGGATTCTCAATTTCATTGATCTTCTCAAAGAACCAGCTCTTGGTTTTGTTTATCTTTTCAAGTGCTCTCATTTTCTATTTTATTTACTTCTGTTCTTATCTTTGTTATATCTTTCTTTCTTCTTCCTGTGGGGTTACTTTGTTTTTGTTTTTTTTTTTTACTAGTTACTCCAAATGTGCAGTTCGTTCTTCACTTTTTGGTCTTCCTTTTTTTTTAATGTATGAACTTATGGGTATAAATTTCCCTCTCGGTACTGCTTTTGATGCATCCCATAAGTTTTGGTATGTTGTGTTATCATTATCATTAGTTTCAAGATAGTTATTAATTGCTTTTGAGATTTTCTCTTTGACCCACTGTTTTCCTAAGATTCTGCTGTTTAATTTCCATATCTTGTTGTGAAATATGGGCTGGTTTCTGGCCCTTGCAGATTTCCAACTTCACTCCACTGTGGTCAGTGATATTATTTTGTATGATTTTGATCTTTCTGAATTCATTGGGCCTTTCTTTGTGGCCTAACATATGGTGTATCTTGGAATATGCTCCATGTGCACTTGAGAAAAATGTATATCTTGCTGTCTTCAGGTATAATGATTTGTATATGTCTATTAGATCTAGCTCCTCTAATATACTGTTCAAACTTTTTGTTTCTTTAGTGATTCCCTTTTGAGATGATCTGTCCAAAGTTGATAGTGATGTATTAAAATCTCCCACTATAATTGTAGAGGCATCTATTCTTTCACTTAGTTTTTCCAGTTTTTGCCTCACATATTTACAGGCAGCCTTGTTAGGAGCATAAATATTTATGATTGTTCATTCTTCTTGAGAGACTGTCCCTTTCACAAATAAGTAGTATCCTTCTTTATCTGTCACAATTGTTTCACATTGAAAGTCTATTTTGTCTGATGTTAATATCACTACTCCTGCCTTTTTTTGGCTATTGTTTGCTTGTAATATTGTTTTCCGACCATTCACTTTCAGCTTCCATGAATCCCTGGGTCTAAGATGTGTTTCTTGTAGACAGCATATAGATGGGTCATATTTCCTTATCCAATGTCCCAGTTTGAATCTTTTCATTGGTGATTTTAATCCATTGACATTCAGTGTTATTACTTTCAAGGAATTATTTATGTTAGCCATATTTTGTTTGGACTTGTGTTTTTTCATATTTTATTTGTTTTCTCCTTCTTTTTTGTCATTTTTGTTGCTCTTACACTGTCCTCCAACTCTGCCTCTCCTGTTTTTTCCTTTCTTCTGGCAGAACTCCCTTTAGTATTTCTTGAAGGGCAGGGTTCTTGTTGGCATGCTGTTTTAATTTCTGTTTATCTGTGAATATTTTGAACTCTCCATCATTTTTGAATGCTAGTTTAGCTGGGTAGAGTATTCTTGGTTGGAATTTTTTTTCCTTTAGTACCTTGACTATATCATACCACTGCCTCTTGCCTCTAGGGTTTCAGATGAGAAATCAGCACTTAATCTTATGGAACCTCCCTTGTATGTGATGGTTTTCTTTTCTCTTGCTGCTTTTAGAATTTTCTCTTTGTCTTGAGCATTGGATAACTTGACAAGTATATTTCTTGGGGTGGGCCTGTTGGGATTTATGATGTTTGGGTTGTATTGTGCTTCCTGGATATGTATGTTCATATCTTTCAGTAGATTTGGGAATTTTTAGCCATTATTTCCTTCAACATTCCTTCTGTCACCTTTCCCTTCTCTTCTCCTTCGGCGATGCCTATAATACATATGTTCATGCATTTTGCATTGTCATTCAGGTCCCTAAGTCCTAGCTAGATTTTTCCTATCTTCTTATCAATCAGTTCTACTATCTCTTTGATTTCAGATGTACTGTGTTCCACCTCACTAATTCTCTCCTCTGCCTTTTCTAATCTGCTGCTATTTCCTGAGAGTGTATTTTTGATTTCTTTAATATGGAGTTCATCACCAACATATCTGTTATCTTTTTGCATATGTCTTCAATTTCCTCTCCAATTGTTTTCTTCATATTGTTAATCTCTTCCTTTACTTCATTAAGTTGGTCTCCAATTTTTGTATTGAGATCTTTAATTACTTGTCTGATGTTCCACTCCTTTTCCAGGTTTTTATTTTGTTCTTTGGATTCAGCCATGTTTTCCTGATTATTGGTTTGGTTTGTATTTTTTTGTTGCTGTCTAGTCATCATTTTTTCTTGATGTGTTTAATCAGTTCCTTAGCTTCTTGGTCTAGTCTTGGGGATTAATTAGTTGTCGTTCTTGTGTGTTATGTCTTCTCTTTGTCACTTTGTTCTTTCTCTATTTTCTTGTTGCTGGCTAAGTTCACTTTGAAGGAAATTATTAAGGCAGGGAAAGCAAAATGAGCAAGAAAAGAAAATGTTTAAAGTAGTATTGGTAATAAATGTTAATAGAGCAACAATGTGAGATTTTGGAGAATGGATATTAGACTCATGTAAGTTGTGTAGAGTTATAGCAGTAAATAGAGTACCTATAATGAGATATGCAACTGAATATGGGGACAATATAGTATGAATTAAAAATCCAGTGTTTTCATGAGAGAGGGAAAGAGAAAAGAAAGACAATGATGTCAAGAGTGGATAAAAGACAGAAAACCAAACAAATGTTTTAGAAATTAAAAGTCAGTCAATTTGTGGGCCAAAGAAAGGGAGGTGGATGTAAGAGAAACAGTAGAAGATGGAGGATAGCAAGATGTGGGGGAAAGGGGATAGTGTAAGTGGCCAAAATCAATTCACACAGAAAAGAGGAAATGGTGGATGAGGAAACACAGACAATCTGAAGTGCTCCCTGCAGCCCCTATTATACAAATAAAATAAAATAAAATAAAACAAGAAGAAAAGCAGAGAAAAGAAAAAGAGGAGAAGGAAAAAAGTGGTGGGCAAAGAAAAGGGAGGGAAACAAACAAGAAAAATAAAAGGAAAACTAAAACTAAATAAATGAAAAAGGACCTTGGGGGAGAAAATGGGAGAAAATACCAGGAGATAATGCAATATTAGCAAACAAGAAAAAAAATGAAAAAAATGAGAAAAGAAAAAAACACCAACACCAAGGGCAGGATAATCAAGAACCTCAGATGGACCTCAGAGCACAGTGGATTCAGGGATAGGAAGTCTGTGATATTGCAGACTCAAAGAGTGTGAGTCTCTGGAGCATGGGCCACCAGGATTTAGGGGACACAGACCTGGGAACCACACATCTGGTTAACAGGTGGCCTGCAAGGGCTGCAGCACAACACAGCCTTCAGGCATCCCCACACCTGGGTGCCAGCCCTAGTGGGAGGGGTCCCACCCACAAACTCTTTACCTCCATGTCAGAAACCCAAAATTCCACCTCTCACAACAATCTCTTCTGTCACTGTCTCACCAAATCAACATCCAGACACCCTCTGCCCTGCAAGCCTCCAAAACAGCCTGCTGGGGGCGCTGCTGCACTACAAAGTGTTTAGGGGCTGCTTCGGATGGGCTGCCAGCCCTAGGGATGGGGCTCTAGCCAGAACCTCTGACCTCTGAGACAGAAACCCAATATTCCACCTCTCACCAAAATCTCCTCCGTCACTGTCTCACCAAATTGACTTCCAGACACCTCCTGCCCTGCAAGCCTCTGAAACAGCCTGCTCAGGGCTTGGGAACTCCCCAGCACAGCAAAGCCTTCAGGAATCACTGCTCTGGGTTGCCAGCCCCAGGGCTGCGGGTCCCATGCACAACCCCCACCTCCTTGAAAGAGACTCAAAATTCTACCTCTTACAAGAATCTCCTCTGTCACCGTCCCACTAAATCAATGTACAGACACCTCCTACCCTGCAAACACCCAAAACAGCCCAGTCCAGCAGGACTCCAACCCTACTCAGCTGCTTCTTTGCAGGAGGGGTTATAAGGTGCACTCACTCAGATGCCATTTTGCCCCACTCTCTATATTTGTTCTTAGTATCCTCTGATCATTAATATTTCTGTGTGTTGTGTTGGAATGTTCCATGTCCAGATTCTGATTTTGTTTATTTTCATCTTCTTTCTTCATCACTTTATCATCTAGATAAGGTTTTGTCTATTTTGATATTTTCAAACAACAAACTTTTGTACTTTTAAAATTGTATTGTTTCTTTGTTCTCAATTTCATTTAAACCTGCTCTAATTTTTGTTGTATCTTTCCCTCTACTTCGTTAGGATTATTTTGATGGTATTTTCTAGTGCTTCCAAATTTGAGCAAGATCTTGGGTTTTACCTCTTTATTTTTTTAATATTGGCATTTAGACCTTAAATTTATCTTTCAGCAAATTCCTTCACTGCATTCCATGTTTTTAAATATTTTTATTTTTAAAAAAATTTTATATTACATAAACGTTACATAAAAAATATAGGGGATTCCCATACACCCCAAACTCTCCCATTCACACACATTCCCACATTAACATCTTTCCATACTGTGTACATTTAAAAAATTTTATTTATTTACTTATTTTTTTACAAATCTATTTCATTGATCCATATTAAAGCATAAATCCATCCAAATACAATCAATGTTATTTGGTGTAATCACATTATTTGTGCATTGATCACACTAATCATTCTTAAAGCAATTTCATTATTCCAGTAATAAAAATAAACAAAAACATCACTTCTCAAACTCTGTGCTTCCCCTGCCTCACATAGCTGCTATTCTTTTTCCTTCTCTCTAGTATATTTGTTTTTATATTTTGTAAAAATGATCATATATGCAATATTATCCATACTCTTATTTTACATGAGATTTTACTATTTTATATAGTCTCATGTTAGGATTTTTACCTTTCCTCTAGTAATATACATGCCCTTGAACTTTCCCTTTAAACCACTGTCATACCTGTATAATAGCTCTGCTAGTTCCAAACACTGTAATAAGCTTTCACCATTTCTTTCTTTTCCAAAGATTTACAAACAACCTTTTAACCAATTCTGCACAGATTAACCCTCATTCTCTACCCACTTTCCATTCTCTACCCACATTCTATTTTCTGGAGACCTAAATCTAATTATTAACTTTATGAATTGTACACAATATATTTAGTTCATTATAGCACAATCATACAGTATTTGTCTTTTTTGTTTCTGGCTTGCTTCACTCAACATAATGTCCCCCAGGTTCATCCATGTTGTCACATGCTTCACTACTTCATTTCTTCTGTCCATTTATTACTTTTTTTTTCAAGTATTTTTTCTTTATTTTTTTTCCCATATAACCCATGCTCCTCACACTACCACATCATTTTGTAAATTATATATTTTTGAAGATATATACATCACATAAAAATGTTACATTAAAAAATATGAGGTTCCTGTATAGCCCCCAACCCCACACCCATCTCCTCCCACACCAACAACCTCCCCCATCATTGTGGCACACTCATTGCATTTGGTGAACACATTTTGGGGCATTGCTGCACTACACAGGTAATAGTTCCCTCTGTAGTTCACACTCTCCCCCAGTCCATTTAGTGGGTTATGGCAGGATTCCATAAAATTGACCCTGTCTTATCATTTAGGACAACTCAAAATGCCAAAAAATGCCCCCACATCACATCTCTTCTCCCTCCTCCCTGCCCTCAGCAACTACAGTGACCACTTTCTCCATCTTGATGCTAAAATTTAATCTATTATTCATCACGATAGTTTTATAGTAGAATATCAGTAAGTCCATCTAGTCCATATTTTATTCTTCCATTCTGGGACTCTGGGATGGTAATGTCCTCTCACCTCTAGATCAAGAGAGGGCTTAGATTCCACATGGATGATGGATACAATTCCTCTGCTTGCAGTTGTAGCTGCTCTTGATTCCCTGCTGTGGTGGTTGACCATCTTCACCTCCCTATTAGCTGACCAGGGTAAGATCAACAAACTAGAGAGTAGGAGTCACCAGTCTGCTGAGGATCAGGGCCCAGCTGGCACATGGGCAGTACAGATATTCAAGTCTCTTGAGTATGGACCATCCCTAGCACCAACCACAGGTTCAGTAAAAGTGACAGGAGAGGCATGTGTAGAAAAGTAACACCTGAAACTAGCTCCATCACACCCAGGATTACAAAATTCCAAAGTAGGGCCTTCTGACATGGCACAAAACTCCAAATTGATCTGCCATGACCATACACCTGGTGTATCTCTGTAGCCTTCAGAAGCACCAATACTAGGGTTGTATCTACTTTGGCTTTTTCTGGAGTCCTGCTGAGGTATGCATAAGTGCAACCTCCTTGATAATCTCCTGACTCTTTTAAGAAGATCCTTAGCCATGTATATGCATTTGTCTTTGCCATTTCCCCCTTTTATTCAAGGCCAAAAGCAGTTTTTAACACTTGATCCAACATATAGGCTGCCAGTCTGAGTTGACCCCTTTAATCAACATCTGTTTCTAGTTACATGATCAGCTGGTGCTTGGTAGTAATCTCTCAGCACTAGGGAGGCTCATCCTCAGGAGTAATGTTCCATGCTGGGGGAAAGGCAATGCATCTACATGCTGATATTGGCTTCAAGAGTGACCACATTTGAGCAACATGGAGGTTCGCAGGAGATAACTCTTAGGCACCCTGCAGCTCTAGGCCTAGTTCATATTTCAGGCACATAGGCTCCTAAGCATAGTCATCAGTATCAAGGGCTCGTTATTGGACCATTTTTCCTTGTTGATCTTTGCCATTGCACTTAGGGGATTATTGTTGTCCTATTGGGGAATGTGACAGAGCTCCCCTGGGTGGGAACTCACCACTCCCTCAGTTGATGTTTGTAACTGTAACTACTATAAAAATACAAGAATATTTCATAACATATTTATGTTCCCTATATACCTGCCCTGGATCATACTGTGAACATTTGTTACAATTTATGAACACATATTGAAGCAATGAACAAACATTGTATGATAGTTTGCACCATATTTTATAATTTACCCTGCACAATTTTGTTGATTTTGACAAAGTGTATAATGGCATGTATCCATCATTGTAATATTATGCAGGACAATTCCAGTGAATTGAAAATGTGCCCATGGTACACCTACACTTCCCTTTCCCTCCCCACAGAACTTCTGGTGGCCACTGCCTTTATATCAATGATAAATGTCCTTCCATTTCTAGAATAATAAGAAGTCTATAATAGAATAATACATCTAATTATTACAGTGTTCATTTCCCAGTCTTGAGGATTTTGGGTTGGTGATGTTCATTCTGTTTCTAATTAAGAGGGGGCTTAGATCCCATGTGGCAGATGGATGGAAGTGCCTTGCTTGCAGTTATAGACACTTTGTTGCTTGGGATGGGCATTGTCTATCATTTGCTTGCTAATTGTGCTTGGGGAGTCTAATGAATTTGAGAATAGGAGTTGCAATTCTGTGGAAATCCAGTGCCCAACTGGCACATGAGCAATCTCTGGGACATATATTTACCAAGTATAATGCTAATTATAGACTCAAATAAAAGTGGCAGAAGACCCATTTATAGGGAAACTGTAAATAAGTCTAACTCTGTTAAATTGGGAAGCATATAGTCCATAATAAGGCCCATTGGCAGGGTGCAAGATTCCTGAGATTATCTGTCCAGCTTATATGGCCTAGGTGTCCTAGAACCTTCAGGAGGCCAACTGAGACACTGTTTAATACAGTGGTCAATGAGATCCTGCTGAGATGTGCATAAGTGTAACATCTGTAAAGACCTCCCAACTCACTTTGAAATTTCTTAACCATAAAGACTAATGTGTTGGGAAGCGGACTTGGACCAGTGGTTGGGGTGTCCATCTACCACATGGGAGGTCTGTGGTTCAAACCCTGGGCCTCCTTGACCCATGGGCATCTGGCCCACATGCAGTGCTGATGTGCACAAAGAGTGCCCTGCCATGCAGGGGTTTCCCCACATAGGGTAGCCCCATGCACAAGGAGTGCACCCCATAAGGAGAGACACCCAGTGTGAAAGAAAGTGCAGCCTGTCCAAGAATGGCACTGCACACACAGAGAACTGAAACAACAAGATGATGCAACAAATAGAAACAGATTCCCATGCCACTGGCAACAACAGAAGCGGACAAAGAACACACAGTGAATAGACACAGAGAACAGACAACTGGGATGAATGGGGAGGGAAGAGAAATTAATTAATTAATTAATTAATTAGCTGATTGAGTGATTAAATCTTTTAAAAAACTAATGTGGACCTCACAGTCTCTCCTGCATAAAAAAGTGGCCAAGTGGGGTTGGAGTCTTACTGGAATGGGCTGATATGGGAGCCTGCAAGGCATGAGGCATATTGACGTCAATTTGGAGAGACAGTGACAGAAGTAGTGCTTGTTAAAGGTGTATTTGTGGATTGCAAGTACAGAGGTCAGAAGCTGTGGGGAGGTGGGAACCTTCCCCCTAGGGCTGGCCACCACAGTGTTCCCTGGGAACTGTTGGCTTTGCAGTGGCATTCTCAGGACCCATGATCTCCAGGTGCATGTTCCCCAGGTCTGTGTCCCCTAAGCTCCCAGAGCTCATGTTCCACAGACCCATATACACTGAGTCTGCAATATCCTGGACTTTCCTATCCTGAATCCAGTGCTCCCTGAGGTCCAGGATTCCCATGCACTCCAGTTTTGGACTGACTCTGTGAGTGGGAGGGATTTGGTGGGAAATGAAGAGGGGTCCAAGAGTGTAGGCTCAATTTTCCAGTCCCACCATTTTTTCTTTAACTTGGAGGAGCAAACCAGCTGGCAAGGGGAAAGCCTGGGAAGAAAGGACAGGTGAATCTGCTGAGAAAGCCCAATTAACTGAAGTGCTCTGGGATAGGAAACTTGGTCTGGGAGAAGGTGGAGTCAGAAAATCAACTAGCTCTTCTTTGGCAATCCTAAGGGAGAGGGGCTGTAGGGATGCTTTCCAAGCTTCCAATAGCATATTTCAGATTCCTGGTGAGGTGCAGGTGCTCTCTCTCTGGAAATTGAGAGTCATTGTTTTCTGCAGTGCTTTGGTTCAAGAAGGACCCACTTGAATCTCCCATTGGACCACTCAAGGAGCTTTCCTGTTGCCCTGGGAAACAGGAAAGTGAGAAAGGGAGAAAGGGGAACATCAGATCCTTAAGCATTTTATTTAAATATAAAGGATTCCATGTCTGAAACTTTGTCTGGTATTTTGTTGGTTTTTCCTCTTTTTCCTTTCTCTTTATCCCCCAAGGTCCTTTCTTTCTTTTGTCTCTTTTTCTTTTTCTTTTCCTTTCATGCTTCTCCCATCCCTTTTGCCCACCTTTTTTCTTTCCTTTTTTCTCTTCTTTTTAATTCTATTTATATTGGTAATGCACAGAGTGCTTCACATTTGCTGTATTTCCTCACCCTCCATTTCCACTTTTCTGTGTGTATTGATTATAGCCACCAACACTATCTCCTTTCCTCTATATCTTTCTAACCTCAAAATTTATTGTTTCTCTTACATTATACCTCTTTGTTTGGCACCACACTTTTCTGACTTTTTATTTCTAATACCTTTGTTCTGTTTTCTGTCTTATATTCACTCTTTATATTATTGTCCATTCTTTTCTCTTAACCTCTCTCCTGAACACACTGGCCTCTTCATTCACACTATATTCCTCCTCATATTCAGTTTACTGTTTCATTACACATATTGTACTTTTCTTACTGTTATAACTCTACATCACTTACATGAGTCTAATATCCATTCTCCTAGATCTCACATGGTTCCTCTGCTACATTTACTATCAACAGTACTATTATTCATTTTCTTTTCTTACTTTCTTTTACTTTCTCTGGCCCTAATATTTTCCTTCAAGTGAACGTAGCCAAAAAGAAGGACATAGAATAAGAAGAACTAAGTGATAAAGAGAAGACTTAACATGCACACAAAAACCCCAAATGAGACAAATAAGCTAAACAACTGATTAAGCCATCAAGATAAAATGACCAAACAGCAACAAAAAACTACAAACCAAACAATAATCAGAAAAACATACCCCAATCCAATGAACAAACTGAAAACCAGGAAGAGAACCAGAATATCAAACAAGTAATTAAAGTTATCAAAAATATATTAGGGACCAATTTTAGAAGTGAAGGAAGAGATTAAGAATATGAAGAAAACACTTGTAGAGAATACAGAGAAATTGCAATCATATGCAAAAAGGTAATGGATATAATGGTGATGAACAGCACAATTCAAGAAACAAAAAATACATTCTCAGAAAATAACAGCAGACTTAAAGAGGCAGAGGAAAGAATTAGTGAAGCAGAAGACAGCACATCTGAAATCAAACAGATAGTAGAACTGATAGATAAAAAGATAGAAAAAAAAATCCAGCAGGGTCTTAGGGACCTGAATGACAATGCAAAATACACAAACATACACATGATAGGCATCCCAGAAGGAGAAGAGAAGGGAAAGGGGACAGAAGTGTGTTGGTGGTAATATGGTTGAAAACTTCACAAACCTATTGAGGGAGATAGATGTACATGTCCAAGAAGCACAATGCACCCCAAACAGCATAAATCTGAACAGGCCCACCCCAAAACATATCCTCACCAAGTTATCCAATGCTCAAGAAAAGAGAAAATTCTAAAAGCAGCAAGAGAAAAGAGAACCATCACGTACAAAGGAGACTCTGTAAAATTAATGCTGACTTCTCATCTAACCATGGAGGCAAGAAGGCAGTGGTATGACATAGTCTAGGTACTAAATGAAAAATTTCCAATCAAGAATACTCTACCCAGCTAAGTTAGCATTCAAAAATGATGGGCAGTTCAAAATATTCACAGATAAACAGAAACTAAGAGAGTATGCCAAAAAGAATCCTGCCCTTCAAGAAACACTAAAGGGTGTTCAGCTGGAAGAAAGGAAAAAAACAAGAGATACAGATTTGGAGGAGAAAAAACAGAACTAAAAAGACAAAAACATAAAAAGAAAATCAAACAAAATATGGCAAACACAAATCCAAAGAAAATATGCTAAGATAAGTAATTCCTTGGAAATAATAGCACTGAATGTCAATGGATTAAACTCATGTCAAGAGACTCAGACTGGATGACTGGATAAGGAATAATGATTGATCTATATGCTGTCTACAAGAAACCCATCTTAGACCCAGGGATTCAAGAAGGTTGAAAGTGAATGGCTGGAAAAAAATCTTAGAGCAAACAATAACAAAAAAAAAAGGGCAGAAGTAGCTATATTAATATCAGACAAAATAGACTTTAAATGCAAAACAATTGTGAGAGATAAAGATGGACACTATGTATTAGTGAAAATGATAATCGTTCAAGAAGAAAGAATAATAAACATTTATGCCCCTAACAAGGGTGCCTCCAAAACATGAGGCAAACACTGGAAAAATTAGGTGAAGGAATAGATGCCTCTACAATTATAGTGGGAATTTAATACACCACTATCAACTTTGGACAGAATGTCTCAAAGAGAGACAATAAAGGAACAGTTTGAACAGTATATTAGAGGAGATGAACCTAATAGATATATACAGAACATTAACCCAAACACAGAAGGATATACATTCTTCTCAAGTGCTCATGGATCATGCTCAAAGATAGACCACATGCTAGGAAATAGAAAAAGTCTGAATGAATTGAGAATGATTAAAATCATGCAAAATAATTTCTCTGAACACAGTTGAATGAAGCTGGAAATCTGCAAGGGACAGAGACCCAGATTAGGCACCAAGGTTTGCAAGTTAAACAACACACTCTTAGAAAAGCAGTGGGTCAAGGAGGAAATAGCAAAAGAAATTAATAACTACCTTAAAATGAATGCAAGTGATAGCACAACATACCCAAACTTATGGGATGCAGCAAAAGCAGTACTGAGAGGGAAATTTATAACCATAAATACATACATCAAAAAATAAGAAAGAGGTAATTGAAGTACTAACTGCATTCTTAGAGGAATTAGCAAATAAAACAACACAACAACAAAAAACTAATCCCAAAGGAAGAAGAAAGAAAGAAATTACAAGGTTAGAGCAGAACTAAATGAAATAGAAAATAAGAAAGCACTTGAAAAAATAAAACCGAGAGCTGGTTCTCTGAGAAGATCTATAAAATTGACAAACCCTTAGCGAGACTAACAAAGAAAAAAAGAGAGAAGTTGAAAATATGCAAAATAAGAAATGAGAAAGTAGACATTACCACTGACTTCCAGAAATAAAGACTATCATAAGAGGGTACTTTGAAAAACTATATTCCAACAAGTAGGACAATTTAGAGGAAATGGACAAATTCCTAGAAACACATAAGCAGCCTACACTGACTAAAGAAGAAATTGATGATCTCAACAAATGAATCACAATTAAAGAGATAGAATCAGTCATTAAAAACTTCCCAATTAAGAAGAACCCTGGGCCAGATGGCTTCACAGGTGAATTCTACCAAACATTCTGGAAAAGAACTAACACCAATCTTGCTTAAAATCTTCCAAAAATTCAAAACAGAAGGATCCTTGCCTAATTCATTCTATGATGCCAACATTACTTTAGTACCAAAGCAAACAAAGGCACCACAAGAAAGGAATATTACAGACCATCTCTCTAATGAACCTAGATGTGAAAACCCTCAATAAAATACTTGCTAATCTTATTCAACAGCACATTAAACAAATTATACACCATACCCAAGTCAATTCATTCCTGTTATGCAAGGATGGTTCGACATAAGAAAATCAATTAATGTAATACACCATATAAACAGATTGAAGGAAAAAAATCACATCATCATATCTATAGATGCAGAAAATACATTTGAAAAAATACAGCACCCTTTCTTGATAAAAAACACTGCAAAAGATTGGAATAGAAGGAAACTGTCTAAACGTGATAAGGGTAGAAATGAAAATCTACTGCTAATATCAGTTACAATGGCGAAATCCTAAAATCCTTCCCTCTAAGATCAGGAACAAGACAAGGACACCCACTCTCACCCCTTCTACTAATCATCAAATTAGAAGTACTTGCTTGGGCACTGAGGCAAGAATGAGACATAAAAGGCATCCAGATTGAAAAAGAAGAAGTCAGAGGCTCACTCTTTGCAGATGATATGATCCTATAGTTAGAAAACCCTGACAAGCCTACAACACTTCTAGAACTTACAAATGAGTTCAGGAAAATCACAGGTTACAAGATGAATGTTCAAAAATCAGTAGCATTTTTGTACACCAATAATGAGCAATCTGAGGAGGAAATCAGGAATCAAAAACATTTACAATAATAAAAAATATCCACATGCCTAGGAAACAATTTAACTACAGATGTTAAAGTCTTATACACAGAAAACTCCATAACACTGTTCAAGGAAAACAAAGAAGACCTAAATAAATGGAAGAATATTCCTTGTTCATGGATAGGAAGACTAAATATTATTAAGATGTCTATCCTTTGAAAACTGATCTACAGATTCAATTCAATCCCAATAAAAATTAACACAGCATCCTTGATGAACTAGAAAAACTATGAAATTTATTTTGAAAGAGTAGAGTCCCCATAAAACCAAAGACATATTGAAAAGGAAAAATGAAATTGGAGGAATCACATTACCTGACTTTAAAACATACCATAAAGCTACAGTAGCAAAAATGGCATGGTATTGGCACAAGGATAAACACACTGACCAATGGTACCAAATTGAGAATTCTGATTAGATCCTTATATATGCAGCCATATGGTATTTGACAAGACCACCAAACCCTCTCAACTGGGAGAGAATGGCCTTTTCAATGTTTATTGGAGAACTGGATATCCATATGTAACAGAATGAAAGAGGATTACCAACTCACACCTTACACAAAAATCAACTCAAGATGGATCAAAGACCTTAATATAAGAGCCAAGACCATAAAGACATTGGAAAACAATGTAGGGAAGCATCTACAGGACCTTGTAACAGGAAACGGCTTCATGAACTTCACACCCAAAGCATGAGCAGCAAAATAACAAATATTAAATGGGACTTCTTCAAAATTAAAGCCTTCTACACCTGAAAGGAGTTTGTGAAGAAAGTGAAAAGGGAGCCTACACAATGGGAGAAAATATTTGGTAATCATATATTTGAGAGCAGACTTATATCTTGCATATATAAAAACCTCCTAGATCTTGAAAATAAAAAGACAGACCATTTGAAAAATGGGGGAAAAATTGGGGCAGACACTTCTCCAAAGAGGATGTACAAATGGCTAAAAATCACTTGAAAAAAGGATCTAAATCACTAGCTATTAGGGAAACATAAATCAAAACTACAATGAGACACCATCTTAATCTCTGAAGACTGGCAGCTATCAAAAAATCAGAAGACTACAAATGTTGGAGAGGATGTGGAGGAATGAGAACACTCATCCACTGCTGGTGGAAATGTCAAAGTATCCAGCCGCTCTGGAGGACAGTTTGGCAGTTTCTCAAAAAACTAGCTATACACTTAACCATATCACCCAGCAATTCCACTGCTGGGTATATACCCAGTAGTACTGTAAACAAGGACACAAACGGACATATGTACACCAATGTTCTTAGCACTATTCACTAATGCCAAAAGTTGGAATCAATGCAAATGCCCATCAACAGATGAATGGATAAATAAAATGTGGTATATGCATACACTGGAATACTACTAAGCTATAAGAACAAATGCAGTACAAATATATGTGATAACATGGGTGAATATTGAGAACATTATGTTGAGTGAAGCAACTCAGGCATTGAAGGACAAATACTACTACATTGAAGGACCTATCTGATATGAAATAAGTAAACCAAGCAGTTTCAGAGAACTAGAGACTGGATGGTAATCTTAAAGGAACTTGGGAGGTAGAGGAAGGTTGCAACCTGAAACCCACATGGGAGAAATCTATGATAAGCTGGAGGTAAGTATTTGTAGAGGGAAGGGATAAAATGGGGACATAGGGATAACTTTCAGTGGGGCTTTGTGGCCCTGAGGGGGCTAGGGATGTGAGGATGGGTCAGATAGATGAAGAAATTGGGGGAGGGGGAATATTTGAACATAGGAGATTGTCAGGAATATGGTTGAAATTATAATGTAGGAAAAAACTCTTTAAAAAGTAAAATATAACATGTTATTTTAAGATGCTTAAGGGGGACATTTGACACAGGGCAGGCTTCTAGTGTGTGTGGGTGCTCATTTTGTCATATTGTGTTATATCATTGGTTGGAGACCCATACAATGAGTGAAGGTATACCCACATCCTCGGGAGAACTGATTTCTAAAACAGAGGGAATTTTATCTCTTGAGAGAATGGTGGTTCCCAATGAGTTAAGGCAGTCGTGTATGTCAAGCTGTCAACATTCTTGCAAATACCTCTGAATAAGATCCTTCAAGTAATGAAGAGTGATTGTCATGGTGGACCCTAAGAGGAGGGGTAAAGAGGTGTTGAATAGATGGAATAAGTGTAAATGTGGGTCAATGGAAATGTTCCACAAGATCATGCCATGATGGATATAGGACATGTTAAATTACAACAAAAATGTATAAAAATATATAGGCTAAAATGTAAACCATAATGTAAAACATTAAAGAACTAAAAATTTAGAAAATTGCATAACCTAAAATATAAATCATAATGTAAACAAAAATGGAACAATGTTTGAAAGCTATTGTTTTAATATCTGTACATCAACAGCAGCAAATATAGTACAAATTGTAAAAAATCATTGCTGGGGAAGGGACAAAAGTATTCATGTTGGATATGTGGGGATATCATATATTGTATATATAATTACTGTGATCTAAAACTAATGTGAAGACAAACTTAATAATTAGGAAAAAAATAAGAAAGAATGTAGATACTGAGGATGAAATGGAAGAAATTGCCTTGCTGTTGCACATACAGGGCAACACCTATAGCAGTGATGAAAGGCAAAATATCAAAAGGAAAGCTTTTTCATTTTTTCATTTTTTAAATCCCCAATTTATTTTTCCTTTATTTAATTTTTGTAAATTACTCTGTATTCTATATCTAATCTTTAAACCTATCACTTATATTCCATTTTACTATTAATGAAACCTGGTGCTGTATTGGGATTCCTTTTTAAAGAAGTTTTGGACTACAGAGAAGTTCAACTATGGCAAGGAAGAACACGGGTGTGGGGTGTTATTGATTGGGGCACATGGTTGGAGGAGTTCTCCAGCACATGTATACAGGAACATAAAAATGTTAGGATATTTTATACTGGTTACATTTAAAAATGACAACTGAGGGAGTGCTGAGTTCCTATCCAGGGAAGCTTTATCACATTCCCCAATGGAACAGCAACAATCCCCCAAGAGCAATAGCAAAGACCACTAAAGATGGATGGTCCAACAATGAGCCCTGGATACTGATGGTTATGATTATGAGCCTGTGTGCCTGAAATAAGAACTGGACCTGGAGCTGTAGGGGGCCCAAGAGTTACTCCTGAGAGTCTCCATGTTGCTCAAATGTGGCCACTCTCTAAGCCAAACTCAGCATGTAAATGCATTACCTTCCCCCCAGCATGGGACATGACTTCCAGGGATGAGCTTCCCTGGCATCAAGGGATTGCTATCAACCACCAGCTGATGATGTAACTAGAAAAAGGCCTTGAGTAAAAGGGTTAACTCAGACCAATAGAATATCTCAGCCTATATGTAATATCAGGTGTTAAAAAAAATTTTTTTTTTGCCTTTGGATATAGGGGGAAATGGAAAGGATAAATAAATCCACATGGCTATCAGTCTCCAAAAAAGAGTCAGGTTGTCATCAGAGGGGTAATGCTCATGCACGCCTCAGCAGGGTACCAGAGACAGCCAAATTAGATAGAAACCCAGGTACTGGTTCTACTTAGAATTACAGAGACTTACAGTTTCTATGGTCATGGCAGATGGCTCTGGAGTTAAGTGCCATGTCTGTTGACCTTACTTTGGAATTTGTGTTCCTGAGTGCAATGGATTTGGACTCAGATATGACCTTTCTACACAAGCCTTTTCTGTTACTTTTATTGGATCTGCAGTTGGTATTTGGGTTGGTGTATACTCAGGAGACCTGAATCCCTGGACTGTCCATGTGACAGCCAGGCCCTGAGCCTCAGTGGAATTACAACTCCTATCCTCTTGTTTATTGCACTTACCCTGGCCAGTGAATAGGGAGGTGAAGAAAGTCAACATCCACACCAGGGAACCATGAGTTCCTACAATTGGAAGCAGGAGAATTGTATCCATCATCCATGTGGAATCTAGGCCCCCTCCTGATGTAGAGGGGAATTGGACATAACCATTCCAGGGTTCACAGAATGGAGGAAGAGTATGGGTTAGAGTGGACTTATTGTTATTCTGCTGGGGAACTAATGTGATTAGTAAGAAAAGAAATAGTTGTGGAGAAAGTGGTCACTGTAACTGGTGATGGTAGGGAGAGGGAAGAAGAGATATGATGAAGGGGCATTTTCAGGATTTGGAGTTGTCCTGGATGATGCTGCAGGGACAAATGCTGGACACTGTGTGTCCTCCCATGGCCCACTGTGTGGACTGGGGGAGAATGTAGACTACAAGGTAGACCACTATCCATGTGGTGCAGCAGTCCTCCAAAAGGTATTCACTGGGTGCAGTGAAAGTGTCATGATGATGTAAGTTGTTATTGTTGTTGGAGGAGTTAAGTAGGGGGAGTGGGAGGGGCGTAAATGAGGACCTCATATTTTTTAAAATATAACATTTAAAAGATAAAGAAAAAAACCCAAAACTAACGTCTATTGTTCTTACATGTTTTGCTCCTATTTCCATCTCAAGATATTTACTTGTTTTTCTTGTAATTTCTCCTTTGACCCAAACATTGTTTAAATGTTTGTAATTTTCTCTCCACATATTTGTAAATTTTACAGTTGTCTGCCTTTAACTTATTTCTAGCTTCATTCTATAATGACCAGAGAAAGTGCTTTGTTTAATTCCAATCATTTTAAACTTTTTGAGACTTGTTTTTTGACCCAACGTATGGTTTATCCTGGAGAATGATGTATGAGCAGCTCAATATATGTATACCCTCTGTTTGATAGTATATATAGATTGAGTTAATTTTTCATAGTATTTAAGTTCTCTGTTTCCTTATTGATACCCTGTCTAGGTGTTCTATTTATTGATGAGTGTGGCTTTTGAATGATCTGACTGATTGTAGAGAAATGTATTATTCTCCTCAATTTTGTCAAGGTTTACCTGGTGTATTTTGGGGCATCATGGTTAGGTTCATCAATATGTATGATTGCTATTTCTTCTTTCTTCTTTGGGTATTGACCCTTTTATTAGTATATAGTTTATTTCTCATAGTAGTCATGCGTTTGGTATCTATTTTATCTGATAATAATATAAAAACCTCAGTGTTTTTTGTTACTATTTTCATGGAACACCTTTTTAAACTTCACTTTCAAAGTATTTGTGTCTTTGTGTATAATGTATTTTGTAAACATCATAGAGTTAGTCATTTTTTTTAATCCATTCTCCCACTCTGTATCTTTTAGTCAGGAAGATTAAGCCATTAATCGCATTCAATATTAATTACCACAAAGGCAGTACATATTGCCTTTTGTTTAATTTTTATATGTCGTATCTCATTTTTGCCTCTCTTTCTCTCTCTTTTTTTAACCATATTTATTATCCTTATTGAAAATCTTCACTTCTACACTCTACCTCAAGTCTCTATCTCCTATCTTTACTTTCAGTCTGCATAACTTCCTTTAGTTTTTTTTTGTAGGTCAGGTCTTTTATTGATGAGTGTTTAAAATTTCTGTTAATTTGTAATAATTTTAAATTCAATTCATTTTGAAGGACAACTTTGCTGGATAGAGAGTTCTTGACTTGCTGTTTTTCTCTTTCATACCCTCAATATATGCTCTTTTTCTCTTTCATTTCCTTCAAGATATTGAACAACTCCATTTTCATACTTCCATATTTACTGATGAGAATTTGGCACTTAGTTTTATTGTGGTTCCAATGTATGAGACAAATCATTTATTTTCTTGCTGCTTTTTCATAATTCTTTACTTCTGTCATTCAACATTCAGATTAATATATTTATCTGAATAGATCTATTAGGATCTCTTTTGCTTGGATTTTGTTGTGATTTGTTGATGTGTATATTTATGCCTTTCATAAGAGTTTTAAAACCTTTAGCCATTATATTCTCAAATATTCATTCTGTTGCTTTTCTCTTTCTTTCTGGGACACCCATGATGCCTGTGTTGTTTGCTTTGTGCTGTTTCTCAAATCCCTGAAACCCTGCTCAATTTTTCTCTTCTCTTCTCTATTTGTTCTTCTACTGTAATATGTCGGTTGTCCTGCTGTCTAGTTTGCAGATTCTTCCTTCTGACTGTTAAAATCACTTGTGTATACTTAATATCTTCTATTTCATCTTTAATTTCCATAATTAATGCTTCATTTTATGCCTTCTGTATTAGCCAGCCAAAGGGGCGCTGATGCAGAATAACAGAAATTGGTTGGCTTTTAAAAAGGGTATTTATTTGGGGTAGGAGCTTACAGATACCAGGCTATAAAGCATGAGCTACTTCCCTCACCGAAGTCTATATGGAGCAAGATGGCTGCCAACATCTGCAAGGGTTCAGACTTTCTGGGTTCCTATGTTCCTGGGGTTGCTTTACTCTGGCTTCAAGTTTCTTCCTTCCTGGGGCTGGCTCCCTTTCCCCTGCATGCTGACTTCCCAGTGTTCCAGTTTAAGTCTTCAGCATCAAATTCCAAAATCAAAGCTCCAACATTAAAAGTCCCCAACTCTGTTCTTTGCCGTGCCTTTTTTCTGTGAGTTCCCACACTACAAGGGGTGGCCACTCAATGCTTTAATTATATTTCTTTTTTTTAAATTGATTTTGTAAAAATATTACATTAAAAAAAAATGAGGTCCCATTTGACCCGACCACCCCCACCGCTCCCCTCCCCCCCCAGCAACACTCACTCCCATCATCATGACACATCCATTGCATTTGGTAAGTACATCTCTGGGTATCTCTGCACCTCATGGTCATTGGTCCACATCATGGCCCACACTCTCCCCCATTCCATCCAGTGAGCCCTGGAAGGATTAACTATGTCCGGTGATTGCCCCTGAAGCACCACCCAGGGCAACTCCAAGTCCCAAAGGCACCTCCACATCTCATCTCTTCCTGCCATTCCCCATACCCATCAGCCCCCATGTCCACTTTTCCCACTCCAATGCCACCTTTTCTCTGCAGTCCTTGGATTGGTTGTGTCCGTTGCACCTCTATATCAAGAGGAGGCTCAGATTCAACATGGTTACTGGATGCAGTCCTCCTGCTTTCAGTTGTAGGCACTCTAGGCTCCATGGTGTGGTGGTTGTCCTTCTTCAACTCCATCTTAGCTGAGTGAGGTGAGTCCAATAAATCCGATTGTAGGAGCTGGAATCTGTTGAGGCTCAGGGCCTGGTTATCATATTGTCAGTAAAAAGATTCAATCCTCTAAATATATCTGAAACCCCAATACCAACTACAATTCCAGTAAAGTAGCATGATAGTCTTATGAAAAGAGATGCCCTCTGGGTCCAGTTTCATCACGCAGAAACACCAGCTCCAAAGAAGGGCCATCTGTCATGGCAATGAACCCTATCTGCCATGACCATAGAACCCGTGGGTCCCTTTAGCCCTCAAAGGAGCCAATACCTGGGGATTGTATCTACTTCATCTGTCTCTTAGATTCTGCTCAGTTGTGCATAAGGGCAATCCTTCTGACAGCCTCCAGACTCTTTTATAGAGACTTGTAGCCATATAAACTCATTTCTGCTTTCCATTTCCCCCTTACATTAGGTCAAACAGCATTTTAAAGTCATGTTATTATATGTAGATAGGGATATTCTGCTAGATCCGCATTGAACCTTCAATTCAAGGTCATTTTCCAGTTGCATCATCAGTTGGTACTTGATAGTGATCCCTCAGTGCCAGGGAGGCTCATCCCCAGGTGTCATGTCCCATGCTGGGGGTAAGGCATTGCATTTAGATGCTGAGTTAGGCTTCGAGACTGGCCACATTTGAGTAACATAGAGACTGTCAGGAGGAAATTCCCAGGCACAGTGCTACTCTAGGCCTTATTCTTATTTCAGGCATATAGGCTCACAAGGATAGTCATTAGTATGAGGGGCTCACTGTTGGACCCTTATTCCTTCTCGGTCCTTGCTGCTGCACTTAGGGGGACTGCCACTGCTCCCCTAGGGACCACGGCACAGCACCCCCAGCCAGGGACCCAGTACCACCCCAGCTTTAGTTTTTAATTGTTGCCACTATGAGTATATCCAAACATTACCATGCACCCTGGACATATGCCCTGTATAGCTCCCTGTCAGCCATATATCCCCTGTCAATAGTATCCTATACCAGTATTCCTCCGCTGCCATTGTTGGACCACTCTGGGATCCAGAACTTCCTGAATATTGAAGCCCCAATATCATGTCAGGATCTCTTACTAGCAAAATGGGATATAGCGATGGGTTTAAAGGTTAGATATAGAATACGTGTTGACTTGGAAAAATTCTACATCCTATCTTTTTTTTTCCTATTTTTTCCCCCTACTTATTGATCTTCTCTTCACAAGAGCCCTAGACCACAGCAATTCATGTATGCAATATACGGCACTCCCACACATCCACCACAAAACCTTTTCCCTTCCACAGCAATACTCTAACAGCCTATTCACAACATATTTGCTTAAAGTGATGCACAGAGTCTGAGACAATAGCTTTCAAACCAGGTGACATCTGTGCTTACATTGTGGTGCATACTTTAGGACAAGCAGTTTTCTAAAATTTTTAGTTATCCTATGTTTTACATTATGGTTTACATTATCATTCTGTCGTCCCCTATATGTTTATGATGTAATATTACATATTTTATATCTATCCTTGTGTACTCTCACGAAACTCCTCTCTTACCCCACCTTTATCTTGGTTACACACATTTAACATCCGTTTTCCCATCCCCTTGGTGCCCACAGTAACAGCCAACCTCCGTTTCCCAAGGAGTCACGTCCAGAGATACTTACAACAGTGTTCAGGTCCTAAATTGCTCAGCTACCCCAATGCCCTGGGAGCCACCCTTTCTCTCAAGAGATACAGTTCCCTCTGTTTGATGGAATTAGTCCTCCCCAGGATGTGGGTCCACCCCCACTCTCACTACTTGGGTCTCTACCCAGTGGTATCACCCACTCTGGCAAAATGAGCATTCAGACATTCCCCAGGAGCCCCTCCCGCATCGGACCATCCCTTCCGAGCATCCTAAACAGGTAACCCTCTTAATTATATTTTGATATGATTTTCTCAGCATTTTACTCTCAACCAACACCTAACACTCTCCTGTGTTCGTATGCTACCCTTCCCTCCCCCCACTTTTTGGGCAATATTACCCATCCGCCCATCCCCAGCCCCCCTCAAACCCGCAAAGGCAACCCCTTGCCCCACTTTTATCTCTTCTTTGTGTTCGTACTTACCGCTAGCTCATCATAAATTCCACCCCTGCAGACATCGGCTCACATTCTTCCTCCACCCCCCAATTTCCTGTAAGCCTATCATTCAGTCTCTAGCTCTCTGAGGCAGCTTGTTTATTTCATATCATTGAGGTCATGTAGTATTTGTCCTTCAACACCTGGGTTGCTTCACTCAACATAAGGTTCTCAAGATTCATCCATGTTATCACGTGTGTTTGTAGGGTATTTGTTCTTACAGCTGCATAGTATTCCATTGTGTGTATATACCACATTTTATTGATCCATTCATCTGTTGATGAGCATTTGGGGTGATTCCAACTTTTGGCGATAGTGAACAATGCTGCTATGAACATTGGTGTACATATATCAGTTTGTGTCCTTGTTTTCAGTTCTACTGGGTATATACCCAGCAGTGGTATTGCTAGATCATATGGCAAATCTATGGTTAGCTTTTTGAGAAACCGCCAAACTATCCTCCAGAATGGTTGGATCCTTCTGCATTCCCACCAGCAGTGGATGAGTGTTCCCTTTTTTTCACATCCTCTCCAGCATTTGTATTCTCCTGTTTTTTTTTTTTTTATAGCTGCCAATCTTATGGGAGTAAGATGGTATCTCATTGTAGTTTTGATTTGCATTTCCCGGATAGCTAGAGATTTGGAGCATTTTTTCATGTGCTTTTTAGCCATTTGTATTTCTTCTTTGGAGAAGTGTCTGTTTAAATCTTTTTCCCATTTTTAAAATGGGTTGTTTATCTTTTTATTTTCAAGATACATGAGTACTTTATATATGCAAGTTATAACTTTTATCAGATATATGGTTGCCAAATATTTTCTCCCATTGTGTGAGTTCCCTTTTTACTTTCTTGACAACCTCCTTTGAGGTGCAGAAGGCTTTAATTTTGAGGAAGTCCCATTTATCTATTTGTTCTTTTGCTGCTCGTGCTTTTGGTGTGATATTCATGAAGACATTTCCTATTACAAGGTCCTGTAGATGTTTTCCTACACTGCTTTCCAAGGTTTTTATAGTCTTGGCTCTTATATTTAGGTCTTTGATCCATCTTGAGTTGATCTTTGTATAAGGTGTGAGATGGTAATCCTCTTTCATTCTTCTACATATGGCTATCCAATTTTCCAGGCACCATTTGTTGAATAGGCCACTCTCTCCCAGTTGAGAGGGTTTGGTGGCTTAATCGAATATTATATGGCTATATATGTGAGGTTCTATATCAGAGCTTTCAATTCAATTCCATTGTTCTGGGTGTCTCTCCTTATGCCAATACCATGCTGTTTTCACTACTGTAGCTTTGTAGTATGTTTTGAAGTCAGGTAGTGTGATTCCTCCAATTTTGTTTTTCTTTTTCAGTATGTCTTTGGCTATTCGGGGTCTCTTTCCTCTCCAAATAAATTTCATACTTAGTTTTTCTAGTTCCTTAAAGAAGGCTGTGTTGATTTTTATTGGGATTGCATTGAATGTGTAGATCAGTTTTGGTAGGACAGACATCTTGATAATATTCAGTCTTCCTATCCATGAACAAGGAATATTCTTCCATTTATTTAGGTCTTCTTTAATTTCCTTGAACAGTCTTGTATAGTTCTCAGTGTATAAGATTTTACCTCTTTAGTTAAATTTATTCCTAAGTATTTGATTTTTTAATTTTCTATTGTGAATGGTATTTTTTTCTTGATTTCCTCCTGATCTTGCTCATTATTGGTGTACAGAAATGCTACTGATTTTTATGCATTGATCTTATAACCTGCAACTTTACTAAACTCATTTATGAGTTCTAGAAGCTTTGTTGTAGATCTCTCAGGGTTTTCTATGTATAGGATCATGTCATCTGCAAATAATGAAATTTTGACTTCTTCCTTTCCAATTTGAATGCCTTTTATATCTGGTTCTTGCCTCAGTGCTCGAGCAAGTACTTCTAAGACAATGTTAAATAGGAGTGGAGACAATGGGCATCCTTGTCTTGTTCCTGAGTTTAGAGGGAAGGATTTTAGGATTTCTCCATTGTAAACAATATTGGCTGTAGGTTTTTCATATATACTCTTTATCATGTTCAAAAAATTTCCTTGTATTCCAATCTTTTGGAGTGTTTTTATCAAGAAATGGTGCTGTATTTTGTCAAATGCTTTTTCTGCATCTATAGATATCATGTGATTTTTTTTCCTTCAATCTGTTTATATGGTGTATTACATTGATTGATTTTCTTATGTTGAACCATCCTTGCATACCAGGAATAAATCCCACTTGGTTGTGGTGTATAATTCATTTAATGTGTTGTTGAATACGATTAGCAAGTATTTTGTTAAGTATTTTTCCATCTAGGTTCATTAGAGAAATTGGTCTGTAATTTTCCTTTTTTGTGGTGTCTTTGTTTGGCTTTGGTACTAGGGTAATTTTGGCATCATAGAAGGAGTTCGGCAATGTTCCATCTGTTTCGATTTTTTGGAATAGTTTCAGCAGGATTGGTGTTAGTTCTTTCCAGAATGTTTTATAGAATTCACCTGTGAAGCCATCTGGCCCTGGGCTCTTCTTAGTTGGGAGATTTTTAATGACTGATTCTATCTCTCTGCTTGTGATTGGTTTGTTAAGATCATCAATTACTTCTTTCATCAATATGGGTTGCTTATGTGTTTCTAGGTATTTGTCCATTTCCTCTAAATTGTCATTTTTGTTGGAGTATAGTTTTCAAAGTATCCTCTTATGATAGTCTTTATTTCTGAGAGTCAGTGGTGATATCACCTTTCTCATTTCTTATTTTGTGTATTTGCATCTTCTCTCTTTTTTTCTTTGTTAGTCTCGCTAAAGGTTTGTCAATTTTGTTGATCTTCTCAAAAAACAAGCTCTTGGTCTTGTTTATCTTTTCAAGTGCTTTCTTATTTTCTATTTCATTTAGTTCTGCTCTTACCTTTGTTATTTCCTTCCTTTTTCTTCCTGTTGGGTCACTTTGTTGTTGTTTTTCTAATTCCTTCAAATGAGCAGTTAATTCTTCAATTTTTACTCTTTCTTCTTTTTTGATATATGAATTTATGGCTATAAATTTACCTCTCAGTACTGCTTTTGCTGTATCCCATAAATTTTGGTATGTTGTGTTATCATCATCATTTGTTTCAAGGTAGTCATTGATTTCTTTTGAGATTTCCTCTTTGACCCACTGTTTTTCTAAGAGTGTGCTGTTTAATTTTCCAAATCGTGGGGTGAAACCTGGGCCTCTGTCCCTTACAAATTTCCAGCTTGACTCCAATGTGATCAGAGATATTGTTTTGTATGATTTCAATCTTTCTGTATTCATTCAGCCTTTCTTTGTGCCCTATCATATGGTCTATCTTGGAGAATGGTCCAGGTGCGCTTGAGAAGAATGTATATCCTGCTGTGTTTGGGTGTAATGATCTATATATGTCTATTAGTTCCAGTTCCTCTAATATACTGTTCAAATGTTTTATTTCTTTAGTGATTCTCTTTTGAGATGCTCTGTCCAAGGTAGATAGTGGTGTATTAAAATCCCCCATTGTGATTGTAGATGCATCTACTGTTTCACTTAGTTTTTCCAGTGTTTGTCTCATGTACTTAGAGGCATCCTTGTTAGGAGCATAAATATTTATGATTGTTCAATCTTCTTGACAGATTTTCCCTTTTACTAAAATGTAGTATCCTTCTTTGTCTCTCACAATTGTTTCACATTTAAAGTCTATTTTGTCTGATATTAACATAGCTACTCCTGCCTTTTTTTTTGGTTATTGTTTGCTTGTATGATTGTTTTCCAACCATTCACTTTCAATCTCCATGTGTCTCTGGGTCTAAGATGTGTCTCTTGTAGACAGCATACAGATGGGTCATATTTACTTATCCAATGTCCCAGTCTGAATCTTTTGATAGGTGAGTTTAATCCATTGACATTCAGTGTTATTACTTTCAAGGAATTATTTGTGTTAGCCATATTTTTATTGGATTTGTGTTTGTCATATTTTGTTTGTATTTTTTTTCCCCGTCTAGTTTGTCTTTTTTTGTTGCTCTTATACTCTCCTCCAACTGTGCCTGTCCTGCTTTTTCCTTTCTTCCTGCAGAACTCCCTTTAGAACTTCTTGAAGGGGAGGTTTCTTGTTGGTATACTCTTTCAGTTTCTGTTTGTCTGCAAATATTTTGAACTCTCCATCATGTTTGAATGTTAGTTTAGCTGGATATAGTATTCTTGGTTGGAAATTTTTTTCCTTTAGTACCTTGACTATATCATACCACTGCCTCCTTGCCTCCATGGTTTCAGATGAGAAATCAGCCCTTAATCTTATGGATCTTCCCTTGTATGTGCTGGTTTTCTTTTCTCTTGCTGCTTTTAGGATTTTTCCCTTTGTGTTGAGCATTGGATAATTTGATGGGTATATGTCTTGGGGTGGGCCTGTTGGGGTTTATGACCAGTGGAGTGCGCTA
Organism: Dasypus novemcinctus; assembly: GCF_030445035.2. NCBI lineage: Eukaryota > Metazoa > Chordata > Mammalia > Cingulata > Dasypodidae > Dasypus > Dasypus novemcinctus. The sequence continues at coordinate 2,165,726 of NW_027261977.1, read as the reverse complement.
TGCTTCTTGAATATGTACGTTTGTCTCTTTCAGTAGATTTGGGAAGTTTTCAGCCATTATTTCCTGCAACACTCCTTCTGACCCATTTCCCTTCTCTTCTCCTTCTGGAATACCTATTATACGTATATTTGAGCGTTTTGCATTGTCATTCAGGTCCCTAAATCCTAGCTGGATTTTTTCTATCTTTTTATCGACCCCTTCTACTATCTGTTTGATTTCTGATGTAGTGTCTTCCACATCACTAATTCTCTGCTCTGCCTCTTCTAGTCTGTTGATATTTGTTGCAAGTGTATTTTTGATTTCTTGAACTGTGGTATTCATTCCCATCATGTCTGTTATGTTTTTGCATATGTCTGCAATTTCCACTCCCAGTGTTGTCTTCATGTTGTTAACCTCTTTCATTACTTCATCAAATTTGTTGGTGATAAATGTTCTGAGATCTTTCATTGCTTGTGTGAAGTTCTGCTCCCCTTCCTGATTTTTAGTTTGTTGATTGGATTCAGCCATGTTTTCCTGATTACTGATTTGGTTTGTCAATTTTTGTTGCTTTCTGGTCATCCTTTTATCTTGATGGGTTTAATGAGTTCCTTAGCTTGTCTAGTCTTGGAGATTAATTAGCTGTTATTTTTGCATAAGTGTTATATCTTCTTTTTGTCACTTTGTTCTTCTTTTTCTAATTTCTTGTTGCTGGTTAAGTTCACTTTAAAGGAAAGTATTAGTGCCGGGGAAAGGCAATTGTGTAAGTAAGGAAAAAGTGTAGAGTAGTATTGGTGGTATATATTAACAAAGCAAGAATATGAGATCTGGGAGGATGGAGGTTAGATTCATGTAGATTGTGTAGAGTTATATCTGTAGGTAGAGTACCTATTATGAGGTAGATGACTGCATATGGGAGGAATATGGTATGAGCTACAAAGCTATTGTTTTCGTGAGAGAGGGAAAAAGAAAAGAAAGGTAATAGTTTCAAGGGTGGATACCAGACAGAAAACAAAACAAAGGTATTAGAAATTAAGAGTTAGACACTTTGTGGATCAATGAATGGGAGGTGGGGGGTGGAATATAGGAGAGACAGTAGATGATAGTGGATATCAAGATGCATGGGAAGGGGGATAGTGTAGGTAGCCTAAATCAGTTCACACAGAAATGAGGCAGTGCAGGATGGGAAAACCCAGCAAATGTGAGGTGTTCCCTGTAGCACCTGTTGTATACTTGAATTAAAATAAAATAAGTGGAAAATGAGGGACAAGAGGGAGAGAGAAAACCAAAAAAGACAAACTTATAATAATAAAGAAAAAAAGAAAGATGAGAAGAAAGGAAGAAAGAAAAAGAGGGTGGGCAAACGGTGGGGAACAGGTAGGGGGAAGAGAAATACAGGTATACCCGAGCCACAATTGCAACACTATCTAAAACAACAATGAAAAAACCCCTAAATAGCTGTATAAAAAAAGGACTTTGGGGGACACGCTAGGAGAAAAGACTAGGGGATAATGCAATATTAGCAATCAGGGCATCAAAAAGAGGAAAAAGTAAGATAAAGTGAAAATAAAAACAAAACAATATGAACCAATAAAGATAAAATGCAAACGTTAAGGTCCAGGGCACTCAAGGACCCCAGGTAGACCCCAGGGCGTGATGGATTCAGGGGTGGCAAGTCTGAGACACTGAAGACTCAAGAGGTGTGAGTCTGGGGTGTGGACCACCAGAGTCCAGGGGACCCAGACCTGGCAACCTCAAATCTGGTCAACAGGAAGCTTAGGAGCCCTGCAGTGCAACACAGCCCTCAGGGGTCCCGGTAGCTGGGTGCCAGCCCCATGGGGGAAGCCAGATCCACAAACTCTATATTTAATGCCTGAACCCTGCAATTCACCTACTCCTCAGGGTTTCAGCCTTTGGACAGCTCCCTCCCTGTGCTCCCACACAACGGCCACTTGAGGGCACCTCTACACCACAGGCAGTTCAATGACCCAGATCCCAAGCCCCGCCAGGTGGGCTGGGCTTCAGCTGGAAATGCCGAAAACAGACTCCAAAACCGGAAGTCCCAAACTTCGCAAAATATTCCCCAATCGGCTTCCAGACGTGTCCCCCTCCCTCACTGCACCCTACAACAGTCTCCCAATTGTGTCCCCTTATTGCTAAAAATCCAATTCTGTTGCAGATCGGCAGCCGGACCTGTGGGGGTGGGGCTCCAGGCGGAACCGCTACCACCCCTGTCCGCTACCAAAACTGTCCCCTGCTTCACAACAAAACACCGTCTGTCTCCCCAAATCGATCTGCAAAGGAGTCCTGTCCCATCAACCCCTCACCAGTCTGCCCAGTACCCGCAAATTCCTCAGCACCGCAGAGCCTCCAAAAAAAAAGGAAAAAAAAACCCTGGCTGCGGTGGCTCCCCGAGCTGCAGCAGTGGCCGATACCGTGGCTCCGCCCACCCAAGGAGGGAACTTTCCACGCCCAGCTGGGACCTCCATTTATATATTATAGCCATATCCTCTCTGTTACCTTCCCACCAAATTGACGTCCAGACACCTTCCAACCAGCAAAAATCCCCAAAACAGCGTGGTCCCAAAGAGCCTTCAATGCTGCCCAGCCGCCCCCTGCAGAGACATTACCAGGCAAGCTCACTCAGCCACCATCTTGCCCCCCTAATTATATTTCAATCATGACCAGGTACAGATCAGATTACAAACATAATCCAATATGTAATTTTGGAATTTATCAATAATATCAAACTGCTACAGCCCACCCTCTAAATTCCAAAAAGACATTACAATATTAAAATAAATAACCTTAAATCAGTTACAATGCAAGTACTAAATCATATCACAATCAATTTAAAGAAATACAGTTTGTCTTGGGGCCAAGTTCTGTCTGCTATATACCTCTGAAACTTACAAACAATTTATCTGTTTCCAATACACAAATGGACAGGTACAGGATAAATATTTTCATTACAATAAGGAGAAATTATGAAGGAAACATGAGTCATGTGTCCTCTACAGTAAGTAAACCTGTAGGGCATCCTCCATTCCATTTCATTTGAAGTTATTCTTATGATGGTTTCTCCTCTTTGGGGCCATAAGAGGACCCACTATTTCCACAGTCTTGCCCAAAGGCCATTTTCTTGGTTCCACCCTCATCAAGCATTTAGGTGTCAACCAAGCTTTAGACTTCTCCTTTCAAGAGTGTTGGGATGATTGCCACACCGACCTAATGTTTGGGTTAGTGTCTTAAACCCCTAGTACAGTGATGTGGAGACAATATTCCCCCTAAATTTTGGCATAGAAACTCAACCCTCTCTGAGCAATGACTTGACCACTTGGCCTTCCCTAATCCCTCTCAGACCTGTGGGGTGCTGGCCTTAACTGTCCTAATCACTGGGAATGTGCTCCACACTCTCTGAACCCTGGGGCAGCAAAACTCTCCCAGGACATCAGAGTCAAATAAAACCTTCTTCAACTGCTGGGCAAGCTCTTATTTTGAAAATGTTACATTAAAAAATATGAGGTCCCCAAATACCTCCAATGCCTCCCACATCAACAACCTCTTTCATCATCATGATACATTCATTGCATTTGGTGACTACATTTTGGAGCACTGCTGCACCATATGCATAGCAGTTTACATTGTAATTTACACTCTCCCCCAGTCCTCCCAGTGGGCTATGGCAGGACATACAATGTTCAGCATCTGTCCCTGTAGTACCACCCAGGACAACTCCAAATCCTGAAAATGCCCCCCCATAATATCTCTTCTTTCCTCTTCCTACCCTCAGCAGCTACTGTGGCCACTTTTTCCACATCAATGCTACAATTTCTTCGATTACTAATCACAATAATTCCATAGAAGAATATCAATAGGTCCACTCTAATCCATGCTCTATTCCTCCATCCAATGGACCCTGGAATGGCTATGTCCACTCCCTCTCTATAACAAATGGGGGCTTAGATTCCACATGGATGATGGATGCAATTCTCCTGCTTGCAGCTGTAGGCACTCTTTGCTCCACGGTGTGGTGGTTGACCTTCTTCACATCCCTGTTAGCTGACCAGGGTAAATCCAATAATCCAGATGGCAGGATTTGCAAGTTTGCTGAGGCTCAGGGTCTGGCTGTCAACTGGACAGTCCAGAGATTCAGGTCTCCTGAGTATATACCAACCACAGCACCAACCACAGTTCCAGTAAAAGTAACGGAAGAGGTATGTGTAGAAAGGTCATATCTGAGCCAAACTCCCTCTCACCCAGGAAAACAAACCAAAGTTGACAGCACTGAACTCCAGAGCCATCTGCCATGACTGTAGAACCTTTGGGTCTCTGTAGCCCTCAGGAGAACCAGTACCTGGGCTTATATCTACTTTGGCTTTCTCTAGGACTCTGCTGGCATGTGCATAAGCATTACCTCTCTGAAGCCCTCCTGACTTTTTTGGAGACTCACAGCCATATAAAATCATTTGTCCTTTTCCTTTCCCCCTTTTATCCAAGTCATAAAGCAGTTTTAAATTCCTGATATTACTTATAGGCTGAGATATTCTGCTGGTCAGAGTTGACCCTTTTACTCAGGGTCTTTTCCTAGTTACATTAGCAGCTGGTGCTTGCTAGTAATCCCTCAGTGCCAGGGAGGCTCATCTCCAGGAGTCATGTCCCATGCTGGTGGAAAGGCAATGCATCTACATGCTGAGTTTGGCTTAGAGAGTGGCCACATTTGAGCAACATGGAGGCTCTCAGGAGGTAACTCTAAGGCACCCTGCAGCTCTAGGCCTAGTTCATATTTCAGGCACACAGGCTCATAATTGTAGCCATCAGTTTTAAGGGCTCATTATTGGACCATCCATCTTTAATGGTATTTGCCTTTGCATTTGGGGGATTGTTGCAATTCCATTGGGGAATGTGATAGATCTCCCCTGGCTAGGAACTCAGCCCTTCCTCATTGTCATTTTTAACTGAAACCCCTATAAAAATATCCAAGCACTTTTATGTACCCTCTATACATGCCCTGGAGAACTTCCTCCCAACCATGTGTCCCCTATCAATAACATCCCTACCTGTGGACCTCCACTGCCATAGCTGAAACTCTCTGTGGTCTGAAACTTCTTTAAAAATGAAGTGTAATATAATGCCAGGTTCCATTAATAATAAAATGGAATATAGTGATGGGTTTAAAGGTTAGTTATAGAATACAGAGTAATTTACAAAAATTAAATAAAGAGAGGCAGGGCAATTGGCATCTAAGTGTGTGCACCTCATAATCTCTCCTGCAGTAGAAGCAGCTGAGTAGGTTCTGAGTCCTGCTGGATGGGGCTGTTTCAGGGGCTTGCAGGGCAGGAGGTGTCTGGATGTCGATTTGGTGAGGCAGTACAGAAGAGATTCTTGCAAGAGGTAGAATTTTGGGTTTCTGATATGGAGGTCAGAAGTTGTGGGTAGGACCCCTCCCCTAGGGCTGACAGCGAGCCCCAGTGATCCCTGAAAACTTTGCTGTGCTGCAGTGTTTCCAAACCCTGTGTTTACCAAAAGCATGGTTCCCAGGTCTGTTTCCCCTAAACCCTGGTAGCCCACATTCCAGAGACTCACATACCTTGAGTCTGCAATATCACAGGCTTCCAATTCCTAAATCTACCACATCCTGAGGTCCATCTGAAGTCCGTGATTACCATAGCCCTCTGCATTTTTTGTTTGTGTTTTTCTTCTTCAAGCTTAGAGGCACATACCAGCTAACTTGGGGAGAGTCTGGGAAGAAAGGAGAAGGAAATCTGCTGTGAAAGCCAAATTTACCTAAATGTCCTGGGATAGGAAACTTGGTCTGGGAGAACGTGAGTCAGAAAATCAATTAGACCTCTGCTAGCACACCTAAGGTGGAGGAACTGTAGGATAGCCGTGCTATCCAAGCTTCCAATAGCATATTTGGGGTTTCTGATGAGGTATAGGTGCCTGGACATAGTCTTTGTCTTCCATGTTGAGTTGGTTAAACAAGGATCCTCTTGTGTCTCGTACTGGACCTCTCAGGCAGCTTTCCTGCTGCCCTGGGAGAGAGAGAAGTGAGGAAGGGAGAAAGGGGGAATTTCAGATCCCTACGCATTGTATTTAATTGCAAAGAGGATTCCTAGCTTGAAACTTTGATTTTTTTTTTTTTTTGTCGTGGTTGCTACTGTTGCATTGTCTTCTGGTCTTTTCCCCCATTTCCCCCCATTTTATCCCCCAAGGTCCTTTTTCATTTATTTAGTTTTTTTTTTCTCTTATTCTTTTTCTTGCTTGTTTCCATCCCCTTTCTTTGCCCCCCACTTTTTCTCTTCTCTTTTTTCTTTTCTCTCTTTTTTTTTATTTTTTATTGTATTTTCTTTATATAATACATGCTGCAGGGAGCACTTCAAATTTCTGTTTCCTCATCCTCCATTGCCTCTTCTCTGTGTGTACTGATTTTGGCCTCCTACACTGTCCCCTTTCCCATATATCTTTCTATCCTCCATCATCTCCTGTTTCTCTTACATTCCACCTACCTTTCTTTGGCCCCTAAATTGTCTGACTTTTTATTTCTAATACCTTTGTTCTGTTTTCTGTCTTTTATCCACTTTTGATATTATTGTCTTTCTTTTCTCTTTCTAAAAACAACAAATGTTCTAGATCACAGTAAATCATATGTACAATATATGGTACTCATACATATCCAACATCAAGCACTTTGTCACCTCCCCAGACATGATTTTTTTTACATGTTCTTATCATATTTGCTACAGCTGATGTACAGATATTGAAACAATAGCTTTCAAACATGGTTCCATTTTTGTTTACATTATGATTTATATTTTAGGTTATGGAATTTTCTAAATTTTAATTCTCTTATGTTTTACATTATGGTTTACATTTTAGCCTATAGAATTTTATACATTTTTGGCGTAATTTAACATATCCTGTGTCTGCCATTGCATGATGTTGTGGAACACTTTCATTGCCCTACAGTTACCCTAATTCCATATATTCAACACCACTCTCCCCCTTCCCTCAGGGCCCACAGTGACAGTCTTCATTACTTGAAGGACCATATGTTGAGATGCTGCACCAATGTTGAGTGCTTGACATGACTGACTGCCCTAACTCACTGGGAGCCACCAATTCTCTCAAGAGATACAATTCCTTCTGTTTGAGAACAGCAGTCCTCCTGAGGATAGTGAGTGTACCTTCACTTTCATTGTATGGGTCTCCAACCAATGATATAATGCTCTATGACAAAATTAGCACTCACACGCCCTAGAAGCTTTTCCTGTGTCAGATGCCCCCCTTAAGCATTTTAAACAGGTAACCTTCCCTATTATATATTCTAAAGAGTTTAGTGCACATTATAATACAACCACATACCTGACAATCTCCTTTGTTGAAATGTGCCCCCACCCTCCCCCAGCCATCTGACCCTTCTGTCTATCCCTTGCCACCCTAAAGCTCACAAAGCCCCTTCCAAAGTATTCCTATGCCCCCATTTTTTCCTTCCCTGTACACAAACTTATCTCTGACTTATAGATTTCACCGATGTAGGTGTCAACTTGCAACCGTCCTCTACTGCCCAAATTTCTTTAAGCCTCTCATCCAGTCTCACACTCTCTGAGACAGCCCGGTTTACTTATTTTATATCAGAGAGGTCATGTAGTATTTGTCCTTCAATGCTTCGGTTGCTTCCTTCAACATAAAGTTCTCATGATTCATCCAAGTTATGATATGTGTTTGTACTGTGATGGTTCTTATAGCTGAGTATTATTGCATTGTACGTATAAACCACATTTTAAAAATCCATCTATTTGTTGATGGGCATTTGGGTTGATTCCAACTTTTGGCAATAGTGAATAGTGCTACTGTGAACATTGGTGTGCCTACATCAGTTTGTGTCCTTGTTTTCAGTTCTACTGGGTATATACTCAGCAGTGGAATCACTGGGTCATATGGAAAATCTAGAGCTAGTTTTTGAGAAACCACCAAACTGCCCTCCAGAATGGCCAGATCCTTCTGCCTGCCCACCAGCAGTGGATGAATGTCCCCATTCCTCCATAACCTCTTCAGCACTTGTAGTCTTCAAGTTTTTTGATAGCTGCCAGGCTTATGGGAGTAAGGTGGCATCTATTGTTGTTTTGATTTGCATTTCCATATTAGGTTGTGATTCAGGGCACTTTTTCATGTGCTTTTTATACATTTATATATCTTCTTTGGAGGAGTGTCTGTTCAAATCTTTTCCCCATTTTTAAAATGGGCTGTTAGTCTTTTAATTTTCAAGATGCTGGAGTTCTTTATGTATGCAGGATATCAGTCTCCTTTCAGATATATGGTTACCAAATATTTTCTCATTGTGTAAGCTCTCTTTTCACTTTCTTGACAAACTCCTCGAGGTGCATAATACTTTAGTTTGAGGAAGTCCCATTTATCTATTTGTTCTTTTTCTGCTCACGCCTTTGGTGTGAATTTCTTGAAGTCATTTCCTATTAAAAGGTCCTGTAGATGGTTCCCTACATTGCATTTCAAAGTATTTATGGTCTTGGCTCTTATGTGAAGTCTTTGATTCATCTTGAAATGATTTTTGTATAGGTGTGAGTTGACAATCCCCTTTCATTCTTTTACATATGGGTATCCAGTTCTCCAGTCACCATTTGTTGAGGAGGCCATTATCTCCCAGTTGGGAGGGTTTGGTGGCCTTGTCAATAACTATATGGCTGTATAAATGGAGATCTATATCAAAAATCTCAATTTGGTTCCATTGGTCAGTGTGTCTCTCCTTGTGCCAATACCATGTTGTTTTCACTACTGTAGCTTTGTAGTATGTTTTGAAGTCAGGCAGTGTGATTCCTCTAATTTCATTTTCCTTTTTCAATGTGTGTTTGGATATTTGGGGCCTCTTTCCTTTCCAAATAAATTTCATAGCTAGTTTTTCTAATTCATCAAAGAATGTGTGTTGATTTTTATTGGGATTGCATTGAATGTGTAGATCAGTTTTGGTAGGATAGACATCTTAATAACATTTAGTCTTCCTATCCATGAAGAGGGAATATTCTTCCATTTACTTAGGTCTTCTTTAATTTTCTTGAACAGTGTTGTGTAGTTCTTGGTGTATAATGTTTTTACATATTTAGTTAAATTTATTCCTAGGTATTTGATTTTTTTTATTTACTATTGTAAATGGTATTTGTTTCTTGATTTCCTCCTGAACTTGCTCAATATTGGTGTACAGAAATGCTACTGATTTTTGTGCATTGATCTTATAACCTGCAACTTTACTAAAATCATTTATGAATTCTAGAAGCTTTCTTGTAGACTTCTCAGGGTTTTCTAAGTATAGGATGATTTCATCTACAAATAGTGAAATTTTCATTTCTTCTTTTCCAATTTGGATGCCTTTTATGTCTGATTCTAGCCTCAGTGCTCAAGCAAGTGCTTCTAAGACTATAGTAAATAGAAGGGGTAATAGTGTACCTCCTTGTCTTGTTCCTGATCTTAGAGGGAAAGATTTTAGGATTTCACCATTGTAAATGATGTTAGCTGTGGGTTTTTCATATATACTCTTTATCATGTTCAGAAGTTTCCTTCTATTTCAATCTTTTGCAGGATTTTTATAAAGAAAGTGTGCTGTATTTTGTCAAATGCTTTTTTCTACATCTATAGATATGATCATGTGATTTTCCCTTTATTCTGTTTATATGGTGTATTACATTAATTGATTTTCTTATGGTATACCATCCATGGATATCAGGAATGAATCCCAATTGGTCATGGTGTATAATTCATTTAATGTGTTGTTGAATATGATAGCAAGTATTTGTTGAGGATTTTCACATCTAGGTTCATTAGAGAGATTGGTCCATAATTTTCCTTTCTTGTGGTGTCTTTGTTTGGCTTTGATAGTAGAGTAATGTTGGCATTAGAATGAGTTAAACAATGTTCCTTCTGTTTCAATTTTTTGGATGAATTTAAGTAAGATTGGTGCTAGTTCTTTCCAGAATGTTTGGTCAAATTCACCAGTGAAACCATATGGGCCAGAGCTTTTCTTAGTTGGGAGGTTTTTAATAACTGATTCTATCTATTTACTTGTGATTGGTTTGTTGAGATCATCGATTTCTTCTCTCATCAATGTAGGTTGCTTATGTGATTCTAGGAATTTGTCCATTTCCTCTAAATTGTTCTTCTTGTTGGAATACAGTTTTTCAAAGTATCCTCTTATGAGTCTTTATTTTTGTGAAGTCAGAGGTGATGTCTCCTTTCTCATTTTGTTTATTTGCATCTTTTCTCTTTTTTTTCTTTTTTAGTCTAGCTAAGTATTTGTCAATTTTTTTCAATCTTCTCAAATAAGCAGCTCTTGGTTCTGTTCATTTTTTCAAGTGCTTTCTGATCTTCTATTTCATTTTGTTCAGCTCTGTTCCTTGTTATTTCTTTCTTTCTTTTTCCTTTGTGTTTAGTTTCTTGTTTTTTTTTTCTATTTCCTCCAAGTGTGCAGTTATTTCTTCAATTTTAGCTCTTTTTTATTTTGCAATATATGAATTTATGACTAGAAATTTCTCTCTCAGTACTGTTTTTGCTGCATCCCTTCAATTTTGATAGGTTGTGTTATCATTTTCATTTGTTTCAAGGTATTTATTAATTTCTTTGTGATTACCTCCTTGACCCACTGTTTTTCTAAGTGTGTGTTGTTTAACTTCCATATCTTCATGCCAAATCTGGGTCTCTGGCCTTTGCAGATTTCCAGCTTCATTTCACTGAGGTCAGAGAAATTATTTTGTATGATTTTGATCTCTCCGAACTCATTGAGACTTTTTCTGTGTCCTAAGATGTGGTCAATCTTTCAGAATGATCCATGTGCACTTGAGAAGAATGTATATATTCTGTATTTGGGTTTAATGTTCTGTATGTCTATTAGGTCCAGCTCCTCTAAAGTATTGCTCGAAGTCTTTGTTTCTTTATTGATTCTCTTTTGAGATGTACTGTGCATAGTCAATAGTGGTGTATTAAAATTCCCCAGTATAACTGTAGAGACATCTATTTCTTCACTTAGTTTTTCCAGTGTTTGCCTCATGTATTTGGAGGCACCCTTGTTAGGAGTGTAAATGTTTATGATTATTCTTTCTCTCTTGAAAGATTATCATTTTCACTAATATGTAGTGTCCCTCTTTGTCTCTCTCAGGTGTTTTTCATTTAAAGTCTATTTTGCCTGATATTAATATAGCTACTTCTGCCCTTTTTTAGTTTTTGTTTGCTTGTAAGATTGTTTTCCAGTCATTCATTTTCAACCTCCTTGAATCCCTGGGTCTAAGATGTTTCTGGTAGACAGTATATAGATGGGTTGTATTTCCTTATCCAATCTTCCTGTCTGAGTCTCTTGATATGTGAATTTAATCCATTGACATTTAGTGTTATTACTTTCAAGGAATTACTTATATTAGCCATATTTTCTTTGGATTTGGTTTGTCATATTTGGTTTGTTTTTTTCTCTATTGTCATTTTGTTCTTCCACTTTCCTGCAACTCTGTCTCTCTTGTTTGTTTTTTTTTTGTGTTTGTTTTTTTCCTGCGGAGCTGCCTTTAATTTTTCTTGAAGGGGAGGTTTCTTGTTGGCATACTCTTTCAGTTTCTGTTTATCTGTGAATATTTTGAGCTCTCCAACGTTTTTGAAGGCTAGCTTTGCTGGGTAGAGTATTCTTGGTTGGAAATTTTTTCTTTTAGTACCTTGACTATGTCAGACCACTGCCTTCTTGCCTCCATGGTTTCAGATGAGAAATCAGCACTTACTCTTATCGAGCCTCCTTTGTATGTGATAGTTCTCTTTTCCCTTGTTGTTGTTACTATTTTCTCTTTTCTTGAGCATTAGATAATTTGATAATTATATGTCCTCATGTAGGCCTGTTGGAATTTATGCTCTTTGGGGTGCATTGTGCTTCTTGGACAGGTATATCCATCTCCTTCAATTGGTTTGGGTATTTCAGCCTTTATTTCCTTCAACTACCTATCTGTTCCCTCTCCCCTCTCTTCTCCTTCTGGGATGCTTATAATGCATATGTTTGTGCATTTTTGCATGGTCATTAAGGTCATTACATCGCAGCTGGATTTTTTCTATCTTTTTATCAATCAGTTCTACTATCTGTTTGATTTCAGATGTACTGTCTTCCACATCATTAATTCTCTCATTTGCCTCTTCATGCTGCTGTTATTTGCTGAGTGTACTTTTTTCCTTGAATTGTGCTGTTCATCACCATCATATCTGTTATCTTTTTGTGTATGATTGCAATTTTTTTTGTATTCTCTCTGTTTTCTTCATATTCTTAATCTCTTCCTTCACTTCTTCAAATTGGTCCCTAATATATGTTTTGAGATCTTCAATTACTTGTTCAATGTTCCACTTCTCTTCCTGGTTTTTAGTTTGTTCATTGGTTTGGGTCATGTTTTCCTGAATATTTTTTGACTGTAGTTTCTTCTTGTTGTTTGACCATCATTTTATCTTGGTGGGTTTAATCTGTTGGTTAGCTTCTTTGTCTCATTTGGGGTTTAATTAGTTTTTGTTTTTGCACTCATGTTAAGTGTTCTCTTTGTAACTTTATTCTTATTCTAGTTCCTTGTTGTTGGCTAAGTTCACTTTAGCAAGCAGTACTTCTGTCACAGTCTCTCCAAATTGATGTCCATACTGCTCCTGCCTTGCAAGCCCCCAAAACAGCCCACTTTGGCAAGATTCCAACCTTACTTAGCTGATTCAATCAGGAGAGATTGTAATGAGCACTCACTCAGATATCATCTTGCCCTGCCTCACCCCCTGAAATGAAGTCTTAATTCCAGATCTCAGCTTCCACGGTTTTCCTCTTAAAGCTGTTTCTCCTTCAATCTTTCCATTCCATATCCTTTTTATTCCAGGCTGAAAGTGGTTTTGTTCATATAGCTCTCTTAAAATGTCTGTTGGTTTAGCATGCAGGAAGCAGGGGTCCAAACCATCAGACAGCGAGACTTTCCACAAATCTTACTAATATAATTGCATCTTTGATCTTGATCTACAAGTTCCAAGTTTAGTTAAGTCCTTAAACAGGGCACTCTCATCTTGGAGCTTGATTTCCAGAGGCTTGGAAATTCCAGAATCAATTTGTTTTCTTTGTCCCTGTCAGTTCAGTCCTCAGCTTATCTCTCTTGTCTAGCATTTTGCTAAAAGCTGCAAGCAGAAACCAATTTGCATTCTCCAGGTTTACTTTGGAAATTTCATCACTTTAATGCATAGGTTCACCATTTTCAAATTCTGACTTCCAGGAGTTAATTAGCAGGAGTTAATCTTGCTACATTCTCTGCAACTTTAAACCATGGATTGCCTTTCCAATAATAATTTCATCATTTACTTCTAAGGCATCAAAAAAAGTCTCTTTTGCATCCATATTGCTATCAGCAGTGTCTTCAAAACAATCTAGGCCTTTTCAATCAAGCATCTCACAATTCCTCCAAAAAATAACCCTTATCCATTTATAGAAGTATTCCATCATTCTGGTAATTGCAAAAGCACTATTGTACTCCTCAGCATCAAATTCTGTATTAGTCAGCCAAAGGGGTGCTAAAGCAAAATAACAGAAATTGGTTGGTTTTTATTTGGAGTAGAAGCTTATAGATACCAGTCCATAAAGCATAAGTTACTTCCCTCACCAAAGTCTATTTGGAACAAGATGGCTGCCAACATCTGCAAGGGTGTAGGTTTCCTGGGTTCCTATGTTCCTGGGGCTGCTATATTCTGGCTTAAGATTTCTTCCTTCCTGGGCCTGGCCTTCTCTTTCCCCTGCATGCTGAGGGGCCACATCTCAGGGCTTCAGTTTAAGTCTTCTGCATCAAACTCCAAAGTCAAAACTCCAACATCAAAATCCCCCAACTCTGTTCTTTGCCATACCACACTACAAGGTATGGAGACTCAATGCCCTAATCTTATCTGAATCATGACCAGGTACAGATCAGATTAAAAATATAATCCAATATCTATTTTTGAAATTCATCAGAAATACCAAGCTGCTACACCTTCCAATTCTTCTTTATGCTTGGTCAGTGTTTTCTTAATTTCCTTTATCTCTTTAGCTATATATTCATTTATCTCCTTAAATTGTGTTAAGAGATGTATTTGAATATCATTGATTAGTTTATTTAAATTCTATTTCTCAATCAAATTTTAATTTACTCCTTTTATGGAGCCATTTCTTCCAGTTTCCTTCTATGTCCCATAGTATTGTTTGCGTTTGGTTGTTGTTGTTGTTGTTGTTGTTTTGCTTCTTCCCAGGCACTGCTAATCTAGAGTTACACAGAGGGCCAGGTTCACTTTTAGCTTGGATATTATTGGTGATTAACTTTGAGTTGAGGGTCTTCTTTGATACTTGGTTCTAGTTATTCTCAAACTTTAGAATAGCTCCTGTTTAACTGATCAGGATTTTCCAGCTCAACATCTGATTCTTGATCTGGATATGCAGGGCAATTTTAAAGAGCACAGTATTTGTGCAATTTTTTTTCTCCCCCAGAAGAAAGCTTCTTTTTCTCTTCCTTATTCAAAAACTTGACCTGTTCTGTTTTTGTTTTATTTCTATAGATGTTTTACACACTTTTTGTTGACTCTATTTTTTGTCTGGAAAGCAAATTCTGGGAAAATGATCAACCCCACAAAGGGCTTTCCCATATCAGAATTTCCTAGTCAAAACAGGCCCATGATTTAAGATGGGGTGTACAGGCAGAGCAAGATGGCATCTGAGTGAGTGCACCTGCAAAGAAGCAGCTGAGTAGGGTTGGAGTCCTGCTGGACTGGGCTCTTTTGAGTGTTTGCAGGGTAGGAGGTGTCTGTACATTGATTTGGTGGGACAGTGACAGAGGAGATTCTTATAAGAGGTAGAATTTTGGGTCTCTTTCATGGAGATCGGGTTGTGGGTGGGACCCTTCCCCCTGGGGCTGGTGGCCCAGCAGTGGTGATTCCTGGAGGCTTGGCTGTGCTGGGTAGTTCCCAAGCTCTGAACAGGCTGTTTCAGGGTCCTCCAGGGTGGGAGGTGTCTGGAAGTCGATTTGGTGAGACAGTGACAGAGGAGATTCTTGCAAGAGGTGAAATTTGGGTTTCTGACTTGGAGGTCAGAGGTTCTGGCTGGAGCCCCTCCCCCTAGGGCTGGTGGACAGGCTGCAGTGCTCACTGGGATCTTTGTCCTGTGGGGGGTCCCCAAACCCTGAGCGGGCTGTTTCAGGGGCTTGCAGGGTAGGAGGAGTCTGGATGTCAATTTGGTGAGACAGTGACAGAAGAGATTATTGCAAGAGGTGGAACTTTCAATTTCTGATCTGGAGGTCAGTAGTCCTAGGAGAAACCCTTCCACCTGGGGCTGCCAGTCTGCCCAAGGTGGCTCCTGAAGTATTTGTAGTGCAGCAGCACCCCCAGCATGCTGTTTCAGGGGCTTGCAGGGCAGGAGGTGTCTGGATGTCGAGTTGGTGAGAAAGTGACATAAGAGATTCTTGTGAGAGGTGGAATTTTGGATTTCTGACATGGAAGACAGAGTTCCATTCCCTAGGGCTGGAACCCAGCTGTGAGGATCCCTGAAGGCTGTGTTGCACTGCAGTGCTCCCAGGCCCCCTGTTAACCAGATGTGTGGTTCCCAGGACTGTGTCCCCTAAACCCTGATGGCCCACACTCCAGAAACTCACACACCTTGAGTATGCAATAACACAGACTTCTCATCCCTGAATCCACCATACCCTGAGGTCCAGCTGAGGTCCTTGAATACCCTAGCCCTCAGTGTTTGTGTTTTTTTTCCTTTTATCTTTTTTTCCCTCTTGGTTGATAGTATTGAATTATCTCCTGGTATTTTCTCCCATTTTATCCCCCAAGGTCCTTTTTCATTTATTTAGTTTTTTTCCTCCTTTTCTTTCTTTCCTTGTTTCCCTCCCTTTTCTTTGCCCACTACCTTTTTTTCCTCTTTTCTTTTCTCTCTTTTTTCTTCTTATTTTACTTTATTTTACTTATATAATAGGTGCTGCAGGGAGCCCTTCACATTTGCTGTCTTTCCTCATCCTCCATTTCTTCTTTGCTGTGTGAATTAATTTTGGCCACCGACACTATCCCCTTTCCCCCACATCTTACTATCCTCCATCATCCACTGTCTCTCTTACACTCCACCTCCCTTTCTTTGGCCCCCAAATTGTCTGACTTAATTTCTAATACCTTTGTTCTGTTTTCTGTCTTTTATCCACTCTTGATATTATTGTCTTTCTTTTCTCTTTCCCTCTTTCATGAAAACACTGGCTTTTTAATTCATACTGTATTCCTCCCCATATTCAGTTGGCTATCTCATTATAGGTACTCTACTTACTGCTATAACTCTACACAACTTACAGGAGTCTAATATCCATTCTCCCAGATCTCACATTGTTGCTCGGTTAACATTTATTACAAATACTACTTTACACATTTTCTTTCTTACATATTTTGCTTTCCCTGGCCCTAATATTTTCCTTCAAAATGAACTTAGCCAGCAACAAGAAAATAGAGTAAGAAGAACAAAGTGACAAAGAGAAGACATAACACTTATGCAAGAACAACTAATTAATCCCCAAGACTAGACAAAGATGCTAAGGAACTGATTATACCCATCAAGATAAAAAGATGACCAGACAGCAACACAAAACTACAAACCAAACCAATAATCAGGAAAACATGGCTGAATCCAATGAGCCAGACAAAAATCAGGAAGCAGAGCAGAACATCAAACAAGTAAAGATCTCAAAACATATAGTAGACACCAACTTAATGAAGTAAAGGAAGAGATTAACAATATGAAGAAAACACTTGGAAAGGAAATTACAGACATACGAAAAAGATAACAGAAATGATGGGGATGAACACCACAGTTCAAGAAATCAAAAATTCACTCTCAGCAAATAGCAGCAGATTAGAAGAGGCAGAGGAGAGAATTAGCGATGTGGAAGACAGTACATCTGAAATCAAACAGATAGTAGAACTGATCCATAAAAAGATAGAAGAAATCCAGCTAGGACTTAGGGACTTGAAAGACAATGCAAAACACACAAACATGTATTATAGGCATCCCAGAAGTAGAAGAGAAGGGAAAGGGGACAGAAGGGGTGTTGGAGGAAATAATGACCGAAAACTTCCTAAAATCTACTGGGAGAGATGGATGTACATGTCCAGGAAGCACAATGCACCCCAAATATCATAAATCCCAAGACATATCCTTGTCAAATTATCCAATGCTCCAGACAAAGAGAAAATTCTAAAAGCAGAAAAGAAAGCAAAACCACCACATACAAGGGAGGCTCCATAATATTAATTGCTGGCTTCTCATCTGAAACCATGGAGGCAAGAATGCAGTGGTATGATATAGTCAAGGTACTAAAAGAAAAAAATTTCCAACCAAGAATACTCTACCCAGCTAAACTAGCATTCAAAAATGATGGAGAGTTCAAAATATTCACAGATGGACAGAAATTGAAAGAGTTTGACAAAAGGAACCCTTCCCCTCAAGAAATATTAAAGGAGAAGGAAAAAACGAACAAACAAAATATGACAAAACAATTCCAACCAAAATATGGCTAACAATAATTCCTTGAAAGTAATCACACTGAATGTCAATGGATTAAACTCACCTATCGAAAGGGACGGGGCATTGGATAAGGAAATATGACCCATCTATATGCTGTCTACAAGAAACACATCTTAGACCCAGGGATACATGGAGGCTGAAAGTGAATGGTTGGAAAACAATCTTACATGGAAACAATAACCAAAAAAAAAAAAAAAAAGCAGAATTAGCTATATTAATAGCAGACAAAATAGACTTTAAATGTGAAACAATTATGAGAGACAAAGAAGGACACTACATATTAGTGAAAGGGACAATCTCTCAAGAAGAATGAACAATCACAAATATTTATGCTCCTAACAAGGATGCCTCTAAATACGTGAGGCAAACACTGGAAAAACTAAGTGGAAGAATAGATGCCTCTACAATTATAGTGGAGATTTCAATACACTACTATCAACTTTGGACAGAACAACTCAAAGAGAGTCACTAAAGAAACAAAACCTTAGAACAGTATATTGAGGAGCTGGATCTAATAGACATCTACATATCCTTACACCTGAATACTGCAGGATATACATTTTTCTCAAGTGCACATGGTTCATTCTCGAAGATAGACCATATGCGAGGCCACAGAGAAAGGCTTAATGAATTCAGAAAGATCAAAATCATACAAAATAATATCTCTGACCACAGTGGAGTGAAGCTGGAAATCTGCAAGGGCCAGAGGGCCTGATATCACACCAAGATATGGAAATTAAACAGCACACACTTAGAAAAAGAGTGAGACAAGGAGGAAATCTCAAAATAAATTAATAACTACCTTGAAACTAATGAAAACGATAACACAACATACCAAAACTTATGGGATGCAGCAAATGCAGTACTGGGAGGGAAATATATAGCCATAAATTCATAGTCAAAAAAGAAGAAAGAGCAAAAATTGAAGAACTAATTGCACATTTGGAAGAATTAGTAAAAAAAGCAACAAAGTAACCCCACAAGAAGAAGAAAGAAAGAAAGTACAAAGATAAGAGCAGAACTAAATAAATTAGAAAATAAGAGAACACTTGAAAAGATAAACAAAACCAAGAGCTGGTTCTTTGAGAAGATCAATTAAATTGACAAACCCTTAGCTAAACTAACAAAGAAAAAAAGAGAAAAGATGCAAATACACAAAATAAGAAACGAGAAAGGAGATATCACCACTGACACCACAGAAATAAAGACTATCATAAGAGGATACTTTGAAAACTATATTCCAAGAAAAATGACAAATCAGAGGAAATGGGCAAATTCCTAGAAACACATAAGCAGCCTATATTGATGAAAGAAGAAATTGATGATCTCAACAAATGAATCACAAGTAAAGAGATAGAATCAGTCATTAAAAACCTCCCAACTAAGAAGAGCCCAGGGCCAGACGGCTTCACAGGCAAATTCTACAAAACATTCTGGAAAGAACTAACACCAATCCTGCTGAAACTCTTCCAAAAATTGAAACAGAAGGAACATCACATAGCTCATTCTATGATGCCAACATTACCCTAGTACCAAAGCCAAATAAAGACACCACAAGAAAGGAAAATTACAGACCAATTTCTCTAATGAACCTAGATGCAAAAATCCTCAGCAAAATACTTGCTAACCGTATTCAACAACATACTAAATGAATTATACACAGTGGCCAAGTGGGATTCATTCTGGGTATGCAAGGATGGTTCAACATAAGTAAATTAATCAATGTAATACACCATATAAACAGATTGAAGGAAAAAATCACATGATTTTATCTACAGAGGCAGAAAAAGCATTGGACAAAATACAGCACCCTTTCTTGATAAAAACACTCCAGAAGATTGGAATACAAGGAAACTTTTTAAATGTGATAATGAGTATATATGAAAAACCCACAGCTAACATCATTTACAGTGGCAAAATCCTAAAATCCTTCCCTCTAAGATCAGGAACAAGACAAGGATGACCACTATCACCTCTTCTATTTAACATCGTCTTAGAAGTACTTGCTCAAGCACTGAGGCAAGAACCAGATATAAAAGGCATTCAAATTGGAAAGAAGAGTCAAAATTTAATTATTTGCAGATGACATGATCCTATACATAGAAAATCCTGAGAGGTCTACAACAAAGGTTCTAGAACTCATAAATGAGTTTATTAAAGTCACAGGTTATAAGATAAATGAGCAAAAATCCGTAGCATTTCTGTACACCAATAATGAGCAAGCTCAGGAGGAAATCAAGGAACAAAAACCATTAAAATAGTCAGTAAAAAAAATTGAATACTGAGGAATAAATTAAATAAAGTTGTAAAAAACTTATACACAGAAACTACCCAAAACTGTTAAAGGAAATCAAAGAAGACCTAAATAAATAGAAGAATATTCCCTGTTCATGGATACGAAGACTAAATATTATTAAGATGTCTATCCTACCAAAACTGATCTACACATTCAATGCAATCCCAATAAAAATCAACACAGCATTCTTTAAGGAACTAGAAAAACTGGCTATGAAATTTATTTGGTAAAGAAAGAAGCCCTGAATAGTCAAAGACATTTAAAAAGAAAAATGAAATTGGAGGAATCATACTACCTGACTTCAAAAGGTACTACAAAGCTACAGTAGTGAAAACAGCATGGCATTGGCACAAAGAGAGACACACAGACCAATGGAACTGAATTGAGAGTTCTGATACAGGTCCTCATATATATAGTCTTATAATATTCAATAAAGCCACCAAACCCTCTCAGTAGGGAGAGAATGGCCTATTCAACAAATGGTGCCTGCAGAACTGAATATCCACATGTAAAAGAATGAAAGAGGATTATCATCTCACATCTTATACAAAAATCAACTCAATCTGGATCAAAGACCTAAATATAAGAGCCAAGACCATAAAAACTTTGAAAAGCAGTGAAGGGAAGCATATACAAGAACTTGTAATAGGAAATGTCTTCATGAACTTCACACCAAATCACGAGCAGCCAAAGAACAAATAGATAAATGGGACCTCTTCAAAATTAAAGCCTTCTGCACCTCAAAGGGGTTTGTCAGGAAAGTGAAAAAAGAGCCTTCACCTTTGGAGAAAATATTTGGTAACCATATATCTGATAGGTAACTTATAACCTGCATATAAAAAGAACTCCTATATCTTGAAAATAAAAAGATAAACAACCCATTTAAAAATGGGGAAAAGATTTAAACAGACACTTCTCCAAAGAACTAATACAAATGGCTAAAAAGCACATGAAAAAATGCTCCAAATCTCTAGCTATCAGGGAAATCCAAATCCAACTACAATGAGATACCATCTTACTCCCATAAGATTGGCAGCTATTAAAAAAACAGAAGAATACAAATGCTGGAGAGGATGTGGAGGAATGGGAACCCTCATCCACTGCTGGTGGGAATGCAGAAGGATACAGCCATTCTGGAGGAGTTTGGCAGTTTATCAAAAAACTAGCCCTACATTTGCCATATGACCCAGCAGGTCCCCTGCTGGGTACATACCCAGTTGAACTGAAAACAAGGACACAAATCAATATATGCACACCAATGTTCATAGCAGCATTAATCACTATTGCCAAAAGTTGGAATCAACCCAGACACCCATCAACAGACGAGGGGATCAATAAAATATGGTATATACTAAGAATGGAATACTACTTGGCTTTAATAAGAGACTTATAACTTGCATATATAAAGAACTCATATATCTAGAAAACAAAAAGATAAACAACCCATTTAAAAAATGGGAAAAATATTTAAACAGACACTTCTCCAAAGAAGAAATACAAATGGCTAAAATGCACATGAAAAAAATGCTCCAAATCTCCAGCTATCAGGGAAATGCAAATCAAAACTACAATGAGATACCATCTTACTCCCATAAGATTGGCAGCTATGATAAAAAACAGAAGAATACAAATGCTGGAGAGGATGTGAAGAAAGGGGAACACTTATCCACTGCTGGTGGAAATGCAGAAGGATCCAACTATTCTGGAGGACAGTTTGGCGGTTTCTCAAAAAGTAACCATAGATTTGCCATATGACCCAGAAATACCCCTGCTGGATATATACCCATCAGAACTGAAAACAAGGACACAAACCAATATAGGTACACCAATGTTCATAGCAGCATTGTTCACTATCGCCAAAAGTTGGAATCAATCCAAATGTCCATCAACAGACGAGTGGATCAATAAACTGTGGTTTATACACACAATGGAATACTACTCGGCTGTAAGAACAAATACACTACAACCACACGTGATAACATGGATGAACCTTGAGAATCATATGTTGAGTGAAGCAACCCAGGCATTGAAGGACAAATACTACATAACCTCAATGATATGAAATAAGCAAACTGCCTCAGAGAGCTAGAGTCTGGAAAAGAGGCTTACAGGAAATTGGGGGGTGGAGGAAGGATGTGAGTTAACGTCTGCAGGGGTGGAATCTGTGATGAGCTGGTGGTAAATATGAGCACAAAGAAGGGACAAAATGGGGGCAAGGGGTTGCCTTTGGGTGGGGCTTTGTGGGTTTGAGGGGGGCTGGGGATGGGCAGAGGGGTAATATTGTCCAAAAATTGGGGGGAGGGAGGGGCAACATACGAACATGGGAGAGTGTCAGGTATTCATTGAGAACAAAATGTTGAGAAACTCGTATCAAAGTATAAGTAGGAGGGTTACCTGTTTAGGATGCTCAGGGGGTATGGTCTGATGTGGACGGACTCCGGGGGAATAGCTGAAGACTCATTTTGCCAAGATGGGTTGTACCATTGGGAAGAAACCCAAGAAGTGAGAGTTGGAGTGGACCCACATACTGGGGAGGACTAAGGCCATCAAATAGAGAGAACTGTATCTCTCGTGAGAAAGGATGGCTCCCAGGGCATTAGGGCAGTTGAGAAAGTCAGGCCCTGAATACTGCAGCAAGTATCTCTGGACATGGCTTCTTGGGAAATGGAGAGTGGCTGGCGTTGTGGGCCCCAAGAGGAGGGCAAAATGGATGTGGAATGGATGGAACCAAGGTAAATATGGGGGCAAGAGAGGAGTTTTGTGAGAGTACATGAGAATGAATATAAAACATGTAATATTACACCAAAAACATATAGGGGACGACAGACAAATAATGTAAACCATAAGGCAAAACATAGGATAACTAAAAAATTTAGAAAACCGTACAACCTAAAGTATGGACCACATAATAAGCACAGATGTCACCTTGTTTGAAAGCTATTGTTTCAGAATCTGTACATCAGTTTCAGGAAATATGATATCAATAAGTTAAAAGATTATCACTGTGGAAGGGAAAAGGTTTTATGGTGGATCTGGGGAAGTACTGTATATTGTATATATGAATTTTGGTGATCTAAGACTCTTGTGAAGCTGACATTATGTTGGGATTCACTTGACAGAAAGTTTTGTATCACAGAGTGGTTCAACAATGGCAGTGGAGGAATACTGATACAGGATGTTATTGAGAGGATATACATGGTTGACAGGGAGTTATACATGGCATATGCCCAGGGTATATAGTAATGTCTAGATATACTCATAGTGGAAACAATTAAAAACAACAGCTGGGGGGATACTGGGCTCCTGGCCGGGGGATCACTGTCATGGACCCTGGGGGAGCAGCGGCAGTCCCCCAGGTGCAACGGCAAGAACCAGGAAGGAAGGAGGGCCCAACAGTGGGCTCCTGATACCAATGGCTATGCTTTTGAGCCTATACACCTGCAATAAGAACAAGGCCTAAAGTAGCACTGTGCCTGGGAGTTTCCTCCTGACAGCCTTCATGTTACTAAAATGTGGCCACTCTCACAGCCAAACACAGCATGTAGATGCAGTGCATTCCCCCCAGCATGGGACATGACACCCGGGGATGAGCCTCCCTGGCACCGAGGGATCACTACCACATACCAGCTGAAGATGCAACTAGAAAATGACCTTGAATTAAAGGTTCAATACGGATCAGCAGAGTATCCCTGTCTACATATAATAACATGACTTCAAAATGCTGTTTGACCTAATGTAAGGGGGAAATGGAAAGGAGAAATGAGATTATAAGGCTATGAGTCTGTAAAAAAGAGTCTGGAGGTTGTCAGAAGGAATGCCCTTATGCACAACTGAGCAGAGTCTCAGAGACAGATAAAGTAGATACAACCCCAGAGAGTGGTCCTTTTGAGGGCTAAAGAGACCCACAGGTTCTATGGTCATGGCAGATGGGGTTCACTGCCATGCCAGTTGGCCCTTCTTTGGAGCTGGTGTTTCTGCATGATGGAATTGGACTCAGAGGGGATCTCTTTTCACAAGACTTTCATGCTACTTTATTGGAATTGTAGTTGGTGCTGGGGTTTAAGATATATTTAGGGGATTTGAATCTCTGGACTGATAATAGAACACCCAGGCCCAGAGCCTCAACAGACTTCAGCTCCTACACTTTGATTTATTGGACTTACCCCACTCAGCTAACATGGAGTTGAAGAAGGTCAACCACCACACCATGGAGCCTAGAGTGTCTACAACTGAAAGCAGGAGGAGTGCATGCAGTATCCATGTGGAATCTAAGCCCCCACTTGACATAGATATGCAATGGACACAACCAATCCAATGTCCACAGAGAAAATGTGGAATGGGTGTGGGGAAGGGTAGCCATGGTGGCTGCTGGGTTTGGGGAATGGGAGGAAGAGATGAGATGTGGAGGCGTTTTCGGGACGTGGTGTTGTCCTGGGTGGTGCTCCACGGACAATTACGGGACATTGTAGATCCCCCCAGGGCCCACTGGATGGAACGTGGGAGAGTGTGGGCTATGATGTGGACTACTGACTATGGGGTGCAGTGATGCTCAGAGATGTACTTACCAGGTGCTATGGATGTGTCACAATGATGGGAGAGAGTGTTGCTGTGGGGGGAGTGGGGGGTGGGGGCAGTGGGGTTGAATGGGACCTCATATTTTTTAATGTAATTTTTAAAAATAAATAAATAATTAAAAAAAAAGAAAAATACACTAAAAATACATGTGATAACATGGATGAATTTTTTTTCCAAATCTCAATTTATTCATTTTTTAAAAGATATTACATTTAAAAAAATGAGGTCCCCATTAGACCCCACCACCCCAACACCAGCACTTCCCCCACAGTAACATTCTCCCCCATCATCATGTCGCATCCATTGCATCTGGTGAGTACATCTCCAGGCATCACTGCACCCCATGTCCAGTGTTCCACACCATAGCCCACACTTTCCCTCGTTCCATCTAGTGGGCCATGGGAGGACATACAACATCCGGTAATTGTCCCTGGGGCACCACCTAGGACAACTCCAAGTCCCGAAAATACCTCCACATCTCTTCTCTTCCTCCCCTTCCCTGCACCCAGCAGCCATCATGACCACTTTTTCCACATCAGTGCCACATTTTCTCGATTATTAACCACAATAGTTCATGAGTAGAATAGCATTAAGTCCACTTTGATCCTTACTCTATTCCTCCTTCCTGTGGACCTTGGCTTGGTTGTGTCCATTCCACATCTATGTCAAGAGGGGGTTTAGATTCCACATGGATAATGGATGCAACCCTCCTGCTTTCAGTTGTAGGCACTCTAGGCTCCATGGTGTGGTGGTTGACATTCTTCAACTCCATGTTAGCTGAGTGGAGTAGGTCTAATAAATCAGAGTGTAGGAGCTGAAGTCTGTTGAGGCTCAGGGCCTGGCTATTGTATTGTCAGTCCAGAGATTCAAATCCCCTAGATATATCTTAAACCCCAGCACCAACTACAATTCCAGTAAAGTATCATGAAAGTCTTGTGAAAAGAGATCCCATCTGTGTCCAGCTCCATCATGCAGAAACACCAGCTCCAAAGAAGGGCCAACTGGCATGGCAGTGAACCCCATCTACCATGACCATAGAACCTGTGGGTCTCTTTAGCCCTCAAAAGGACCACTCTCTGGGGTTGTATCTACTTTATCTGTCTCTGAGACTCTGCTCAGGTGTGCATAAGGGCAATCCTTCTGACAACCTCCAGACTCTTTTTTTAGAGACTCATAGCCCTATAAACTCATTTGTCCTTTCCATTTCCCCCTTAATTTAGGTGAAACAGCATTTTTAACTCCTGCTATTATATGTAGACAGGGATATTCTGCTGGTCCACGTTGAACCTTTAATTCAAGGTCAGTTTCTAATTACATCATCAGCTGGTACTTCGTAGTGATCCCTCGGTGCCAGGGAGGCTCATCCCTGGGTGTAACATGGATGAATCTTGAGAACATTTTGTTGAATGAAGCAACCCAGGCATTGAAGGACATATACTACATGACCTCAATGATATGAAATAAGTAAACCAAGCTCCCTCTGAGAGCTAGAGACTGGATGATAGACTTTCAGGAAATTGGGGGGCAGAGGAACTATGTAAGCTGACACTTATATGGGTGAATTCTATGATAAGCTGGAGGTAAGTATTTGTACAAGGAAGGGACAAAACAGGGGCATAGGGTTACCTTTGGGTGGGGCTTTGCTGGCTTGAGGGGGCTAGGAATGGGAGGATGGGTAATATTGCCCAAGAAAGTAGGGGGAGTGGGAGGCAACATAGGAACATAGGGGATTGTCAGGTATTCGGTTGAGAGTATAATGCTGAGGAAACTTTTTCAAAAATATAATAAGGAAAGTTACCTGTTTAAGATGCTTAAAGGGGATAATCTGATGCAGGACAGGCTCCTAGGGAATATGTGAATGCCCATTTTGCCATAGTGGGTTATGTCATTAGATAGAGACCTATATAATGAGAGTGAAGGTATACCCACATCCTGGGGAGAACTGATGCCCTCAAATAGAGGGAATTGTATCTCTCAAGAGAAATGGTGGCTCCCAGTGCATTAGGGCAGTTGAGCATGTCAAGCCCTCAACACTGTTGCAAGTATCTCTGAACATGGCCCTTCAAGCAATGAAGATTGTCTGTGTCTGTGGGCCCTAAGGGGAGGGGGAAGAGGTATTGAATAGATGGAACCAATGTAACTGTGTGGGCAATAGAAGGGTTTCACAAGAGTACGCAAGGATGAATATAAGAGATGTAAAATAACACCAAAAGTATATAGGAGGTGATAGGCTAAAATGTAAAGCATAATATAAAACATAAGGTAACTAAAAATTTAGAAAATTGCATAGTCTAAAATATAAACCACAATGTAAACACAAATGTTACATTGTTTGAAAGCTATTGTCTCAATATCTCTACATTAGTTTCAGTAAATATAGTATGAGTATGTGCGGTCACCCCTCGGGCTGAAGCGTGGTTTGCTGGCCTGGCCGGGGAGCGGCCGCAGTAGGCCAAGCCGCTGCCCCCATAATAGGGTGGCTGGTCGAACTCATCACCACCCCTGAAGGAAGCTCGGCATGGGCGCAGAGTGCCCTCGGGTCTCCCCTTCTCGGCAGCCATGCTTCCGCGGCCGCCCCTCCTCCCGGATAGCGCCACACGATGCCTTCTTTCTCCCTGCACAGGCGCAGGGCGGAAAATTCCAGTCTGCCCTTTTCCCCTCCCCCGACAGTAGCAACAGCCAGGTGTGGGCGGGAAACTCCAGTCTGCCCTCCACCCCAGCAACAGCAGCCACCAATCCCTAAACCCTGCCCCTTCCCCCAGCAACAGCGACAGCCAATCCCTAACCACCACCCCTCCCCCGTCCAGTACCGCCCACTGACCTTTCACCGGCAACCAATCAGAACAGGGCGTGGCTTCGACCAATCAGCCTTCCCCAGCCCCTATAAAACTGTTGCCTCTCCCTCAATAAAGGTGGACTTGCGTGTTTACCTTGTCTCCACGGTAGTTCTTCTGCCGTGCGCCCTCCAGTCCTGAGAGCCCCCTACAAGGGCCTGGCCTCCCTTGTCCCCAGTTCGTCGCCTGCTCCTCTGGGTGACCCCTTGGTCGCCTGCTTCTCCGGGTGACCCCTTCGTCACCGGCTTCTGCGGGCGACCCCTTCGTCACCTGCTTCTCCGGGCGACCCCTTCGTCGCCGGCTTCGCCGGGCGACCCCGTCAGCTGAACCGCGCAACCCCTTGTGAGACCGATCCCTCGTCTGCTGCTGGACCGACCCCTCGTCCCAAGTGGGACCGACCCCTCGTCCCAAGTGGGACCGACCCCTCGTCCAGAGCTGGACTGACCCCTCGTCCGCAGCCAGACCCCACCTCTACCGACCGAGAAGCCGCCGCAAGTATGTAAAAAGATTATTGCTGTGGAAGGGAAATGGTTTTATGTTGGATATATGAGAGTACTGTATATTGTATACATGAGTTACTGTGATCTAAAACTCTTGTGAAGATAAGCTTAATATTTAGAAAAAAGAAAAGAAAAAGATTGGTTGTAGACACTGAGGAAAAGATGAAAGTAGTTGCCTTGCCAATTTGCATACAGGGCAACACTTATTGCAGTGATGGAAGGCAAAACATTAAAACAAAGCTTTTGCATTTAAAAATTTTTTGATACCCCAATTTATTTTTATGATAAATTTTCAAAGTTAATATGTATTCTATATCTAACCTTTAAACTCATTTCTATATTCCATTTTACTCTTAATGGAGTATACTGGCAATATATTGGCCTTCACTTTTCAGGAAGTTTTGGATCACAGAGAGGTTCAACAATGGCAGCAGAGGAATACTGGTGTGGGATGTTATTGACAGTGGACACATGGTTGGCAGGGAGTTCTACAGGGCATATACCCAGGGTACATAAAAATGTTTGGATATTTTCATAGTGGATACAATTTAAAAAAACTGAGGGAGTGCTGAGTTCCTAGCCAGGGGAGCTCTCTCAGAGTCCCTAAAGGAATAGCAACAATCCCCCAAGTGCAACGGCAAAGACCAAAAAAGAAGAAAAGTCCAACAATGAACACTTGATACTAATGACTATGCTTGTAAGCCTGTGCACCTGAAAGAAGAACAAGACCTAGAGCTGCAGGATGCCTAAGAGTTATTTCCTGAGAGCCTCCGTGTTGCTCAAATGTGGCCAGTCACAAAGCCATACTCAGCATGTAAATGCATTGCCTTCCTCCCGGTGTGGGACATGACTCCTGGGGATTAGCCTCCCTGGCGCCAAAGGATTACTACCATCTACCAGTTGATGACATAACCAGAAAATGACCTTGATTAAAAGGTTCAACTCGGGACAGCACAATAACTCAGTCTATATATAATACTAGGAGTTCAAAATGCTTTTTGACCTGAATGAAGGGGGAAATGGAAAGGACAAATGAGCTTATATGGCTATGAGTCTCCAAAAAGAGCCCAGAGATTTTCAGAGGGGTTGCCCTTATGCACAACTCAACAGAGTGCGAGAGACAGATAAAGTAGATACAACCATGGGTATTGGTCCTTCTGAGGACACAGAGACCCACAGGCTCTATGGACATGGCAGATGGAGTTTAGTGCCATGGCAGTTGGCCCTTCCTTGGAGTTTGTGTTTCCATGTGACGGAGCTGGATTCAGATGTGATCTTTTTTCAGAAGTCTCTCCTGTTACTTTTATCAGAACTATACTTGGTGCTGGGGTTTATTATATACCCAGGGGACCTCAATCTCTGGATTTACCATATGATTTCCAGCCCTGAGCCTCAACAGACTTCAGCTCCTACACTCTGGTTTATTGAACTTACCCCCCTCAGCTAACATGGAGTTAAAGAAGGTCAACCACCACACCATGGAGCCAAGAGTGCCTACAACTGAAAGCAGGAGGATTGCATCCAGCATCCATGTGGAATTTAAGCCCCCTCTTGATATAGATGTGGCTTGTACACAACCAAGCCAACGTCCATAGGAAGGAGGAATATAGTAAGGATTAGAGTGGGCTTACTGATATTCTATTCATGAACTATTGTGGTTAATAATTGAGAAAATGTGGCATTGGCGTGGAAAAACTGGCCATGGTGGCTGCTGGGTACGGGGAATGGGAGGAAGAGATGAGAGGTGGAGGAATTTTCAGGACTTGGAGTTGTCCTGGGTGGTGCTCCAGGGACAATTGCCAGACATTGTATGTCCTCCCATGGCCCACTAGATGGAACGTGGGAGAGTGTGGGCTATGGTGTGGATCATAGGCCATGGGGTGCAGCGATGCCCAGAAATGTACTCACCAGATGCAATGGATGTGTCATGATGATGGGGGAGATTGTTACTGTTGGGGAAGTGGTGGGGTGGGGGCGGTGGGTGTGAATGGGACCTCATATTTTTTAAATGTAATATTTTTTAAAAAATGAATAAATTAAGTAGAATTTGAAAAAGAAAAGAAACACAGATTCCTGTGCCTCTGACAACAACAGAAGTGGACAACAGAAGCGGACAAAGAAGAACACACAGCAAAATAGACACAGAGAACAGACAATGGGGGGAGGGAGAAAATATATAAAATAAGTAAATCTTAAAAAAAAAAAGAAATCCTACATCTTGGAAATAAACAAAGAAACAAACAACACTTTTCTTTTTTTACCTGAGTTAACATTTTACATTACTTTGCAATATATAATGTCAGATCATTTCATTATTATTAAATCAAACATTTTTGTTTACTTAACAAGGTTGCTCTAGAAAATTCTATTATGTGCTCAGCCTGAATTTTTGCAGGGATGAGGGTGATAAAAACAAAACAAGATAAAACATACAAGAGTAATACATAAAGCATTACATATTTAGTACGAATAAGGAAAAATGACTCATTTTTCAAGAAAAATTATTTTTCTTAATTTGCATTCTTGCTAAAAGCAAGTGTATTGGAATGCATTAAAAACAAACCAATGATGAATTAAATGTTTTAACAGAATTCATGCCATTTGCTCAGAAAACTTATGATCTGACATGATTACAGATTAAAATCATTTCTTAAATGAAATTATTTTGTATTTGGTGCTGACAACCCTCTTGAGAAAGTCCCTTATAAATCCAAGGTTATAGAAATTTTTGTTATAACCTTAAAATACCATACAAAATTGTGTAAACAAAGGAATGTTTTAGAGCTGTAGAGCATTATAAAAATCATAATTGATTTTGACAATAAAACCTCAGTTTTCAAAACTGTTTGTATAATTTGAAAGTTCAAAATTGAATTCTTAGTCAATGGCAAAATGTGCTGGATGCAGTACTGCACTTCACAGGCCCTAATGACTATCTGCAGATATGCTGTGTATCTGCTTATGGACTTGGCTTCTATTATGACAACACAAATTCACCACACTTATGGATGGACATACAGAAAAATTGGTTTTCATATTTTATAGCAAATCTCACCTGAGAGCTACTCTAAAATTAAAATGTCTACACTCCTCTTTTGTTTAACCTATTAGGAAAACTTTTTAAAAATGATTACAAACAATATAAATGATAGCAAAGCACTACAAAAATTAGGTGTGATATTCTTGGCATAAAGAATTTTTAAATCTAAGCTCATTTTCCAAAATAAATGCCTGGATTTTCTCATATGAAAATAAAAATATTATCATACACACAATGTCTAAATGACTTCATGAATATATTCATTAGAATCTGTTTCCTCAAATACTGCACATACCTTCAGTTACTTCAGTGCCAGATATCTGCATGCATACCTCCATACTCTGTGTTATATACATATAACACAAATAACATCGCCAAAGTAATCTAATCTAAGTAGTAGACTAATGCAGTCTGGCAAGAGTTAGGATTTGTCTTTCAATATAACTTTTTTTTTTTTTTAAGTATTCAGATTGAATACTATTTTTCAGAAAAACTAGATGGTGAGTTTCAGGAAAAGAATGCTTCTTATCTTTCCTTGATCCATAATATTAAGATCTTTACCTATATATTTAGAAGTTAAATTTATTTTTCCAAAATTTAAAAATTCAGTAAAACCTATTTTTGACATTTCTTCTAGGATTCCTTCAAAAAGAGGACAAGCTTCATCTAATGTAAAAAAATTAAAATGAGTCCAGAGATGGTCATTTTTCTACCAGCACTCTCTCTATATTATGAAAAACATTGCCAGAGTAATATTTAATTAACTCTGTCAACTTTCAGAGCCATTATGTCCGAAGTCCACTAAAAGACCTGAAACATACTATGACAGGTGTATGTATTTCTTACTGAATTGAACAATACAATTCAAAAATTTTCCTCCCTAAAAAATGTTTTAGGATATACTAAATCTGATAAAAGAATTATTGTTTTTCTTGGTCCTCTGTTTGTTGGGTGTAAGATTGATGATATCTCTACCATGAAGGGTGCTTAAATTCTGATAACTTCCAAAGTGACAGCAAACCAGGAGTGCTGAATCATAGAAGAAACACAAGACTGGTACTTCAAAAAGATGAAGGAACAGTTTTATTATGCACAGACCCAGAGGACAGTCAATATCCAAATTCCAAGCCCCGTTTTTCAGTTTTCATAAGTTTATATAGAGAGGATTGTATGTGGGATCAGCATGACTTTTGCTCATTGACTAACATATTGCTAGGTGAAATTTTTCAAGTGGGGTTACAGAAGCAGAATGCAGGTGCAATGTTGTGGGTTGATTTACAGAAACAGGGGGCCAGAGTGGTTCTTTAGAATATAGAAGTGTGGGAGCAGGAGTTGTCCTGTGATATTCTTCTGCAAGGCCATGTTCTCATGGGTTGGTTTAAAGAAGTTGGGGAAGGAGTGGCTCATAATTTTTTCTTCAAGGTTATGCTTTTTATTTCTCAATACCAACAGAAGTGTTAAAGACATCACTTTGTTCCTACTTGAGTGCATTAGTTCTGGGTCCTCAGCTATTTGTCCTTTGAGTATTGGGAGATAATTTTCAACTCTTTCACTTATATTCTGTATAATCTTAACTTTAACATTTTTGCCAGTGCCTCAGCTTCCTCATTCTTTATAAAAGAATTAGGCTTCAAGTGTATTTTGTACTTCAACTCATTCACTATTTCTAGAGTAATGTGAGGACATAACTGAAAAATGCTTCTCACTGAGTTTCCAAAATCAAGCAACATAGGAGGTATGCAGTTTTATATGTGAAACTAGTATTTCAACTGTGTCACTGAATTAACATGAAAAAAAATGTGTTTTACTCAGTTATAATATTCACAACCTAGTACACTGGAAGATTTCTGTAGCTTTTTAAAATATTTTGTCACTCTATATCAGCATAAATGCATTGAATCAGTGAAACAAGAGCTTCACTCAGTCTCTGAAACTAAGCAACTTAGCTGATGTGCACATTTCTAGGTGAAACCTGTATCTTAACTGTTTAGGTCAAGATGAGTGCATTGAAGTTAATGATGAGTATTTACCTCATTTTCTGAAATTCAGCAACTTGGATGATTTGCAGAATTCTGGATGAATCTTATATAATATGTTTTCCCTAATTCAAAGGATGTGCATTAGTGTCACTGACACAATGCATTCAGAGAAACAGGTATTACACTCAGTTTCTGAAAGTAAGCTACATTCCTCAATTGCTGCTTTCAAGATGAAACTTGGATTTCAATTGTGAGAATAAGTTAGGCAGTGGACTTGGCCCAGTGGTCAGGGCATCCATCTACCACATGGGAGGTCTGTGGTTCAAACCCCGGGCCTTCTTGACCCATGTGGAGCTGGCCCACATGCAGTGCTGATGCGTACATGGAGTGCCATGCCATTCAGGGGTGTCCCCGTGTAGGGGAGCCCCACGTGCAAGGACTGCACCCCATAAGGAGAGCCACCCAGTGTGAAAGGAAATGCAGCCTGCCCAGGAATGGTGCCGCACACACGGAGAGCTGACGCAACAAGATGACGCAACAAAAAGAAACAGATTCCCATGCCACTGACAACAACAGAAGTGGACAAAGAAGATGCAGCAAATAGACACAGAGAACAGACAACTGGAGTGGAGGGGAGGGGGAGAGAAATAAATAAATAAAATAAATCTTTTTAAAAAAGAGAATAAGTTAGAAAATTGGCATGGAGTTCAGTGAAAGAGGTAATTTCACTCAGTTTGAAATTGGTCTTCTTAATGAATTTGCAGTCTATGCTTAAAACTTGTATATTAACTGCATCACTAAGCCTAGATAAGTGAAACTCAGTCACTGAAACATGTATTTCCTTCATTATGAAAATTAAGCAACATTGTGGATTTACTGCTTTTCAAGTGAACTTCGATCTCAGCTGTGTTACTAAGTAAAGATAAGTGCACAGAAACCAGTGAAAGATATTTCATTCATTTTTTTTTAAATAAAAAAGCACATATGATTTCCAGGTTTCTTATGAGGCTTTTTTTCAGTCCCTTCACTAAATCAAGTGCATAAAAGTCAGTGAAACATCCAGCCCATCCTGCCCACTCTAGTCCCCTGTCAAGCTTGCACCACCCAACCCAATAATACCCATGTATCCTTGCCTTGTCCATTCACTGCATAACTACTCACTTCTGCCTTATCATAGATTATACCCATTTGGGCATATGTTATTGGCAGGTATGTGATTGAAAATATAATGTTGAGAAAACTCTTTTGGCAATATGACAAGGAAGGGTTACTGGTTTAGGATGTTGGATGGGTCGTGCAACACGGTGTACCTGGGCAATCTTCTAGGGAGTATATGAGTGCTCATTTTGTCATGGTGTGTTATATCAGTGGGTGGAGACCCATATAATGAGCAGGAAGGTGTTGTACTCATGTCCTGGGGAGGGTCAATAGGTTCTGAATCAGAAGGGAGGGTTTCTCTTGAGAGCATGGGTGGCTCTTTATAGGGGAGGACAGACTACTGTGTCAGGCCCTCAACATTGTTGCAAGTATCTATGACTCTTGTCTATCAAGCATGAAATTTGGTGCTCTCTATGGGCTGCAAAGGGAAGGGAACAGAGGAATGGAATAGCTGGAATCGAGGGTAAATGGGGGGTAATGGAAATGTTCTGCATGATCCTGCAATGATGTATGCAGGTCATGTTAAATATCACCAAAAATTTATAAAGGTGTATATTCTAAAATGTAAACCATAATGTAACCAAGAATTTATAAAAGTGTACAGTCCAAAATGTAAACCATAATGTAAACCATAATGGAACTATGTTTGATAGCTATGTTTCAACACCTGTACATCAGTTGTAGCAAATGTAAGGTTCACGTGTGAAAAGATCATTCCTGGGGAAGGGGGAAAAGGGTCTGATGTTGGGTATATAGGAGTCCCCTATATTCTATATATGACTTTACTGTGACCTAAAACTTTTTTGAAGTTATAAAAAAATGTAGACACTGAGGGAGAAATGGAAGAGATTGTCTTGCCACTGTACATACAGGGCAACATCTATTATATTGATGAAAGACAAACATCAAAAAATTTTATTGTAATTTTTTCATTTTTAATACCCCAATTTATTTTTTACTTTTAGTGTTTCTAAATTATTATGTATTCTATTTCTAATCTTTAAACCTATCATTATTATTTCATTTTCCTGTTAATTGAATTTGGCAAAATATTAGACTTTTTTTTTTAAGAAGTTTTGGATCACAGAGGGATTCAACTATGGCAGGGGAGGAGCACTGATATGAGGGGGTTGTCACTGATTGGGGATGCATGGGTGGGAGGAAGTTCTCCAGGGCGTGCATATAGGGTACATAGATATGTTCAGATATTTGTTGGGTATTGAAAGAATGGGTAGAGTTTCACATGAAAACTGAGGAAATGTTGAGTTCCCATTCCCAAAATAGTGTTGGATTCCCCAATGGAGCCGTAGCAAACCCCCAAGCACAAAGGCAAAGGCCAGGGAAGTAGGATGGCCCAGTGGTGGGCCCTTGATACTGATGACTATGCTTAGGAACCTGTGTGCTGGAAATTTTAACTAGGCCTAGAGCTGCTAGGTGCCTAAATGTTACTTCTGAGAGCCTCTTTATTGATCAAATGTGGCCACTCTTTAAGCCAAACTCAGCATGTAAATGTATTTCCCGCCCCCTCCCCCCCCCAAATGTAGTACATGATTCCTGGGGAGGAGCCTCCATGACACTGAGGGATTTCTACCAACCACCAGCTGGCGAGGCAACTAGAAAAAAACATTAAATGAAAGGGAGAATTGGTCAAGACAAATGAGTTCATATGGTTAAAAGACTTCAAACTGAGTTGGGAGGTCATCAGAGGGGTTGCACTTAGGCGTATCTCAGCAGGATCTCAGAGACAGCCAAAGTAGATACAACTGCAGGTACTGATGCTCCTGAGGGCTATGGAGACACACAGGTCCTATGGTCATGGGAGATGGCTCTGGAGTTCAGTACCTTGTCAGTGGGCCTGACTTTGAAATTTGTACTCCTGAGTTTGATGGAATTGGACTCAGAAGTGACCACTCTACACATGCCTCTTCTATCACTTTTATCAAACCTGTGGTTGGCACTGAAGTTGGTATATTCTTGGAAAACTTGAATCTCTGGGCTGACTGTGTGCCAACTGAACCCCAAGCCTCAGCAGAGTTACAGCACCTACTCTGTGGTTCATTTGATTTGCCCATGTCAGCTAACAGGGAGGTGGGGATTGTCGATCACCATGCCATGGAACTGAGATAGTCTATAACTGCAAGCAGGAGAATTCCATCCACCAGCTATGTGGGATATAAGCCCTCTCTCAAGTTAGAGGTGAAGTTGGCATCACTATCCAAGGGTTCTCAGGATGGAGGAATAAAATATGGATTAGAGTGGACTTACTGGTATTCTACTGTAGAATTATTTTGAGTAAAGCAATGGAAGAAACTGTATCATTGATTTGGAGACAATGAAGATAGGGGTTGTAGAGGGCAGGGAGAGGGAAGATGAGGTGTGATATGGGGGCATTTTCCAGTCTTGGAGTTTGTCCTGAATGATATTGCAGGGACAGATGCAGGACATCATATATCCTGCCATGGCCTGCTGAATGGACTTGGATAGAGTATAAACTACAGCATGGACTGTAATTGATGCTGTGTAGCAGTGCTCCAAGACATGTTCATCTAATGCAATGAAGAAGCCACACTGATGAAAGAATTTGCTAATGTGGGAGGAATGGAGGGCATGGGGAATGGGGGTATATGGAATCCTCTTATATTTTTCAATGTAACATTTTGTGTGATCTACGCATCTTTTTAAAATTTTTAATCTATTATAAAAATATGTGTATTGTCTAAAATGTAAACTACTGACCATTGTTAAGAGCTATGTTTCAATATTTGTACATCACTTAAAACAAATGTACCCTCCATATGTAGATAGATTATTCATAGGAAAGGGGGAAAGGGGGAGGATATTGGGTATATGGGAGTCCCCTATATTCTGCTTGTGACTTTACTGTGACCTAAAACTTCTTTGAAGACATAACAAAAAAAATTAAGATACTGAGAAGAAGTGAAAGAAATTGCCACTGTGCATACAAGACAACAGTTTTTAACAGCAATGAAAGGCAAAACAAGCACAAAAAATCTTTTAAATATTTTTCATTTTTTAATACCTCAATTATTTTTTACTTTATTTCAGTTTTTCTAAATTATCATGTATTTTATTTCTATGTTTAAACCAATCATTTCTATCTCGTTATCTCATATTCCTATTAGTTAAATTTGGCAGTATTTTAAATTGATTTTTTAAAGAAGTTTTGGATCACAGATGGGTTCGACTATGACAAGGGAGGAGCATTGCTGTGAGGTGTCATTGATGGGGGGGGGGTGCATGGGAAGAAGTTCCCCTGGGCATGCATATAATGTATATAGATATGTTCAGATGTTCACTGGGTATTGACACAGTGGGTAGAGATTCACACAACTGAGTGAGTGCTGGGTTCCCATCCTGGGGATCTCTGTCACATTCTCCAATGGAACAGTTAAAATCTCCCAAGCGCAGGGACAGTGATGAGTGAAAAAGGATGGTTTGATGATGGGCCCTTGATATTGATAACTATGCTTATTAACCCTTTGAACTTGAAATTTTAGCCTGACCTAGTGTTGCAGGGTACCTAAGAATTACCTACTGAGACCCTTCTTGATGCTCACAAATCGGCTACTCTTAAAGCCAAACTCAGCATATAAATGCATTACCTTCCCCTAGCATGGGACATGATTCCCAGGGGTGAAATTCCTGGGCCCTGAGAGATTGTTACCAAGGACCAGCTGGTGAAGTAACTAGAAAAATACCTTAAATAAAAAGACGTAAATTGCAAAGACAAATGAGTGTTTATGGCTAAGAGACTTCTTAGAAGTCATTAGAGGGGTTGTGCTTTTGCACATCTCAGCCAGATCTCATAGGCAAAGTAGATACAAACCCAGGTAGTGCTACTCCTGAGGGCTACAGAGACACCCAGGTCCTATGGTCATGGCAGATATCTCCAGAGTTCAGTGCCTTGCCAGTTGGTCCTTCTTTGGAATTTCTGCTCCTGAGTGTCACAGAATTGAATTCAGATGTGACTTCTCTACAAACGTCTCTTCTGTCCCTTTTATTGAACCTTGCTTAGCACTGGGGTAGGTGGATGTATGTTCAGGAGACTTGAATCTCTGAACTGTCCATGTGCCAGCTGTGCCCTGAGTCTTAGTGGAGTTGCAGCACCTACTCCTTAGTTCATTGGACTCATTCAGGACACCTAACAAGGAGGTGAGGATGGACAACTACCACACCGAGGAACTGAGAGAGTTTACAACTGCAAGTAGAAAATTCCCATCCATCAGCCATGTGGGATTGAAGCCTCCTCTCAATTAAGAGTGAAGGGAGGATCACCATCCCAGAGTCCTCAGGATTGGGGGGAATAAAATATAGACTACAGTGAAATTAATGGTATTCTACTATAGAATTATTGTGATTCCAGCAATGGGAAAAATTATGTCAATGTCAAGAGTTGTTGAAGGTAGGGAGAGGTAAAAGTAGGTGTAATATGGCAGCATTTTCAGGACTTGGAGTTTTTCTGAATGGTTTTTCAGGGACAGATACAGGACATTATATGTCCTGCCATAACCCACTGAATGGAATATGAGAATATGTAAACTACAATATAATCGAAAATCCTTGCTGCGTAACAGTGCTCCAAAATGTACTCATGAAATGCAATGAATGTACCCCACTAATGAAAGAAGCTGTTGATATGGGGAAAGTGGAGACTGTGGCAAGTGGGAATCCCCTATTTTTTCTAATGTAACATTTTGCATGATCTGTGT
The DNA here is from genome assembly GCF_030445035.2 of Dasypus novemcinctus. NCBI lineage: Eukaryota > Metazoa > Chordata > Mammalia > Cingulata > Dasypodidae > Dasypus > Dasypus novemcinctus. The sequence goes on along the minus strand of NW_027261977.1, from coordinate 2,127,066 downwards.
AGCTTTTAAAAATAAATAAAAGTGTATTTTTAAAAAGTCAATGAAACAAGCAATTCACTCATTTGAACCTAAGCAACATAATGGAATACACAATTTTTACATGAAACGTGTTTTAACAGTATCTCTAAATATGATAAGTGCATAGAGGTCAGTAAAACAGGTATTGAGTCAATTGTGCAGGTAGGCAACAAAAAAGCTTTTCAATTTTCAGGTAAAACATATATCAGTTATCACTAATTCATGAAGGGGACATAGATGTCAGTGGTCACTCAGTTTCTGAAATGAATTAACATTGCTGATTCAAAGAATTCTATCTGAAACTTGGTATTTCAGCTGTGTGAATACATGATAAGTGCATAGAATTCAGTGAAAGGGGTATTTAAATCCAAATCTGAAACAAAGCAACATCACATATTCAACAATTTCTAGGTGAATTTTATATTTCAAACTATGCTGCTAATTCGACATCAGTCCATAGAAGTTGTATAAAAGTTAATTCGCTTTTTTTCTGAAAATAAGCAATATAACAGTTCCATTGCTTTTCTTGTGAAAGATAAATGCATAGAAGTCTTTGAAATGTGTATTTCTTTGTTTCCAAAGATAAGTAATATAGCTGATTCACAGATTTCTAGGATAAACTTGTACTGTAATTGTGTCCCTCAGTCAACATAAGTGCATAGAAGTCCATGAAATATTTAATTCCTTGCAAATTAAAGCAGTAAAGCTGATACACAAATTTCTAAGTGAGTCTTGCGTTACAGCTGTATAACTTTTTTATGTTCATAGATGCCAGCAAAACAGTTATTTCATTCAGTTCCCAAAACTGATCAAAATAAGTGATTCACTCATTTCTAGGTGAAACCTCTTTTCCCAATGTGTCACTAATTCAAAATATGTGCCTCTTTGTCAATAAAACAGATAATTCACCTCTTTCCTGAATCTGTGTGTCATAAAAGAGTCCAAGTTTTGGATTAAGTTGTATTTCAACTGTGTAAATATGTCAGGATTAGTGCATATACCTCAGTGAAATGTATTTTTCTCTGTTTCTGAGATGAAGTAAATAGATAATTCACAGATTTCTAGGTGACACTTGTATTTTAACTATGTCTTTAGTCAAGAAACTTTCACAGAAGATATTGAAACATATATTAGCCTCTGTTTCTGAATCTGAGTCTAAATCTAAATCCTAGCAGTATCATAGGTTTCTAGGAGAAATTTGTATTCCAACTGTGTCAATATATAAAGAAAAGGGCATGGCAATCAGGGAAACAGGTTTTCCTCTCAGTTTCTTAAACTAGTTGATTCAATGCATTTCCCAGTGAAACTTGTAATTAAACTGAGTGACTAAGTTTAGAAAAGTCCGAAGAAGTCTATGAAACACATTTCACTCAGATCTGCAATTAAGCAACATGGCACATTCACATTACAAGGTGAAACATATTTCAACTGTGTCAGTAATTTTTTTAATGCATAAAAATCAGTAAAATGGGTAACTCAGTTTGCAAAACTGAGTATCATAGCAGATTTACCAGCTTTCTGGGTGAAAACTTCAGTTTTGTAATAAGTCAAGATAACTGCGTAGAAGCCAGTGAAACAGGGGCATCACTCACTTTCTGAGACTGATCCACATAGCTGTTTCATAACTTATTAGGTGAAATGTGAAGTTCAACTATGTAACTATAATATGTCAGGATAAGTGACTGAAGTTTGTAAGAGTATTTCCCTCACATTTATATATTTTATTAAAAAATTATGGGTTCACATATGAACCATGCAGAAAATACTGTATTCCCATACACAACCCCATGCCTACTTAGTTTGAGTGTGCCATAGTTATTTTACAGTTGATAGCATGGTCAACTAGAAGTTTTGCAGAGGATGTACAAACTAGAAACTCTCATTCACTGCTGATGAGACCATAAAATGGGGCTGCTGTTGTTGAAAACACTTTGGCAAATTCTCAGGCAGCTATGTATGGAATTCCCATAAACTCCGACAATCCCAAAAACTCAATATATATACAGAAAAACTGAAAACAGAGACACAAACATATTTTGCACATCAATGTTCATGTTGGCATTATTCACAATTGTCAAAATATGGAAGCAACCCTAGCATCCATCAACAGATGAATGGAAAAATAAAATATGGTATATGGATATTGGATAATATTATTCATATTTAAAAAGTAATGAAGTACTAATGCATCTGACAACATAGATGAACTTCAAGAACATTATGTTGAGTGAAATGAGCCACACACATAAGGATAAATATTGCTTGACTGCATTGATGTTAAATAGTTATAAAAAACAAACTGGTAAAGATAGCATCTAGAAAATAGGTTACAGGAGATGGAATGGGCTATAGAGGGGGGGGGACTGATGCTTAATCTGTGCAGAGTTTATAATTAGATTTACTAAATTGATTGCAATTATTTAACAATGGAGAGAGGGAATGGCAGAACATTATTATGGGTATAAATAAGATCACTGGATTATATGTGTGAAGATGGTTAAAGGGGAAGTTTTGGGTCATATATGGTACTTGATTAGTGAAAGTATAAAACATGGGATTTGTATAACACAGTGAAACCTGAGATTGACAAGGATTATGATTAATAATAAAAATGTAAGAATCTTCTTTCAGGAGCTATGACAAATGATGTAATTAATGCAAGTTGTTATAAATAGGTTGGTGTAGGGAAAAATACACCTAAAATAAAATACAGACTATAGATAATTGTAATATGTTAACATTCTTACATCAACTGAACCAAAGTTTTCCCATCCATGTTGTATCAATAATATGAGGTATGTGGGAATGCTGTATTTTTTATTCTTGGAAAATGTTAGAAACACATCAAAATTTACTTTCAGTTTTTTTTTAAAAAAGATTCTAGGAAGTGAACTTGGCCCAGTAGATAGGGCATCCGTCTACCGCATGGTATGTCCGCAGTTCAAACCCCGGGTCTCCTTGACCCGTGTGGAGCTGGCCCATGTGCAGTGCTGATGTGCACAAGGAGTGCTGTGGCACACAGGGGTGTCCCCTGCATAAGGAAGCCCCACACACAAGGAGTGCACCCCATAAGGATAGCTACCCAGTGTGAAAGATAGTGCAGCCTGCCCAAGAATGGTGCCGCACACACGGAGAGCTGATGCAGCAAGATGACACAGCAAAAGAAACACAGATTCCTATGCTGCTGACAACAACAGAAGTGGACAAAAAGAAGAAGACACAGCAAAATGGACACAGAGAACAGAAAACTGGGGTGGGGGGCCAGAAGGGGAGAGAAATAAAATAAATCTTTAAAAAAAGATTTTAAAGAAGTTTAAGACTTCAGAAAAGTTAAATTGAAAATCTAGAGATTCCCTTACATATCACTCTACCCCCTCTAATATTTCTCATTAAAAACATCTTTAATTTAAATGGTAGAATTGTTATAATTGATGAATAAGTATTGAAGTATTGCTACTAACTATAACTCATAGTTTGCATTATGGTTTACACTTTGCACCATATAGGTTTACAAGTTTTGACAACAGGTAACATTGTTGCAAAAGGAATTGTGGATTTGGCCTTGAATTTTTTAAAATACATTTTTTATTTATTTATAAAAGATACATAGATCACACAAAATACTACATTAAAAAATGTAAGAAGTTCCCATATGCCCCATTCTCCACAACCCCTACTTTTCCCACATCAATACCTTCTTTCATTAGTGTGGTACATTCATTGCTTTTGATGAATTCATTTTGGAGCACTGCTACACAGCATAGATTATAGCTTACATTATAGTTTACACACTCTCCAAGTCCATTCAGTGGGTTATGGCAGGATATGTAATGTCCTGCATCTTCCCTGCAGTATCATTCAGGACATCCAAGTCCCTAAACTGCCCCCATATCACACATCCTTTTCCCTCTGCCTGCCTTCAGCAACTACCATGGCCACTGTCTCCACGTCAGTGATATAATTTCTTCCATTTCTTCCATTACTATAGTCACGATTCTATAGAAGAATACCAGTAATTCCACTCTAATCCATATTTAATGCCTCCAACCTGAGGACCCTGGAATTATGATGCCTACTCCACCTCTCAATTGAGAGGGGACTTAGATCCCACATTGCTGGTGGATAGGACTCTCATGCCAACAACTGTAGAATCTCTCAATTCCTTGGTGTGGTGTTTGTTCATCCTCACCTCTCTGTCAGCTGACCGGGGTAAGTCCAGCAAACTGGAGATTAGGTGACACAACACCACTGAAGCCCAGGGCTCAGCTGGCATATAGCAAAGAGATTTCAACGCTCCTGGGAAGAGTTGACTCTGTCACACTTAGGAGCAGAAATTCAAAAGTAGGGCCCACTGGTAAGGCATTGAACTCTGGAACCATGTGCCATGACTGTAGAACCTGGGTGTATCCATAACCCTCAGGAGCACCATTCCATGGGATTGTATCTACTTTGGCTGTCTCTGAGATCTTGCTGAGATGTTCATAAATGTGACCCCTCTGATGATGTCCCACCTCATTTTGATGTCTCTTAGCCATGTAACCTCATTTTCCTTTATTATTTACCCCTTTTTATCAAGGTCATTTTCTAGTTGCATCACTAGCAGGTGTTTGGTAGTAATACCTTCGTGTCAGGGAAACTTATTCCCAGGAATCATCTTCCAGACTGGGGGGGAATGTAATGCATTAGTATGCTGAGTTTGGCTTAAAGAGAGGCCACATTTGAGCAACATAGAGTTAACTCTCAGGAGTTAACTCTTAGGCACCCTGCAACACTAGGCCAAGTTTAAATTTCAGGTGCAACAAGTTCATGAGAATAGTAATTTGTGCCAAGTGCCCGTTACTGGACCATTGTTCTTCACTGGTCATTGTCCTTGCAGTTGGGGAATTGTTGCTGCTCCATTGAGGAGTGCAACAGAGCTCCCCAGGATGGGAACCCAGCACTCCCTCAGTTGTCATGTGAATCTGTACCCATTGTGACAGTACCCAACAGATATCTGAACATTTCTATGTACACTGTATGCATGCCCAGGCCAGCTCCCTCCCATTTATCCCTGTCAATGACACCCCACACCAATGTTCCTCCCCTACCATAGATGAACCCCTTTGCGACCCAAAACTTCTTCACAAATGAGGCCTAATATATTGCCAACTTCAATTATTAGGAAAATGAAATAGCAATGACAGACTTTTTTTTTATTGACTTTCTAATAATATTACATTAAAAAAATATATATATGAGGTCCCATTCAACCCCCCCCCCCCCCCAGCAACACTCCTTCCCATCATCATGACACATCCATTGCATTTGGCAAATACATCTTTGGGCACCTCTGCACCTCATGGTCAATGGTCCACATCATGGCCCATACTCTCCCCCATTCCATCCAGTGGGCCCTGTGAGGATTTACAATGTCCGGTGATTGCCCCTGAAGCACCATCCAGGGCAGCTCCATGTCCCAAAGACACCTCCACCTCTCATCTCTTCCTGCCTTTCCCCATACCCATCAGCCATCATGTCCACTTTTCTCAATCCAATGCCACCTTTTCTATGTGGACATTGGATTGGTTGTGTCCATTGCACCTCTATGTCAAGAGGAGGCTCAGATTCCACATGGATGCTGGATGCAATCCTCCCACTTTCAGTTGTAATCACTCTAGGCTCCATGGTGTGGTGGTTGTCCTTCTTCAACTCCATCTTAGCTGAGTGTGGTGAGCCCAATAAGTCAGATTGTAGGTGCTGGAGTCTGTTGAGGCTCAGGACCTGGCTATCACATTGTCAGTCCAGAGATTCAAATCCCCTAAATATATCTTAAACCCCGACACTAACTGCACCTCCAGCACATTAGCATGAAAGTCTTATGTAGAGAGATCCCATCTGAGTCCAGATTCATCACACATAAACACCAGTTCCAAAGAGTGGCCATCTGACCTGGTAGTTAACCCCATCGGCCATGACCATAACTCCCATGGGTCTCTTTAGCCCTCGAAGGAACCGATATCTGGGGGTTGTATCTGCTTTATCTGAGCAATGACAGACTTAAACATTAGAAATAAACACATAAAATTTTAGAAAAAATAAAAATAAAAAAATTGGGGTATTAAAAAATGAAAAATAGTATAATTGTTTTTTGTTTTGCCTTTCATCACTTGAATAAGTGTTATCCTATATGTACAATGGCAAGGCAATTTCTTCCGTTTCTTCCTCAGTGTCATCTCTTTTTTTTATTATGTCTTCAAAGAAGTTTTATTGATCATGAATTTAAAATATTATAACTAGGCTCAAACACATCTTTATTAATCAAAATAGTAACCATTATAATCAACACATTTTTGCCAATGAAAAATGTTTGTTTATTCCTGTAGCATAAAAATCCATGCTTAGGGACTTGACAGAATCTTGAAAAGTATTTTATTCATCCTGCTGGTTGTAAAAGAATTTTCTTTGCAAAAACTTTTTGATATGTTTGAAGAAATGGCAGTCAGATGGTGAGAGGTAAGATGAGTATGGCATATGAGGCAAAACTTTGTAGACCAATTCATTTAACTTTTGAAGCATTGGTTCTGCAATGTGCAATTGTATGCTGTCTTGGAAAAGAATTTGACCCTTTCTGTTGACCAACGCTGGCTGTAGTCATTGTGGTTTTGGGTACATCTCATCAATTTGTTGAGCATGCTTCACAGATGTAATGGTTTCACTGCGATTTAGAGAATTGCGTCCTCCATCCATGTGGAATCTAAGCCCCTCTTGATGGAGAGGGGGACTGGACATAACCATCCCAGGGTCCACAGGATGGAGAAATAAAGTATGGATTAGAATGGACTTATTGATATTCTACTATGGAACTATTGTGATTAATAATGGGAAAAAAATTGTAGCATTGATGTAGAGAAAGTGGCCACGGTAGTTGCTGAGAGTAGGGAGAAGGAAGAAGAGCTATAAGGTGGGGGCATTTTTAGGATTTGGAGTTGTCCTGGGTGGTGCTGCAGGGACAGATGTTGGACATTGTATGTTCTGCCATGGCCCACTGGATGGACTGGGGAGATTGTAGACTACAATGTAGACCACTGCCCATGTGGTGCAGCAGGGCTCCAGAATGCATTTGCCTGGTGCAGTGAATGTGCCTTGATAATGGAAGAGGTTGTAGATGTGGAATGAGTGGGTGGGGGATATGTGGGGACCTCATTTTTTTAATGTAACATTTAAAAGAAAATCAAGAAGAAAAATAAAAAGAAAACTGTAGTGGATCAGACCAGCAGCAGACCACCAAACATTGACCATGAGCATTTTTGGGTGCAAGTTTGGCTTTGAGAATTGCTTTTGAGTGTCTTCCCTGCCCAACCACTAAGCTGGTCATCACTGGTTGTCATAAAATACAATTTTCTTCCCACGTCACGATCCAACTGAGAACTTGTTCATTGTTGCTGTGTAGAGTAAGAAAGAACAAAACTTCAAAACAATTTTCAAATTTTTGCTCAGCTGAAGTGGGCCAAAGTTTCAAAGCTTTTTCACTGATCAAGTTTTTCACCTTTCCAAATTGCTTCAAATGCAAAAAGACCATAGAATGGTTGATGCTGAGTTCTTCACTAACTTCTTGTGTAGTTGTACAAGGATCAACTCTGATGATTGTTCTCAATCGGTCATTGTCAACTTCTGATGGCTGTCCCCTACACTCCTCATCATCAAGGCTCTCATCTCCTTTGCAAAATTTCTTGAACCACCACAGCACTTTATGTTCATTAGTAGTTCCTGGCCAGATGTGTTGTTGATGTTGTGAGTTGTCTCTGCTGCTTTATGACCCGTTTTGATCTCAAATAAGAAAATCTCTCAAATTTGCTTTCTATCATTTCCAGTCTAAAATAAATATAAAATAAATAGCAAGTAATGTCTTTAACAAAAAGTGCACAGTAAAATGATATATAACATAACTACATTTATTTAAGAATGTATTCCAATATCAAATGGTAAATTTCAACAATGCAAGGGTGCAATTAGTTTTGCACCAACCCAAAGGCATGTATCTGACATTGCAATATCTTGCAGAACAATTCCATTGTCCCCAAAATGCTCCATGGTACATCTATTCATCTGTACCCTCCCCTCAGAAACTCTGATGTCTCAACATTACAAGTTCTCCTAAAGCTAGAATAAGTCTACTTTGGACCATAGTTACATTCCCCTTATGACTGTTCATTCTTTAATATTAAAACTTTGGGTTGGTGAATACCACTTTTCTTCTAATTGAAAGGGGGCTTATACCCTGCGGGGTATGTGGATGGAACTGTCTTGCTTCAGTTGTCATCGTCTTTGTTTTGGAGCATGGGCATTGTACATTATCATCATTTTGTTAGTTTTCCTGGGTGAGTCTCATAGCCTGCAGAGTAGCTGTTGGCTTCAGTTCTGCTGAGATTGAGGACTCAAGCAGCATATGAATAGCCAGAAGATTTAAGTGTCTAGAACAAACATTTAACAAGTTTAGTGCTAATTATAGGTTCATGTAAAACAGGCAGAAGAACCATTTGTAGGGATATTGTAAATGACAGAGTTAGAAAATAGGAAAAAGGTTAATATATATTCCAAGGTAATGCCCACTGGCCAGATGTTGATTTCCTGGAGGTGTTCACCCTGCCCATATTGTTCAGATGTCTCTAAAGCCTTTGGGAGCATGGTGATTGATCCTTTGCTTACTGTGGCAGTCAGTGAGATCCTCCTGAGACATGCATAAGTGAAATCTCTGGAATGACTTCCCAAATCACTTTGAAATCTCCTGGCCATAAAATATACTCTTGTATTAATAGCTAGTATTTACCCCCTTTGAGCAAAAAGTTGACATTTGGTAACAATCCCTCAGTGTCATAGAGTACCACTGCCAGGAGCCATGTGTCACATTTAGAGGAAGGCAGTGATTTTATGTGCTAAGTTTGGCTTAGGGTTAAGCCACATTTGAGTAACAAGGAAGTTTTCAGGAGGTAACTCTTAGGCAATATATATTATTAGTCTAAGTTTCAATTTTACAAGAATAAGGTTCATATGTTCAAGTATTAATATCAAGGGCTTGCCATATTTGTCTGTTTTCTTGTTTTCTTTTGTTATGTACTGCCCATGCATTCTAGAGAGTGTAGCAGGACGACCAAGGATTGATATTGTGTAGGTCTCAGCCCACTGAGATAATTTACTATGACAAAAATGAGCACATTCATATTGCATAGTGATGTGCCATGTGTGCATACTTCCCCACACTTGGCCCACTATTGACACGCTCTCCCAGTGATGCTTCCCTGCCATAGTTAGAATTTTTCTGTAATCTAAAAACTCCCCAAGAAAAAAAACAAAAAATTACAGCCTTGTAACTTTCATCACTTTATGATCTATATTTTATGTATATTTACAATTTCTTCTGTTTGCTCCCACAGTTTCTTCTCATTTTTTTCACTGTGCTTTCAAAGAGGTTTTTTGTTATAGAAAGGTCATGCCAAAAATATAGGAGATCACATATACCCCAGTCCTTCCCCATCTCACATTTTCCTATGTAGCCTAATACCTCCCCATCTCACATTTTCCCCTTTAATAAAGTCTTACATGAGTATGGTACAATTCTTTCAAGTGATGAACAAATATTAAAGAATTGCAACTAACAGTGGTCAATAATTTACACTCTGCATCACCCAATTGTATAGGTTTTCATAAAATGTATAATGGCCTGCAAATATGCAGAACAATTCAAGTATCCTAAGTACCCTATTTCCATCTATCCTTCCCTCCCAATCCCTTTGGATTCTATGATAACCACTAAGTTTCAATTTTTCAAGAATTATTTTTATAGTTATATGCATTAATATTATAGTTTGACATATTGGTCTATTTTCTTTTTTAGGCTCAATCTGTATTCTTAAAAGATTGTTGCCCCTCTATTTGAGATTTTACCAGGCAACCCAGGATGGGAGTTTAAAAATTTGTTTGTTGTGTCTCCACTCACCTTGATAAACCTGTGACCATGTGAACACAATAATATTCAATAGAGGCATGCTCCACGTTCACTCTTTCCCACATACCAACCCATCACTGACTCACTGCACCAGCCACCTTCACTTGCCATATTTGCCAAAATTATATTCCCACAATTGTATTTTCCTTTTTTTAAAGATTTATTTATTTCTCTCCCTGTGTTTTCTGTGTCTATCCACTGTGTGTTCTTGCATGTCTGCCTGTATTCTCATCAGGTGGCACTGGGGATCTGTGTCTCTTTTTGTTGGGTCATCCTGCTGCATCAGCTCTCTGTGTGTGTGGCACCACTCCTAGGTGGGCTGAGGTTTCACATGGAGTGGCTCTCCTTGTGCAGGCACCACTCTTTGTTCCAGGGGCACTCTTATGTGGGGGCATCCCTTTGTGGGCCAGCACTCCTTGCGTGCAGCAGCACTGTGTGTGGGCCAGCTCACCATACAAGCCAGGAGACCCTGGGTATGGAAACTTTGGACCTCCTATATGGTAGGTAGATGCTCTATCTATTGAGCCACATCCACTTACCTACACAACTGGATTTTCAAGCACAAACCTACACTTCACGAGAACTCACCTGTGCCTTCCTGCAGCCCTCCCCCCAACTCCATGGATATTCAACTCACCCAAAACCCTGCTCACTGCCACATTTCTGCACCACTAATGCCATTCACATCCCTGAACCACCATCACTATTCACTGTCAAACCACCCCTTTCCATCTTTCAGTTCTTCTTTTATTGAGCATTGAGCACCACAATCCACTCCTTTTCTGTCTCCTGATAATCTATCTTCCAGACTCTATCTCTGAGAGTCTGCCCAACATGCTTAGTGAGGTCATGCATTCTTTGTCCCTTACTGACTTTATCCAATTTAAGGTCTTCAAGACTCCATGTCGTCACATGCGTCAACAACTCATTCCTTCGTAAAGCTAATATTCTTTTTTTATTGTCTTTTTTTAAAAGATACAAAGATCACAAAAATGTTGCATTAAAAACTGTAAGAAGTTCCCACATAACCCACACCCCAATCCCTCAATCCTTCCACACCAACCTCTTTCATCATTGTGACACATACATTGCATATGATGAATATATTTCGGACCTTGCTGCTTCGCATGGATTATAGTTTATATCGTAATTTACACTCTCCCCCAGTCCATTCAGTGGGTCATGGGAGGATATATACTGTCCTACATCTTACCCTGCAACATCATTTATGACAGTTCCAAGTCCAGAAATGCCCCCACATCACATCTCTTCTTCCCTCTCCCTACCCTCAGCAACTCCTATGGCTACTGTCTCCACATCAATGCTACAATTTCTTTCATTGCTATAATCTCAATAGTTCAATAGTAGAATACCAGTAATTCCACCCTAATCCTTATATTCCTCCATCCTGTGGACCCTGGGATGGTAATGTCCACTCCACCTCTAAAATGAGAAGGGGCTCGGATCCCACAATATTGATGGATGTGATTCTCCTGCTTGCAGATGTATTCATTCTCAGTTCCCTGATGTTGTGGTTGACCATCTTCACCTCCCTGTTAGCTGATCTGGGTAAGCCCAATGAACCGGAGAGTATATGTTGCAACTTTGCTGAGGCTCAGGGCCCAACTGGCACTTGAATTTGGCAATAAATTAGCCTTCATTTTCAAAGAAGATTTGGACCACAGAGGGGTTCAACTATGGCAGGGGAGGAACGCTGGTGTGGGGTGTTATTGAAAAGGGATTTATGGCTGGGAGGGAGTTCTCCAGAGCATGTATGTAGGGTATATAAGAATGTTAGGATATTCACTGTGTATTTTCATTGTAGTTAGAGTTACAAACAATTGAGGGAGTTCTGAGTTCCCATCCTGGGGAGCTCTGTCACATTCACCAATGGAATAGCAACAACCCCCCAAGTGCAAGGGAAAAGACCAGTGAAGAAGGATGGTCCAATGATGAGCCTTTGATACTGATAACTATACTAATGAGCCTGTGTGCTTGACATTTAATTGCCTTTTAAGTCAGGTTTAACTGTGCAACGCAGACCCTGGGAGTGACTGTGAGATGAGCTCATTCATGGTCATCTCCTAAGACTTCTGCAAAGTAGGCAAACACAGGTCTCTAGTAGTCCCTTTCTTAGGAAGTCCAGTTTAGGAGTTAAAATCTGGGAACCAGACTCAGCTGTCTCCCAAGACCTCTAAGTTTCTGGAGATGACTGGAGATAAAAGCTCCTGATCACCAGAATGTGGGAACAGGGAGCAGGTATCCTGACCTCCAGTATGCTGTCTCAGAGAGCATATACTCAACCAGACCTAGTAGTGGGGATGCCACGCAGAATGATTAATACTTTTATTTTCCCATAGTATAATGGGCAGCTTCTAATTGAAACAACCTGCTTACTGATGACCTGAAAATGAAGAAGCTGAACTTTTCCTGCCACAACATGTGACTGCAGTGTGGCTGATATTGGTCTCTATGTGTGACACTGAATTCTAATTAAACCTGTGTAAAAGAGAAGGAGAGAACAGACAGACCTGAGGGCAGAGGCCATGTGGTCACGTCTCTTAAAGGGGAGGAGAAACTATACTACAAAACTGGTCAATTAAAATCTCAGAGAAATTACTCAGAGGCAGAACCTAAAAACCTAGTCTTATTTTGAAGAAAACTCATAGAGGCAATAAAACATCCTCTTGTAGATCCTAACTCTCAAGAAGGACAGCTTCTCCTAGGAAATCCAGCCTGCGTATGATAGCCTTAGAAAGCTACAGAAACTTTCCCTGGATCCCCAGTTTTCAATTAATGCCCTTTAAAATAGCCTTCCCAGTTCTCAACAATTGATACTGTGTCAAGATGAAAAGGTAAGATGGGGTAGGCACAGGGTTGAGGAACAGGTTCACCTAATTGGCACCATTAAAGGCACCAGTCACCTAGGATTAATCAAATCCAGACTCCACTGTCAGCAGAGATTTGGCCACCAACTACCTCACTATGAAGACCTCACTTCAGGAAAGGAAGGAATAGGCCTAAAACCACACGTGATCCATCAAACAGGAAGGCTGAGCTAACCCTTGACATGGCAGGTAAGTTAGTTAATTTCTTAATTAACATGGATGTCAATTATTCAGTCTTAGCCTGCACTCTGTACCTCTACTAACCTCACTTATGCCTAATAAGGGGAGTGAAAGTGTAATCATGATCTAGGTGCTTTACCAAACCACCTCCTTTAGAAAATATCCTCCTTATATACCATCAATTAAGATTAAACTGTTCCTGGATATTTCTAGGTCTCTGCCTATTCTCTTGTACCACTCTAATCCTTCCAGTGAAAAAGTCTTGGAGTGAGGTAAATGGATTGTATCCCCAAGAGCAAACCCAATTCTTGTCTTGTCAGAAGCAGAGCTTCTCCAGACCTCTTAGCTTCATAATTAGCAGCTGTCCAGAAGTTTTCCTGGAGGAACAAAGCTGGAGGATCCTGCATGATGTTCATTTCATGGACAGACTCTGGGAGAATTGGATCTAGGTGATTTGAAACTCAAGTCTTTCCCTAACCTAAGTAGGTATAAAGCTCTCTCTTCTATTATAATCCAGGCTTAGCTTTTTTTTAAAATGATCTCTTCATTTTATTTTTCTAGTGTTACATTCATATACCACCCATCCCTCCTCGCCATACTCATTCCACAAAAACAACCTATTTCATCATTGTGGCACACTCATAGTATTTTGTGAATATATTTTGTAGTACAGCTGTATGACATGGATAATAGTTTACATTGTAGTTTAGACTCTCTCCCAGTCCATTCAGTGAGTTATGGCAGGATATATAATGTCCAGTATCTGTCCCTGTAATACCATTTAAGAAAACTCCAACTCCCAAAACTGCCCTCACATGACATCTTTTCTCTCTCTCTGCCTTCAGCAATTACAGTGATCACTTTCTCCATATCAATGCTACAATTTCTTCCATTACTAGTCACAATAGTTCCATATTAGAATATCAGTAAGTGCACTCTAATACATATTTTATTCTTCCATCCTGTGGACAGTAAGATGGTGACAACCACTCCACCTCTATATTGAGAGGGGGCTTAGGCTCCACTTGGATGATGGATGCAATTCTCCTCCTTGCAGTCATAAGCACTCTCAGTTCCCTGGTATGGTGGTTGACCATATATCCTCACTGTTAGCTGATCTGGGTAAGTCCAACAAACCAGAGGATAGGAGATGAAATTCTGCTGAGGTTCAGAGCCCAGCTGACACATGGACAATCCAGAGATTCAGGTCTCCTGAGTATAAAACAACCCTAGTGACCACCAGTGGTTCAGTAAAAGTCACAGAAAAGACATAGGTAGAAAGGTAATATCTGAGTCCAACTCCACCACAGTCAGGAACATAAATTCCAAAGTAGAACCAACTGAAATGACACTGAATTCCAGAGCCATCAGCCATGACCATGTCATGACCTGCAGGTCTCTGTAGCCCTCAGAAGAACCAGTACATGGGTTGAATCTACTTGGGTTGTCTCTGGGGTCCAGCTGAGGTATTCATAAGTGTGACCCTTCTGATGACTTCCTGACTATTTTTTGAAATCTTAGCCATGTAAACTCATTTGTCTTTGCCATTTGCCCCTTTTATTCAAGGTCAGTTTTTAACACCTGATCCTACATGTAGGCTGAGATATTCTGCTGGTCTGAGTTGACCATTTATTCAAGGTCTTTTTCTAGTTACATCACCAGCTGGTGCTTGGTAGTAATCCCTTGATGCCAGGGAGACTCATCCCTGGGAGTCATGTCCCATGCTGAGGGGAAGATTATACATTAACATGCTGAATTTGAGTTAGAGAATGGTCACATTTGGGCAACATGGAGATTCTCAGGAGGTAACTCTTAGGGACCCTGCAGTTTTAGGCCTAGTTCATAATGCAGGCACACAAGTTCATAAGCATAGTCATCAGTTTCAAGGGCTTATTGTTGGATCATCCTTCTTTGCTGGCCTTTGCCATTGAACTGGGGGATTATTCCTGTTCCTTTGGGGAATGTGATAGAGCTGGCCTGGCTAGGAACACAGCACTCCCTCAGTTTGCATTTGTAACTGTAACTACTATGAAAATACCCCAGATATATCAGAACATTTTTATGTACCCTATAAATATGCCCTGGAGAACTCCCTCCCAATCATGTGCCCCCATCAATAACACCCCACACCAGGGTTCCTCCTGTGTCATAGTTGAAAATCTCTGTGGTCCAAAATTCTTCAAAAATGAAGCCTAATATATTGCCAAATTCAATTATAGGAAAATGAAATATAGTGATGGGTTTAAAGATTACAGATCGAATACATACTAATTTAGAAAAAATAAAATAAAATAAAAATAATTTGGGGTATTAAAAAATGAAAAATATTATAAAGCTTTGTTTTTTACATTTTGTCTTTCATCACTGTAATTGTTGTTGCCCTCTGTGAGCAGTGGCAAGGCAATTTTATATATTTCTTCCTCAGTTTATACATCCTTCCTTTTTTTCTAGTTTATAATTTGTCCTCCCAAAAGTTTTCAAGCACAGCAATTCACATAGATAATGTAAGGAACTTCCATATATCCAACATCAAACCCTTTTCCCCCTTCCCCAGCAATGATCTTTTTACCTTTTCAGTTACAGTTGCTTCAGCTGATGTACAAATTGAAACCTAGCTGTCAAACATGGTTCCATTTTGGTTTACATTATGGTTTATATTTTAGACTACAATTTTCTAAATTTATATAGTTACCTAATGTTTTACATTTTGGTTTGCATTTTAAGCCTATAGATGTTTATGCATTTTTGGTGTAATTTACCATGTTCTATATCCATCATTGCATGATCTTGTAGAACACTTCCAATGCCCCCAGTTAACCTGGTTCCATCTCTTCTATAGCTCTCTTCCCTTCCCCTCAGAGCTCACATTGACAATCAATCTTCATTAACTGAAGGACCAGATTCAGTTACTTGCAAAAATGCTGAGGGCTTGACATACTAGACTATCTTAACCCATTGGGAGCCACCAATTCTCTCAAGAAACACGATTCCCTTCGTTTGAGAACATCAGTCCTCTTCAGGATGTGGATACATCACCCACTCATTGTATGGGTTTCCGCTCAATGATATAACATACAATGGCAAAATGAGCCCACACACTCTCTCTAGAAGCCAGTCCCTGTGCCAGATATCCCCCTTAAGCGTCTTAAATAGGTAATCCTTCCATAAAACATTCTCTACAGTGTTGTCTCAACATTATATTTTCAACCACATACCTGACAATTTCCCAAGTTCAAATGTTCTCCCAGCTGTTCCCCAAGTTCCTTGGGCCATCCTCCCAACCATAGCCCCCTCAAGCCTGCAAAGCCCTACCTAAAGGCATCCCTATGCCCCCATCTTATCCCTTCCCTATGCAAATACTTACCTGCTGCCTATCATACATTTCACCCATGTAAGCATCAGCTTGCAAACTTCTTCTCCCCCTCCCCCAACTTCTTTAAGCCTATCATCCAGGCTCTAGCTCTCTGAGGCAGCTTGGTTTACTTATTTATTTTCAGAGAGGTCATGTAGTATTTGTCCTTCAATGACTGGGTTGCTTAACTCAACATAAGGTCCTCAAGATTCATCCATGTTATTACATGTGTTTTTACTGTATTCCTTCTTATAGCTAAGTAGTATTCCATTGTATGTATATACCACGTTTTATTTATCCATTCTTCTGTTTATGGGCATTTGGGTTGATTTCAACTTTTGGCAATAATGAATAATGTTGCTATGAACATTAGTGTGCATATATCAATTTGTGTCCTTGTTTTCAGTTCTACAGGGTATATACTCAGCAGTGAGTGAGATTGCTGGGTCATATGGCACACTATAGCTAGTTTTTTGAGAAACCACCAAACTGTCCTCCAGAATGACTGAACCTTTTGCATTCCCACCTGCATTTAATGAGTGTTCCCATTCCTCCACATCCTCTCAACACTTGTAGTCTTCTGTTTGATATCTGCCAGTCTCAAGGGAGTAAGATGGTATCTCATTGTAGTTTTGATTTGCATTTCCTGAATAACAGTGATGTTGAGCATTTTTTCATGTGCTTTTTAGTAATTTGTCTTTCTTTTGGAGAAGTGTCTGTACAAATCTCTTGCCCATTTTTAAAAAATGGGTTATTTGTCTTTTTATTTTTGAGATCTAGGCATTCTTGATATATGCAAGATATTTGTCTTCTATCAGATATATGGTTGTCAAATACTTTCTCCCATTCAGTAGGCTGTCTTTTCACTATCTTGACAAACTCCTTTGAGGTGCAAAAGGCTTTAATTTTGAGGAAGTCCCATTTATCTATTTGTTCTTTTGCTGCCCATGCTTTGAGTGTGAAGTTCATGAAGGCATTTCCTATTCCAAGTCCTGATCTGATCTGAGAAATCTATGTCTTGATCAGCATTGAAAACTGGGAAAAACAAATGATTCATTTGCTTTATGTACTTATGTTGACTGAAAACTAGTTGAAATGAACATGTGGTTGTCACTGGGGTTAGTGTATACTCAGGAGACCAGAATCTCTGGACTGTCTATGTGACAGCTGGGCCATGAGCCTCAGCAGACTTGCAACTGCTACCCTCTGCTTCATTGAACTTACCCCGGCCAGTTAAGAGGGTTGAGGAAGGTCAACCACCACACCAGGGAGCCGAGAATGCCTTCAACTGCAAGCAAGAGAATTGCATCCATCGTCTATATGGAATATAAGCCCCTTCTCAATGTAGAGGTGGAGTGGACATAACCATCCCAGGGTCAATAGAATGAAGGAATAGAGTATGGATTAGAGTGAATTTACTGATACTCTACTATGGAATTATTATGATTAGTAATGGAAGAACTGTAGCAATGATGTGGAGAAGTGGCCATGGTAGCTGCTGATGGTAGGGAGAGGAAAGAAGAGACATGATGTAGGGCATTTTCAGAACTTATAGTTGTTCCGAGTGGTACTGCAGGGACAGATACTGGACATTGTATGTCCTGCCATGGCCCATTGGTGGACTGAGGGAGTGTGTAAACTACAAAGTAAACCACTATCCATGTGGTGCAGCAGTGCTCCAAAATGTATTCACCAAGTGCAATGACTGTCACATGATGATGAAAGAGGTTGTTGATGTGGGTGGAGTGTGATGAGGGAGGTGGAGGGTATATGGGGACCTCATATATTTTTTAATGTAATATTTTAAAAATAGAGAGAAAAGAAGAAACCTAGTTGAACACAGAAGTTTAACCTAGTGAGCTACAACAACGGTGTATACCTCCTTTTCACAAACCAATTGAGATACATGATTCATTCACTTTATTTTTTTTATTGACTTTGTAATAATATTACATTAAAAATATATATATGAGGTCCCATTCAACCCCACCCCCCACCCCCCTCTCCCCCCCCCAGCAACACTCGTTCCCATCATCATGACACATCCATTGCGTTTGGTAAGTACATCTCTGGGCACCTCTGCACCTCATGGTTAACTACCAGGTCAGATGGCCCCTCTTTGGAAATGGTGTTTATATGTGATGAATCTGGACTCAGATGGGATCTCTCTTCATAAGACTTTCATGCTAATGTGCTGGAGGTACAGTTACTGTTGGGGTTTAAGATATATTTAGGGGATTTGACTCTCTGGACTGACAGTGTGATAGCCAGGTCCTGAGCCTCAACAGACTCCAGCACCTACAATCTGATTCATTCACTTTAATAAAATTGTTTCAACTTTAAAATAAGGTCAAAACACACATTTCACCTCGAGAGTTGCAATACTTGTTTTTCTCATGTACAAAACCTAAATAAAGTACAAGCTTAATTCATTTCTACATACATGTTTGCCTTGAACACATGAAAAAGTTTCTCCTAGTGAGCTGTCAAATAAACGCCTTGCTTAATTTTGAAAACTGAGTGAAACACATGTTTCATGCTCTTTATGCACTTTTGTTGACTTGAAAGCAAAATGAAAATGTACATTTCACCAAGTGAGCTGTGAAAACAATGTCTTGCTCATTTCAACTGAGCAAATAACATGCTTCATTCAATTCTATATATTTATAATACTTGAAAACATGATGAAAATACAAATTTCACCTAGTGAGCTACAAAAATAATTTCTTTAACAATTTCAAAAACTGAGTGAAATGAATCCTACATTAACTTCTAAGTACATTTGTTGGTTTGCAAACAAGTTGAAAGTGCAAATGTACAAGTTTTACATATTGTGCTGTGAAACAAATATTGATCTGCTTTGAAATATGACTAAAATACATGATTCATTCACTTCTATGTACTAATGTTGACTGAAAAAAAATGAATTTTCATGGTTCATCTAGTGAGTCCCAAAACCAGGGTGTTGTTCAGGAATTAAAACTGAGTGAAATAAATTCTTCATTCATTTTTATATACTTGGTTGATGTGAAAACAATGAGAAAACTTATTTCACCTTGTAAGCTGTGAAAAAAATTGCCTTATTCTATTTCCAAAATTGAGTGAAATATATGCATCAGTTTGATATACTTCTCTTTACATGAAACCAAGGTGAAAGCACAAGTTTTACCTAGCGAACTGTGAAATCAGTGTTTAGCCCAGTTTCAAAGTCTGAGTGAAATTCATGCTTCATTCACTTGTAGGTACTTGTGTTGACTTGAAAACAAGGTGGAGGAAGGTAATACCTTTACATGCTGAGTTTGGCTTAGAGTGATCACATTTGAACAACAAGTAAGTCCTCAGAAGGTAACTGTTAGGCACCCTGCAGCTGTAGGCCTAGGTGAAATTTCACCCTAGTTTAAGGAGAAAAAGAGTTTGATGTTGGGTATATGGTAGTCGCCTTTATTCTATATGTGCCTAAAACTTCTTTGAAGACATAAAAAAAAAGGATGTAGACACAGAGGAAAAAATGGAAAATATTGCCTTGCTGCTGTACATACAGGGCAACACTTATTGCAGTGATGAAAGACAAAACATCAAAAAATTTTATGATATTTTTCATTTTTAATGCCAAATTTAATTTTTACTTTATTTTAGTTTTCTAAATTCGTATGTATTTTATTCCCAATCTTTAAACTTATCATTTTCCTATTAATTGAATTTGGCAAAGTAGTAGACTTCATTTTTGAAGAAGTTTTGGGTCACAGAGGGGTTCAACAATGACAGGGGAGGAGGACTGATGTGGGGTGTCTTTGATGGGGATGCATGGGTGGGAGGGAATACTCCAGAATATGCATATAAGGTATATAGATATGTTCAGATATTCATTGGATATTGACATGGTGGGTAGGGTTTTACATGACAACTGAGGGAGTGCTGAGTTCCCATTCTGGGGAACATTGTCATACTCCCTAATGAAGCAGCAATGATCCCCCAAGTGCAAGGGCAAAGACCAGTGAACAAATATGGTCCAATGATGGGCCTTTGATTCTGATGACTATGCTTATGAGCATGGTGTGCTTGAAATTCCACATACTTATAGTGACAAAAATATGTGCAAAAATAAGGTGCATCTAGTGAGCTGAGAAAATAATAATTTTTCATTTTGAATACTAAGTGAACTGCATAATTCATTCACTTCTATGCATTTGCATTGACTTACAATCAGTTCAACACAAGTTTCTCCTAGTGATCTGTTCCTAATTAAAAAATCTTAGTAATATACATAATTCATTCTCTTTTAGACACTTGTAAGGAGTTACAATTTTAAATCCAAGGTTTGACCTAATGAGCTGTAGAAACAGTATTTAGTTTGGAAAGTAAGTGAAATTCATAGTTAATTCAATTCTTTGTATATTCTTGAC
Source organism: Dasypus novemcinctus (assembly GCF_030445035.2). Classification (NCBI taxonomy): domain Eukaryota; kingdom Metazoa; phylum Chordata; class Mammalia; order Cingulata; family Dasypodidae; genus Dasypus; species Dasypus novemcinctus. Next base: position 2,106,243 of record NW_027261977.1, on the reverse strand, counting down.
ATAATCACATGTAAATCATAATGTAAAACATAACTAAAAATTTAGAAAATTGTATAGTCTAAAATATAAACCACATTGTAAACACAAGTGTTACCTTGTTTGAAAGCTATTGTCTCAATATGTATCTGTACATCAGTTTCAGTAAATATAGTATGAATATGTAAAAAGATTATTGCTGTGGAAGGGGAGAGGTTTTATGTTGGATATGTGGGAGTACTGTATATTGTATAGATGAAGTACTGTGATCTAAAACTCTTGTGAAGATAAACAATAATTAGAAAAAAGAAAAGAAAAAGATAGGATGTAGAATTTTTCCAAATTAATAGGTATTCTATATCTAACCTTTAAACTCAATGCTATATTCTATTTAACTATTAAGGGAACCTGGCAATATATTGGGCTTCACTTTTCAGGAAGTTTTGGATCACAGAGAGGTTCAACAATGGCAGCAAAGGAATACAGGTGTGGGATGTTATTGACAGGGGACACATAGTTGGCAGGGAGTTCTCCAGGGCATATATCCAGGGTACATAAAAATGTTTGGATATTTTCATAGTGGAAACAATTAAAAACAACAACTGAGGGAGTGCTGAGTTCTTAGCCAGGGGAGCTCTATGACAGTCCCTAAAGGAACAGCAACAATCCCCCAAGTGCAACGGCAAAGATAAAAAAGGAATGAAGGTCCAACAATGAGCCCCTGATACTAATGACTATGCTTGTAAGCCTGTGCACCTGAAATAAGAACAAGGCCTAGAGCTGCAGGGTGCCTAAGAGTTACCTCCTGAGCGCCTCCGTGTTGCTCAAATGTGGCCAGTCTCAAAGCCAAACTCAGCCTGTAAATGCATTGCCTTCCCCCAGCATGGGACATGACTCCTGGGGATGAGCCTCCCTGGTGCCGAGGGATTACTGCCAAGTACCAGCTGATGATGTGACTATAAAAGGACCTTGAATAAAAGGTTCAACTCGGACCAACAGAATATATCAGTCTACATATAATAACGAGTTAAAAATGCTTTTTGACCTGAATCAAGGGGGAAATCGAAAGGACAAATGAGTTTATATGGCTATGAGTCTCCAAAAAAGAGCCAGGAGGTGATCAGAGGGGTCGCCCTTAGGCACACCTCAGCAGAGTCCCAGCTATAGATAAAGTAGATACAACCCTGGGTATTGGTTCTTCTGAGGATTACAGAGACCCACAGGTTCTATAGTCAGGGCAGATGGAGTTCAGTGCCATGTCAGTTGGCCCTTCCTTGGAGTTTGTGTTTCTGTGTGATGGAGCTGGACTCAGATGTGATCTTTTTTCACAAGCCTTTCCTGTTTCTTTATCAGAATTGTAGTTGGTACTGGGGTTTAATATATACCCAGGAGATCTGAATCTCTGGACTGACCATATGATAGCCAGGCCCTGAGCCTCAACAGACTTCCACTCCTACACTCTGGTTTATTGGACTTACTCCACTCAGCTACCACTGAGGTGAAGAAGGTCAACCACCACACCATGGAGCCAAGAGTGCCTACAACTGAAAGCAGGAGGATTGCATCCAGCATCCATGTGGAATCTAAGCTGCCTCTTGGTATAGATGTGGAGTGGACACAACCAATCCAAGATCCACAGGATGGAGGAGTAGAATATGGATTAGAGTCGACTTATTGATATTTTATTCATGAACAGCTGTGATTAGTAATCAAAGAAAATGTGGCATTGGTGTGGATAAAGTGGTCATGGTGGCTGCTGGGTGTGGGGAATGGGAGGAAGAGAAGAGATGAGGAGGTGTTTTCAGGACTTGGAGCTGTCCTGGGTGGTGGTGCAGGGACAATTACCAGACATTGTATTTCTTCCCATGGCCCACTGGATGGAACGTGGGAGAGTGTGGGCTATGATGTGGACCATTGACCATGAGGTGCAATGATGCTCAGAGATGTATTCACCAAATGCAATGAATGTCTCATGATGATGGAGGAGAAATTTGCTATGGGGGGTGGAGTAGGGTGGAGGGGTAGGGGGTATATGGGGACCTCATTTTTTTTAATTGTAATATTTTTAAAAATTGAATAAAGACAAAAAATTAAAAAATAAAATGAGATCCATTTAAGAGATGTGAAAAAAGTATGTTCTTGTAGATCAAAACTATGTGAAATAAATGGTTCACCCAATTCAATGTTCTTCTATTGACTTACAAGAAATGGCAAAGTACTAGTTTCACCTAATGCATGACCAAATCAGCATAATGGTACTGTCAGTAACAAAGTGAAATATGTTTCATTCATCTCTATGTTTCTATATTTACTTTAAAGTTTAAAGCATTAATTTCACCTAAAAAGCTGCAAAAAGAATGTGTTGTTTAGTTTCCAAAGAAGCAAATTTTACCCCTCATTCACTTCATTGTTCTTGGTTTGATGTAAAAAAAAAAAAATGATGAAACATGCTTCAACTAGTGACCTACAAATAAATTATGTTCTTTAGTTTGGAAAGTTAATGGAATAAATGGTTCATTCACTTCTATGTACTTGTATTGACTGACAAGTAATGCTAAAGCACATTTCACCTAGAACTTGAGAAAAGAGCAAAATGGAATGGTAATAACAAAGTGATATACATGTTTCATTCACTTCAATGTATTGTGTTGTCTCAATATGTTAAAGCACAAGTTTCACCTAGTAAGTTGCAAAAAGAGGGTGCTGCTTAGTTTCAGAAACAAAATAAAATTTATTCTTCATTCATTATTTCATTTTGAATCTTAAGTGAACTACTTGCTTCATTCACTTCTATGTACTTGTGTGACTTACAAGTGATGTTAAAACACATATATCTCTCAGTATGGCAGTTTGGTATTATTTATATATTCCAAAAAATAGATACTGGATTGCATTTGTAAACTGATTTGTCCCCTAGGCAAAGTGTATTAGACTCAGAGATTTCACTTTTACTCTATGAAATCAAGATTAGTGCTGTTATTTGGCCACATCATTAGGGCAACTCAGTTTGCATCCTCCCTCTACAGCTAGCCTACAGATGTTACTTATATAATCAGATGCTCAATCAAAGAGATGGTAGAAAATCACAGAGAATGAGAGACAGAAGCCGGTAAACAGAAAGAGAGAGTGCTCCATAGAAACAGCCCTGGGAAGGAAGATAAGCCTGATAGTCTGCATCTGACCTTGTGGATAGAACAGAGCAGCTGAACCTAGAATTAATGAGCTCTGAGGAAAGAGATGAGCCTTAGTTCAACCTACAACTGAGATTGGAAGAAAGTGGAGCCACAAAGCCTTAAGAGGAAGATGGAAGACTGAATCCTCACAGATATCACATGGCATTTATCATGGAAAAATCAACACATGGCAAAAGACTTTGGGTGAGAAATTAACCATTATGGCACTTTGAGTTGGACTCTTTAGGACCTGGTAATCTTTTACCTCAAATAAATACCTTTTCTAAAAACAAGAGAGTGCTGGCATTTTGCATCAGTACCACTTTGGCTGACTAATACAGAATTTGGTACCAAGAATTGGGGTGGTGCTTTTGTAATTACCAAATGCTGGAAGAGTTTTTTAAATGGATAAGGGTTATTTTGCTGGAATTGTGAGATGCTTGACAGGTGAGACCTAGAGTGATTTGAAGAGACTAGTGTTAGGAATATGGATGCTAAAGAGACCTTTCATGAGGCCATAGGAGTAAATGATGAAACTATTATAGGAAACTGGAGGAAGGTCAATCTGTGTATTAAAATGGCACCAAACCTAGCAAAATTGCCTCCTATGATTTATGGAAGACAGAATTTGAAAATTGCAAGCCTGAACATTTAATAGAAGACCTTTCCAAAGTAAATTCATAGAATGCAGCTTGCCTTTTACTTAACGCTTAGAGTAAAATGCTATATGAGAAAGATAAGCTGAGAATATCAGAAACTGATTCCAGAAATTCCAAGCCTCTGGATATCTAGCCCCCAGATGATAGTACCACATTTAAGGACTTAACTAAATTTGGAAGTTGTAAATCAGGATTGAAAATGCAGTTATCTAGAAAAGACTTGTGGAAAATCTTAAGGTCTGATGACTTGGACTCCTGCTTCTTGCATGCTAAACCAACAAATTTTTTGAGAGAGCTATATGAACAAAAGTACTGTTATCCTTGACTAGAAGAAACATCAATGGGAGAGATGGAAGAAAAAAACAGCTTTGCAAGGAAACCATGGAAGCTGAGCAAAGCCCTCCACTTTTTTTGAGCTTGGAGGAGCATACCAGCTGCATGGGGAGAGTCTGGGAAGAAAGGAGAGATGAATCTGCTGAGAAAGCCCAATTTTACCTAAATGCCCTGGAATAGAAAAGTTGGTCTGGGAGAAGGTGGAGTCAGAAAATCAATTAACTCTTCCCTAGCACACCTGAGGGGGAGGGACTTTAGGACGTGCTTTCCAAGCTTTCAATAGCATTTTTGGGGTTTCTGGTGAAGTGTTGGTGCTCTCTCACTAGAAATAAAGAATCATTGTCTTCTGTGTTGAGTTGGTTCACCAAGGACCCATTTAAATCTCCTACTGGACCCCTGATGCAGTTTTCCTGCTGTCCTGGGAGAGAGACAAGTAAGGAAGGGAGAAAGGGGGAATGTCAGATCCCTAAGCATTTTATTTAACTGCAAAGACGATTCCTAGCTTGAAACTTTGGTATTGTTGTGGCTGTTGTTGTAGTCATTGCTGCATTGTCTACTGTTTTTTTTCCTTCCTCTTTATCTCCCCAAGGCCCTTTTCCTTCCTTTAGTTTTTGTCACTTTTTCTTTTTCTTGCCTACTCTCCCCCTTTTTTATACCCCTACTTTTTTTTTCTCTTTTTCTTCCTTTCTCTTCTTTTTATTTTATTTTATTTTTTTATTATAGGTGCTTCAGGGAGTGCTTCACATTTGCTGTTTCCTCATCTTCCATTTCCTCTTTTCTGTGTGTATTGAGTTTGGCCACCTACACTATCCCCTTTTCCCTACATCTTTCTATCCTCCATCATTTATTGTTTCTCTTACATTCCACATCCCTTTCTTTGGCCCCTAAATTGTCTGAATTTTTATTTCTAATACATTTGTTCTGTTTTTGTCTTTTATTCACTCTTTATATTATTGTCTTTCTTTTCTCTTTCATTCTCAAGAAAACATAGGCCTTTTAATTCATACTATATTCACCCCCTATGCAGATGACTGTCTCAATATAGGTACTATACTTACTGTTATAACTCTACACAGCTTATATCCATTCTAATATCTAATATCCATTCTCTTGGATCTCACGTGGTTACTCTGTTAACATTTATTATCAATGCTACTTTATACATTCTCTTTTATTACTCATTTTGCTTTCCCTGGCCCTAATATTTTCCTTCAAAATGTACTTAGCCAGCAACGAGAAAATAGAATAAGAAGAACAAAGTGAAAAAGAGAAGACATAACACTTATGCAAAAACAACAACTAATTAAACCCCAAGACTACACAAAGAAGCTAAGGAACAAGATAAAATTTTGACCAGACAGCAAAAAAAAAAAACCACTACAAACCAAACCAATAATCAGGAAAACATGCCCCAATCCAATGAACAAACAAAAAACCAGGAAGAGGATCAGAATATCAAACAAGTAATTAGAGCACACAAAACATATCATAGTGACCATATGAAGAAAACACTTGGCGAGAATACAGAAGAAATTGCAACCATGCAAAAATAATAATAATAATAATAACAATATGATGGCGATGAACAGCACAATTCAAGAAATCAAAAATTCACTTGCAGCAACTAAGAGCAGATTAGAAAAGGTAAAGGAGAGAATTAATGAGGTGGAAGACAGGACATCTGAAATCAAGCATGTATGTAGTAGAACTGATCAATAAAAAGATAGAAAAAAATCCAGCTGGGACTTAGGGACCTGAATGACAATGCAAAACACACAAACATATGCATTACAGGCATCCCAGATGGAGAAGAGAAGGGAATGGGGACAGAAGTGGTGCTGTAGGAAATAAAATCTGAAAACTTCCCAAATCTACAGAGGGAGATGGATGTACATGTTGAGGAAGCACAACACACACCAAACAACATAAATCCAAACAGGTCTACCACAAAACATATACTTGTCAAGTTATCTAATGTTCAAGACAAAGAGAAAATTCTAAAAGCAGCAAGAGAAAAGAGAACCAACACATACAAAGTAGGCTCCATAAGATTAAGTGCTGATTTCTCATCTGAAACCATGAAGTCAAGAAGGAAGTGGTATGACATAGTGAAGGTACTAAAAGGAAAAATTTCCAACCAAGAATGCTCTATCCAGCTAAGCTAGCATTCAAAAATGAGGGAGAGTTCAAAATATTCACCGATAAAAAGAAACTAAGAGAGTACGCCAACAAGAATCCTGCCTTTAAGAAATACTAAAGGGAGTTCTGCATGAAGAATGAAAAAAAAAAAACAGGAGAGGCAGAAATGGAGGAGAGTGTAAGAGCAACTAAAAAGACAAAAAGAGAAGAAAAGGTCCTATAAAATATGACAAACACAAGTCCAAAGAAAATATGGCTAGCATAAATAATTCCTTGAAAGTAATAACAGTGAATGTCAATAGATTAAACTCACCTGTCAAAAGATTCAGACTGGAAGACTGGATAAGGAAATATGACCCATCTATATGCTGTCTACAAGAAACATATCTTAGAACCAGGAATTCAAGGAGGTTGCAAGTGAATGGTTGGAAAACCATCTTACAAGCAAACAATAACCAAAAATGGGCAGGAGAAGCTATATTAATATCAGACAAAATAGACATTAAATGCAAAACAAAGATGGACACTACATATTAGTGAAAGGGACAATCTTTCAAGAAGAAGGAAGAATCATAAACATTTATCCTCCTAACAAGGGTGCCTCCAAATACATGAGACAAACAATGGAAACGTTAGGTGAAACAATAGATGTCTCTACAATTATAGTGGGGGACTTTAATACACCACTATCAACTTTGGACAGAACATCTCAAAAGAGAATCAATAAAGAAACAAAAACTTTGAACAGTATATTAAAGGAGGTGGACCTAATAGACATATACAGAACATTACAACCAAATACAGCAGGATATACATTTTTCTCAAGTGCATATGGATAGACCATATGCTAGGCCACAAAGAAAGTGTCAACGAATTCAGAAAGATTGAAATCATACAAAATAATTTCTGTGACCACAGTGGAGTGAAGTTGGAAATCTGCCAGGGCCAGAAGCCCAGATTTTGCACCAACACATGGAAATTAAACAGCACACCCTTAGAAAAACAGTGGGTCAAGGAGGAAATCTCAAAAGAAATTAATAACTACCTGGAAACAAATGAAAATGATAACACAACATACCAAAACTTAGGGGATTCAGCAAAACAGTACTGAGAGGGAAATTTTTTTGTCTTTATTTTTTAAAAATATTACATTCGAAAATAAGGGGTCCCCATATACCCCTACCCTCCTCCCCCCACTCCTCCACCCATAGCAACAATCTCCTGAGAGGGAAATTTATAGCCATAAATTCATGCATCAGAAAAGAAGAAAAAGCTAAAATTGAAGAACTATCTGCACACTTGGAAGAATTAGTAAAAAACAACAACAACAACAACAACAACAAACTAATCCCAAAGGAAGAAGAGAGAAAGAAATAACAAAGATCAGAGCAGAACTAAATGAAATAGAAAATAAGGAAGCACTTGAACAAATAAACAAAACCAAGAGCTGGTTCTTTGAGAATATTGAAAAAATTGACAAACCATTAGGTAGACTAACAAAGAAAAAAGAGAGAGTAGATGCAAATACACAAAATAAGAAATGAGAAAGGAGATATCACCCCTGAACCCACAGAAATAAATGCTATCATAAGAGGATACTTTGAAAAACTATACTGCAACAAGAAGGACAAGTTAGAGGAAATGGACAAATTCTCAGAAACACATAAGCAGCCAATATTGATGAAAAAAGAAATTGATGATCTCAACCATTCAGAAGTAAAAAGATAGAATCAGTTATTAACAACTTCCCAACTAAGAAGAGTCCTGGGCCAGAGGGTTTCACAGGTCAATTGTACAAGACATTACAGAAAAAAATTTATGCCAATCTTGCTGAAACTTCCACAAATTTGAAACAGAAGGAACACTGCTTATTCATTCTTTGATGCCAACATTACCCTAGTACCAAAGCCAAACAAAGACACTACAAGAAAGGAAAATACAGACCAATTTCCCCAATGAACCTAGATGCAAAAATCCTCAACAAAATACTTGCTATCATATTCAACAACACATTAAATGAATTATATACCATGGCCAAATGGGATTCATTCTGGGTATGCAAGGATGGTTCAACATAAGAAAATTAATCAATGTAATACACCATATAAACAGACTGAAGGAAAAAAATTACATGATCATATCTATAGATGCAGAAAAAGCATTTGACAAAATAGAGCACTCTTTCTTGATAAAAACACTGCAAAAGATCAGAGTACAAGGAAATTTTCTGAACATGATAAAGGTTATATTTGAAAATCCCACAGCCAAAATCATTTGCAATGGCAAAATCCTAAAATCTTTCCCTCTACAGTTAGGTACAAGACCAGATGCCCACTATGAACCCTTCTATTTAACATTGCATAGAAGTACTTGCTTGAGCACTGAGGCAAGATCCAGATATAGAAGGCATCCAAATTGGAAAGAAAGAAGTCAAGATTTCATTATTCACAGATGACATGGTCCTATACACTGAAAACCCTGAGAAGTCTACAGGAAAGCTTCTAGAAGACATAAATGTGCTCAGTAAAGTTGCAGATTACAAGATCAATGCACAAAAATCAGTAGTATTTCTGTACATCAATAATGAGCAATGTCAGGAGGAAATCATGAAACAAATAACATTTACAATAGTAAATAAAAAAATCAAATACCTAGCAATAAATTTAACTAAAGATGTAAAAACTCTTATACACAGAGAACTGCACAACACTGTTCAAGAAAATCAAAGACCTAAATAAATGGAAGAATATTCCTCTTCATGGATAGGAAGACTAAATATTATTAAGATGTCTATCCTACCAAAACTGATCTACACATTCAATGCAATCCCAATAAAAATCAACACAGCATTCTTTAATGAACTAGAAAAACTAACAATGAAATTTATTTGGAAAGGAAAGAGGCCCTGAATAGCCAAAGATATATTGTAAAAGAAAATGAAATTTGAGGAATCACACTACTTGACTTCAAAACATACTACAAATCTACAGTAGTGAAAACAGTATGGTATTGGCACAAGGATACACACTGACAAATGGAACTGAATTAAGAGTTCTAATATAGATCCTCATATTCAGTCTTAATATTTGATAATGCCACTAAAACCTCTCAACTGAGAGAGAATGGCCTATTCAACAAATGGTGCCTGGAGAACTGGATATCCGTATGTAAAAGAATGAAAGAGGATTACCAACTCACACCTTATACTTATCAACTCAAGATGGATCAAAGACTTAAATATAAGACCCAAAACCATAAAGGCCTTGGAAAGCAATGTAGGGAAGCATCTAAAGGACCTTGTAATAGGAAATGTCTTCATAAACTTCACACCTAAAGCACACTGCAGCAGAAGAACAAATAGATAAATGAGACTTCCTCAAAATTAAAGCCTTCTGCACCTAAAAGGAGTTTGTCAAGAAAGTGCCTAAACAATGGGAGAAAATATTTGATAACCATATACCTGATAGGCAATGTATATCTTGCTTATATAAAGAAATCTGATATCTTGAAAATAAAAAGCAAACAACCCATTTAAAAATGGGAAAAAGATACAAAAGACACTTCTCCAAAGAAGATATAGAAATGGCTAAAAACACATGAAAAAATTCTCTAAATCACTAGCTATAAGGGAAATGCGAAGCATAACAACAGTGAAATAATCATCTTACTCCCATAAGATTGGCAATTATCAAAACATCAGAAGACTACAATTGTTGGAGAGGATGTGGAGAAATGGGAACTCTCATCCACTGCAGGTAACAATGCAGAAGGGTCCAGCCATCTCTGGAGGACACTTTGGCAGTTTCTCAAAAACTAGCTATAAATTTGCCATATGACCCAGCAATTCCACTGCTGGGTATATATCCAGTAGAAGTGAAAACAAGAACACAAACTGATATAAGCACACCAGTGTTCATAGCAGCACTATTCGCTATTGCCAAAAGTTGGAATCAATGCATATGCCCATCAACAGATGAACAGATAAATAAAATGTAGTATATACATACCATGGAATACTGCTCAGCTATAAGAACAAATACAGTATAAACACATATGATAACACGGATGAATCTCAAGAACCTTATATTGAATGAAGCAACCCAGACATTGAAGGACATATACGACATGACCATTCTTTTTTTTTTTTAAAGATTTATTTATTTATTTAATTCCCCTCCCCCCCCCCCCCCGTTGTCTGTTCTTGGTGTCTGTTTGCTGCGTCTTGTTTCTTTGTCCACTTCTGTTGTCGTCAGCGGCAGGGGAAGTGTGGGCGGTGCCATTCCTGGGCAGGCTGCTCTTTCTTTTCACACTGGGCGGCTTTCCTCACCACCATTCTTATATGAAATAAGTAAACCAAGCAGTCTCAGCCAGAGACTGAATGATAAACTTAAAGGAAGTTGGGGGTTAGGAGAAGGATGTGAGCTGACACCTACCTGGGTGAAATCTATGATAAGCTGGAGGTAAGAATTTGTACAGGGAAGGGATAAAATAGGGGCATAGGGATATACCTTTGGGTGGGTCTTTGTGGGCTCGAGATGGGGGTAGGGATAGGAGAATGGGTCAGATACCTCAAGAAAGTGAGGGGGAGGGCAGTGGGAACATTTCAACATAGGAGATTGGCATGTATGTGGTTGAATTTATGATGTAGAGAAAACTCTTTAGAAAATATCATGCAGAAGGTTACCTGTTTGAGATGCTTAAGGTGGGACATCTGACATAGGGCAAGCTTCCAGGGAGTATGTGAGTGCTTATTTTTTCATAGTGGGTTATATCATTGGTTGGGAGACCCATACAATGAGAATGAAAGTATACTCACATCCTGCGGAGAAATGACGTTCTCCAACAGAGGAAATTGTATCTCTTGAGAGAATTGGTGGCTCCCAATAGGTTAGGGCAGTCAAGTATGTAAAGCCCTCAACATTGTTGCAAAGTATCTTTGAACATGGCCCTTCAAGCAGTGAAGATTGATTGTCATGTGGGCCGTGAGGGGAGGGGGAAGAGGTTTTAAATAGATGGAGTCAGTGTAACTGTGGGGCAATGGAAGTGTTCCACAAGATCGTGAAATGATGGATATGTCATGTTAAATTACACCAAAAATGTATAAATCGATAGGCTAAAATGTAAACCATAATGTAAAACAGAAGATGACTAAAAATTTAGAAAATTGTATAGTCTAAAATACAAACCATAATGTAACCAAAATGGACCATATTTGAAAGCTATTGCTTCAATATTTGTACATCAGCTGCAGCAAGTATATGAACATGTAAAAAGAACATTGCTGTGGAAAGGACAAAGAGTTTGATGTTGGATATGTAGGAGTACCATATATTGTATATGTGAATTACTGTGGTCTAAAACTTATGTGAAAACAAACTTAATAATAGGAAAAAAAAAGAAAAAATGAAAGTATGTAGACACTGAAGAAGAAATGGAAGAAATTGCCTTGCATGCAGGGCAACAAGTACAGCAGTGCTGAAATGAAAAATGTCAAAAACAAAGTTTTTTCATTTTTGATACCCCACTTTATTTTTCCTTTATTTAATTTTTCTGAATAACTATGTATTCTATATCTAACCTTTAAACCCATCACTATATTCCATTTTACTCTTAATGGAACCTGGCAACATGTTGGGCTTCCTTTTTGAAGAAGGTTTAGACCATAGAGAGGTTCAACCATGGTGGGGGAGAAGCCCTCATGTGGGATGTTATTGGTGGGGGGCACATGGTTGGGAGGGAGTTCTCCAGGGCATGTATACAGGATAAATATAAAGGCTTGGATATTTTTCATAGTGGTTTCCATTGGAAAAGACAGCTGAAATAGTGCTGAGTTTCTGGCCAGGGGAGTTCTATTACATTCCTCAATGGAACAACAACAATCCCCCAAGTGCAGTGGCAAAGACCAACAAAAATGGAATGGTCCAGTGATGAGTCCTGGATACTGATGGCTGTGATTATGAGCATGTGTGCCTAAAATATGATCTAGGCCTAGAGCTGCAGGGTGCCTAAGAGTCACCTCCTGAGAGCCTCCATGTTGCTCAAATGTGGCCACTCTTAAAGCCAAACTCAGTATGTAGATGCCTTGCCTTCCCCCCAGTGTGGGACATGACTCCTGGGGATGAGCCTCCCTGCTCTGAGGGATTACTACTAAGCACCAGCTAATGATGTAATTAGAAAAAGACCTTGAATAAAGGGGTCAACCCAGGCCATCAGAATATCTCAGCTTACATGCAATATCAGCTGTTAAAAACTGCTTTTTAACTTGGATAAAAGAGGGAAATGGAAAGGACAAGTGAATTTCTATGGCTATGTGTCTCCAAAAAAGAATCAGGAAGTCATCAGTGGGGTGATGCTTATGTACACCTCAGCAAGGTACCAGAGATAGGCAAGGTAGATGGAAACCCAGGTGCTGTTTCTCCTGAGGGCTGCAGAGACCCACAAGTTCTATGGTCAAGGAAGATGGCTCTAGAGTTCAAGGCCATGTCAGATGGCCCTACTTTGGAGTTTGTGTTCCTGAGTGTGATGGAGTTGGACTCAGGTATGACCTTTTTACACATGCCTCTTCTGTTATTTTACCAGACCTGTGGTTGGCATTTGGATTGGTATATACTCAGCAGACCTGAATCTCTGGACTGTTCATGTGACAGCCAGGCCCTGGGCCTCAGCAGACTTGTGGCTCCTACCCTCTGATTTGTTGGATTTACCCTGGCCAGCTGACAGGGAGGTGAAGAGGGTCAACCACCACACCAGGGAGTCAAGAGTGCCTATAGCTGCAAGCAGGAGAATTGCATCCATCATCCATGCAGAATCTAACACCCCTCTTGATGTACAGGGGGACTGGACATAACCATCTCAGGGTCCACAGAATGGAGGAATAGAGTATGGATTAGAGTGTACTTGCTGGAATTCTGGTGGGGAACTATTGTGATTAGTAAGGGAAGAATTGTAGTAGTGATGTGGGGAGGGTGGCTATGGTGCCTTCTGTTGGTAGGGAGACAGAAGAAGAGATATGTTGTGGGGGCATTTCCAGGATTTGGATTTGTCCTAGGTGGTGCTGGAGGAATAGATCCTGGACATTTTGTGTCCTGCCATGGCCCATTGAGTAGACTCGGGGAGAGAGTGGACTACAATGTGGACCACTGTCCATGTGGTGAAGAATGTATTTGCCAAGTGCAGTGGATGTGCCACTATGATGGAAGAAGTTGCTGATCGGGGGGGGGGGCATGGGCTGGGTGCAGTGGGGGATATTTGGGTACCTCATATTTTTTTTAATGTAACATTTGAAAGAAAATAAAGAAAAAATAATTAAAAAAACAGGTTTCAAGTACATTGCGAAACATGATATTTAATTTCAAGAACTATGTGAAATGCCTACTCCATTCATATAATAGGTACTTTTATTGACTTACAAATTTAACACAGCCAGCTGCAAAAATATATATTTTGTTTAGTTTCTAAAATGCAGTAAATTACATGTTTCCTTTACTTCTATGTAATGTGTTGCCTTACAAAAAAGTTAAATCATGCTTAACCTGGACATTTGTGAATATGATATATTCTTTAGTTTTTAAATCTTAGGGAAGCACAAGCTGCAGTCATCTCCCTCTACTTGTATTGACTTACAAACAATATTAAAGCAGTGTGCTGTGAAACAGTATCGTGCCGAGTTTCAAAATAAGGGAAATGTAGGCTTATTCATGTCAATATACTTGTCCTGACATATAAGCCATGTTAAAACAAAGGTTCACCTAGTTAGCTGGGAAAACAGTATGTTGTTTATTTTATGTAAATATGTGAAACACATGCTGCTTTCACTTCTATTAACTTACTGGCTTTTCAAATCATAAAACAAGTTTCACAGAGTGAGCTGCAAAAAGAGCAAAATAGTTTTGATACTAAGAGAAATAAATGCTCCATAAACTTGCAATGTTAAAACGCAACTTTTTGGAGCAGATGTTGCTCAAGCCCACATCTTGACCCCCAGCTCAGTTCCAGTTCCTTGTGAAAATTAAAAACAAAATAACAAGTAAAAGAAATGATAAAATTAACTCAAGGAAGGTGATTTGGCTCTGTGGTTAAACACCAAATTCCCTCAGATGAGTTCACAGGTTCAAGCCCCAGGACTGGTTATTTTTAAAAAAATAAACACCTTTCACCTAGTATGCTGTGAAAAATACTACATCGTTTAGTTTAAAAAATGAAGTGAGATATATGTTCCATTGACTTCTAAGTGCATACACTGACTTAAAATCTTGATAAAACAAGATTCACCTAGTGAGCTGCAAAAACTGCACCTTTATTTTATACCACTAAGTGAATTACATGCTTCATTCTCTTCTATGTACTTGTATTGATTTCTAAACACTTTTAAAATACTAGTTTGACACATTTAACTCTGAGAACAGTAAGTGCTATTGTTTCAAAAACCAAGGGAAATATATGCTTCATTCACTTCTATTTAATTGTAGTTACCTACAAACCATGTTAAAACATATTTCCACCTGGTGATCTGCAAAAACATCAAACCGTAGAGTTTGTAAATCTAAGTGATATATATGCTTCATTCACTTCTCTGTTCTTGTATTGTCTTACAATGTTTTTTTTAAAAAAAAAAGAAGTTTCACCAAACAAGCTGTGAAAACAGCATAAGGTTTGCATTCAAACACTAAGTACATGCATAATATCCTTCTGTATACTTGCAGTGACTTACAAAATTAAAACATGTTTAACCAAGTGAGCATGAAAAACAACATAAACTCTAGTTTCAAAACTAAGTTAAATACCTGCCTCATTCATTTCTGCATACTTATGTTGACTTACAAGCTGTTAAAATACGTTTCACATAGCTGCAAAAGCAGCATAATCTTTAGTTTCTAAAATTAAGAGAAATACTATGTTCACTTCTATAAAGCTATTAAAACACAATTTCACAACATGAGCTGCAAAAACAGTGTATTGTCTAACTTCAAAAACTAAGTGGAACACATGCTTCATTCACTTTTATGTACTTGTATTGACTTACAAACCATTGTAAAACAACAGTTTCACCCACTGAACTGTGATAACTGCATAACTTTCTTTTGGAAAACTAAGTTAAATGCATGTTCCATTCACTTTTATGCATGTTTCATTTACATTGTTAAAACACAAATTACACCTACTGAACTGAAAAAATAGCATGTTTAGTTTTGAATGTGATATGATTTGCATGCTCCAATCCATTCTATGTGCTGGAATTGACTTCTGAAAAAAAGCAAAAGTTTTATCCACTATGCTGCAAAATATTATATTGTTTAGTTTCAAAAATGAAGCGGAACATATGCTTGATTCTCTTATATGTGCCTGTTGGAACTTACAAAAATTTTGAGAATGTAAGTTTCCCATACTTAGCCCTGGAAAAAAGCACATTAGTTTCAAAACCTCAATGAAATAATGCTTCATTTCCTTATATGTATATGTATTGACTTTATTATTTTTTTTCCTTTTTTTTATTTATTTATTTTTTATTTATTCTGTAAAAATATTACATTGAAAAAATATATGAGGACCCATTCAACCCCACCCCCCCACCCCACCACTCCCCCCCAGCAACACTCATTCCAATCATCATGACACATCCATTGCATTTGGTAAGTACATCTCTGGGCACCTCTGCACCTCATGGTCAATGGTCCACATCATGGCCCATACTCTCCCCCATTCCATCCAGTGAGCCCTGTGAGGATTTACAATGTCCGGTGATTGCCCCTGAAGCACCATCCAGGGCAGCTCCAAGTTCCAAAGACGCCTCCACATCTCGTCTCTTCCTGCCATTCCCCATACCCATTTGCCACCACGTCCACTTTTCCCACTCCAATGCCACCTTTTCTCTGTGGAAGTTGGATTGGTTGTGTTCATTGCACCTCTATGTCAAGAGGAGGCTCAGATTCCACATGGATACTGGATGCAATCCTCCCGCTTTCAGTTGTAGGCACTCTAGGCTCCATGGTGTGGTGGTTGTCCTTCTTCAACTCCATCTTAGCTGAGTGAGATGAGTCCAATAAATCAGATTGTAGGTGCTGGAGTCTGTTGAGGCTCAGGGCCTGTCTATCACATTGTCAGTCCAGAGATTCAGATCCCCTAAATATATCTTAAACCCCAACACCAACTACAACTCCAGCACAGTAGCATGAAAGTCTTATGAAGAGAGATCCCATCTGAGACCAGATTCATCACGCATAAACACCAGCTCCAAAGAAGGGCCATCTGACATGGCAGTTAACCCCATCTGCCATGACCATAGCACCCATAGATCTCTTTAGCCCTCAAAGGAACCAATACCTGGGGGTTGTGTCTACTTTATCTGTCTCTTAGACTCTGCTCAGTTGTGCATAAGGGCAATCCTTCTTACAGCCTCCAGACTCTTTTTTTAGAGACTCGTAGCCATATAAACTCATTTCTCCTTTCCATTTCCCCCTTACATTAGGTCAAACAGCATTTTAAAGTCATGTTATTTTATGTAGACCGGGATATTCTGCTGATCCGCATTGAACCTTCCATTCCATGTATTGACTTTAAAACACTGTTAAAACACAAGTTTCACATATTGTACTGTGAAAAACAGCATTGATTTTACTTTCATAAACTAAGGAAACACAGGATTATTTCCTTTCAGTGTACCTGTACTGACGTACAAACAAAACTAAACAAAATTTTCACCTACTGAACTGCAAAAACAGTATAATCTTTAATTTTTAATCTAAGGAATGTACAGGTATCATTCATTTCCATGTACTTCTATTGACTTATAAACTGTGTTAAAAGACAAATTTCACCTATTTAGGTGTGAAAACAGTGTAATATATAGTTTAAAAAGGTAAGTGAAATACCTACTTCATTCACAATTATGTGTTGACTCATCATAATAACATACAAATTTCACTTAGAGTTCTTCAATAAGAGCAATTTGTTTGCTTTTCAAAACTAAGTGGAATAAATGCTTCCTTCACATCTATTTACTTGTATTGACTTACAATGTTAAACGCATTTCAACTAGAGAGCTTAGGAAACAGACTGTAGTTTACTTTTAAAAATGAACAAATCGTACGCTTAATTCACTTCTAAGTCCTAGTTTTGAGTTAGAAATAGTGTTAAAACCCAATTTCTCTTAGTAATCTGTGAGTACAATATAAACTTTCATTTCAGAAACTAAGTGAAATGTGTGCTTCTTTCACATCTACATACTTGTATTGAACTATAATATTAAAACACAAGTTTCAGCTACTATACTGTGTAAAGATCTTTTGTTTAGTTTTGAAACCTGAGTGAAATACTTTCTTTGCTCAATAGTATGCAAAGGTATTGACATAAAGGCTATGTTTAAAATAAAAGTTTCTCCATTGGCCTGTGAAAATAATATAATATGTAGTTTCATAAACTAAGTGAAATATACACATCATTCAATTCTATGTACTTATTTTGCACTTAAATAACAAAATAACATTTTCACCTAGGGTGCTGCCAAAAAAAGACCATAATTGCTAGTTTCATAAAAAGGGAAATAAATGCTTCATTCGCTTCTATGAATTAGCATTGACTTACAAAAAATGTTAAAATACCAGTTTTACCTACGAACCTGGCAAAACAACATATTAGTTTCCAAACTATGTGAAATGCATGCTTCATTCATTTCTATATACTTGTATTGACTTACAACCAATATTAAAATACAAGTGTCATAATAAGCTGTGAAAATAGTATTTGTTTTATAAAAATTTTGAAATACATACTTCATTTACTTCTATGTATTTCTATTGTCTTACAATGTTAAATTTCACCTAGTGTCCTAAGAAAACAGTATAATGTATAGTTTCAAAAATCAAGTGAAACACTTGTTTCATTCACATTTATGTATGTCCCTACTGAATTACAAAAAAAAAAAAAAAAAAGTTAAAACACAATTTCACCCTATGTCCTGTG
Organism: Dasypus novemcinctus; assembly: GCF_030445035.2. Lineage (NCBI taxonomy): Eukaryota > Metazoa > Chordata > Mammalia > Cingulata > Dasypodidae > Dasypus > Dasypus novemcinctus. The sequence goes on along the minus strand of NW_027261977.1, from coordinate 2,088,005 downwards.
CAAATTGCATAAGGTTTGATCTCTAAAACTATGGAAAATATATTCTTTATTCATTCAATATATTGTAGTGACTTCAAAGTTAAATCACAGGTTTATCTAGTGGTCTGCAAAAGGAGCATATTTAGTTTTGAAACTAAGTGAAATACATGCTGTATTCATGTCTATGTAATTACATTGTCTTACAACACTGTAAAAACATATTTTACCCAGCATTCTGTGAAACGACCTATGCTCAAAAACAAAGTGTAATACATGCTGCTTTCACTTCAATTTACTTGTCTTGAATTACAAAGTATAAAGCAAGTTTCAAATAGTGTTTCTGTAAACCAGTATGCTGGTTAGTTGAGAAAACTACATGAAATGCAAGCTTTATTCATTTATGTTCTATATTGAATTACACATAATGTAAATATGCATTAGACCTAGCAATCTATGAAAACAACATAATTAGTTTCAAAAACTGGGAAGCTGTTGTGGTCCAACTGATAGACCATCTGCCTACTATATAGGCTGTCCAGGGTTTGATACCCAGGGCCTCCCGTCCCATGTAATAAGCTGGCCCATGTGCAGTGCTGCCATGGACAAGAAGTGCCATGCCACACAGGGGTGTCCCCTGCATAGGGGTGCCCCACATGCAAGGACTGTGCTCTGCAAGGAAAACCTCCCCATTTGAAAAAAGTGCAGCCTGCACAGGAATGGTGCAGCACACATGGTCAGCTGTTACAGCAGGATGATGCAATCAAAAAAGGACACAATTTACTGATGCCAAAAGACAAGAATGCAGGTGAACACAGAAGAATACACAGTGAGAGGACACAGAGAGCAGACAACAGGGGAGAATAATAAAAAATAAATTAATCTTTTTGAAAAACTAAGAGAAATGCATTCTTCACTCACATATTCTTAGTTAACCTGACTAAAAGAAAATATTAAAACAAGTTCGACATATGAGCTGTGAAATCATATTTGTTTACTAAAATTAAGTGAAATACATGTTTTATTCACTATATATACACAAACTGATTTTTAATGTTGAATACACATTTCATCTTGTTAGCTGTGAAAACAGAGTTTTAATTTTAGAGTATTACATGTAATTTTAAAACACATCCCACCAATAACCTAAGAAAACATAATGTTCTTTAGTTTCAAAAATAAAGGTTAATCCAACTTTCAATTACTTTTCCACCTGTACTGTCATACAAATGACCTTATAGCCAAACTTTAACCTAATTAGGCACAATAAGAGTATGCTGTTTTTTTCGAAATGTAAGTCAAATACATGACTCATTCTCTTTAATCTGCTTGTAGTGACTTACAAATCATATAACACATGTTGCACCTAGTCAGCTGTTTAAACATCAAAAAGTTTAGTCTCAAAAACTAAGTGAAATACTTGCTTCATTCACTTCTATTTACTTGTATGGGCTTACAAACAATAGACTTACATTTCCCCTAAGAAGCTGTGGATGGAGCATAATATTTGTTTCTGAAATCAAAGTGAAATACATGCTTCTATGTCCTTGTGTTGGCATACATCAATTATAAAACTCAAGCTACGTCTTGTGAGATGAGAGAAGTATGTCCTTTAGTGTGAAAATATAAGTGATATACATGTTTTCATTCAATTGTATGTACATGTATTGGCTAAAAAACAATGTTAAAACACAAGTTTAAACTTTAAGAACCTAGGTGCTGAGGGGCAGGGCAAGATGGCATCAGAGTAAGATCACCCATATCATTGCTTCTACAAAAAACTGGCGGGGTAGGGACAGAATCCTGCCTGAGTGAGCTGTTTGGGGAACACACAAAGAAAGCAAGAGGCTGATGGACATTGGTCTGGAGAGAGTGACAAGAAGAGTGATAATCAAGGTAAATCTGTGGTTTCTGCCCATTTCACAGGGCAAGAAGCTGCAGCTTTCCCTGAAACTCGCAGGTCATACAGCCACAGGAGAAAAACTTTAAGAGTGAGAGAGTGCTAATGAAGGGTGCAGAGGAGTACAGGTTCAATTGTCTGGACTCCTCTTTTTCAGCTTAAGGAGCATACCAGTTGGATTGAGGAGAAACCAGGAAGAGGGGAGAGGCAATCTGCCAAGGCAACATGATTTACATAAACTCTGTGGATTACAGATGGGAGAAGGTGGAGCCAGGAAATTAACTAATCCTGTGCAACAAACCTAAGGGAGGTGGACAGTAGAAAGTGTTTGGTAAGCTTTCAAGAGTATGTTTAGTGTTCCCAGCAACGTGTTGGTTCTTTCTTTCTAAGAGAAAAAGAGTTATTATTTTCCATAGTGATTTTGCTCACCTGAGTCCCATTTGAATTTCAGAGTGGAGCTCTCACATGGACCTCCTGCTGCCCTGGGAGAGAGGGAAGTGAGAAAGGGAGAAAGGGGGAAGGACAAATTCCCACTTCATTCAATTAACAAGAGTCTTTCCTGCCCCAGAAGGGGACTTATTTGAGGAGCAGGTTGACCCTGAAGGAGGGTTTGTTTCAGTGGAGGAGTTTCAGCCTTGAATATGCAAGATCTCTGGCTCAGTTCCCAGCTCCTCTTAGAGTAGTAATCAACTGGGATATTAGCTGATACTTTGAGACAGGGAAAACATAGATAATATCCTCATATGAGCTTCCCTTGACTCTCTTATTTTCTCTAAATAAGAGCTTAAGAGGGGAGAATGTTTTTTGTTTTTTGTTTTTATTGTTTGGTTGACTCTTTGCTTGAGGGCATGTTATTTTTCTTGTTATCTTGTTATTTCATTCCTCTTTATCCCCCCACTGGTTTTTTCATCTTTCTTTTTTCTTTTTCTTTTTTCCTCTTTTGAGTTAGGTGCTGCTGGCTTGTTTATTGTTTGCTGTGCTTCCTCATCCTCAACCTCCTCTTTTCTGGCTACCAATGTTATCACTGTTCCTTCCTACGTCTTTCTACATTCTAACTTCTGTTGTTGCTCTTACATTCCCTCTCTTTGATTAGCCCCCAATTTTTCTGGCTTTTTATTTCTAACAATTGTATTCTATTTCCTATCTTGTATTAACTCTTTATCTTATTGACTTTTATTTTCTCTTTCCCTCTGTCATGATCAAACTAGCCTTTTAATTCATGCTATGTTCTTCTCATATTCAGTTTCCTATTTCACTGCAAGTACTCCAATTTCTTATTCCTATAACTATACACAGCTTATGTGCATTTAATATTTATTCTCCTAGATTTGATACAGTTCTGCTACCAATATTATATTATAATTTTTCTATCCTTATCTTCTTTGTTTTCCCTGGCCCTAATATTTTTCCTTCAAGGTAACATAGACAATAACAATGTAATAGAAGAAGAATGAAGTGTTAAAAAGAGAAAAATTAACACACACTCAAAAACAGCACCTAAAAAAACTTGAGATTAGAGGGAGAAGTTAATCAACTGAATGAACCCATGAAAACAAAATGACCAGACAACAACAAAAGAGTACAAACCAAAAGACTAATCAGGAAGACATAGCCCAGTTCAATGAGAACATTAAAAACCAGGAAGGAGAGCCAAACATTGAACAACAAATCAAAACTGTCCAATCAAATATCACAGACCAACTTAATTAAGAGAAGGAAGAGATTAAGGATATTATGAAAATATTTGGACATACTGAATTTTAAACATACATACATAAAAAAATGGATATGATGGTGATTAGTGGTGCCATTCAAGAAATCAAAAATACACTCTCAGCAAATAACAACTGATTTGAAGAAGAAGGGAAAAGAATTACTGGTGTGAAAGATAGTATATCTGAAATAAAACAAACTGTAGAATTGATAGATAAAAAGAGAAAAAAATCAAGCAGGGACTTAAGGATTTGAATAACAAAACAAAATACACAAATGTACACATTATAGGCATCTCAGACGGAGAAGAGAAGGGAAAGGGGACAAAAGGAACGTTGGAGAAATAATGCCTGAAACTTACCAAACCTACTGAAGCAGATGGATGTACGTGTCCAAAAAGTGTAGCATGCCCTAAAAAGTATAAATTTCAACAGGCCTACCCCAAGACATATACTTGTGGAATTATCCAATCCTTTAGATAAAGAGAAAATACTGAAGGCAGCAAAGGAAAAAAGAACCATCACATGCAAGAGAAGCTCAATAAGATTAAATGCTGATTTTTCATCTGAAACTATGGAGGTAAGAAGGCAGAGGTAACCCATAGTCAAGGTACAAAAAGAAAAAAAATTCAGTCAAAAATACCCTATGCAGCAAAGCTGGCATTCAAAAATGACAGAGTTCAAAATATTCACAGATAATCAGAAAGCAAGAGAGTATGCCAATAAGACCCTTCCCTTCAAAAACTACTAATGTGAGCTCTGCAGAGGGAAAGAAAGAAAACAGGAGAGACAGAGTTGGAGGAGAGTGTAAGGAGAACAAAAAGACAAAAAGAAAAATAGAAACAGCATATGACATACACACACCCAAAGAAAATATAGCTAATGTAAGTAATTCCTAGAGAGTAATAACACTGAATGTTAATAGATTAAACTCACCTGTCAAGAGACACAGATTGGCAGAATGGATAAGGAAATAAGACCCATTTATATGCTGTAGGAAGTGAATGGCTGAAAAAACAATCTTACAAGCAAGCAATAACCAAAAAAGGGCAGGAGTAATTATACTAATATCAGACAAATTAGACTTTAAATGCAAAACTATTTTGAGAGGCAAAGATGGGCACTACATGTTAGGAAAAGATACAATCTTTCAAGAAGAAAGAACAGTCATAGACATTTATGCACACAGTCAGGGTTCCTCAAAGCATGTGAGGCAAATATTGGAAAAATTAAGTTGAGGAATAGATGCCTCTACAGTTATAGTGGGGAACTTTAATACACCATTATCACTATTAAACAGAACATCTCAACAGAGAATCAATTAAAAAACAAAGACTAAATAATACATCAGAGGATGTGGCCCTTATAGACATATATAGAATATTACACTCAAATACACTAGGATAAGCATTCTTCTCAAGTGCACATGGGTCATTATTCAAGATAGACCACATGCTAGGCCACAGAGAAAGCCTCAGTGAATTCAGAAAGATTGAAATCACAAAAAATAATTTCTCTGACCACAATGGAATGAAGCTGGAAATGTGCAAGGGCCTGAGAGCCAGATTAGGAACAAAGATATGAAAGTTAAGCAACACTTTCTTAGACAAACAGTGGGACAATGAGGAAAGTTCAAAAGAAATCAATAACTACTTTGAAACTCATCAAAATGACAACAAAACATTTCAAAATTTATGGGACACACCAAAAGTTGTACTGAGAGGGAAATTCATAGCCATAAATTCATTCATCAAAAAATTAGTAAAAAAACAACAAACTAACCCTAAAGGAAGAAGATACAAATAAATAAAAAAGATCGGAGCTGAATAAAATAAAATATAAAGTAAGAAAGCACTAGAAAAAATAATAGAAAGAGCTGATTCTTTGACAAGATCAATAAAATTGACAAATCCTTAGTTAGAATAGCAAAGAAAAATAGAGAGAAGATGGAAATATACAAAATAAGAAGTGAGAAATAGGATATCACCATTCACCCCACAGAAACAACAACTATTAGAACAGGATACTTTGAAAAACTATATGCCAAAAAGGACAATTCAGAGGAAATGCACAAATTCTTAGAAACCCATATGCAATCTAGATTGGCAAAAGAAGAAATTAATGATCTCAACAAAGCAATACAAGTAAAGAGATGGAAACAATCACTAAAAGCCTTCCAACTAAGAAGAACCCAGGACACAACAGATTTATAGGTGAATCCTACTAAACATTCCCTGAAAGAACTAACATCAATATTGATTAAACTCTTCCAAAAGAAGAAAATAGAAGGAACATAGTGTAACTCATTCTATGGTGTCAACATTACCCTAAGACCAAACCCAAAAAAGACACTACAAGAAAGTAAAATTACTGACCAATCTCTCTAATGAATCCAGATGCTAAAATCCTTAACAAAATACTTGCTCTTTGTATTTAACAAAACGTCAAAAGAATTATACACCATGACCAAGTAGGCTTCATCCCTGGTGTGCTGGGATGGTTCAACATAAGAAAATCAATCAATGTAATACACCACATAAACACATTGGGGGAAAAAACCACATGATCATATCTATAGATACAGAAAAACCATTTGACAGAATATGCTTCCTTTCCTGATAAAAACACTTGAAAAGATAGGAATAGAAGTAAACTTTCTGAACATGATCAAGAGTATATATGAAAAACCCACAGCTAACATTATTTACAATGGTGAAATCCTAAAATTGTTCCCTCTAAGATCAGGAATAAAACAAAGATTCCCACTATCATCACAGCTATCTAACATTGTGTTAGAAGTACTTGCTCAAGCACTGAGTCAAAAAAAAAAAAAAAACAGACATAAAAGGCATCCAAATTGGAAATAAAGAAGTCAAAATTTCACTATTTTCAGATGACATGATCCTGTACATAGAAAGCCCTGAGAAAACTACAACAAAGCTTCTAGAACTTATAAATGAGTTCAGTAAAGTCACAGGTTATAAGATCTATGAACAAAAATCAGTAGCATTTCTGTACATCAATAATGAGCAATCTGAGGAGGAAATCAAGGTGAAAAGCATTTACAATAGTAAATTTTTTAAAAAATCAAGTACCCAGGAATAAATTTAATTAAAGATGTAAAAAACTAATACACAGAAAACTACACAACACTGTTAAAATAAGTCAAAGAAGACTTAACTAAATGGAAGAATATTCCCTCTTTATGGATAGGAAGACTAAATATCAATAAGATGTTTAGCCTACTGAAAGTGATCTAAAGATTTAATGGAATCTCAATAAAAATCAAAACACTGTATTTTTACTGACCTGGAAAAACTATGAAATTTATTTGGAAATTTATTTGGCCCCAAACAGCCAAAGGCATATTGAAAAGACGAAAGAAATTGGGGGAATCACAGTACCTGACTTTAAACCATGTTTAAATATGGTGTTATTGACACAAGCATATACACACTGGCCAATGGGATTGAATTAAAAGCTTGGATATAAATCCTCACATATGCACTTATCTGATATTTGACAAGGCCACAAAGTCTACTCACCTGGGAGAGAATGGCCTCTTAAACAAATGGTACTTGGAGAAATAGATATCTATATGCTAAAGAATGAGAGAGGATTACCATTTCACACTCTATACAAAAGTAAGGTCAAGATGAATCAAAGGTCTAACTATAAGAGCAAAGACCATAAAAACTTTGGCAGACAATATAAGAAAACATCCACAGGATCTTGTGAAAGGAAATGGCTTTATGAACTTCACAGTCAAAGCACAAGCATTGAAAGAAAAAATAGATTAATGGGGACATCTTCAAAATTAAACCCTTTTGCACCTAACCAGAAAGTGAAGTGCTTACCCAATGGAAGAAAATATTTGGTAGTTATATATCTGACAGGAACCTAATATCCAACATATATAAAGAAAGCCTATATCTCAAAAATAAAAAGACCAACAACCCATTTTAAAAATGGTCAAGATTTGAACAGATACTTCTCCAAAGCAGGAATAAAAATGACTGGCAAGCACAAGAAAAGATGCTCAACTACTAGGGAAATGCAAGTCAAAACTAATGAGATACCATCTTACACCCAATTAGACTGGTGGCTATTAAAAAACATAAGACTAAAAGTGTTGGAGAGGCTGCACAGGAATGGGAACCCTCATCCACTGCTGGTGGGAATGTAGAAGGATCCAGCCATTCAGGAGGACAGTTTGGCAGTTTCTAAAATAGTAGGTATAGTTTTGCCATATGAGCCAGCAATTCCATTGCTGGATATATAGCTGGAATAACAAAGAACAAGGATATGAATAGATATATGCACACCAATGTTCATAGCAGCATTATTCACTATTGTCAAAAGTTGGAATTAACCCAAATGAGCATCAACAGAGGAATGGATAAACAAAATGTGGTATATACACACAATGGAATACTATTGCTGTAAGAAGAAATACAATACTAACACATGGGATAATTTGAATGAATCTTGAGGGCCTTATGTTGCATGAAGAAAGCCAGGTATTAAAGGACAACTACTACATGACCTCTCTGATATGAATTAATCAAAGGAAGCTATAACACATAGTTAGAGATTGGATGAAGGGCTTACAGGAAATATGGGTGAAAGTAAGGTTGTGAGCTGATGACTACATGGGCAAAACCTCTAATAAAAGGGGGACAAGCATTTGTATAGTGAAGGGATAAGATGGGGGCAGAGGCATTCTATTGTTGGGGTTTTTCAGGCTTGAGGGGGACTACAGTTGGGAGGATGGTTTGGGATGAGCAGGTAAACATGGGGGAGTATCAGGTATGTGGTTAAAACTATAATGTTGCTAAATCACTTTAGAAAATATAACAAGGAAGGGTTACTTCTTTGGGGGTTTGCACAGGGTGTACCTGGGGCAGACTTCTAGGGTGTGTGTGAGTGCTCATCTTGTCATATTGTGTTATATCAGTGGAAGGAGATACATACAATGAGTGGGAAGGTATTGTACCCCCATTCTGGGGCAACTAATGTTCTCAAATAGGAAAGTGTGTCAATTGGGAACATGGGTGGCTTCCAAAGGGGGAGGACAAACAAGAATATCAAGCCCTCAGCATTCTTGTAAGTTTCTATGAATCTTGTTCTTCTGGGAGAGAAACTTGGTTGCCACTTTGGGCCCTGAGGTGTGGAGGAGAGAGGAAGAGAATGGGTGGAAGTGGATATAACTGGAGGACAATGGAGGTGTTTCACAAATTTGTGCAAAGATGTATATATAAGCCATGTTAAATGCTACCAAAAAATTTATAAACATGTATAGTCTAAAATATAAACCATAATGTAAGGCATTGTGTAGCCAAAAATTTAGTGTAGAATGTAATATATAAACTATAATGTAAGCCATAATAGAGCTATGGTTGGTGGCTATTTTCTACATCTGTACATCAACTGTAAGAAATATAACATCACATGTAAAAAGATCATTGTTGTGGAACTGGAAATAGCATTTGATGTTGGATATATGGGAATCCCCTATATTGTATATGTGACTTTACTGTGATCTAAAACTTGTGGAAGACAAAATTAGAAATAAAAGTAAGGATGTAGACACTGAGGAAAGAATGCATGGGATTGCCTTGCCTCAGTACATGCAAGGTAAAATGTCAAAAGCAAAGTTTTATGATATTTTTCTTTTTAAGACCAAAATTTGTTACATTATTTTAATATTTCTAAATGATTACATATCTACTTCTCATCTTTAAACCTGTCAATACTACTTAACTTTCCTAATAACTGAATTTGGCAATATAGTAGGCTTCACTTTTGAAGAAGTTTTGAAACACAGTGGGGTTCAAACAGGACAGTGGAGGAACAGTGGTGTGGGATGTCATTGATGGGGGATGCAAGGGTGGGAGGTAGTTCTCCAGAACATGCATATAGGGTATATAGATTTATTCTGGTGTTTATTGGCTATTATCATAGTAGCTAGAGTTACACATGACAACTGAGGGAGTGCTGAATTCCCATCCTGGGGAACTCTGTTGCATTACCCAATGGGACAGAAACAATCCCCCAGTTGTAATGACAAAGACCAGTAAAGAAGGACAGTTCAATGATGAGCCCTTGATGACTATGCTTATGAATCTGTGTCTGAAATTTCAAGTAGGCCTAGAGCTGTAGGGTGCCTAAAATTTACCTCCTGTGGGCCTCCATGTTGCTCAAATGTGGCCACTCTCTAAACCAAACTCATCATGTAAATGCATTACCTTCCCCTCAGCATGGGACAGGACTCCCCAGGATAAGCCTCTCTGGTGCGAGAGATTACTACCATCCCAGTTGGTGATGCAACTAGAAAAAGACTTGGAATAAAAGGGAGAAATAGTGCTTTGAATGTGAAGTTATATATAAATGAGTTTATATTGCTAAGAGACTTTAAAATCAGTTGGGAGGTCATCAGAAGGTTCACATTTATGCTTGTGTCAGCAGGATCACAGAGACAACACAAGTAGATAGAAACCCAGGTACTGGTGCTCCTGAGGTCTATGGAGACACACAGTTTCTACATGCATAGCAGATGGCTCTATTGTCCAGTGCCTTACCAGTGGGCCCTACTTTGGAATTTGTGTTCCTGAGCATGATGGGGTTGGAATCAAATATGGCCTTTCTACACTTTCCTCTTCTGTCACTTTTATTGAACCTGTGGTTGCTGCTAGGGTTGACCAGAATCTCTGGACTGTCCATGTGCCACCTGGGACCTACGCTTCAGCAGAATTGAAACACCTACTCCCCAGTTCATTGGACTTTCCCAGATCAGTTAACAGAGAGGTGAATATGGTCAATTACCACCCCAGGGAACCAAGAGAATCAACAAAAGCAAGCAGGAGAATTGCATCCATCAGCCACATGGGATCTAAGCCCCCTCTTGATTTAGAGGTGGAGTGGACATTGCCATCTCAGGGTCCACAGGATAGAGGAATAAAATATGGATTAGCATGGACTTACTGGTATTCTACTATAGAAATACTGTGACTCTAGTAATAGAAGAAATTGTGTCAGTGATGTGGAGATAGTGGCCATAGGAGTTGCTGAGGGCAGGGAGAGGGAAGTAGAGGTTGAAATGAGGGCATTTTCTGGATGTGGAGTTGTCCTGAATGATAGTGCACAGACAGATGTAGGACACTATATATCCTGTCATAAACCATTGAATGGACTAGGAGAGAGTGTAAACTACAAGGTTACCTATAATCCATGTGGTGTGGCAGTGCTTCAAAATATATGCTCTAAATGAAGTGAATGTGCTACACTGATAAAAGAGGTTGTTGAAAAGGGAGGAGTGGGTGTGGGTGGGGAGTGGAGTACATGGGAACTTCATATTTTTTAATTTAACATTTTATGTGTATGTTTATAATTTTTAAAAGACAGTTAAAAATTGCTATAAAAAAAAAAGAGCCAAGTCCATAAAGACTTTGGAAGATAATGTAGGGAAACCCCTACAGGACCTTGTAATAGGAAATTGTTTCATGAACTTCACATTCAAAGCACAAGCAATGAAAGAAAAAACATATAATGGGACCTCCTCAAAATTAAAAACGTTTGTACCTTAAATGAGTTTGTCAAAAAAAAATGAAAAGACAGTCCACCATGGGAAGAAGATATGGCTCAAGTGATGGAACCACGGCCTACCATCTGGGATGAATCAGTTTCAATCCCTGGGTCTCACTAGTTAGAAAGAAGAAGAGAAAGCATGCCTGTGCATCTAGTGTGTGCCCACATGGCTAGTCAAGTGCCCACATGGTAAGCTGATTGCCCATGCAGTGAGCTAAGTGCCCACATGAGTGCCTATGTGGCAAGCTGAATGCCCACATTGCAAGCTGAATGCCTGCACAGTGAGCTGAGTGCCAACATGGTGAGGTGGGTTTCCTCATGGGTGCACATATCACAAACTGAGTGCCTGTGTGGTGAGCCAAGTGCCCATGTGGTGAATCAGTGCCATTACAATAAACTAAGTGCCCATGTGATGAACCAGTGTTCATCACACAGAATGATGACAATGCAAGAAAATAGAGACAAAGGGGATAGTCAAGGTGAATCACAGCAGAGACCAGGAACTGAGGTGGTGCAATTGACAAGGAACCTCTCTCCACATTGGAGTTCCCCACGATCAAATCCCAGTGAATCCTAGAGGAGAAAGACAAGAAGACAAAAAGAGAAATAGATATGGAAAATCACACAGCAAATGGACCCAGACAGCAAAAAAGCAGGGTGGGGAGGGAAAGAAGCAGAATTAATAAAACAGCCCATCCAATGGGAGAAAATATGGAGTAATGATATATCTGGTAGAAGCCTAATAAACAGCATATATAAACAAATCCTGTATCTCAAAAATTATGACAAACAACCCATTTTTAAAAATGGCCAAAAGATTTGAACAGACCCTTCTCCAAAGGAAAAATACAAATGCATAAGAGCCCATGAAAAGATGCTCAATATCAGTAGCTATTAGGGAAATGTATGTCAAAACTACAATGAGATATCACCTTCTGCCACTAGCCTGGTGGCCATAAAAAAACAGAGGCCTAAAGTGTTGGAAAGCATGTGGAGGAATGAGAAACCTTTCCACTGCTGGTGAGAATAAAAATTGTCCAGCCATTGTGGAGGACAGTTCAGTGGTTCCTCAAAAAACTAACTATACATCTGCCATATGATCAAGCATTTCCACTGCTGGGTATATACCCATAAGATTTGAAAGCAAGTACATGAACAGATTTTGCACACCAATATTCATAGTGGCCTTATTCAGTGTTGTCAAAGTTTGTTTCAACTCAAATGCCCATCAAGTGATGAATGAATAAACAAAATGATGATTATATATATGATGGAATATTCCAGAGTTGTAAGAAAGAATACAGTACTAACACATGGGATAATATGAATGAATCTTGAGGACCTTAAGTTGAGTGAGGCAGGCCAGTCATTGAAGAACAAATACTACATGACCTCTGTGATATGAAATAAGCAAACCAAGCTGTCTCAGAGAGCTAGGGACTGGATGATAGGTTTACAGGAAATTAGGGGAGAGAGAAAGGATGTTGGTTGATGCCTAGATTAGTGAAATCTATAATAAAGTAGAGGTAATTTTTTGTACAGGGAAGGGATAAGATGAGGTCATAGGGATAAGTTTGGGTGGGGCATTTCAGGTTTGAGGGGGGTTAGGTTTGGGAGGATAGGTCAGATGGCCAAAGGAATTGGGGGCAGGGCTGGGGTTGAAAATAGTTGAAAATGGAAGATTGTTGGGTGCACGGTTGAAAGTATAATGTTGAGAAAACTCTTTCTAAAGTATAATAAGGAAGGATTACCTGTTTAAGAAGCTTAAGGCGGGGGGGTGGCGTCTGGCACAGGGCTGTCTTCTAGGAAGTGTGTGAGTCCTCATCTTGTCATAGTGTGTTATATCATTGGGTGTAGAAATAAAATGAGTGGGAAGGTGAACCCACATCCTGCCTGATATTCTGAAATAGAGGGATTTGTTTCTCTCGAGAGAATTGGTGGCTCCCAAGGGGAAAAGAGAGTTTAGTATGTAAAGCCATCATCATGTTGTAAGTATCTGTGACTATGGCCCTTCATGCAGTGAAGATTGATTATCACTGTGGGCCCTGAAGGGAGGAATAGAGAGAAATAAGTAGATGAAAGTTGGTTAACTGGGGAGCAATGAAAGTGCTCCACAGGATCATGCAATGATGGCTATAGGACATGTTAAATTACACCAAAAATGTATAAAAGTGTATAGGCTAAAATATAAGCCATAATGTAAAACATAAAGTAAATAAAAATTCAGAAAATTGTACAGTCTAAAATATAAACCATAATGTAAACCAAAATGGAACCATGTTTGATAGCTATGTGTCAATATCTGTACATCAGCTGCAGCAAATATAACATGATCATGTAAAAAGATCATTGTTGGGGAAGGGGGATAAGGGTTTGATGTTGGATATATGTGAGTCCCCTATATTGTATATGTGACTTTATTGATCAAAAACTTTTTGAAGACAAAATTAAAAATTAGAAAAAAGAAAAGGATGTAGACGCTGAGGAAGAAATGAAAGAAATTGCCTTGCGACTGTATATACAGGGCAACACCTATTGCAGTGATGAAATAGCAAAAAGAAAATTTATGATATCTTTCATTTTTAATACCCCAATTTATTTTTACTTTATTTTAGTTTTCTAAATTAGTATGTATTCCATTTCTCATCTTTAAACCTACCATTACTATTTCATTTCATATTACTTGAATTTGGCAATATTTTAGGCTTCATTTTTTAAGATGTTTTAGGCCACAGAGGTGTCCAACTATGGCAGGGGAGGAATGCTGGTGTGGGGTATTATTGATGGGAGACACATGGTTGGGAGGGAGTTCTCCAGGGCATGTATACAGGGTACATAAAAAGGTTCAGATATATGTTGAATATTTTCATAGTAGTTACATATGACAACTGAGGGAGTGCTGAGTTCCTAGCTCAGGGAGCTCTGTCATATTCCTCAATGGAACAGCAAAAATCCCCCAAGGGTGAGGGCAAAAATCAGTAAAGAAGGGTGGTCCAACGATAAGCACTTGATACTGTTGACTATGCTTATGAGCCTGTGTGCCTGAAATTTGAACAAGGCCTAGAGCTGCAGGGTGCCTAAGAGTTACCTCCTAAGAGTCCCCAAGGTGTTCAAATGTGGCCATTCTCCAAACCAAGCTCATCATGTAAATGCATTACCTTTCCCCCACCCTTGGACATGATTTCTGGAGATGAGTTTCCCTGTTGCTGAGGGAATACTCCAGTCACTAACTGGTGATGTAACTAGGAAAATACTTTGAATAAAAGGGGGAAATAGTAAAGACAAATGAATATATATGGCTAAGAGTCTTCAAAACAGAGTAAGAAAGTCTCAAATGGTTCACACTTATCCAATCTCAGCAGGATCTCAGAGACAGCCAAAAGTAGGTACAACCCCAAAACACTGGTGCTCCTGAGGGCTATGGAGACATCCATGTTCTACAATCATGGCAATTGGCTCTGGAGATCAGTGCCTTGTTAGTGGGACCCACTTTGCAATTTGTGGTCCTGGGTGTAATGGAGTTGGACTCAGATGTGACCTTTCTACACAATCTCTTCTGTCACTTTTACTGAACCTGTGGCTGGCACTGGGGTTGGTGTATACCCAGGAGACTTTAATCTCTGAACTGGCCTTGTGCTTGCTGGTCCCAGAACCTCAGCAGAGTTGCAGCTCCTACTGTCCAGTTTATTCAGAGTTGCACAGGTAGGCTTCCCTGGAGGTGAAGATGGCCAATCACCACACCCAGGAACTGAGAGTGCCTACACCTCCAAGCAGGAGAATCACATCCATCAACCATGTGAGATCTAAGACCTCTCAATATAGAAGTGAAGTGGACATCACTAACTCAGGGTCCAAAGGATTAAGGAATAAAATGTGCATTAGAATGAATTTATGGAGGTGGGGCAAGATGGCATCTGAGTGAGTGCACTTCATAATCGCTCCCGCAAAGGACCAGCTGAGTGGGGTGGGAATCTCGCTGGAGCGGGCTATTTCAGGGGCTGACAAGGATGGCCGTGTTTGGACGTTGATTGGAGAGACTGCAATAGAAGTAGTGCTTCCTAAAGGTAGAATTGTGGGTGTCTGGCACTGAGGTCAGAAGTTGTGGTGAGGTGGGACCCTTCCCCCTAGGACTGGCAGCAGCAGCATTCCCAGAATTGTTGGTAGTGTGGTGGCATCCACAAATCCTGGTTCCCAGAAGCGTGGTCCCCAGGTCCTGACCCCTAAACTCCTATAGACCATGTTCCACAGACGCACATATCCTGAGTCCACAATCTCCTAGACTTCTTTCTCCCAAATCCAGTGCTCCCTGAGGTGCGAGATTACACTAGCCCTCTGTTTTAGGCTGACTCCATGAATTGGAGGGTTTTGGTTGGAGGTGCAGAGGGGCCAAACGAGTGTGGTTTCAATTTTCAGGTAACCCCCTCCCTTTTTCTTTTTTCTGAGCTGTGGGTAGCATATCAGCTGGCTTGGGGAGAGCTGGGGAAGAAAGGAGAGGCAAATCTGCTGAGAAAGTCCAATTTACCTACATGCCCTGGGATAGGAAACTTGATCTGGAAGAGGGTGGAGTCAGAAAATCAACTAGACCTCTAATAGCACACCTAAGGGAGAGGGACTGTAGGAGGTGTTTTGGAATTTTCAATAGCATATTTGGGGTTCCCGGTGAGGTGTGGGTGCTCTCTCTTTGGAAATTAAGTGTCATAGTTTTCTCTGGTGATTTGGTTCACCAAGGACCCACCTGAATCTCCTACTGGGCCCCTCACACAGCTTTCCTGCTCTCCTGGAAGAAAGAGATGTGAGAAAGGGAGAAAGTGGTAAGTTCAGACTCCTAGACATTTTATATAACTGCAAAAAGGGTTCCTGGCTTGAAATTTTGTCTGGTCTTTTCTACTGTTTTTTTTTCTTTTTTTTTCCCCCCTTGGTTTTCCTTCCTCTTTAACTCCCCATGGCCTTTCTTCTTTTTTTTTTTTCCTTTTTAAAAAGTATTTATTTATGTCTCTCCCCTCCCCCCAGGTGTCTGTTCTCTGTGTCTATTTGCTGTGTGTTCTTCTTTGTCTGCTTCTGTCATTGTTAGCAGCACAGGAATCTGTTTCTTCTTGTTGCATCATCTTGTTGTGTCAGCTCTCTGTGTTTGTGGTGCCATTCCTGGGCAGGCTGAACTTTCTTTCATGCTGGGCAGCTCTCCTTACAGGGAGCACTCTTTGTGCATGGGGCTCCCCTATGTGGGGGAAAACCCTGCATGGCATGACACTCCTTGCACACATCAGCACTGCACATGTGCCAGCTCCAAATGGGACAAAGAGGCCTGGGGTTTGAACCGTGGACCTCCCATGTGGTAGATGGATGCCCTAACCACTAGACCAAGTCCACTTCCCTCTTCTTTTTCTCGCTTGCTTCCACCACCCCTTTTTCTTTTTTCTTTCTTTCTCTTCTTTTTATATTTTTTATATTAGGTGCTGCAGAAAGCACTTCATATTGGCTGTGTTTCCTCATAGTCAATTTTCTCTTTTCTATGTGGAAAGATTTTGGCCACCAACAATATCCCCTTTTCTCTACTTCTTTCTATCCTCCATTATTAATTCTTTCTCTTACATTCCATCGATCTTTGTTTATCCCCTAATTTTTCTGACTTTTTATTTCTAATACTTTCTCACTGTATTCTGCTTATATTCACTCTCTATATTATTGTCGTTTCTTTTCTCTCTCCCTCTATCTTGACCACACTGATCTTTTAATTCATGCTATCTTCATCCCCATATTCAGTTTACTGTCTCATTGTAGGTTCTCCACTTTTCTTACTGTTATAACTCTACACTGCTTACATGAGTCTAATACCCATTCCTCTAGATCTCACATGGTTCTTCTGTTAACATTTACAATCAATACTACTATTAACCTTTTTATTTTTTTACTTCATTTGCTTTCTCTTGCCCTAATATTTTCCTTCAAGTGAATTTAGACAACAGGGAAATAGAATAAAAAGAAAAAAGTGACAAAGAGAAGATTTAACACACACCCCAAAACAACCAATTAAACCCAGAAACTTGACAAAGAAGCTAACCAACTGATTAAACTACCAAGATAAAATGATGACCAGGCATCAGTAAAAAACTACAAACCAAACCAAAAATCAAGAAAACATGGCCCAATCCAATGAACAATCTAAAAACCAAGAAAAAGAGCAGATCATCAAACAAGTAATTAAAGCTCTCATAACATATATTAGGGACCAATTTAAAGAAGTGAAGGAAGAGATTAAGAATATGAAGAAAACACTTGGAGATAATACAAAAGAAATTGCAATCATGCACAAAAAAGGTAATGGATATGATGGGGATGAAAAGCATAATCCGATAAAACAAAATACACTGAGCAAATAACAGATTTGAAAAGGCAGAGGAAAAAAATTAGTGATATGGAGGACAGTACATCTGAATTCAAACAGATTGAAAATTGACAGATAAAAAGATAGAAAAAAATCCAGCAGGGACTTAGGGACCTGTATGACAATGGAAAATGCACAAACATGTGCATTACAGGTTTCCAGAAGGAGACAGGAACAGAAAGAGAAGAGAAGTGGTGTTGTAGGAAATAATGGCTGAAAATTCCCAAACCTTTTGAGGGAGATGGATGTCCATGTCCAGGAAACACAATGCACACCAAACAGCAAAAACACAACAGGCCTACCCCAAGACATATACTTGTCAAATTATCCAGTGCTCAAGACAAACAGAAAATACTAAAAGCAGCAAAAGAGAACCATCAAATACAAAGGAGTCTCCATAAGACTAAGTGCTGATTTCTTGTCTGAAACCATAGAGGCAAGAAGGCAGTGGTACGACATAGTCAAGGTACTAAAAGATTTCCAGCCAAGAATACTCTATCCAGCTAAACTAGCATTCAAAAACAATGGAGAGTTCAAAATATTCATGGATAAATGGAAACTAAGAAAGTATGCCAACAAGAATCCTGACCTTCAAGAAATACTAAAATGTGTTACACATGAGGAAAGAAAAAAACAGGAGAGGCAGAGTTGGAGGAAAGTGTAATAACAACTAAAAATACTAAAAAAAGGTAATAAAATAAAATATTACAAAGACAGATCCAAAGAAAATATGGCTAATATAAGTAATTCCTTGAAAGGAATAACACTGAATGTCAATGGATTAAAGTCACCTGTCAAGACACTCAGACAGGAAGATTGGATAAGGAAATAGGGCCCATCTATATGCTGTCACAAGAAACACATCTTACACACAGAGATTCAAGGAGGTTGAAGGTGAATGGCTGGAAAAAAATCTTACTAGCAAATATTAACCAAAAAAGGCAGGAGTAGCTATATTAATAGCAGATAATAGAGATTTTAGGTGCCAAGCTATTGTGAGAGACAAAGATGGACACTACCTATTAGTGAAAGGGATAATTCTTCAAAAAGAAAGAACAACCATAAATTTATGATCCTAACAAGGGCACCTCCAAGTATGTGAGGCAAACACTGGAAAAACTAAGTGAAGGAATAGATGCCTCTAAAATAATGGTGGGGGACTTTAATACACCATGATCAACTTTAGACAGGATATCACAAAAGACAATCAATAAAGAAACAAAGACTTTGAACAATATATTAGATGAACTGGACCTAATAGACATATACAGAACATTACACCCAAATACAGCATGATATACATTCTTCTCAAGTGTACCTGTATCATTCCCCAATACAGACCACATATAGGCCACAAAGAAAGTCTCAATGAATTCAGAAAGATCAAAATCATACAAAATAATTTCTCTGACCACAGTGGAAAGAAGCTGCAAATCTGCAAGGATCAGAGACCAGATCTGACAGCAAGATATGGAAGTTAAATAACAGACTCTTAGGAAAGCAATGGGTCAAGGAGAATATCTCAAAAGAAATCAATACTACCATGAAATGAATGAAACTGATGACACAATGTATTCAAATATTCGGTGCAGCAAAAGCAGTACCGAGAAGGAAATGTATAGGCATAAATTCATACATCAACAAAAGAAGAAAGAGCAAAAACTGAAGAAGAACATGTACACAGATTTAGTAAAAATATAAAAAACTAGCCAAAAGGAAAAAGAAAGAAAGAAAGAAAGATAAGAGCCAAACTAAATGAAATAGAAAATAAGAAAGCACTTGAAAAAGTAAAACCCAGAGCTGGTTCTTTCAGAAGACCAATAAAATTGACAAACCCTTAGCTAAATTAACAAAAAAAAAACAAACAAAAAAGAGAGAGAGAGAGAGAGAGAAGATGTAAAAACACTAAATAAGAAATGAGAAAGGAGATAACACCACTGACCCCGCAGAAATAAAGAGGATACTTTGAAATAACAAATAACATAAGAGGATACTTTGAAAAACCATATTCCAACAAGAAGAACAATTTAGAGGAAATGGACAAATTCCTAGAAACACATAAGCCACCTACATTGACAAAAGAATAAATTGATGATCTCAACAAACCAGTCACATGTAAAGAGATAGAATCAGTCATTAAAAACCTCTCAACTAAGAAGAACCCAGGGCCAGATGACATCACAGGTGAAATCTACCAAAATTTCTAGAAAGAACACCAATCTTGCTTAAACTCTTCCAAAAACTTGATTCAGAAGGAACATTGCCCAACTCATTCTATGATGCCAACATTACTCTATTACCAAAGCCAAACAGAGACACCACAAGAAAGGAAAATTAGAAACCAATCTCTCTAATGAAACTAGATGTGAAAACTCTCAACAAAATACTTGCAAATCATATTTGATGACACATTAAATGAATTATATACCATGACCAATTGGGATTCATTCCTAGTGCCCATGGATGGTTCAACATAAGAAAATCAATTAATGTAATGCTCCACAAAAACAGAATGAAGGAAAAAACCATATGATCATACCTATAGATGCTGAAAAAGCATTTGACAAAATACAGCACCCTTTCTTTAAAGAAAAACACTGACAAAGATTGGAATAGAATGAAACTTTCTGAACATGATAAAGGATATATGTGGGAAAACCCACAACTAACATCATTTACAAGGGTGAAATCCAAAAATCTTTCTCTCTAAGATCAGGAACAACACAACGATGCCCACTATCACCTGTCCTATTTAACATTGTGTTAGAAGCTAGTTGCTTAAGCACTGAGACAAGAACCAGACATAAAAGGCATCCAAATTAGAAAGGGAGAAGTCAAAATTTCACAAAATTTCAGAGATTACATGATTCTATATAAAAAAAACAAAAAAACAAAAAACAAAAAACCCTGGGAAGTCTACAACAAAGATTCTAGTACTTATAAATGAGTTCAGTAAAGTTGCAGGTTATAAAATCAATGAGCAAAAATCAGTAGCTTTTCTGTACATCAATAATGAGCAATCTGAGGAGGAAATCAAGAAACAAACACCATTTATAATAGTAACTTTAAAAATTAAATACCTGGGAATAAATTTAACTAAAGATATAACAGACTTTTACATAGAAAATTTCACAACCCTGTTCAAGAAAATCAAAGACCTAAATAAATGGAAAAATATTCCCTGTTCATGAATAGGAAGACTAAATATTAACAAGTCTATCCTACCAAAACTGATCTACAGTTTCATTGCAACTCCAATAAATATCAACACAGCATTCTGTAATGAGCTAGAAAAACTCTTAATTATAAAATTTTGTTTGGAAAGGAAAGAGGTCCCAAGTAGCCAAAGACATATTGAAAAAGAAAAATGAAATTGGAGGAACCACACTACCTGTCTTCAAAACAGACTACAAAGCTACAGTAGTGAAAATGGAATGGTACTGGCACAAGAATAGACAAACTGACCAATGGAACTGAATTGAGGGTTCTGATTTAGATCCTCATAAATACAGCCATATGTTATTTAACATGGCCAACAAACCCAGTCATCTGGGAGAGAATGGCCTCATTAACAAATGGTGCATGGAGAACTGGATACCCATATGTAAAATAATGAAAGAGGATTACCAACTCACACCTTATCAAAAATCAACTCAAGATGGATCTAAGACCTAAATATAAGAACCAAGAAAATAAAGACCTTAGAAATCAAGGTAGGGATACAGTGCATTGTAATAGGAAATGACTTCATAAAATTCTCACCCAAAGTACGAGGAGTGAAAGAACAAATACATAAATGGGACTTCTTCAAAATTAAAGCCTTTTTCAACTCAAAGGAGTTTGTCAAGAAAGTGAAAAGAGAGCATACACAATGGGATAAAATATTTGGTAACAATATATCTGATAGGAGACTTATGTCCTGCATATATAAAGAAATCCTATATCTTGAAAATATAAAGACCAACAACCCATTTAAAAAATGGACAAGAGACTTAAACAGGCACTTCTCCAAAGAAGAAATACAAGTGACTAAAAATCACATGAGAAAATTCTCAAAATCACTAGTTGTTAGAGAAATGCAAATCAAAACTACAATGAGATACCATCTTACTCCCATGAGACTGGCAGCTATCAAAAAAACAGAAGACTACAATTGCTGGAGAAAATGTGAAGGAATGGGCACACCCATCCACTGCTGGTGGGAATGAAGAAGGATCCAGTCATTCTGGAGGACAGTTTGGCAGTTTCTCAAAAAACTAGCTCTAGATTTGCCATATAACCCAGCAATCCCACTGCTGGGTATATACCCAGGAGAACCAAAAACAAGGGCACAAACCAAAATATGCCACCAATGTTCATAGCAGCACTATTCACTACTAACAAAAGTTGGGGTCAACCCAAATGCCCATCAACAGATGAATGGATAAACAAAATGTAGTCTAAACATACAATGGAATGCTTCTCAGCTATATAAAGGAATACAGTACAAACATATGTGATAACATGGGTGAATCTTGAGAACCTTATGTTGAGTGAAGCAACCCAGACATTGAAGGACAAATACTAAATGACCTCACTGATATGAAATAAGTAAGTCAAGCTGTCTCAGAGAGCTAGAGACTAGAAGACAGGCTTAAAGAACAGGAGAGAGGAAGGTTGTGAGCTGACACCTATGGTGAAATCTATGATAAGCTGCAGGTAAGTATTTGTAGAGGAAAGGGATAAAGTGGGAACATAGGAATACCTTTGGGTGGAGCTTTGAGGGCTTGAGGGGGACTAGGGATGGAAGGAAGGGTGAGATGGCCCAAGAAATTATGGGGAGGTTAGAGGAACATATGGATTTAGGAGATTGTCAGGTATGTGGTTGAAACTATAACGCCGAGAAAACTCATTAGAAAATATAAAGGGATGCTTAAGGGAGGACACCTGCCATAGGACAGGCTTCTAGGGAGTGTGTGAATGCTCATTTTGTAACAGTGGGTTATATCATTGGGTGGAGATCCATACAATAAGTGTGAAGATAAACCCACAATCCTGGAGACACCTGACATTCTCAAACAGAGGGAATTGTCTCTCAAGCTGGATTGGTGGCTCCAAATCTGCTAGGAGAGTCGAGTATGTCAAGTGCTCAACATTGTTGCAAGTATCTATGAATATGGTCCTTCAAGTAATGAAGCCTGATTGTCACTGTGGGTGCTGTAGGGAGGGGGAAAGTGGTATTGAATAGATGGAATCAGGATAACTGTGGGGCAATGGAAGTGTTCCACAAGATCATGCAATGATAGATATAGGACATGTTGAATTACACCAAAAATATATAAAAATCTATAGGCTAAAACATAAACCATAATGTGAAATACAAGATAAGTAAAAATTTAGAAAATTACGTAGTCTAAAATATAAACAATAATGTAAATCAAAGTGAAACCTTGGTTGAAAGTTATGTTTCAATATCTGAACATCAGAGAAGTGGACTTGACACAGTGGTTAGGGTGTCCATCTACCACATGGGAGGTCCGCGGTTCAAACCCCGGGCCTCCTTGACCTGTGTGGAACTGGCCCATGAGCAGTGCTGATGCATGCAAGGAGTGCCATGTCACTCAGGGGTGTGCCCCACATACAAGGAGTGCACCCTGTAAGGAGAGCCACCCAGTGCAAAAGAAAGTGCAGTCTGTCCAAGAATGGCACCGCACACACAGAGAGCTGACACTACAAGATGATGCAACAAAAAGAAACACAGATTCCCATGACACTGACAACAACAGAAGCGGACAAAGAAGAACATGCAGCCAATAGACACAGAGAAGAGACAACTGGGAGGGGGGGATAAATAAATAATAAATCTTTAAAAAATATATCTGTACATCAGCTGCAGCAAATATAATATGAACATGTAAAAATATTATTCCTATGGAAGGGTCAAAGTGTTTGATATTGGATATGTAGGAATACCCTATATTATGTATTGAGAATTACCATGATCTAAAACTTTTTTGAAGACAAAACCAATAATTAGAAAAAGAAAGAAAATATGTAGATACAGAGAAAGAAATGAAAGATATTGTCTTGCATCTGTACATACAGGGCAACATCTATTGCAGTGATGAAAGGCAAAACATCAAAAGCAAACATTTTTCATTTTTTGATAGCCCAATTTATTTTTACTTTATTTCATTTCTCTAAATTAGTATGTAGTCTATATCTAACCTTTAAAGCCATCACTATATTCCACTTTACTATTAATGGAACCTGGCAATATATTAATCTTCATTTTTAAAGAAATTTTGTACCACAGAGAGGTTCAACTATGATAGGGGAGGAAAACTTGTGTGGGGTGTTATTGATGGGGAGCACATGGTTGGGAGGGAGTTTTCTGGGGTATGTATACAGGGTACATAAAAATGTTTGGATATTTTCATAGTGCTTGCCGTTAAAAACCACAACCGAGGGAGTACTGAGTTCCTAGCCAGGGGAGCTCTATTACATTCCCCAATGGAACAACAATCCCCCAAGTGCAATGGCAAAGACCAATAAAGAAGGATGATGCAACAATGATCCCTTGATACTGATGACTATGCTTTTGAGCAGGTGCACCAGAAATATGAACTATGCCTAGAACTGCAGGGTGACTAAGAGTTACTCCTGAGAACCTCCATGTTGCTCAAATGTGGCCACTCTCTAAGCAAAACTCAGCATGTAGATGCATTACCATCCCCGTAATGTGGGACAAGACTCCTCGGGAAGATCCTCCCTGGCACTGAGGGATTACTACCAAACATCAGCTGATGATGTAACTAGGAAAGGACCTTGAATAAAAGGGGCAAGTCAGACCAGCAGAAAATCTCAGCCTTCATTTAATATCAGGTGTTAAAAACTGCTTTTTGACCTTGAATGAAAGGGAGAAATGGAAAGGACAAATGAGTTTATATGGCTTTGAGTCTCCAAAAAAGAGTCAGGAGGTCATCAGAGGGGTCACACTTACACATGCCTTAGCAGGTCCCCAGTGACAGCCAAAGTAGATACAAGTCCAGGTACTGGTTCTCCTAAGAGCTACAGAGACCTACAGGTTCTGTGGTCATGGCAGATGGCTCTGAAGTTCAGTGCCATCTTTGGAGTTTGTGTTCCTGAGTGTGATGGAGTTTGACTCAGATGTGACCTTTCTACACATGCCCCTTCTCTCATTTTTACTGGACCTGTGGTTGGTGCTGTGGTTGGTGTATACTCAGGAGACCCGAATCTCTGTACTGTCCATGTGACAGCCAGGCCCTAAGCCTCAGCAGACTTGCAGCTCCTACCCTCTGGTTTCCTGGACTTACCCTGGTCAGCTGACAGGAGGTGAAGAGAGCCAACCACCACACCAGGGAGCCAAGAGTGCCTACAGCTGCAAGCAGGAGAATTGCATCTATCATTCATATGGAATCTAAACCCCTCCTCGATGTAGAGGGGGACTAGGCATAGCCATCCCAGGTCCACAAGATGGAGGAATAGAGTATGCATTAGAATGGACTTACTGGTGTTCTGTTGGGGAACTATTGTGATTAGTAAGGGAAGAAATTGTAGTGGTGATGTGGAGAGGGTGGCCACGGTGGTTGCTGATGGTCAGGAGAGGGAAGAAGGGATACGGTGTAGGGGCATTTTCAGGATTTGGGGTTGTCCTAGGTGGTGCTGTAGGGATGGATGCTGGATGTTGTGTGTCCTGTTGTGGTCCACTGGGTGGACTGGGAGAGAGTGTGGACTGTAATGTGGACCACTGTCCATGTGCTGCAGCAGTTCTCCAGAAAGTATTAATTGGGTGCATTGGATGTGCCACAATTATGCAAGAGTTTGTTGATGTAGGAGGGGTGATGTGAGTGGGGGGGTATATGGGGCCCTGATATTGAGTGTAAAATTTAAAAGAAAATAAAGCAAACCTGAAGACTTCTTGCTCTCTTGATGTCTCGTCTTATCCTTGTCCTGGTGCCTGTCCTTGTGCCAGTCTCTGTGTGTGTTCCTGCCTTTTGTACCCTGCTCCTGCCATTTTTCCCCTGCCATGATCACCAAGCAAGTAAAACCTGGGCATTTATAATCCATAATGGGAAATTTTAGTATATAAATCAACTCTCTTTTTCACTCTTCAGCCCTTTCTTTCTACCTGGGACCATGATCTGTTATTTTCTCACATTCTCTTCCCACCTACCTTAATAACTTACTAGCCTAACACCCGATGTGCTCTTGAAATTCATTTCTGCACCAATTACATATTTGGTGAGCCACACCAGGAGCTTATTTTTTAGGGAAACAATGGCCTGCAGCCTGTTTAATACCTTCCTTTGCCTATTTTACACTCATTCACCTACAAGTCTCCACATATGTAATCTCATGAGGGAGATGCCAGGACATGGGAACTCTCTGCATCTGTGTCATACATGTAGGCTTATGCGATCTGATACCAGCAGGAAGGGCTGGGCCATAGAACAGCAGCTCAAAACCAGGTCCTGCCAAGACAGAGGTTTCCTACCTGCTGTGAAGCAGGGTTTTCAAGAATTTTTAGCAGTCATCAGCTCTACTCTCAGGCTTGGCCGTCATAGCTTCTCCCACCCTCTTCCCTCAGTGGCAGCAGAGCAATGATGGGGAGCCAAACCTTGCCTTTGCATGCTCCACTTCCTATCTGACCATGTCTGGCTACCTGGTTTGAGATGAAGTGGGAAAGGGGCAGGCAGGCCCAAAATGGATGCTGTGGGAGTTCCCTTCCCCAGAGGGCTCACAGGCCAGGGCACCCTTGCATTAATTATTCAACCTTTATCTGCATTTTTACCTTCCTACTTCTTTCTCATTACAGGTTTGTATTAAAATGATTTGGAATGTTTTAGGAACTGTAAAACCGAAAATGTCTTTCTTGGCAAGGAATTTATTGCCTCAGAGCCCCCAAGACCTATTATCTAAAATAATTGATCTCTAATTACTTAATGACCTTTTGAAGGCTGGTCTAATGGGAAACTTCCAAACAGTAAAAGACCTCTATAAAAGAAGAAAGATGATTTTTTTTGTTATTTTTTAAAGATAACATAGATCACACAAAATGTTACATTAAAAAATATGAGATTCCCACATATCACACTCCCCACATCACCCTCTCCTCCCCCATCAACTTCTTTCATTAGTGTGGTACATTCATTGCATTTGATTAATACATTTTGAAGCAGTGCTATCTGCATTTTTGCCCCTTCTCCCAGAAGGAGCAATATTCAGCTTGGCAGCCACAGGCCAAAATTTATTCAACCCAAAATCTATTTGGCCTATCTCCCAAGTCCACAATGGCCCCCAAAATGACTGGCAGCTGGGACTTTGTGATTTCCAGGGGGGTGGGAATCAGAGAGCAGCCAACAATCCCCTATATTTAGCTCAAGCACTTATGTTGGGTGATAGTACAGTCAGTCTCAGACCTGGAAAGGTCAGGGTTGCCAAGAACCAGAGCAGTCTGTTGTGGTCCCTAGGGGAGCAGCAGCAGTCCCCCAAGTGCAACGGTAAGGACCAGGAAGGAATGAGAGTCCAATAGTGAGCCCCTGATACTAATGACTATGTTTGTGAGCCTATACGCCTGAAATAAGAACAAGGCCTAGAGCAGCACCATGCCTAGGAGTTTCCTCCTGACAGCCTTCATGTTACTCAAATGTGGCCAGTCTCGAAGCCAAACTCAGCATGGAAATGCAATGCATTCCCCCCAGCGGGGACATGACAACCGGGGATGAGCCTCCCTGGTCCCAAGGGATCACTACCAAGTACCAGCTGATGATGCAACTAGAAAATGGCCTTGAATTAAAGGTTCAACGTGGACTAGCAAATATCCCTATCTACATATAATAACAGGAGTTTAAAATGCTGTTTGACCTAATGTAAGGGAGAAATGGAAAGGAGAAATGAGTTTATATGGCTATGAGTCTCTAAAAAAGAGTCTGGAGGTTGTCAGAAGGATTGCCCTTTTGCAGAACTGAGCAGAGTCTCAGAGACAGATAAAGTAGATACAACCCCAGGTATTGGTCCTTTTGAGGGCTAAAGAGACCCACAGGTTCTATGGTCATGGCAGATGGGGTTCACTGCCATGTCATTTGGCCCTTCTTTGGAGCTGGTGTTTCTGCGTGATGGAGCTGGACACAGATGGGATCTCTTTTCACAAGACTTTCATGCTACTTTACTGGAATTGTAGTTGGTGCTGGGGTTTAAGATATATCTAGGGGATTTGAATCTCTGGACTGACAATATGATAGCCAGGCCTTGAGCCTCAACAGACTTCAACTCCTACACTCTGATTTATTAGACTTACCCCACTCAGGTAACATGAAGTTGAAGAATGTCAACCACCACACCATGGAGCCGAGAGTGCCTACAACTGAAAGCAGGAGGATTGCATGCAGTACCCATGTGGAATCTAAGCCTCCTCTTGACATAGATGTGCAATGGACACAACCAATCCAAGGTCCACGGAGAAAATGTGGCATTGGTGTGGGAAAAGTGGCCATGGTGGCCGCTGAGTATGAGGAATGGGAGGAAGAGATGAGATGCAGAGGCGTTTTTGGACTTGGAGATGTCCAGGATGGTGCTCCAGGGACAATTACCAGACATTGTAGATCCTCCCAGGGCCCACTGGATGGAACGTGGGAGAATATGAGCTATGATGTGGACCATTGACCATGAGGTGCAGCAATGCCCAGAGATATACTTACCAAATGCAATGGGTGTGTCATGATGATGGGAGAGAGTGTTGCTTTGGGGAGAGTGGTGGGGTGGGAACAGTGGGGTTGAATGGGACCTCATATTTTTTGAATGAAATATTTTTAAAAAATGAGTAATAAAAAATAAAAAATAAAAAACCAGAGCAGTAATCTCTGAATGGCTCCCAAGAGTTCCCTAGGCCCTTCAATTTAGAGGGAAGTCAAACATCCCTTGAAACTCAGGTCAGGTACTTTGGTTTTGGCATCTGCTCCCAACAAGTTCCACCAATTCAGCTTGGGCACTTTGGCCGAAACTTTGGCGTTTGAGGCATCCCCCAAGACCTAGCTCAGTCACAGGGACACCTATTGGCAAGACTCTGGAATTAAAATTCTCAGGACACTGAGACCAGAACATCAGCTCTGAATTATCTGGGGTGGTGAACATTTTCATCAAACTTGGAATCTGGGATGCCAGAACAGTCGACTAAAAAGCACTTCATCATTCTTCCTAGGATACTGGACATGGTCTCAAGCCTACCAGTAAACTCCCTATTAGAGTGTCTTCTCAAGAATCAGGAAATTGTGCCTACTGCAAGTCTATATGGCCACAGTGTAGACAAGAGCAATCACTGTATGAAAGTCTGAATTCCAGTTAAACCAGTATAAGAAAAGAGGACACATAGATCTGAGGTTATCCCAGACCTCATGACATGTCTCTGTATAAACCTTGACGTTTGACTAACTCCATCTTAGAAACAGCCTTCTCATTTTAAACTCAGTTATGCCTTAAAAAAGTTATGAATAGAGATCAATATTCAGACCATTTACTAAACCTCTCCTGGAAAATAAGAAATCTCAGGTGCCGTTAATTAAAACCAAAAAGTTCCTAGAAATAGTAGGTATAAAATTCTTTCTTCTGTTTTAATCTGTGCTTAACTTTGTGTTCAACTTTGATATCTGTGTTTAGCTTTGTCAGTTTGCTTGCCCTAGGAAATCAGATTTGGGGTTCACCTGTTACAAATTGGATAACAGTGAAAATAACAGTGAAAAATGAGTCTTTAAATGTCAATATTCTCTTGTGAGTGGATTTAATGTATAAATCACAAGTAGAATTTATTTAACTGCTACAGAAAAGCAGAGAAGCTTTACAAAGTTGTTACTGATAAAATTCTTGTGGTTTAGTTAATAAAGGTTCACCTTAAAATAAAAACTTACTAGAAACTTTAACTAAGAGTTAAGATTATTTACAGATGTATGATTGGGTAGATTTAACCTAAACCTACTATTGTAAGTGTGTAAGGGTAAGGCCACATTGGGAAAATAAGAATAGAACTACATTAGGAAATAAGAATTGCAAGTGCCTTCAGATAAATAAATAACATGGGGCCAAGAAAGGTACCTATAAATAACATAGGGCTGCTCCCAAGAAAGGTATCTATAAATAACATAGGGCTGCTCCCAAGAAAAGTACCAATAAATAACATGGGGCTGCTCCCAAGAAAAGTACCGATAAATAACATGGGGCTGCTCCCAAGAAAAGTACCAATAAATAACATAGGGCTGCTCACAAGAAAGGAACCAATAAATAACATGGGGCTGTTCCCAAGAAGAGTACTTGTAAATAACACGGGGTTGCTCCAAAGAAAGGTACCTATAAATAGCATGGGGCTGCTCCCAAGAAAGAAACCAATAAGTAATATGGGACTGCTCACCAGAAAGGGCTTTTAAAAAAGAAAAGAATAGATAAGCTATCTACAGCTAACCACAGTGTTCTGCTTCTGTGCCTGCTTGTTTGCTCACTTACTAGTAGACCACCCCTCCTCCTAAAAGGCCATAAAACCACCTCTTCCCTTAGACTCGGGGCTGCTCTCTCCTCTGCATGGCTAATAAAAGCTCTCTAATTAGCTTCCAATGCAGAGTTTGAGTGTGATCAATATTGTCGGGCTACAACAAGTGTAAATCTTAAGAGGAACTTACTTTCATTTATGGTCAATTCAATCCTAGTCTCACATCTTTCCTTTGCTTATGGATATTTCATTAGAGCTTCTGCCTCTATGGATCAGGGGAAAGAAAACTTGAGACATCCCTGTCTCCTGTCTTACTGATATTAGTGACCCTGCTTTCTCTCATGGCTCCAAGTATGGGCTAAATTGCTACCTGGTAGAATTCTTGGCCCTTGAGGTTGAATGTCCACTGTTCCAGTCCAGAGGCTGCCAGAGTCCTGTTATCTCTGAACACTGCAATAACTGTTGGGGGTTCCTAAAAGAGATAATTCATGACAGAAGCCAGTTTTCTGATGCTTCAATAGCCCCAGTGAGTATACACAGAATTGGTGTTGCTTACCCAATGTCTGATTAAGTCAAAGTGAAAAATAAAGTCCTGAAGTAAAGGAAAATTGTATTAAAGCATCAGGGATATTTTGGTTATAAGTCAGTAATTAAGGAATGAAATTTTGTGCAAACCAGCATGTTCAGTGGCTAATTCCAGATAGTCATTAGTAATTAGAAAACTAAATGATATTAATGGCAAAAAGTAAATTCATAACAAGGAAACCTGTCAAAAGCTACTTCAATCTCGGTTCAAGTGGTAGTAATGAAAAATTTTCTTGATTCCATTGGGAATCTTCAGTTTTCATTTTTTTAAATGAAGAAGCTAGTTTTTCCTATACTGCTAAAATAAAATACCTACTAATTAACTGCTGGGAACCAGCTCAGCAATAGGTCTGCATGAAGGAAGGTGACACAGAACTGAAGAAATAAAAGGACAGAAATAAAGACACAAGAGAGAAAACTAAGATGAGACTGGGGACTTCACAACTTCTGAAACTGGGAGTCTCAACCCTAGTTTTTCCATCATATTTATCTGAAAACTAATGAAAAACTTGCAACATAAGAAGCAACTTGCAACATCTGCAATAAGGTACATGAACATCTTGTACAATAACAAGAAACAATTAATAGGAATTTACAGTAACAGGAGGCAACTCAGAACATCTCGTACAATAACAAGAAAGAACTAATAAGTAAGACAGTTTCCCACAACATATCCCCCTTTTTGTTTTTATAAAGCAACAAAGGCAAGATTAGGTGGTTTCTTACTGCCTCATACCTTCAAGTGCTCATTGTGTGCTTACTGTTTACATGACAATGTCAAATCAGAAAGCAGCATTTTATACATAATCCATAACTACAGCAGATTTGTTTAAACTTCCAACTGACAGATGATTTATTTCTCATGGCCTTAAGATTTCTTACCAGCAAGGATATGTAGGCCAGTACTTGATCAAAAATGACCTTGTTTTCCCCAATTTGTATAGGTTGAGGCATAAGCAATAACAAATTATTGTTACTTCCCCGTTTTTGACTGTGCAGCTGGAAGTTTATCACATAACGTCAATGCCTTTATTGGTCCTGCTCTTAGCATCTTCACTGAACCTGAGGCCACAACTCAGGGTTGAATTAGCTTAGTTCATCATTGCAAGGACTCATTTTCCAGGCAGAAAACAATAGCTGGCTTGCTTTAAGAGTCTTGATGTAGTGTCTGTCACAGTAAAAGCACATCCTGCTCTTCCCAAGAGTAGGAGAGGACAAATGCCTCAATCATTGAAGTTAGCCTGAAGGACACCCTTGGGTGATGTCCACAAACTGCTGGTGAGCAACAGGCAGCTGGAACCACTGGGCTAGGCACCACAAGATCTGGTACTCATGACCTTCACCTTACTGGTGGAGCCACTCTGCTTCTTCTCAGGTCTCAATTGTATGACTCTGGTTCTTCATGAGGCATCTGCCTCAACAGTCCTGAGAAGGATGTTAGAGGAGTCAGCAGGGACATGACAGACAGTTACCTATTACTGCTCGCAAGTGTCCCAGATGCTCTTCCACAGATCTCTCCCCCATCAAGGGTGATTCACAACATTCCATCATTTTTGTCTTGCTTTTCATATTTGCAAACCTCCCCTGGATAGGAATGGCAGTCTTCAGAGTAACCAGATACTATTGGGTTAAGCTTTTCACTCTTAGCAAGGCTTCCCATGCTGCACAAAATTGCTTTTTCATAATGGACTATAGCCCAAGGGGTACTCAATTAGAATGTTGCCTTTGCCACAAACCCCACCTAAAGCCAATACTGGTGCTGACCATGCCCAATTCATAGGCTAAGTCAATATCCACCTTCCCACTCCCACCTTTTTTTAGAGCAGCATGCTGAAGGGCCTCCTACTCCCATGAAGGACCTTTCCAACTAACACATCTCAGTGAAGGATAAAAGATTTTTAGTATTCCACCAATATTACAAATTCTATTAATATGGGGGAAAATTGTACTACATAAATCACAGCAGAAAGTATAAGTCTGTCTTACTCAACCAAACAACATTTAATAATGTGATAGAGTATCAGGGATCTTACCACTTGTCCCAATTGTTTGCCTATTCCAGGTTCTTAAGATACCATTGTCTCTGATGTTTCTAAGTAGGGTCACTGACACAGGTTTCTTCTATGCAGCCAGATTCTTTGCCACTGTGCAGGACAGATGGTTGTGTTATGCACACAGCCTTGGGGAAACACTGCAAAAGTCCATTGTTGTCTTTTCTATAGGTAGGAGAAGGCGGGCTGGCTTGGTTTGCCCAAGGAAACACCAAAGAAAGGCCTAGCAAGTTTCAAAACAAAGTGATAGTGACACAGTTGGGTATTCGTTTCTTGCAACAAACCAGCAATATGTGGGACTG
Organism: Dasypus novemcinctus; assembly: GCF_030445035.2. Taxonomy (NCBI): domain Eukaryota; kingdom Metazoa; phylum Chordata; class Mammalia; order Cingulata; family Dasypodidae; genus Dasypus; species Dasypus novemcinctus. The sequence goes on along the minus strand of NW_027261977.1, from coordinate 2,055,035 downwards.
CTACATACTGCAGTGGTATCACTTTAATTTATGATAATGTTGCAGAATCTGAGAGAGGTTCAATTATTTGCATATAGAAAGGCCAGGACTCAGGAATGATTTTGAGAAGGAAAAAATGATCTACTGATTGCTGGTCAGTCTTGGGAGCTTTCTGATTCAAACCTGAGCCCCGAACAAGATTTTTGATTCCCTTTTATACAGATAGGAAAGGGCAAATAGTCCTTTTGTTTCAGTTCTCAATAGGCTTGAATTAGCTATATCTTCCACATCCTAGGTAAGCTTTTTTCATGGACTTCATACATTCTAGATAAGCTTTTAGCACACTTGGTTTGCATTTTCCCTCAATATTTAAAGTTTACATAGTTTGCATTCATAAACTGTTTCCTGGGACTGGAGTCATTGCCATGGTCACCAAGGGCAGGACTGCAGCCTCTTACCATTCCACAGCCACAAGTCAGGACAGACAGTTTAGGTTAAGGTTATCTCTGAAGAGACAAAGAACCTCCCACCCATAGCCCACATCATTTTCCCCCTTATGCCAAAGTTTACCTTGCTAAGCTTTGGCGTAATTATTGTTAGAGCTATGAGGTGGATGGCTGTTTGCTGTTTTGACCGATTACTTATCAACTTTCAGTGTAGCATCCAGGAGCTTGTTCCTAGAAGTTTAGAAGTTTTCACTCCAGGCAGCAGAATCCTGGGGTAGGGACCCCCTGCAGTCATCCCGGGACCACCGGCACTCACATAGATCTCCAGCCAGGCTCCAGATCCATCTATCAATCCTGTTTCACCCTTAAAGAGTTTACACCTTTAATCTTAAAGGGGTGCTGAAGGGAGATGATCTTTATTCTGTAACTGCTTCATGCTGGCCATGGGCTGTGGTCATTACCTAACAAGGTGTAAAACTCTATTTTATTTTAACTGGAGGAAGATGGATCTGGCCTTCTGCATGAAGTTGGATGTTTTCATATGGAGAATAAGGTGTTCATTCTGAAAAACAAAATTAATTAAAATTTTGGACTACCTGGTTTTAAAACAGGACATTGGATTACAGAGGTAGGCTAGGTTAGGTGCCTATAAAGATGGCACCCCTTTTTAAAAGCTGGTGGGAACAGTATATATATATATTTTTTTCCTAAGTTATTTTTAGAGAGAAATTGCAATAGATACTTAGCTTTGTTTGCAGACACATTAAAAGCTGTTTAATGATTGGCACTCATGTGCTCTGTCAGATTCTCCTGGTGAACTGGCACCCTTTTGGCAATTGGTTTCATTCAGGATTAGTACACCAAGTTGGAAATTTTCTTAGTTTTTAGCTGTGGGAGTGATCAGAACTAGAGAATAAAGGTTTTTTACATCTTGGTTTTAATTGTACAATTTCTGGTAATTTTGACTGTTCAATAGGAGACTCATTATTAGCAAGCAAGCCTCATTTTTGCCACACAGTAGAGTACAGTAGAATAGTAAGCTAACTGAGCCCTTGGCTGAGACTGCCACCTTATTCTATAGACATGTTTATTAACTGTTTAGAAAATGAAGTTACTAGGAATTTAACATGTCTACTATACTTTTGCACTTGATTCAAAATAGAAAAGATAATGTTATAATTATTAGGTATATATTTAGTACAGGATAAAAGTACAGCACTTTAATATTAATTAATGTATTACTTAATGCATAAGGATTCTGAGTTGCAATTAATAGTTTTAAGTTTCAGGTTTGTAATACTTTACATGTTATCTCTCCATGGGAGCAGACCATAATGCCAATTGTGTTTAAGTTTTACTTACAGTATCCTGATATCATGGCTCCACTTAGCATGTTCTTCACCCAGTGAGCAAGTTGCAGCATCGTTGAACTTAGAGAGAGTTTCCAGTATTCTACCAGTCTGGTGCATAGTGCTCTCTGGCACTATGGAACAGTGCCAGAGTGGAGGCAATATCCATTGTACACTTAACTGTACTGAGTCATCATTGGCTTGAAACTGCAATGTAGTTTCCATTGCCTTCAGGAGCAGAACCAGAAGCTGATACAGCAAATATTTCTAAATGAGGGATCAGTGACCAGCCTAGCCAATAACTCACATGGAGAGGCAACCTGTAATGTATTCAAGGCCTGGTTTGAATGCACAAAAGAGTTTGACAATGTTAAAGTTTGTTCCTTGTTTTTATATATTTTAAACAATTTAATGCAATGCATCATATATCAAATGACTGTTTACTTATACAATTTTACCATTAAGATAATAGTAGGTATTTTACTTTAGTAATAGAGGGGAAAAAACTATTTTTCATTGTTAATTTGAGAACAGAAGATTCCCAATAGAATCAAGATAACTTTTATTACTATTTACTTAAATATGCACCTTGCAGTGCAATGCAAGTTTTGGACAAGTTTTATTACCACAAAGTTATTCTTTGCAACCAATACTAATCCAAGTTTTTAGTTAACAATGACCTCTAGAACTAGAACTATTTAAACATTTTCAGTTTGGAAGATGTTTTACAAACCTTTTATAATTGACTACAACCACATTGTCTAGTTTATGTTTCAATAAACTTATTAAATTACAATTATATTACTAACCAAATTAAATTACTAACCAAAGAAGTTTATTTATTTAAGAGAGCATATCTACAATCTTTCTTTTTTAAGTTAATTTCATTAATATAAACTTACAATTTTTATTACTCTAAAGATCTTGTACATATAATGTTAATTAATTTAATGGGCATTTTATAAACTAAGGGAGATTACACCCAAGCTAAATAAAATTGAAACCATTATAGTTTATGCAAGAATGTTTTTTTTTCTCTTTACAGGAAGCTAAAAATGTCTTTTCTTTAAGCTATGAAAATGAATAATTTTTAAAAGCATACTGACTACCATGCTTCAATTACACATTTACCTAATTTGTTTAATCATAATCCAGGAAAGATTTCTCCACAGTTTTTATGGACTTTTTCACTTACTGAAATTTGTTAACAGAGCCACTAATTACCTTTATTTTGTGGCTGACAAAAGGCTTAAACTGGGAAATTACAGGGCAAACTGATTCTTAATTCCCCAGCCTAGTAGATAGATTTAATCTGCCACACCTAGTCTTGCCCTCAAAGCTGTTGCAAAGAGGAGGGCCTTTCCCAATAGTTCCTATAATCAGATATCTATATGACCTTTCTATCTTGCTTAGTCTAATTTGGGCTCCAGGAATATTTATTCACATATAACTGAATATTTAATTTTTAACAATTTGAATAGAGCTCTTTTAAGAATTTTCATTTGTTAATTTGATATTATCCTGATGTATGAAGACATACACTGAGCAAATAGTCAGACACAAATAGTTAGATACAGAAACACAACTCATTGATGTTACTTATAATTTGCATTATATTATATACTGTTTAGCTTAATTTGGGTTTCAGAAATATATTTTACTTTATAACTGCATATTTAACCTCAACAATTTGAGCAGATAGGCAGACATGAATAGTTTGACATGAAAACATAACTTTAGTTACTTAAAACTTCCATTTATTTCTACAAAATATGTGTTACTGCAAAACATTTCAAAGACTCCTGAAACTTTTCTTAATTTGCACTATAATTGTGCAGTTTTACACTATGACCATGCAGTTTAACACTATGACCATGCAGTTTTACACAAGAATTTTGTTTCCTAACTAATGGATTGTAACGAAAATGTTCTCAATGTTTTAACAATTCTTTTTTGCTTCAGAACTTTATATTTTACCCTGAATTTAGCAGAAATTTGGGTAAGCAACAAGATTACTTCTTGAGGCCTCAGGGAGACAGACTGGTTTCTCTCATGAATTGCCACTCTTAGGAACACTGACAGTAAAAGCAGGAGACTTTCTTTATCCCTCCCCCCCGCCCCCAGTCCTTGGAGATAATAAAACTCCAGTGGTCCTTTAACCCTAAGGCCTAAGAATTCCACCAGGCAGAAATTTATTTACACTTGGATTCATGAGAGAAAGTAGGGTTACTAATACCAGGACAGGAGACAGGGATGTCCCAGCTCTTCTCTGGACTGTAGGTGCAGAAGCTATTATGAAATTATCAAGGGGTGAGGTTTGGTTTGAAGTAACCATAAACAAAGGAAAGGTTAGTTTAGAATTTACACTTACAAGAATAGTTTCAGGCTAAATTCACTGTTATAATTTTAGTTATAATTTTCCACTCTTTTATAATATAAATGCATCTATAAATGATCTTAACTCTTTGTTACAGTTTTTATTAAGTTTTAACCTTAAGGTGAATTGGATACTTTTATTAATTAAGCTACAAGAATTTTATTAGTAACAATTCTGTGAAGTCCTGCCTTTTCTTAGTATTAGAACAAATTTTCATCTGCAAGTTATGCATTTAATTCACCAGCAAGAGAATATTGGCATTTAAAGACTCATTTTAAAATATGTTTTTACTTTTTTACCTTGAATTCCTAGGTGCCAGCAATTGACAAAAGTCAAACATAGATTTCAAAGTGGCATTTCATTCTTTTTTTCCCCTTTTCCTTGGTAGTTTCACAACCCTGAAGTTCGCAGCCAGACCATTGGAAAGGCTATCAAGTGATTAGAGGTCTATTATTTCAAGTGATAGCCTCCTTTCTTCAGATGAGTTTACAGTTTTAAAATATTTCAAAGTATTTCTACAGTTTTACAGAGCGAGAGATTTGGAAAAGTAAAGAACCTGGGCAGAATGCAAATGTATTCTGGGCTTTGATACCCTAGGGAGGAAACTTTACTGCATTTATTTTGATTCTGCTTTTCATCCCCTTTACCTTCCCCCTTCCAGGCAGTCAGATGCACAACAATCAAATAGAAATGTGGCTTATGAATAGAAGGTGTAGACACACTGGAAAGGGGCAAACCACTTCCCCCTTTCCAACTTTCTGCCAAAATGTGCAGGCAGAATATACTCAAATTTGGCACCCCCTCTGAGGACCCAGCCACCCCAACTGGGGCAGCCCCAACAAACTCCTGTGCATGGCAAGGACACGGTGGCCTTCAAGCCCTGGCAAAGGGGCAGACCAGACATGAGGCAGCAGAGCATGTGCAAACATCCAGACTATGCAAGCATCCAGACTCCTCAGCTTTGCCCCATAATCAATTCACTCCCTTGGTAATAGCAATGGAGGATTACAGCTCATTTAATTCCACCACTTTACATAACCACACAACTCCAAAACCAGCATTGAGCTGACACAGACAGAAGCACAAAGATCACTAATCTGACCCACAAGTTCTTTATATATGTTTTTCAGCATGGCTGCCCCCGCAGCCACCACAAGACTTAGAGAGAACACATAACATTAACATCTGGTATAAAGATGATTCATTCGCAATTCAGCACCATAACAAAAGATTCCAGCTAGAACTTTTTCACATTTAACTTTACACCCAGACCAAGCTTCACTAGAAATGCTGATCTGTTTTCCTGTAACTAAGTTTTTTTAAAAAATCCAGACTAATTTCCAAGACATTAGGACTCGAATCTATGAACAGCCTTTCCTATTAAAATCAAGCCTCCACTCCTTTGGTGGATATAATATCAGTGCCAGAGTCTAACATGCAGTTAGACAAACACAAAACAACAGGCTTTTTCCTGTTTTTTTCCTCCAGGATGTTAGGACTCAAACCTATAAACAACCTTTCCTCTTAAAATCAAGCCTCCACTCCTTCAGTTGATATAAGACCAGTACCAGATTCTACCATGCAGTTAGACAAACCCAAAACACCAGGCTTTTTCCTGTTTTTTTCTCCTTTCTCCAGACCTAGAGAGAATGGCTTCCCTCTCCCCCCCCCCCCCCCAGTTTTCTGGGACTCCTATGGTTCTCTTGGGAGGTGATCAGCCTCCCTCCCTAGCAATTAAAGCTAGGGTTCTCCAGACTGTACTCACCCAGGGAGTCTTACCTTCTTCCAAGTTTGGAGTTCTTTTTTGTTCCCAGAATCTTTCTCGTCAGAACGTTCCATTGCCCTCGATTTTCATCAGGAAGATTCTAGTGGAGCCCACATCATTTCTGGATTAAACTTAATCCAGGGGCACCCAGATTTGGGGTTCACCTGAGTCGCCCCCAGCTTCCTCGCAGATTTGGAAGGTGCAGCAAAATGCTACCATCTCTGGCATTCATTTGTGATCCCAGGAGAGCCCCCCAAAATACTGTAGAATTTGAGAGAGGTTCAATTATTTGTGTATAAAAAGGCCAGGACTCAGGAATGATTTTGAGAAGGAAAAATGATTTATTGATGGCTAGCCAGATTTGGGAGCTTTCTGTTTCAAACCTGAGCACCAAGCAAGATTTTTGAGTCCCTTTTATACAGAGAGGAAAGGCCAAATGATCCTGCTGTTTCAGTTCTCAATAGGCTTGAATTAGCATATATCTTCCACATCCTAGGTAAGCTTTTAGCATGGGCTTCATACATTCTAGATAAGCTTTTAGCTCATTTGGTTTGCATTTTCCCCCAATATTTAAAGTTTATATATAGACTTTGCATTGTTAAACTGTTTCCTGGGACTGGAGATGTTGCCATGGTCACCATGGGCAGGACTGCAGCCTCTTACCATTCCACTTCCACAAGTCAAGACATACAGTTTAGGTTAAGGTTATCTCTGAAGAGACAAAGAGCCTCCCACCCATAACCCACATCAATAAGAGGTCATTTCTGTGACACATACTATTTGATACTAAAGCTTTTAAAACTTTATAGATAGACCCTTCAAATTTTACTCAACTTTAACCACAAAGTTCCTTTTCCACCAACTTTCTGCACGTTCTGTATTCATGCAAGTTTTGTCCTACACCCTACTCTTTCTTAATAACCAGTCATTCTATTTTAGGACAAAATTATTTTCTGTTTCTTTAATAATAAAAACGTACTCTATACATCTTACATATTTAAGTTACCAAAAATGGTTTTGGAAACTGTCTTCAATCCAATTTCTTACAACATGTAATTATCATTAACACTAAACAAATTTGTTAAAATAATATTTCAGTTATATGCTGTGGTCACCCCTTGGGCTGAAGTGTGGTTTGCTGGCCTGGCGGGGGAGCAGCCGCGGCAGGCCAAGCCGCTGCCCCCATAATAGGGTGGCTGGTCAGACTCACCGCCATCCCTGAAGGGAGCTCAGCATGGGCGCAGAGTGCCCTCCGGTCTCCCCTTCTCGGCAGCCATGCTTCCACAGCCACCCCTCCTCCCGGATGGCGCCACACGATGCCTGTGGGGTGGCACCCTTCTTCTTCTTTCTCCCTGCGCAGGCGCAGGGTGGAAAATTCCAGTCTGCCCTTTTCCCCTCCCCCGACAGCAGCAACAGCCAGGCGTGGGCGGAGAAATCCAGTCTGCCCTTTTCCCCTCCCCTGACAGCAGCAACAGGCAGGAGTGGGCGGAAAAATCCAGTCTGCCCTTTTCCCTTCCCCCGACAGCAGCAACAGCCAGGCGTGGGCGGAAAACTCAAGTCTGCCCTCCACCCCAGCAACAGCAGGCACCCATCCCTAAACCCTGCCCCTTCCCCCAGCAACAGCAACAGCCAATCCCTAACCACCACCCCTCCCCCATCCGGTACCGCCCACTGACCTTTCACTGGCAACCAATCAGAACAGGGCATGGCTTCAACCAATCAGCCTTTCCCAGCCCCTATAAAACTGTTGCCTCTCCCTCAATAAAGTGGACTTGCATGTTTACCTTGTCTCCGTGGTAGTTCTTCTGCCGTGCGCCCTCCAGTCCTGAGAGCCCCCGACAAGGGCCTGGCCTCCCTTGTCCCCAGTTCGTCACCTGCTTCTCTGGGTGACCCCTTTGTCGCCTGCTTCTCTGGGTGACCCCTTCGTCGCCAGCTTCTCTGGGCGACCCCATCAGCCGAACCGCGCAACCCCTTGTGAGACCGATCCCTCGTCTGCTGCCGGACCGACCCCTCGTCCCAAGTGGGACCGACCCCTCATCCCAAGCGGGACCGACCCCTCGTCCAGAGCTGGACCGACCCCTCGTCTGCAGCCAGACCCCACCTCTACCGACCGAGCAAGCTGCCGCAATATGCAAGTATAACTTTTCTTTATTTCAAATACCTAGGAGCATGCAATATTAGAAATAGTCTTTTAGAAACAAGTTGGCAAGGGAGGTTGGTTGCCAACAAGATTTTCTGTTATGAAATTAGCTTTTATTATAATTACCAATTCATTTTTTGTTCAATAATGACTGGAATTAGCCATTTAAACATTCAATTCAAACAATGCTTCCACAAACTTCTTATAATTATTTTTAACCATATAGACTATAATTATATTATTTTAAGATAATTTTCCCCTTTACAGAACATATTTCCTTATTTACAATACCTTTTACAACTTGCCACATGCTTTCAAGTTTTGTCCTGCATATTTTCATTTTGATGAAAATTAGCCATTGTCTTTTAGGACAAAACAGACTTATCATATTTCAGTCAGTACTCCCACAAACTTTTTCCCTTTCTAAATATTCAACTTTTACATTCTTCATTTTATCCTCTGATGAAAAATAAACTATTCATTTCAACTTGGGCAAGAACTTTTCTTTATGAGGACATAGAGGTCTTAACATTTAAAATTATATATTAACATAAGCACTTATTTAATTTTTGGCCATTTGAAAAGAGCTGTTTTAGAAATTTTATTTTATTAATTTATGTTCCCATGCTGAGGTATCAAAATACAAACTGACAATGAACAATCATGAAAAGCATTAACATCCTGGGGAGGACTGATGTTCTCATACTATAAAACATAGATAACTAAAAATTTAGAAAACTGTATAGTCTAAAATATAATCCACAGGTGGGGACAAGATGGCATCTGAGTGCACCTTATAATCTCTCCTGCAAAGAAGTGGCTGAGTAGGGTTTGAGTCCTGCTGGACTGGGATGTTTTGGGTGTTTGTGGGCAGGGGGTGTCTGGATGTTGTTTAGTGGGATGATGACAGAGAAGATCCTTGTAAGAGGTAGAATTTTGGTTCTCTTTCATGGAGGTTGGGGCTGTGTGGGGGACCCTTCCCCCTGGGGCTGGTGGCCTGATGTCTGTGGTGATTCCTGTGGCTTTGCTCCACTGGGGAGTTCCCAAACCATGAGCAGGCTGCTTCGTAGGCTTGCAGGGAAGGAGGTGTTTGGAAGTTGATTTGGTGAGACAGTGACAGAGGAGATTCTTGTAGGAGGTGGAAGTTTGGGTTTCTGACATGGAGGTCAGAAGCTTCTGACTGGAGCCCTTCCCCCTAGGGCTGGCGGCACATCTGCAGTGGTCCCTGAACTGTTTGTAGTGCAGCAGGGCCCCCAGCAGGTCATTTCAGGGGCTTGCAGGGCAGGAGATGTCTGGAAGTCAATTTGGTGAGAAAGTGACAGAAGAGATTCCTGTAAGAGGTGGAATTTTGGGTTTCTGACATGGAGGTCAGAGTCTGCAGATGTGAATCCTCCCCCAAGGGCTGGTGCCCAGCTGCAGGGATCCCTGAAGGGTGTGTTGTGCTGCGGTGCTCCCAGGCTCCCTGTTAACCAGATGCATGGTTCCCAGATCTGTGTCCCCTAAACCCTGGTGGCCCACACTCCAGAGACTCACACCTCTTGAGTATGCAATATCAAAGACTTCCCATCACTGAATCCACTGCACCCTGAGGTCCATAGGAGGTCCTTGATTATCCTAGTCCTCAACATTTGTGCATATTTTTCTCTCTCTCTTTTTTCTTTTTTCTTTATTTGTCTTGGTTGCTAATATTATATTATTGCCTGGTCTTTTCTCCCATTTTATCTCCCAAGGTCCTTTTTCATTTATTTAGGTTTTTTTTTTCATTTTCTTTTTCTTGTTTGTTTCCCTCCCTTTTTTTTTTGACTACCCCTTTTTTTCTTCTCCTTTTTTCCTTTCTCTGTTTTTCTTCTTATTTTATTTTATTTATATAATAGGGGCTGCAGGGAGTGCTTCACATTTGCTGTGTTTCCTCATCGTCCATTTCCTTGTTTCTGTGTGAATTGATCTTGGCCAACTACACCATCTCCCTTCCCCCACATCTTGCTATCCTCCATCATCTACTGTCTCTCTTACATTCCACCTCTCTTTCTTTGGCCCCCAAATAGTCAGACTTTTAATTTCTAATACCTTTGTTCTGTTTTCTCTCTTTTATACACTCTTGGTATTATTATCTTTCTTTTCCCTTTCTCGCTCTCATGAAATCACTGGATTCTTAATTCATACTATTTCCACCCCTCATATTCAGTTGACTGTCTCAGTATAGGTACTCTAATTACTGCTATATTCTACACAACTTAGATGAGTCTAATATCCATTCTCCCAGATCTAGTATTATTGCTCTATTAACATTTATTACCAATACTACTTTACGCATTTTCTTTTCTTACTCATTCTGCTTTCCCTGGCCTAAATATTTTCCTTCAAAGTGAACTTAGCCAGCAACAAGAAATTAGAGTATGAAGAACAAAGTGACAAAGAAAGGACATAACACATATGCAAGAACAACAACTAATTAATCCCCAAGACTAGACAAAGAAGCTAAGGAACTGATTCAACCCGTCAAGAAAAAATGATGACCAGAAAACAATAAAAAACTACAAACCAAACCAATAATCAGGAAAACATGGCTGAATCCAATGAACAAACTAAAAACCAGGAAGGGGAGCAGAACATCGAACAAGTAAATAAAGATCACAAAATATATATTAGAGATCAACTTAATGAAGTAAAGGAAGAGATTAACAATATGAAGAAAACATTTGGAAAGGAAATTGCAGATATACATAAAAAGATAACAGATTTGATGGGGACGAACACCACAGTTCAAGAAATCAAAAATACACTGTCAACAAATAGCAGCAGATTAGAAGAGGCAGAGGAGAGAATTAGTGACATGGAAGACAGCACATCTGAAATCAAACAGATAGTAGAAATGTTCAATAAAAAAATAGGAAAAATCCAGCTAGGACTTAGTGACCTGAATGACAATGCAAAATGCACAAACATGTGTATTATACATATCCCAGAAGGAGAAGGGAAGGGAAAGGGGACAGAAGGGGTGTTGCAGGAAATAATGGCTGAAAACTTCCCAAATCTACTGAGAGAGATGGATGTACATGCCCAGGAAGCACAATGCAGGACAAACATCATAAACCCTGACAGGTCCACCCCAGGACATATACTTGTCAAGTTATCCAATGCTCAAGAAAAAGAGAAAATTCTAAAATCAGCAAGAGAAAAGAAAACCATCACATAGAAGGGAGGCTCCATAAGATTAAGTGCTGATTTCTCACCCGAAACCATGGAGGCAAGAAGGCAGTGGTATTATGTAGTCAAGGAACTAAAAGAAAAAAATTTCCAACCAAGAATACTCTACCCAGCTAAACTAGCATTCAAAAATGATGGAGAGTTCTAAATATTCACAGATAAACAGAAATTGAAAGAGTATGCCAATAAGAACCCTGTCCTTCAAGAATTACTAAAGGGAGTTCTGCAGGAAGAAAGGAAAAAAACGGGAGAGGCAGAGTTGGAGGATAGTGTAAGAGCAACAAAAAGCCAAAAAGAGAAGGAAAAAAGAAACAAAATATGATGAACACAAATCCAATCATATATGGCTATCATAAATAATTCCTTGAAAGAAATAACACTGAAAGGCAATGGATTAAACTCACCGATGAAAAGATTCAGACTGGGACATTGGATAAGGAAATATGACCCTTCTATATGCTTTCTACAAGAAACATATCTTAGACCTAGGGATTCATGGATGTTGAAAGTGATTGGTTGGAAAACAATCTTAAAAGCACACAATAACCAAAAAAGGCAGGAGTAGCTATATTAATATCAACAAGATAGACTTTAACTGCAAAACAATTGTGAGAGACAAAGGATACTACATATTAGTGAAAGGGACAATCTCTCAAGAAGAAAGAATAGTCATAAATCTTTATGCACCTAACAAGGGTGCCTCCAAATATCTGAGGCAAACACTGGAAAAACTAAGTGAAAGAATAGATGCCACTGAAGCTATAGTGGGAGATTTTAATACACCACTATCAACTTTGGACAAAACATCTCTAAAGAGAATCACTAAAGAAACAAAAACTTTGAACAGTATATTACAGGAGCTGGATCTAATAGACACATACAGATTATTACATCCAAATACAGCAGGATATATATTTTTCTCAAGTGTACATGGATCATTCTCCAAGATAAACCATTTGCTAGGTCACAATGAGAGGCTCAATGAATTCAGAAAGCTCAAAATCATTCAAAATAATATCTCTGACCAAAGTGGAGTGAAGCTGGAAATCTGCAAGGGCCAGAGACTGAGATTTCACACCAAGATATGGAAATTAAACAGCACACTCTTAGAAAAACAGTGGGTCAAAAAGGAAATCTCAAAAGAAATTAATAACTACCTTGAAACTAGTGATAATGATAACACAACATATCAAAACTTATGGGAAGCAGCAAAATCAGTACTGAGAGGGAAATTTAAAGCCATAAATTCATACATCAAAAAGGAAGAAAGAGCAAAAATTGAAGAACTAACTGCACATTTGGAGTAATTAGTAAAAAAACAAAAAAGTAACCCCACAGGAAAAAGATAGAAAGAAATAACAGATATAAGAGAAGAACTAAATAAAATAGAAAATAAGAAAGCACTTGAAAAGATTATTAACAAGACCAAGAGCTGGTTCTTTGAGAAGATCAATAAAATTGACAAACCCTTAGAGAGACTAACAAAGAAAAAAAGAAAGAAGAAGCAAATGCACAAAATAAGAAATGAGAAAGGAGATATCACCACTGACCCCACAGAACTAAAGACTATCATAAGAGGATACTTTCAAAAACTATATTCGAACAAAAATGACAATTCAGAGGAAATGGACAAATTCCTAGAAACACATAAGCAGCCTATATTGATGAAAGAAGAATTTGATGATCTCAAAAAACCAATCACAAGTAAAGAGATAGAATCAGTCTTAAAAACCTCTCAACTAAGAAGAGGCCAGGGCCACACAGCTTCACAGGTGAATTCTACAAAACATTCTGGAAAGAAGTAACACAATCCTGCTTTTACTTTTCTAAATTATTGTGAATTTTATTTCTTATGTTTAAACCTATTATTATTATTTCATTTTCCTATTTACTATATTTGGTGATATTCTTGGCTTCATTTTTTAAGAAGTTTTATGTTCTACTAGATAAAATGCTTGGCTAATGATTTATTATATATATATAGAGAGAGAGATTGATATAATAACTCAATTAACTGAAGCATAAGAAAGCAATACACACACATATATTTATTTTATTTTATTAAAACTTTTTTAATAATTGGGAGAATATAAAATAGACAAAGGATTGTCTAGAAACAGGGTCCAACCACTGCATCTTAATCATTTAAGATATGTATACTATAGGTATAAGCTCACCAATCCGGGGGACACACTGACAAACCTGGCCCACCTCTGGCCAAAGTCCTGATTGGATGCATTATAAACATATATATTTATTTATATACATATCTAGTTTAATACATCTATCCAGACAGTTACACTTAGAAAAAAGAATACCATAATCAGTGAAAAGATTAAATCAATATTGATCAAAGTCACAATATAACAGAGAAATAGAACAGTCTTACATAAAAAGTCATCAAATCTAGCTCAGGCTGGGAAGCCACAAATCAGCAGCCAATACTAGTCTCGATTAGAAACAACACCTGTGCAGAACACCCTCTCCCAGGATAGGACTTCACTGGTCTGACCAGAGACTGTCCCTTTTATTGTGCTCATAATCAATGAACTCAATACTTTAGATGCCAACTTGTGACTACTGCATCAGCTCCTGAGGAAGGGACAGCCTCCTCAGGAAGGAAAACCATATACTCCCTGGACAGTACTATCCAAGGTTTATGTGTTAATTCCTGAGAAAGCAGCAGGTCTTCCCACGGAGGGCCACAATACTTCCTCAAATGCACCCTATCTGTTATTTGTCATAAAACATGCCCAATGTGCCCACTCTTCTAGTTTTCATCACTCCTCCTGAAATATGAAAAGTACTGACTAGTAAGACATTGGTGTGGTGATTAACAAAGCTTCCTGCATGATTTTTCACTTTTAGGTTTGAACAATACTCACTAAATATTTTCCCAATACATTCGGTCCCAGGATTGCTCTAACTTAAAACAAGAGACTTATATATACATTCAACAATATACATTTATGTGTGAGCTACAAGTCATCAAATCACTTAAGTACACAATATGTTACATTGTTAAAATTACAAATGTATTCAAGCATTTGATTAAACAATAACAAGCAATAGTAAGACCTCTAACCAGCAGATAGTCAATCAATAGACTCATTTCTCATGGGTTTAAGACTTCCTATATAATAAGGCTATGTAGGCCAGCACTTGAACAAAAGTGACCTCATTTTCCCCAGTTTGTTAAGTTTGTGGCATAGGCAGCAACAAATTTTTATTACTCCCTCATTTTGGGCTAACAAACAGCTGGCATTTTAACTCATAATTTCAATGTCTTGCTGTTAACATCTTCACTGGACTTGGGGCCACAACTGTTTTGAATTTAAATTTAGGCCACTGTTGTAAGGATTCATTTTCTAGCATAAAATAGTAGCTGCCTTGTTATAAGAGTCTCAATGCAATGTCTTCCTACCTTGCCCTTTCCAAGAGCAGGAAGGAACTGATATTGCGGTTATTAGCGCATGCTAGACACTAATGGGTGATGTTCACAAGCTGCTGACAAGTAACAGGCAGCTGGAACTGCTGGGCTAAGCACCACAATGTCTTTGCCTTTCTGGTGGAGTCACTCTTCTTCTCAGGTCTCAATGGTATGGCTCTGGATCTCCATAAAGGCATCTGCCTCAAAAATCCTAAGAGGGGTATTAGAGAAGTGGGCAGGGACATGATAGACAGTTACCTATCACTGCTGGCAGGTGTCCCAAAGAGGGTGATTCACAACAATCCTTTTTTGCTAGTATTTGCAATCCACCCCTGGATAGGGATGGCAATCTTCAGAGTGACCAGACACTATTGAGTTTACCCCTTCATTTTCAACACAGCTTCATATGTTGCAGACAACTGCTTTTCTAAAGAGCTATATTACACTTTTGACCCCTCCCAACAATTGCAACTAAAACTGAAGGAGTATTTGTTTAGAATGTTGTCTCTGCCACAAATCCCACTCAAAGCCAATATTGGTGCTGGCACATACAATTCACAGGCTAAATCAAGGTCCACCTCCTCCCTCTTCTCTTTTTTTTTTTTTCCTTACACAGTCTGCTGGAGGGGTTTTCCCATTTCCATTCTTAACACTTACAGTGAGTTTTAATATCTGCCTTAAATGAAGGATGAAGGGTCTTCAGTATCCCAACAATACTACAAACTCCATTAACATGAGAAAACATTGTACTTTATCAATTACAGCAGAGGGCATAGTTTTGTTGTACCCAAGAATTTGATAGAGCAGCCAGGATATTACAGCCTGTCCCAATTGTTTGCCTATCCTAGTCTCTTAAGATAAGACACTATTGTCTCTGATGCGTCTTTTAATTGTAAACAGGATTATGGTTAACATAATATCATTAATAGGGTTACATCACAGGTTTCTTCCATGCAGCCAGATGATTTGCCACCAGGCTACAAAAGACGGTTGGGCTATGCACACAAACTTGGGGAAGCAGTGCAAATGTCCAATGTTGACTTTTCCTCAGATAGGTGAATGTGGACCGGCTCAACTTGCCTAATGAGATACTAAAGGAAGCCTTAGCAAGTTTTAAAACAAAAT
Organism: Dasypus novemcinctus; assembly: GCF_030445035.2. Taxonomy (NCBI): domain Eukaryota; kingdom Metazoa; phylum Chordata; class Mammalia; order Cingulata; family Dasypodidae; genus Dasypus; species Dasypus novemcinctus. The sequence continues at coordinate 2,039,217 of NW_027261977.1, read as the reverse complement.
GATAGAAATATAACCTGATATTAATTTCTTGCAACAAACTAGCAATATTTGGGACTGCTGCATATCACAGTGGTGTTACTTTAATTTATGATAAGAGGTTGTTTCTGTGACACATTCTACTCTCTTAAATAATTATAACCATGATTAATATTATACTTTTGTCTAATATTATGCTGAAACACTGGTAAATTTTCAGGAATTTTATATGCCTTTTATGTATTCCTACAAACTTTTTACTCATACAACGTTAATTAACAGAGGACTAAAGAATCCTTTTAATTTTGTAGCAGTTTTAAACACTTTTCATTCAACTTATATTAAATGAACTCAACTATTTTGTTACTTTACTTTTTTAAGGTAAAATAAATATTTTGCAATAGTTTCAAATAAAAAGATATTTTTCAGAATTTGACTTTGAGAAAGCAGGTTTGAACATTATGTTACTTTAAAAGTAGTGAGATTGTTTCTCTTAAACAACAAAGGAAATGATAAGGTTGAAGTCAAGAAGCTATTTTGATAAAAACAGGCTTTTTCTTTGTAAACTGATTATTCAGGAGAAAAACTATAAACTTTATTAAAACAGCATAATGATTTGAGAAACTTTGTCACATTAACAGAGAAAGAACAAAATTTTAACTTTGCATCAGTACACTATTTGATACTAAAACAGTTAAGACATACTAGATGGACCCATCAAATCTTACTCCACTTTAACCACAAAACTTCCTTTTACATGAACCTTCTGCACTTTCTGTATTCATTCAGGTTTTGTCCCACATTTTACTCTTTCTTAATAACCAATCATGTTACCTTAGGACAAAATTACTTACTAATTACTTTCTTTAATAATAATGCATTCTATACATCCTGCATACGTAAGTTACCAAAATGATTTTGGAAACTGTCTCCAAGCAAACCTCTTACAACATGAAATTACCATCAACATGAAAAAACTTGTCAGCATAATGATTCGATTTGGTTATATGCAAATATAATATTCTTCACTTTAAATACTTAGTAGCATGCAATACCAGAAACAGTCTTTTAGAGGCAAGTTGGCAGGGGAAGGTGACTGTTGACAGTTTTCCTGTTATGAAGTTACATTTTGCTATTATCAATTCAGTTTCTGTTTAATAATGACTTCTTGGATTTAGACATTTAAACACTCCAATTCAAACAATGCTTCTAGAAACTAACTTCCCACAACTATCCATAACCACATAGACTTTAGTCATTTTTCTCAAGGCAAACTTCACCTTCACAGAACACATTCTCCTATACAAACTTATTGAATTTTAGTAGCACTCTTTTAAGAATTTTCATTTACCAATTTAGTATTACCATCCAGATGTATCAAAATATACACAGAAACTGAACAAAAGACAAACACAAAAACAATTGTCAAAGACCAACAGAAACATAAATCTTATAATTTGACCCATAATTCTCACTCTTTTGGTTTGGCTGTTGCCAAGCCCTCCATCCTTTCACATCTTTGATTTCACTGCTCTTAGATTTCTTCTGGAATCTGTGTTGCCTGTAACATGAAAGCTTGTTCTTAGAAACACTTTTATTATAATCAGCTACCAGTTAGGATTACTTGAGCAGCATAAATGTAGTTAAGCCCATATTTAGCAGTTTAGACAGACATTTAATGTGTATTTTTGGGATTACTACTCCTTAAGATACACTGAGACTCAAAGTTGAGGGGTAAGCTATTGATTCAAAATGGAAAGTTTCTTATAACACCTTCATAAAAATTCTGCAGTTATTTTTTCAATTTAGCCATAACCAACCTAACCAGAAGCAGCATGGAAGCAAAACAGAGAACACTAATGTTGTCCACTTTTCCTACTCTTCCAGAAGTTTAATTTTATCAGCTCCTACTAGCCTACAGACACACTATCATGTAGACAGCAGGGGGGTTTGCACAGATGCTGCCAGAATATTTTCCTAATCTTAGCCAACATTTTAACAGAGAGTTTTCTTACTAGTATGATTTCACTGACAAGGGCTTTATTCAGCTCTTCTGCCTGTGCAATATTGTATTTTTGAGTTAACCTTTTCTTGCATAGGTGGCTTAACATGATTTCCCTCTGTTACCTGACAGTGCTAGAAAAGAGTCATCCTGATACTGTATTTGTACTCAAATCCTGCTGACTACACCAAAATGTTCTGCTAGACAAAATGCTTATATATATATATATATATATATATGTGTGTGTGTGTGTGTGTACAAAGAGAGAGAGATTTATATAACTCAATTACCTCAAGCATAAGAAAGCAACACACAGACATATGTTTATTTTATTTTTATTTATATTTATTTCATTAAACTTCTATTAAAAATTGGGAGAATATAAAATAGGCAAAGGATTATCTAGAAACAGGGGTCCAACTGCTGCATCATAATCCTTCATGATACTCATACATACATTCACAAGTTCATCAAACCAGGGGAAACACTGACATACCTGTCCCATCTCTTGCCAGAGTCACTAAATGTTTTCCCAATATGTTTTGGACCACAATAGGTTTACACCTGTGCCAGGGAAGGGTCATTGGTGATGGATGTCAGTGATGGGGGATACAAGGGAGGAAGTTTACCTAGACATACATGTAAATTACATAAATCTGCTCAAATGTTCATGGAGCATTGTTACAGTGGGTGGAGAGTTACACAATAACCAAAAGGATATTGAATTTCCATTCTGGAGATCTTTGCCACAATTTCTAATGGAACACCAGGAGATACTTGGGGGACCACATACAATTACAATGACTAGTGAAGAAGGATGAGCCATTAATGGGCCCTTGATATTGACAATTATGCTTATGAGCCTTTGCTCTTGAAATTGCCACCCTAGTGCTGCAGGGTGCCTAAAAGTTACTTCCTGAGAGCCTCAGTGTTGCTCAAATGTGGCCTCTTTCTAAGCCAAACTCAGAATGAAATGCATTACCTTCTCCCCAGTATGGAAATGACTCATGAAGATGATCGCCCTGGCACCAAGAGATTACTACCAAACACCAAAGACCAGTGCACCTGGGAAAAAGCCTTAAATAAAAGGTGGAAAGGTTAAAGAGAAATGAGTTTATATGGCTAAGAAACTTCAAAGTGAATCTGGATGTCATGCCAGAAGTAACTCTTATGCACATTTCAGCAGGATCTCATAGACTGCCAAAGTAGATATTACCCTAAATTCGTGGGATTCCTAATGACTCTGGACACACCCTGGTCCTACAGTCAAGGCAGATAGCTCTGGGCAGAGAAACAGATTAGGCACTGTTGGAGATTTAGGCCTGAAGGGTATTAGGAATGAAACAAAGATAAAGAGAGAGTGAAACAAAGAGAAAGAAAGAGAGCAAGCTGGGATCAGGGGGTTCTGTGAGTATAGACTCATCAGACAACTTTATTGTTTACAAGGGGCTCTATATACCCCCCATGCAGTTAGCTATTAGTGTTATTCATGATCTAAGGAACTCAGAAAATATTATCTCAATGTACAAAGTCTAAGTGTTCTATCTAACTACAAAGTGTATCTGTTCATCTTTTCTTTCAGCCTTTAACAGCTTCATCCTGTTTGCTCTAAACTTTTAATTTCCACACTCCTTAGGTTGCAAGCATAGCCATGGAAACAGCACATCTATCCTTGTGAAACCACTATGCCTTAGTTTCCAGCAAGGCACAAAGATATGGAAATTAAATCAAACTTTTAGACAAACAGGGAGAAAATCTCAAAAGAAATCAGTAACTAGCTTGAAACAAATGAAAATTGACAATACAGTGCATCAAAACCTACGGGATGCAGCAAGCTGTAGTGAAAGGAAAATCATACCATAAATGCCTATTTTTAAAAAGGAGAAAGTGCTAAAATCAAAGAGCTAACTGCATACCTAGAGGAATTAGAAAAAGAAGACGAAATTAATCCTAAAGGATATAAAAAGAAAGAAATAACAAAGATTAGAGCAGAACCAAATGAAACTGATAATAAGAAAGCAAAAATAAACAAACCCAAAAGTTGGCTCCTCAAGATCAGGAAAATTGACAAACTAGACTAACAAAGGAAAAAAGAGAGATGATGCAAATACATAAATAAGGAAGGGGGTATCACCCTAACCCCACAGAAATAAAAATTATCGTAAGTGGATACTTTGACAAATTATATGCCAAAAAGATGGATATTTTACAGGAAATAGATGAATTCCTAGAAACACAAAAGCACCTACATGATCTAAAGAAGAAATTTATGAACTCAATAGATCAACCACAGGTAATAAGATAGAACTAGTAATCAAAAACATCCCAACTAAGAAGAGTCAAGGACCAGATGACTTCATAGCTGATTTCTACCAAACACTCTGGAAAGACATAACACCAATGCTACTTATACTCTCCTGAAAAAATAGAAGTGGAAGGAATATTGCCTAACTCATTCTATGATCCCAACATTACCCTACTACCAAAGCCAAACAAAGAAACCACAAGAAAGGAAAAAGATAGACCAATCTCTCTAATGAACTTAGAAGCTAAAATCCTCAACAATATACTTGCTAACCATATTCAGCAACACATCAAATGAATTAACAATGATCAAGTGGGTTTCATCCCTGGTATGCAAAGATGGTTCAACATATGAAAATCAATCAATGTAATACATAACTGTAACAGAGCAAAAGGAAAAAAAAAACACATGATCATCTCTATAGATGCAGAAGAAGCCTTCAGCAAAATACAGCACACTTTCTTTTTTTTTTTTTTTTAAAGATTTATTTATTTATTTAATTTCCCCCCCTCCCCTGGTTGTCTGTTCTTGGTGTCCATTTGCTGCATCTTGTTTCTTTGTCCGCTTCTGCGTCTTGTTTCTTTGTCCGCTTCTGTTGTCGTCAGCGGCACTGGAAGTGTGGGCGGGCGCCATTCCTGGGCAGGCTGCACTTTCTTTTCACGCCGGGCGGCTTTCCTCACGGGCGCACTCCTTGCGCGTGGGGCTCCCCCACGCGGGGCACACCCTTGCGTGGCACGGCACTCCCAGGGCGCATCAGCGCTGCGCGTGGGCCAGCTCCACACGGGTCAAGGAGGCCCGGGGTTTGAACCGCGGACCTCCCATATGGTAGACGGACGCCCTAACCACTGGGCCAAAGTCTGTTTCCCAGCAGCACACTTTCTTAATACCAACTCTACAAAAGATAGGAATAGAAGGAAACTTCCTCAACACGATAAAGGGTATATTTATGAAAAAAACAAAACAAAACAAAACATCATATTCAATGATGAAATTCTAAAATATTTCCATCTAAGATTTGAAACAATACAGGGATGCCTTTTATTTAATATTGTTTTAGAAGTACTTGCTCAACCACTTGGGTTAAAAAAAAAAAAAAAGATATAAATGGCATCCAAATGGAAATGAAGAAGTCTAAATTTGACCATTGCAGATGACTTGGTCCTATACATAGAAAGTCCTGAGAAATCTGTGAAAAGTGTCTGGAGGTTATAAATGAGTTCAGTAAAGTCTCAAGGTATAAAATCAACATGAAAAAATCAGTAACATTTCTGTAAACAAATAATGAGCAATCTGAGGGGGAAATAAAAAGATCCCATTTATAATAGTAACAAAAAGAATCAAATACCTAGAAATAAATTCAATTAAAGATATAACTTACCTATATGCAGAAAACTACACAACATTTTTAAAGAAATATAAAGAAGACTTAAATAAACAGAATAATATTCTCTGTTTAGGAATATTTTATGAATAGGAAGACTAAATATTATTAAGATATCTATCCTACCCATACTGATCTACAGATTTAAAGCAATCCCCATAGAAGTCACCATATCATTTTTTATTGAATTGGAAAAACTAACCATGAAATTTATTTGGAAGTCCAGGAGACCCAGAGTAGTCAAAGACATATTGAAAAGAAAAATGAAATTGGAGGAATCACACTGACTTTCAAACATACTAAAACTGCATAGTATTTGCACAAGGAATATTGACCAAAAGGAACTGAATTGAGAGCTGTGGTATATATCCTTGCATATACAGTCAAGTGATATTCAACAAGGCCAGCAAGCCCATTCACTAGGAGAGAATGCCCTCTTCACCTAATGGTGCTTGCAGAACTGGATATCCATATCCAACAGAGTGAGAGAGGAACACTATCTCATACTTTAAATAAAATTAATTCAAGATGGATCAAAGATCTAAATAAAAGAGCCAAGACCATAAATACCTTGGAAGATAAGGTAGAGAAGCATCTATAGGATCTTATAATATGAAATGGCTTTATACACTTCACACCGAAAGCACAAGCATGGAAAGAAAAAAATGGGACCTGCTCAAACTTAAAAACTTTTGCAACTCAAAGGAGCTTGTCAAGAAAAGAGAGCCTACCCAATGGGAGAGAAATTTTGTAACCATGTATCTAATTGGGGCCTAATATGCAGGATATATAAAGAAATCCTATGCCTTGAAAATAAAAAGACAACCCATTTAATAAATGGGCAAATGATTTGAATAGACACTTCTTCAAAGAAGAAATACAAATGGCTGAAAAGCACATAAGATGTTCTTTAGGGAAATGAAATCAAATCTACAGTACGTGATCATCTTACACCCATTAGAGGAAACAGAGGACTACAAGTTTTGAAGAGGATGTGGAGGAATGGGAACCCTTACCACTCCTGGTGGGAATGTAGAATGGTGCTGCCACTGTGGAGGACAATTTGGCAGTTCCTCAGAAAACTAACTATAAAACTGCCATATGATCCAGCAATTCCACTCTTGGGTATATACCAGAAGAACTGTAAGCAAGGACATAAATAGATATATTCATACTAATGTTCATAGCATCATTATTCACTATGGCCAATATTTGGAATCAATCCAAATGCCCTTCACACATGAATTAACAAATTGTTGTATATACATTCAATGTACTATTATTCAGCCATTAGTAGGAATAAGTATTTAACACATGGGATAACATAAATGAACTTGGAGGACATTATGTTGAGGGAAGCAAGCCAGGCACCGAAGGACAAATATTATATGACCTCACTGATATGGATTAAGCAAGTTGAGCAGACTCACAGAGCTAGAGTCTGGAAGATTAGTTTACAGGAAATACAAAGGGAAAAGAAGATTGTGAGCCAATGCCCATATGGGCAAAAATATGATAACGTGAAACTGTATAGTTGTATGGTGGAAGGGCTTGACAGTGATTCTGTTTGTTTGGGTGGTGCTGGTTTGCCAGGGGAATGGGGAGGAGAGGGTAGTTTGGAATGTCCATGGAATTAGGAGGAGCATTGATGGAGAGAGCAGGTGAACACTGGGGATTGGTGACTACATGGTTGGAATGTTATTTTGTCAATATGGCAAGTGAGGGATGCTGGTTTGGGGTGTTGGGATGTGGGGGTCATTTGCAATAGGGTAAGCCTTTGGCAGGGTTCTAGAAACTGTGTGAGTTAGTGTTCTTGTCATAATGTTGTATCAGTGGATGGAGACCTACATAATGAGCAGAAAGGTGGTGGACTCCAATCCTGGAGAGGCCTGCTTTTTTTTTTTTTCTTTATTTTGTTTTAATGTTACATTAAAAAATTATGAGGTCCCCATATACCCGTCACCCTACCCACCCCACCCCTCCTACAAATCAACAACCTCTTCCATCATCACAGCACATCCACTGTATCTGGCAAATACATTCTGGAGCACCACTGCTCCACATGGATAGTGGTCCACATTGTAGTCCACACTCTTCCCCAGTCCACTCAATGGGCCATGGCAGGGCACACAACTTCCAGCATCCATCATGCAGCACAACCCAAGACAACTCCAAATCCTGAAAATGCACCCACACCATATCTCTTCGTCCATCTCCCTACCATCAGCAGCCACCGTGGCCACCCTCTCCACATTACTACTGCAATTTCTTCCCTTACTAATCACAATAGTCCCCCAGCAGAACACCAGTAAGCCTGCTCTAATCCATATTCTATTCCTCCATCCTGTGGACCCTGGGATGGTTATGTCCAGTCACCCTCTACATAAAAAGGGGTCTGGATTCCACATGGATGATGGATGCAATTCTGTTCTTAGCTGTAGGCATCCTGGCCCCCTGATATGGTGGTTGACCTTCACCTCCCTGTCAGCTGGCCAGGGTAAATTCAACAAACCAGAGTGTAGGAGCCATAAGTCTGCTGAGACCCAAGGCCTGGCCATCACATGGACAGTCTGGAGATTCAGGCCTCCAGACAGATACACCAACCCAAATAACAACCACAGGTCTGATAAAAGTAACAGAAGAGGCATATGTAGATAGGTCATATCTGAGTCCCACTCCATCACACTCAGGAATACGAACTCCAAAATAGGGCCAACTGACAGGGCCCTGAACTCCAGAGCCATCTGCCATGAACCTGTGGGTCTCTGTGGCCCTCAGGAGAACCAGCACCTGGGTTTCTATCTCAAAAGAAAGGCAGAAGTTTCTCAAGGCCCTGTGTGGTGCCTAATAGGGGAGGACAGACCATGGTGTCAAGCCCTCAGTGTTTTTGCAGTTAACTATTAATCCTGTCCTTCAAGCAGTGAAGCCTGATGGTTGCCATGGGTTTCAAGGGGAGGGAGAGGGAGAAATAGAATAGATGCAATAGGGGGTCTTTTTGAGGTGATAGAAGAGTTCTAAATTACCTTTCTATGACGGATACAGGCAGTGTTGAATTGCATCAAAGTTTACAACAGTGTATGGTCCAAAATGTAAGCCATAATATCAATCACTGATCATGATTTGTAGGTATGTTTCAATATTTGTACATCAGTTGTAAAAATCTTACCATCCACATAATATGTGGTAGGAGAAAAGGGGGAAGAATGTTGGATATATGAGAGTTTCCTGTATTTGGGACGTGACTTTTCTGTAACCTAAAACTTCTTTCAGGAAAAATGAAAAAAAAAAAAAAAACACACACACACACACACAGGAGAATAAATGGAAGAAAATATCACTGATCATATAGGACAACACATCTTAAAGTGCTGAAAGGCAAAATGTCAAAGAAATTTTAAAATATTTTTCTTTATTTTTATTATCCCAAAATTTTACTTTCTATTTTTCTTTTAAAAGTTTTTTTCTATTTTATTTCTTATTTTCAAGATTATCCATATTATTTCATTTTCTTATTAATTTTATTTTTACTTTATTGACTTCATATTTTTAAGAAGTTTTGAATCACAGAGGGTTACAACTGTGGCAGGGGAAAATCATTGTTGTGGGACATCAGTGATTAGGAATATATTGAAGGAAGTTCACCATAGGATACGTATAAGACATATAAATGTCTTCAAATATTCATGGGCATTACCATGGTGGGTGAAGATTCACACAAGAATTAAAGAAATATTAAATTCCCATCCTGGGGTACCTGGCCACATTCTACAGGGGATCAGCATGAATCTCCTGAGCACAGGAGCAATAGGGAAGGAGAATGGTCCATTGATGGGGTCTTGATATTGATAACTGCTTATGAAACTTTTTTCTTGAAAGAGTTGCTCCCTGGGACTTTCCTAGTTGTTCAAATGAGGCCTAACTGTAACCCAAACTCAGCACACAAATACATTACCTTCCTCCCAGCATGGGACAAGTCTCCCTGGCAAAGAGATTACTACCAAGTGCCAACTAGCATTGAAACTGGTAAAAGACCTCAACCAAAAGGGTAAAAAGGTGAAGACAAATGACTTTATGTGGATAAGAGACTTCAAAGTGAGTCAGGCAGTCATTCCAGAGGTTGTGCTTATGCACATTCCAAAAGGATCTCTGACTGCCAAAGTAGATCCTACCCCAAATAGTGGAGTTTCTGAGGGTTCTGGAGAAACCCAGTCACCGTAAGCAGGGTAGATAGCTCAGAAGTTGGTGTCCTGCCAGTGAGCCTACTTTGTAATTTATGGTCCCCAGTGTGACAGAGTTGGATTCAGATGTGGTTTCCCTATACATGGCTCTTCTCTCCTTCTATCTGAACTTATAAATAGCATTAGAGTTGGTAGATGTACATCTAAGAGACTTAAATCTTTGAGCTGTTCAAATGCCAGTTGGGCCCTGAATCTCAATGGAATTGCAATTCCTACTCAGCCAGGACAACTGAAAAGGAGGTGGGGATGAAAAACTACCATACCAAGGAACTGAGAGAGTCTACAATGACAAGCAAGAAAGTCCCATCCATTGACACCATAGAATTATAGCCCCCTCTCAATTAGAGCTGGACTGGACATCACCAGCCCAGAACTATGGACTAAAATAGACTTTCTGGTATTCTACTATACACTTATAGTGATTCTAGCAATGGAAGAAATTATATCACTGATGTGGAGGCAGTGACAACTGGAGGCTCTGAGTGCAGGGAGAAGGAAAAACAGGTATCATGTAGGGGCATTTTCAGAACTAGGGAATTGTCCTGAATGGCATTGCAATGACAGATGCATGGTCATTATATATCTTGCCATAACATACCCAATTGGGAGGGAGAGAGTGTAAACTACAATGTAAACTTTAATCCATGCTCAGTGGCAATGCTACAAAATGTGATCTTCTATTGTAATGAATGTACCTCACTAATGAAGGATGTTGCTAATGTGGGAATATGTGCAAGGTGTAGGGAGCAGGGCATGTGGGAATCCCCTAAGTATTTTACATGACATTCGTATACTCCCCTATATTTTTATGTGTCATTTATACAAATGTGTTTAATTTGTATAAGTATCCTTTAAAAAATAGAAAAAAATTAAAAATGTTTCTATACATACAGTTCCAAACCAAAACATACCAGTACCCTAAGAGTAAACTCAAACTTAAAGGTTGTCCTGCATTAGCCCTAGCCATAACCATAAAATCCCATTTGTGTTTACCATTTCCTCTGTATGGGCAAGGTATTTTTCCAGGTATATTGCTCTCTGGTGCTTGGTAATAAACCCTCAGTGCCCGGGAGTGTCATCCTTGGGACTCATGACCCACACCAGGGGGCAGGAGTGCAGGCCACACTTGAGCAACAAGAAGGTTCTCTTGGGCAACATATAATATTAGGCTAAGTTTCAACTGCAAAAGAAAATTTCATAAGTACAATCATCAATATCAAGGGCTCAATATTGATGATTGTACACATTCATGTGCCTTTGAGGCATGCCCCAGATGAACACCTGCATCCATCCCCACCTCACTGGTAACCCTCACCATCTTCTCCTTCCACAGTTGTGACCTTTCTGGGGTCCAAAACCTCTTCAAAGATGAAGTCAAGAAACTAACCAATGAAATATAAAAAGATATGAAACAATAATGAAACAGTAATGATAGTTTAAAAAATAACAAAATACAAAAATTTTTTAAAAATAGATAATATAATCTTTCATCACTGTAAGATGCTATCTTCTTGAACAGTGACATTTTCTTCTGTGTATTCCCCCAATGTCTTATATTTTTCATTTTATCTTTAGGTTACAGAAAAGTCATGTAGAGAATATAGGGGAGTCCCATATACCAAACACCCTCTATCTTTCTCCATCTCCCCTATTAATAATATTTTACATGTGGGTGGTACATTTGTTATGATTGATGTACAAAATATTAAAATAAATTTCAGTTTGGACACTGCAAAAAAATGCAGAGTTGAGTTTTGAAAACCGAGAGACATACAAGTTTGAGATACTAGTACAAGTTTTTGTACTTGTATTGACTTAAAAACAATATTATAGTATGTTTCAACTAATGAGCTGCTACAACAGTTGTTTACTTTCAAAAACTGAGTGAAATACATGTTTAATCCATATCTGTGTACTTACTTTGATTCAGAAATTAAAGTAAAAAAGTTTTACCTAGTGCAGTGCAAAACTGTTATGATCTTTAGTTTTGAAATATAATGCAATATGTTTCACTTACTTTAATGTATTGTATTTTCATTTACATCATGTTAAAACATCAGTTCCACCTAGTAGCTGCAAAAAACAGTACAATGTTTAGTTTTGAAAACTAAGTGTATTACATGCTTCATTAGCTTATATGTTCTTGTGTTGACTTACAATCAATGATAAAACACAAATTTCTGCTAATGAACCATGAAAAAAATATGGCTGTGTACTTTCAAATGTAAGTGGAGTATATGCTTTCTTCACTTTTATGTATTGCATTATAGTATCTTTAAAAAACAATTAAAAATGGGTTTTGCAAAGTGTCTCTGAAAACAGTAAGTTGTTAATTTCAAAAACTAAGTGGTAAGGAGTCTGGTTACCCCTGCTATCCTCAGGCACTTCCTCAGGCACTCACCCACCCTTTCCTTCTTTTTCCTCCCTTCCCTCCCCTCCCCTCCATTCCCTGGCCCAGGCTCCTGACCTACCCATTCACTCTTTCCTTTTCTTCTAGGAAGGATGTCAGGTTCCTTGCCCTCCAGCATCCTGGCCCTCTCACTTTTGCGGTTCTCTGTCTCTCTCCTCCCAGGGCCAGGTGCTGCTTAGAATGAACCAAGGATTGTCACCAACAAAGAGGTCATTATTTGTGATAAAAAAATCCATCCTCCCTATCACTCTGCAGTGTAACCTCACCTCCAGCTCTCACACCTTTCATACAGCTACTGGACAAGGAATGGGACAGAACTCTCTGCCACTTGGAAGAATGACAGCAACATAGAATACAGGATCGGTAAGCAGAGGGTTCAGGGTTATAACACTGTGTGTATCACTTTGTCAGTGCTTCTAAAGCAATCACCAACATTGACGTGAAAGCTGCTCCTGACATCACTAGTCAAGAACAAGAACAAAAGGCAGGATGCCATGAAGTACTGCAAGTCAATTAGCAACTCCCACCCAGAATGGATGTGGCACCAGAATGAGAATGCTGTGCTCCTGAAGATTGTCAATACCGCTGAACACTTCATCATCAACAAGGAAAATTACACCTAGTTGAACATCATCAACCTCCAGATCACAGAAGACCCTGGTGAGCACAAGTGCAGTGCTATCAACTCCATTGGCTCTGACTCCAAGTCACTATCCTCAGGGTGCAGAGCCACCTGGCCCCACTCTGACCTTTCTTGGGAATTCTAGCTGAAATCATCATCCTTGTGGTGATTATTGTTGTGTATGAGAAGAGGAAGAGGCCAGATGACGTTCCTGATGATGATGAAACAGGTGGGCCAATGAAAACAAACTCTACCTGTTGTGGAAGCAGATTCAATGATCGTGTATTGAAGGCCAGGACGTAGGAATATTCTTGAGAAGGAAAAATGTATTAATGACTGACCAGCCTTGGGAACTCCTGTCCAAAATGCTGAGCCCTGAATAGGATTTCTGGGTCCCTTTTATACAAAGGATGTAGGTGATTTTATTTAAAAAAGTACTTTTCTTGGTTAGTTTCTTGGAGTTTTAAGTTGTTTGAGTACCAGATAGGACTTGAATTAATGTATCACCCACATTCCAGGTAAGCTTTAATTAACATATCACTACTCCAGGTTAGCTTGAATTAACATATTGCCCAATTCCACCTGGATGTAACTTTGAATACACATTCAATCTACATCCTTTCTGAAAATTAAAGCCTATAGGGTCTATATTGTTTAATCAGCTTCTTAGAAACTATGCCTATTATATACAGAATTAGGTAATTTTGAATTCATGCACAGGCTATATTATATTCCCCCCACTGAGGCCAAGTTTAAGTTTAGTGTAGTAAGGTTTGGCATCACTATTTCTGGAGTTATGAGGTGGGCCACTGTCTGTGCTTTTATTGAATAATTTTTTGAAGTGCATACTCTAGTTATTATTAAGGAGATGAAGCAGGGAAATATGATGAAAGCATGGGAGGAATTTCAGCTGTTTACTGTTTTGACTGATTACACCACTTATCAATCCCCCCATGAGGGCCCAAAGATTAAGTCCTTGGGGAATATCTGGAGCTTTTCCTTGCTCTCAGAAGAAGTCTTTGTTCTGGTAGTAGAATCTTGGGGGTGGAGGTTTCCAGCAGCCATTTTGGGGGTTACTGATGTCCATGTGGACTTTCTGCCAGGTTCCAGATCTGTCTATTAATTCCCTATCTTACTAGCCTGCTTTATTTCTCCCTTAGAGAGTCTACACCTTTAATATTAAAGATGTGCTGAAGGGAGATGATCTTTCTTCTGTGGCTACTTCTTGCTGGTTATGGGCTGTAGTCCCTACCTGACAAGCTTTGAAAATCACTGTTATTCTATTTTGACTGGAGAAAGATGGATCTGGCAACTTTTATGAAGCTGGATGAAGTTTTTATATGGCAAATGAAATGTTGATTCTTGAAGAAATAAACTTAGTTAGAATTCTGAGAATATATGGTCTCACTAAGAAGACAGTGGACCACAGAAGTAGAAAAGGTCAGGTGCCTGCAAAGGCAACATTTTCCTAAAGTTGTTGGGAAACAATAGGTATATGTTAACTTCAGAGAGAAATTGCAATAGACAACAGGGTTACATATAAATTGTCAATATTAGTTTGGTAGAGAAGCGGAATAGAAGAGGCATTTCTTTTTTCAGCTAAGCTAAAGGAGATGAAAAGAGGCAATGTTTCTAAAGGGAAGTCTGATTTTTGTTTTGTTTTGTTTTAGAAATAGGCATTTGGGCTAGAGTTAAAGGAAACAGTTGATTTTGACACAGACACTACTTAACTTTGTTTCTTGAAGATGTATCCCAGGCTGTTCAATGCCTGGCATTTATATATTTCATGAAGTGCTTCTGGTGAACTACTACTCTTGGGTAGTTGACTTTATTCAGGATTAGTACACCAAACTGGACATTCCTTTAGCTTTAATAGCTGTGGGAGTGAACAGAACTAAAGAGTAAAGTTTTTATAATTTGTCTTTAATTGCGTAACTCCTGAAAAAAAATTTTTGACTGTTTTTACCAGGCTTTGTCTTTCAAAAATCATTTGGTAAGCTGATTAGGGCATTCCTTCCCAGATGAGTGCCTTGGTGAAGTTCACGAAGGACTTTTCACTGCGCTGCTCCTGGCAGGTGGACCTGAGCATTTCCAACAAGCCACCCATCAGTTTCTAGGGTGAACCTGAAGCTAGCTGTCCTTGTTTGTTTACCCTGGGTACATTGTGGAACTTTAAGAACTAGTACAGGTCCTGGAATAAGGGATAGGTTGAGAATTTGACACACCTTTATTTGCACCCAGTGGGTTTCTAGTAATTGAGCCAACTACCTGTAAGTCACTGGTGGCCCTGGGCTCAAGCACATTCTTTACCTGGTGTGCGGTGAAGACTGTGAGAGGTTGCCCCCAAGTTAATGTGGTATCTTTTTCAATTTAAAAAAGCTGTTGGCTTCACTGCTTTTAGGCCATTTTTTATCTTATAGACATGTTCATTAACTAATCAGAAAATGAAATTGATCAGGACTTTTAACACATGTTGAATGTCCTTTTGCATATGATTAACTAGAAATATTACCATAGTCATCAGACATATATCTTGAATAGGATATGGTACAGTACTCAATACTAATTAACGTATTACTCAATGCATAAGTCTTTTTTTGAGCTGCAATTAATAGCTTTAAGCTTCAGGTTTGCAATACTATACAGGTAATTTCTTCATGGGAGCAAGCTATCGTGCCAATTGTGCTTAAGTTCTACCTACAGTATTCTGGTATTCATTGCTCCACTTTGTATGCTTTTCACGAGGCTGCAGCACTGTTGACCCTAGAGAGAAACTAGAGAGTAGATTTTACTGGCCTGGTGCATAGCACTCTCTAGAACTATGAAACAGTACCAGTCTGGAGATGATATTCATTGTAAATTTGGATATACTTAGCCACTGTTGGCTGCTGCAGGAGTTTGAAACTGCAAAATAGTTCCCATATACATCAGGAACATGACCAGAGATGGAGTAGATACTTTTATTGTTTTAGTGGGTCAGTAACCAAATTAGCCAATAACTCACATTGCGAACACTACAGTGTACTGGACACCTGGTTTGAATGCTTAAGAGAATTTGACAATGCTGAAGTTTATCTCTTGATTTTTATATATCTTTTAAACATTTTTAATGCAAAGTGTTCTATATTAAATGAACTTTTGGTACCTTGCTTTTACTTTTACACTTTACCATGAAGATGTTAATTACACAGGTATTTTATTTTAGCAGTAGAGGAAAAACCATTTTTCCTATTTTTAAAATGAAAACTGAAGACTCTCAATGGAATCAAGGTAACTTTTCATTACTACCACTTGAATATGCACATTGAGGTGACTTCCAGATTGGTTTTGTTATGAAGTTAAGTTTTGCCATTAACACTAATTTAGACTTTTAATTAATAATTTTTTTTATTCAAATGCTTTAATTTGGAAGATGCTCTTACAAACTTTGTATACTTAAATACAATTACATAGACTGGTTAATTTACCTTAGATTATAATTAGCAACCAATGAATTTTACTTTATACATTTAGGAGAGGGCAGATTTACATTTTTTTAAAACTCAATTTCATTAAAGATGAGCTTACAGTCATTATCATTTTAAATATCCAAAACATATAATGTTAATCTATTAACCTGGAATCCTACAAATCAAAGAGAGAACACTCAAGCTAAATGAGTTGAAACTGTCATTACTTAAACAAAGAATGTTGTTTTCTTTTTTTTCTCTTTTCTTCACAGGGGCTTAAAACCTCTTGTTTTTGATAAAATTTTAAAATTGTGAATAATCTTAAACATATACTGACTTATAGACCCTGGAATATAACATAATTATTTAATTTGTTTTAATTATAATTTACTAAGGATTTTTTCATATCTTTTAAGAACTTTTCCTTTACTTACTGACATTTGGTAATAGGATTAGTAATTACCCTTATTTAGGGCTGTTAAAAGGTTTAAAATAGGGAACTACAGGAAAATCTGGCTTCATTCCCCAGCCTAGAAGATTGAGTTTTATCTGCCAAACCCAGCCCCTCCATCAGAGTTCTTGCAAAGGGAAGATTCCAGGGGCTGGGCAGGTTAAAGGGCTCAGAAGAAAAAAAATTTTAAGAATTATTTGTTAATTTGATATTACCATCCTGATATATAAAAATATTCACTGAGCAAAAAGGCAGACATGTATAGTTTGACACTTAAACACAACTTATTACTTGAAACTTTTCTTTTTTTACAAAACAAGTTTAACTGTAAAACAACACTTGAAAAATTTTCCTGAAGACTTTTCTCTCGCTGGCTTCTCCTGAGTAGGAGTTTGATGTTTCCCCCTTTGTGGCTTTCTTAATTAATGGCTTATAAGAAAAATGTTTCCAATATTATGATATAATTTTTCTTTGCTTTAGAACCATAAGCAGAAGCAAGGGGTAGGCCAGACTTGCAGTAACCATAAGCAAAGGCAAACTCAGTTTATAATTACCATCACAATATTTGAAATCTAGGGATAGGTGAAATTAGTTATAAAATAACCATAATTAAAGGTAAGTTTAAGTTATAATTACCATTACTATGGCAAGTACTAGATAGACTTGAAGTAGTCATAAACAAAGGTAAATTAGTTTAAGATTACCATTGCAATAGCTGAAATCTAGGCTACATATACCCTGCTGTAATAATTTCAGTTTTAATTTCTTTTTACTGCTTTACATATAAAGGTACTTAAACAATTATTTCAACTCTTAGCTTTTAGAAAGTTTTTACTTAAAATTAATTTGGGTACCTTTATTTATTAAGTATACAATTGAAACAATTATATTAGTAACAACTCAGAGCAAATTTCACTTGTAAGTTGTGCATTAAATCCACTAGTAAGACAGTATTGGCATTTAAAGATTCATTTTTAGGTTACCTTTCACCATTATCCTGTAGGAGGTGAACCCCAAATCTGATTTTCTAGGCACAAGCAAACTGACAAGAGCAAACTGAAAAAGTTAAATACAGATTTCAAAGTTGAAACCAAGGTTATGCACAGATCAGAACAGAAGAATTTTACATTTAGCATCTCCAGGAATGCTTTGATATTAATTGATGGCACATGAGGGTTTTTCTTTTTTTTATCGCTATTCACGTCTTTTATAGTCATGACTGAGTTTAAACTGAAAAGTTTGAGGTTTAGTTCCTCATTTTTTTAAGGAGACATGATATGAGGTTTCTAGGTTTCAGATATATTTGTTCCCTTTTTTTTTTTTTTCTTTTTTTTGCTTTGGTTTAACTGGATTTTGGGTTTCACACAGAGGTTGCTTTTTGGCTATGTAGACCAGCAACAGGCAGAACTTCCTGACTGCTGAGAAGAGAGTCCCTTGGGGAGCCTGACAGCATTCGAGAAGCCATGCTTATCATTCTAGAAATAAAGAATAGATACCCTTTTAGTTGACTGATGTGGCATTCCAGAGTTCCAGCCTAACCAAAGTTCACCTTTCACACAATTCAATATCATCTTGAAGCATGAAAACATGCACCAGCTTCAAATAAACCAACAAACACTAAAGAGCCACAGCACACAGAGAAAAATACAAAGCCCATCAATTTGACTCATAATTTCTCCAGTATGGCCATTTCTGGGCTACACCTTGTTAATTATTACAATCTTAGAGAGTGGGAACTTCTAACAGAAGTCTGCTTACCCTTGCTGTTTTTAAAACAAGCTCATTTGCAATCCAACACCAAAACAAAGAAATATTTCTGGCCAAAACTTTCCATTGCTTGGCTCATATTCAGACCAAGGGTCATTGTGGGAAACAAAGGCATGTTGTTTCCATGGAGCAAGTTACTTCCTGAACCACTGAGGCATACTGTCTCCATAGTTATGTGTGCAGGTCACAAGTTTCATAAGGAGATGTGTACATTCAGGTGGAACAAGGCAACCTGGGAACAAGATTTATGAGTATGCTTTCTTGACAATTTAATTGAACACTGAGATTCTGTACTTTGAGTTATAATCATAGAGTTCTCATAAACTAAAATATAAATCTACTATGTACTGAAAGGCCTGAGGTAATGGGAATAGCTAACTAAAATAATTGCTTACTCTCACAAATGCTAGGGGTAAAAAAGAGAGTCCCTGAAGTTGATAAACTTGTCTGATGAGCTTGAGGATTAAATGCTCTCAGATCCCCTGATCCCAATCTTTCTTTGTCTTTCATTCCCGATAACGTTCAGGTCCTTGACTCCAACAGTTTATGATTTTTAAAAATCCACTTTTCTGTAACCAAGACTTTCCAAATCCAGACCAGTTTTTCAGGGTGCATTCCACTGGAAAGCACTGGCATACTGGTGCCTTATATTCTGCGGTGGCATAAAGAGAAAGGGAGTGAGAGAGAGAGAGAGAGAGAGAGCAGCCAAAATAAAGATATAAGTGGCAGCAGGCCATTTTTCCTTTTTTTATTTCAAAGTAAGGTACTGAGCAGTACTTAAACCCATCAATGCCTCTCCACCTGTAACCAAACCTTCACTATCTTAGTGAAGGCAAAACCAGATGCCAACCCACATTTAGCTAAAACCAAACATCAGGCTTTTTTTCTTTTCTTTTCAGATCTGGAGAAGATGGCTTCCCCCCAAACTTTTGGAGCTACTAGGGTCCTCTTTGGTAGTTAATCAGGCCCCCTTCTAATGTTCAAAGTTAAGCTTTCCTGACACCAAGTTCCCCAGAGGGTCTTATCTGTCTGGCTTGTAGAGAATTTTTTGTTCTCAGGATTTTCTATAAACCCTTCAGCATGTCCAATTTTTTTTTCCCCCAAAAGGGCACCAACATAGCCCACAACCTTTTTGGGCTAAAAGGAGTCCAGGGGTGCTCTGGATTGTGGGTTTCCCCATGCCCTACCAGCTTCCTCAGAGGTGTCCAAAGGGGCAGTGAAATGCTACCATCTCTGGCCTTCATTGCAATCCCAGATGAGCCTCCAGGAAATGTTGTGGAAGCAGGGAGATTAAATGATCATGTATTGAAGGTAAGAACTTAGGAATATTCTTGAGAAGGAAAATTTTATTAACAATCAGCTAGGCTCAGGGATTCCTATCCAAAAAGCCAGCCCTGAATAGGATTTCAGGTTCCCTTTTATACAGAGGACGTAGGTGCGTTTATGGGGGGAAAAAAAGGACTTTTCTTGGTTAGTTTCTTAGAGTTTTAAGTTGTTTGTTTGAGTACCAGATAGGTCCTGAATTAACATATCACCCACATTCCAGGAAAGTTTGAATTACAAAATTGCCTATCCTCCAGGTAAGCTTGAATTAACATATTGCCCACATTCCATCTGGACACAACTTGGAATACACATTCAGTCTACATCCTTTCTGAAAATTAAAGCCTATAGGGTTTATATTACTTAATCAGCTTTTTAAGAAACTAGGCACACTTGGATACAGAATTAGATAATTTTGAATTCATGCACAGGCTATATTATACCAACAATCACAAAGATAAAAACTTGCACCACAAAAACACAAATTAAATGCTGTTTATAATATCTTTAAGTTCCCGAAACTGGTGGCAAATGACTTGCTAAATTTTATGCTTGGACCTCTGATTCTAGAACTACATTTTTCCCCCTTTTGAAGTGAGCAACACCACAACGTCTAAAGCATGCCTTAGTTAACCTCTCCTGTGAGGATGACCTAGCCAGACACATTTTTAAACAATGCTCAGTGTAGAAGGTGTAAACTATTTTGCACTTTATGTACTGTGAATGTTGTTTCATTTTTTTCCTTTGTTAAAATATTGAAATAGAAGTGAAAAGGTCTATGCATGCACCATTTTTTACTTAATGCAATGGTTAAATTGGCAAAATACCCTAAAATGCACTGCTGCCATCTAGTGATGTATTTTTGTAAAGTACAGCAAAATCTACAGATTACAGATATATACAGCATATATATGTATACAGCATATATATATATATATATATATATATATATATATATATATATATCTTTATATTTTGGGGAGTGGAAGAAATCCAAAATAAATGCTTATTCATTTCTAAGCTGCTGATAGTCATTCCTTATTGTATGTTGCCAGATGAGGAAATTGTACAGTTCTAGTACAGAGAGATGAGTGATATAAACTGAAATCTCTAATTTTAAGGGCTTAATTTAGCACTTTAGTAGAAAGCTGGAACTGTCCACTGAATGTACATAATGAATTGTGGCATAAATGTATGATTGCTTTTTAAGCAATTACTATTTTCTTTTGTTAAATAATACAAATTCATAAATCCTGTTGCACTGTGTTGAACCTATTGTACATTCCTTTAAGGCAAACTTTCATAAGTTACATTTTGTTCTCAATAGCCTTGAAATGTTATAGTAGCATGGTGATATTCTATGCAACTAGCTATATTTTTTTGGTTTGACACTGTATTTTTTCCACATTGATTTAATAGTTGATTGTAGATTTTATAACCTAATAGGGTTCTCATGCAATGAGTAACTGTAGATGCATGTACTTGTGTTTTGTGTAATTGTTGAAGTGCAACGGTGCAATAAAATGTGGATTTGCAATAAAATGTGGATACATACTTTATTCATTTCTATGTGCTTGTACTGCATTCCAAACTATATTAAAACATGTTTCATTGAGATAGTTGCAAAACCATTATGACGTTTTGATTCAAAAAAATAAGTGAAACATATGCTTCTTTCACATCTATGTACTGTTTTGACTTACAATTTCAAGACACATTTTACCTAGTAAACTGAAAACAACTTGTTCTTCTGTTTCCAAGTTTAAGTGCAAAACATGTTTCATTCATGTCAATGTACAAGAAGTATTTTACTTATGTTAAAACAGAAATTTCTCCTATAGAACTGAAAAAAAGAATTTTTTAATTCAAGCTTTCCTGGAATGTGAGTGATACGTTAATTCAAGATCTATGGAAATTTCTCCTATATAACTTAGTATCAAAAACTAAGTGAAATGCTTGCAGTATTCACTATTATGCACTTGTATTGACAATATTAAAAGAAGTTTCACCTATTGATCTTTGAAAATTGCATGAGGTTGAACTGAGAAAGCTAAGTGAAATAATGCTCCAGTCACATGGCGGCAGACTTGGCCCAGTGGTTAGGGCATCCGTCTACCACATGGGAGATCTGTGGTTCAAAGCCCAGGCCTCCTTGACCTGTGTGAAGCTGACCCATGCACAGTGCTGATGCACACAAGGGGTGCCCTGCCATGCAGGGGTGTCCCCCACATAGGGGAACCCCACGCACAAGGAGTGCGCCCCATAAGGAGAGTCACCCAGCACGAAAGAAAGTGCAGCCTGCCCAGGAATGGTGCCACACACATGGAGAGCTTACACAACAAAAAGGAACACAGATTCCCATGCCGCTGACCACAACAGAAGCAGACAAAGAAGATACAGCAAATAGACACAGAGAACAGACAGCCAGAGGAGGGGGGGAAGGGAGAGAAATAAACAAATAAATCTTTCTTAAAAAATGTTCCATTCACTTATAATTACTAGTATTGACTTAAAACCAGTGTGAAAACAGTTTCACATAGTGAGCAGCAAAAACAGTGTGCTGTTTATTTTCAAAAATGTGTGAAATACTTGCTTCTTTCACTTCTAATGTAATAGCTCTAACTTATAAAAAAATTTAAAACAAAAGTTTGATCTAGTCACATGCAAAAAGATTATGTTCTTTTGTTTTGAAACTAAGTGAAACATATATTCCCTCATTTATATGTACATGTGTTGACCTTACAAACAATATTATGGTAATTTTCAGCAAAGGAACAGCAAAAATATAAAATGTTTAGTTTCAAAAACTAAATGGGATACATGCTTCTTTCACTTTTTGAATTTCCTTTGACCTAAAATGTTAAACAAGTTCTACTTAATGAGATGTGGTGAGTATTTTCTTTAGTTTAGAAAACTATGTTAATCATATGCTTCAGCCACTTATATGACCTTTGGATTCAAATATCAGGGAAATAAAACTTTCAGTCGCTTCTGTCAAAATCGAAGTTTAAACAATTGTACTGTGAGAACAGTGTGTTTTGAAGTTTTGAATACTAAGTGAAATACATGCTACTTTCATGTATATGTGTTACAGTATCTTGGAAATCATGTTCCAACCCAAGTTTCATATTGTTACCTGTGATAACAGGAGAATGTTTAACTTCAAACACTAACATAAATATGCTTCATTCACAACTACTTACTTGTATTGAATTGCAATGTTAGAATACAAATTCCAACTAGTTAGATGTGAAAAATGTTTTAATTTTTGAAAATTAACTGAAATACAGCCTTCATTCACCTTTAAGTACTTGCACTGCCTTACAAAAAATGTTAAAACACAAGTTCCACCTAATGAGCTGTGAAAAGAATATAACATTTGGTATCAAAAAACTAAGTGAAATACATGCACATCTCATCTCAATGTAATTGTATTGACTTACAATGTTAAAACAAGTTTCACAGAACAAGTTGTGAGAGCAATATTTTCTTTAGTTTCATAACTAAGTGAAATACATGCTTACTTAGAAGTTTAATTAACTTCTATGTGTTTTAATGTCTTTCAAACTATGGGAATGGGAGGAAGAGATGAGATGTGGAGGCGTTTTTGGGACTTGGAGTTGTCCTGGGTGGTGCTGCAGGGACAGTTATTGGACATTGTATGTCCTCCCATGGACCACTGGAAGGAACATGGGAGAGTGTGGCTGTGATGTGGACCACTGACCATGAGGTGCAGTGGTGCTCAGAGATGTATTCACCAAATGCAACGAATGTCTAATGATGATGGAGGAGATTGTTGCTATGGGGGGGAGGAGTGTGATGAGGGGGTGGGGGTATATAGGGACCTCATTTTTTTTAATGTAATATTAAAAAAATAAATAAAGACAAAAAATAGAAATATATACAGTAGGACTGAAAGCAAGGGTGGTAATAGACATTTGTACAGTCATGTTCATAGTGGTAATGCTGATAATTGCTAAAATATGGAAATGTTAAATGCCAAACAACTGATGGATTTTAAAAAATGCCTTATATTAAAAAAAACACACACACAAAAAAACCAACTTTCACCTAGTGAGCTGTGGATACAGCTTCAGTCATAATTATTTGCTTGCTGAGGGGTTGCTGTAAATGGTTATTTCTCCTCTTCCTTCCTGTTAATCAGAACTGAGTTAAAGGATGGGCTGAACTTGCCAGTAGTCTGGTTATCGTTGAATATAAGAGCAAGGATGTGGTGAGAATGTGTTGAGAATCACATGCATAAGCATATTTCTGTAGCTGTTTGGGCACTGTTTCTTTTCCACCTGCCATAATGGCCTTATAAGTCTTTACCCCTGAGGAATGTCTTGTTATCTCCTGACCTGCTAAGATATTGTCCTGTAATTGTTAAAGGCATGTCTACTCTTGCTAGGCACCTGTCTAGTTTCTTTGTAATAACAAAACATTCAGTCAGTCTTCCTGAGCTTGACCTCCTGCATTAAAATTGGCATAATGCTCTGCTAAGAAAGAGACAGAAATTCTAAATGCTAGGCAAAGGTAGCTTTATTCAACCAAATGAGTCTCAGGTTATATGCAATGATTATAACAATTGAGCAGTCACAGAAAAGGAGAGTAATTAATTAAAGAAATGTGAAACAATAAAAGTATATACAACCACTCACAAAATTGGGGGAAAACACAACATCAGATCTCTCACAGGCCTGGGAAGTCCCTTTGCAGCTTTGGAAAATTGTCCCAGGCAGAGCATCCCTTTCCAGGTGAGCCTTCAATTGGCAGCTTGGGGACTATCACTTTTTTTGTCTTTATTTATTTTTTTTAAGTTACATTAAAAAAATTTTAGATCCCCATACACCCCCACCCACCACGCCCCACTCCTCCCATAACAACAACCTCCTCCATCATCATGGGACATTCATTGCACTTGGTGAGTACATCTCTGAGCACTGCTGCACCACATGGTCAATGGTCCACATTATAGTTTACATTCTCCCCCAGTCCACCCAGTGGGCCATGGGAGGACATACAATGTCCAGTAAGTGTCCCTGCAGTACCACCCAGGACAACTACAAGTCCTGAAAATGCCCCCACATCACATCTCTTCTTCCCACTCCCTACCCTCAGCAGCTACTATGGCCACTCTCTCCATGTCAATGCTACATTTTCTTTGATTACTAATCACAATAGTTCATAAATAGAATATCAGTTAGTCCACTCTAATCCAATATCTATTCCTCCATCCTGTGGACCCTGGAATGGTTATGTCCACTCCACATCTATATCGAGAGGGGTCTTAGATTTCACATGGATACTGGATGCAATTCTCCTGCTTTCACTTGTTGGCACTCTTGGCTCCCTGGTGTGGTGGTTGACCTTCTTCACCTCCATATTAGCTGGCTGGGGTAAGTCCAATAAACCAGAAGATAGGAATTGCTAGTCTGTTGAGGCACATGGCCCAGCTGGCACATGCACAGTTCAGAGACTCAGGGGACCATCCCCTTTAAGGGGTTCTTACACTTCAGAACTCCAATGAACCTTGCAACTGGTAAGGAATGTCCTCATTGAAAGTAACCAAATCTATCTGGTGGGGGGTGGCCAGCCAGCTGCTGGGGAGACATGATGTCTCAGGGATTCTTTGTTCTTTTCTACTTATGGTACACTGAAGAGGAACATAAAGTTTTCAGCTTTCAGTTTTACAGGGGATAAAAATGGGACATGCAAATATCATATCTGGTGACTTGCTCCTTGTGAACATTTGGTTTTAGTTAGTAGGTGAGAGACTTGCCTGCATAACAGTGTTAAAACATTTCAAAGTATAAAGGACAAGGTAATCATTCACAATTCTAGGTTAAAATAGCAGAGACTAATGATTAGAAAGATTGTGAATCTGCAATTCTTAATAATAATTTTCTTATAGTACATCATTCAGTCCTAAGAATTGGAAATTTAAATGCAAAAGAAAAACAACAGACATGTTTTTCCAGTACCATAGGAAAGAAGAAAAGAAAAACAATCTTGACTTGTAACGTTCCATACTCCCAACAGGTATCTACAAGTTCTTACAAGGCACTGTATTCACAACAGGTGCCCCTCATATTTAAGATCAATTATCAGAAGGCACTGTACTCACAACAGATGCATACAAGTTTAATTATTTTATGTATTCATTTTGGACAAATCTTACTCTAATACCAGCAACATTAGTAATAGATTGTAAGCAGAATGATTAGCACCAAATGATCAAGCAACAGGTTAATATAATATAGCACAATATAGTAGCAACAACTATTGATGCCTTCTTCCAGGTCCAGCTTAAAGAGGAAAACCAATTAATTACTCACAGGATCATTCCCATATCTATAATCTGAGATGCCATAGGCTGCAGGGCCTGGGTGACATTTTAACAGTTTTGGATGACTCTTCTTTTCCATGGACTTAAGATTCTCAACCATTAAGGCAGCATAGACCAGTACCAAAATAAAAATGAACTCATTTTCCCCCAGTTTGTATGGTTTGAGGTATCGGCAAAAACAAATTATTATTACTTCCCCTTTGGGGCCTGTGGGGTGGCTGGCACTTTAACTCAATGCCTGCGTTGGTCCTTCTGTTAGCATCTTAACTGGAGCAGTGACCACAGCCCACCGCTCTGAATTTAAATTTAGTCGTCTTTGGGACCGCGCTGTTTCGGGGATTTTTGCTGGTTGGAAGGTGTCTGGACGTCAATTCGGTGGGAAGGTAACAGAGAGGATACATCTATAATATATAAACGGAGGTCCCAGCTGGGCTCGGGAAGTTCCCTCCTTGGGTGGGCGGAGCCGCGGTAGCGGGTGCTCCTGAAGCTCCAGAGCCGCGGCGGCCAGGGTTTTTGTTTTTTTTTCCCTTTTACTAGAGGCTTTGCGGTGCTGAGAAATTCGCGGATACTGGGCTGGCTGGTGAGGGATTGTTGGGACAAGACTCCTTTGCAGATTGATTTGGGGAGACAGACGGTGTTTTCTTGTGAAGCGGGGGACGTTTTTGGTCGCCGGACAGGGGGGGTAGCGCTTCCGCCTGGAGCCCCATCCCCACAGGTCCGGCTGCCGATCTGCAACGGAATTGGATTTTGGACAATAAGGGGACACAATTGGGAGACTGTTGTAGGGTGCAGTGAGGGAGGAGGACACGTATGGAAGCTGATTGGGGGATATTTTGCGAAGTTTGGGATTTCGGATCTTAGAGTCTGTTTTCGGCGTTTCCAGCTGAAGCCCACCCCACCCGGCGGGGCTTGGGATCTGGGTCATTGAACTGGCCGTGGTGTAGAGGCGCCCTCAAGTGGCCGTTGCGAGGGAGCACAGGGAGGGAGCTGTCCAAAGGCTGATACCCTGAGGAGTTAGGTGAATTTCAGGGATCAGAAATTCAATATAAAATTCGCGGATCTGGCTTCCCCCACAGGGCTGGCACCCAGCTATGGGGATCCCTGAGGGCTGTGTTGCACTGCGGGGCTCCTAAGCTTTCTGTGGACCAGATTTGAGCTTGCCAGGTCTGGGTCCCCTGAACTCTGGCGGTCCACACCCCAGACTCACACCTCTTGAGTCTTCAGTGTCTCAGACTTTACACCCCTGAATCCATCACGCTCTGGTGTCTACCTGGGGTCCTTGAGTGCCCTGGACCTTAACGTTTGCATTTTATCTTTATTGGTTCATATTGTTTTGTTTTTATTTTCACTTTATCTTATTTTTTACTCTTTTTGACGCCCTGATTGCTAATATTGCATTATCCCCTAGTCTTTTCTCCTAGCGTCTCCCCCAAAGTCCTTTTTTTTTTTTATACAGATATTTAGGGGTTTTTTTTTTGGTTGTTGTTTTAGATAGTGTTGCAATTGTGACACGTGTATACCTGTATCTCTCTCCCCCCATCTGTTCCCCACCGTTTGCCTATCCTCCTTTCTTTCTTCCTTTCTTCTTGTCTTTCTTTTTTTCTTTAATATAATTAGTGTCTTTTTTTTCTTTTTTTCGGTTCTCTCTTTCCCTCTTGTCCCTCATTTTCCACTTATTTTATTTTAATTCAAGTACACAATACGTGCTACAGGGAACACCTCACATGTGCTGGGTTTTCCCATCCTCCACTGCCTCATTTCTGTGTGAACTGATTTAGGCTACCTACACTATCCCTCTTCCCCTGCATCTTGAATAACCACTATCATCTACTGTCTCTCCTATATTCCACCCTCCACCTCCCATTCTTTGATCCACAAAGTGTCTAACTCTTAATTTCTAATACCTTTGTTCTGTTTTCTGTCTGTTATCCACTCTTGAAACTATTACCTTTCTTTTCTTTTTCCTTCTCTCATGAAAACAATAGCTTTGTAGTTCATACCATATTCCGCCTATATTCAGTCATCTACTTCATAAAAGATACTCTACCTACAGCTATAACTCTATACAATCTACATGAATCTAACCTCCATCCTCCCAGATCTCATATTCTTGCTTTGTTAACATACATTACCAATACCACTTTACACTTTACCCTTGCTGACACAATTGCCTTTCCCCAACACTAATACTTTCTTCTAAAGTGAACTTAACCAACAACAAGTAACTTGAGTAAGAAGAAAAAAGTGACAAAGAGAAGATATAACACCTAAGCAAAAATAACAACTAATTAACCTCCAAAAGCAGACAAAGAAGCTAAGGAACTGATTAAATTTGTCAAAATAAAGAGATGACCAGAAAGCAACAAAAATCTACAAACCAAACCAATAATCAGGAAAACATGACTGAATCCAATCAACAAACCAATAATCACGAAGGGGAGCAAAACTTGGCACAAGCAATGAAAGAACTCAGAACATTTATCACCGACAAATTTGATGCAGTAATGAAAGAGGTTAACAACATGAAGACATCACTTGGAGGGGAAATTGCAGACATACGCAAAAACATAACAGATATGAT
Source organism: Dasypus novemcinctus (assembly GCF_030445035.2). Taxonomy (NCBI): domain Eukaryota; kingdom Metazoa; phylum Chordata; class Mammalia; order Cingulata; family Dasypodidae; genus Dasypus; species Dasypus novemcinctus. The sequence continues at coordinate 2,010,363 of NW_027261977.1, read as the reverse complement.
GGGAATGAGCACCACAGTTCAAGAAATCAAAAATACACTTGCAGCAAATATCAGCAGACTAGAAGAGACAGAGCAGAGAATTAGTGATGTGGAAGACAGTATGTCAGAAATCAAACAGATAGTAGAAGGGGTCAATAAGAAGATAGAAAAAATCCAATTAGGATTTAGGGACCTGAATGACAATGCAAAACGCTCAAACATACGTATTATAGGCATTCCAGAAGGTGAAGAGAAGGGAAAGGGGTCAGAAGGAGTGTTGCAGGAAATAATGGCTGAAAACTTCCCAAATCTACTGAAAGAGACAGATGTACATATCCAAGAAGCACAGCGCACTCCACAAGTCATAAACCCCAACAGGCCCACCCCAAGACATATACTTATCAAATTATCCAAGGCTCAAGACAAAGAGAAAATCCTAAAAACAGCAAGAGAAAAGAAAACCATCACATACAAGGGAAGCTCAATTAGATTAAGTGCTGATTTCTCTTCTGAAACCATGGAGGCAAGAAGACAGTGGTATGATATAGTCAAGGTACTAAAGGAAAAAAACTTCCAACCAAGAATACTCTATCCAGCTAAACTAGCATTCAAACATGATGGAGAGTTCAAAATATTCACAGACAAACAGAAACTGAAAGAGTATACCAACAAGAAACCTCCCCTTCAAGAAATTCTAAAGGGAGTTCTGCAGGAAGAAAGGAAAAAACAGGAAAGGCAAAGTTGGAGGAGAGTATAACACCAACAACAACAACAAAAAGACCAAAAAAATATACAAACAAAATATGACAAACACAAATCCAATTAAATTTGGCTAACACAAATAATTCCTTGATAGTAATAACACTGAATGTCAACGGATTAAACTCACCTATCAAAAGATTCAGACTGGGACATTGGATAAGGAAATATAACCCATCCATATGCTGTCTACAAGAGACACATCTTAGACCCAGAGACGCATGGAGATTGAAAGTGAATGGCTGCAAAACAATCATACAAGCTAATAATAACCAAAAAAAGGCAGGAGTAGCTATATTAATATCAGACAAAATAGACTTCAAATGTGAAACAATTGTGAGAGACAAAGAAGGATACTACATTTTAGTCAAAGGGAAAATCTGTCAAGAAGATCGAACAATCATAAATATCTATGCCCCTAACAAGGGTGCCTCTAAATACGTCAGGCAAACGCTGGAAAAACTAAGTGAAAGAATAGATACATCTACAATTTTAGTGGGGGATTTTAATACACCACTATCAACTCTGGACAGAACATCTCAAAAGAGAATCACCAAAGAAACAAAACATCTGAATAGTATATTAGAGGAGCTCGATCTAATAGACATATATAGATCGCTACACCCAAACACAGCAGGATATACATTTTTCTGAAGCGCACATGGATCATTCTCCAAGATAGATCATATGCTAGGCCACAAAGAAAGGCTGAACGAATTCAGAAAGATTGAAATCATACAAAACATTATCTCTGACCACAGTGGAGTCAAGCTGGAGATTTTCAAGGGACAGAAGCCCAGATTTCACACCACGATTTGGAAATTAAACAGCACACTCTTAGAAAAACAGTGGGTCAAAGAGGAAATCTCAAAAGAAATCAATGACTACCTTGAAACAAATGATAATGATAACACAACATACCAAAATTTATGGGATGCAGCAAAAGCAGTACTGAGAGGGAAGTTTATAGCCATAAATTCATATATCAAAAAAGAAGAAAGAGCAAAAATCGAAGAACTAACTGCACATTTGAAGGAATTAGAAAAACAACAACAAAGTAACCCAACAGGAAGAAGAAGGAAGGAAATAACAAAGATAAGAGCAGAACTAAATGAAATAGAAAATAAGAAAGCACTTGAACAGATAAACAAGACCAAGAGCTGGTTTTTTGAGAAGATTAACAAAATTGACAAACCTTTAGCAACACTAACAAAGAAAAAAAGAGAGAAGATGCAAATACACAAAATAAGAAATGAGAAAGGCGATATCACCACTGACCCAACAGAAATAAAGACTATCATAAGAGGATATTTTGAAAAACTATATTCCAACAAAAACGACAATCTAGAGGAAATGGACAAATTCCTAGAAACACATAAGCAGCCCACATTGACGAAAGAAGAAATTGATGATCTTAACAAACCAATCACAAGCAGAGAGATAGAATCAGTGATCAAAAATCTCCCAACTAAGAAGAGCCCAGGGCCAGATGGCTTCACAGGTGAATTCTACAAAACATTCCGGAAAGAACTGACACCAATCCTGCTGAAACTATTCCAAAACATCGAAACGGAAAGAACATTACCCAACTCCTTCTATGATGCCAACATTACCCTAGTACCAAAGCCAAACAAAGACATCACAAGAAAGGAAAATTACAGACCAATTTCTCTGATGAACCTAGACGCAAAAATACTTAACAAAATACTTGCTAATCGTATTCAACAATACATTAAACGTATTATACACCACAACCAAGTGGGATTCATCCCAGGTATGCAAGGATGGTTCAACATAAGAAAATCAATCAACGTAATACACCATATAAACAGATTGAAGGAAAAAAATCACATGATTATATCTATTGATGCAGAAAAAGCATTTGACAAAATACAGCACCCTTTCTTGATAAAAACACTCCAAAAGATTGGAATACAAGGACATTTTTTGAACATGATAAAGAGTATATATGAAAAAACTAAAGACAATATTGTTTACAATGGAGAAATCCTAGACTCCTTCCTTCTAAACTCAGGAACAAGACAAGGATGCCCACTGTCTCCGCTCCTATTTAACATTGTCTTAGAAGTACTTGCACGAGCACTGAGGCAAGAACCAGAAATAAAAGGCATTCAAATTGGAAAGGAAGAAGTCAAAATTTTATTACTTGCAGATGACATGATCTTGTATGTAGAAAACCCTGAAGTATACAAGAAAGCTTCTAGAACTCATAGAGTGCAGGAAAGTCACAGGTTATAAGATCAATGTGCAAAAATCAGTAGCATTTCTGTACACCAATAATAAGCAATTTCAGGAGGAATTCAAGAAATAAATACTATTTACAATAGTAAATAAAAAAATCAAATACCTAGGAATAAATTTAACTAAAGATGTAAAAAACTTGTACACAGAGAACTATACAAGACTGTTCAAGGAAATCAAAGAAGACCTAAATAAATGGAAGAATATTCTCTGTTCATAGATAGGAAGACTAAATATTATTAAGATGTCTATCCTACCAAAACTGATCAGCACATTCAATGCAATCCCAACAAAAATCAACACAGCATTCTTTATGGAACTAGAAAAACTAACTATGAAATTTATTTGGAAAGGAAAGAGACCCCGAATAGCCAAAGACATACTGAAAAAGAAAAACGAAATTGGAGGAATCACACTACCTGACTTCAAAACATACTATAAAGCTACGGTGGTGAAAACAGCATGGTATTGGCATAAGGAAAGACACATAGACCAATGGAATAGAATTGAAAGCTCTGATATAGAACCTCACATATATAGCCACATAATATTTGATAAAGCCACCAAACCCTCTCAATTGGGAGACAGTGGCCTATTCAACAAATGGTGTCTGGAGAACTGGATAGCCATAGGCAGAAAAATGAAAGAGGATTACCATCTCACACCTTATACAAAGATCAACTCAAGATGGATCAAAGACCTAAATATAAGAGCCAAGACCATAAAAACCTTAGAAAGCAGTGTAGGGAAACATCTACAGGACCTTGTAATAGGAAATGGATTTATGAATATCTCACCAAAAGCACGAGCAGCAAAAGAACTAATAGATAAATGGGACTTCCTCAAAATTAAAGCTTTCTGCACCTCAAAGGAGTTTGTCAAGAAAGTAAAAAGGGAGCCCACACAGTGGGAGAAAATATTTGGCAATCATATATCTGATAAGAAACTTATAACTTGCATATATAAAGAACTCCTATATCTTGAAAATAAAAAGATAAACAACCCATTTAAAAAATGGGAAAAAGACTTAAACAGACACTTCTCCGAAGAAGAAATACAAATGGCAAGAAAGCACATGAAAAAATGTTCCAAATCTCTAGCTATCAGGGAAATGCAAATCAAAACTACAATGAGATACCATCTTACACCCATAAGATTGGCAGCTATGAAAAAAACAGAAGAATACAAGTGCTGGAGAGGATGTGAAGGAAGGGGAACACTCATCCACTGCTGGTGGGAATGCAGAAGGATCCAACCATTCTGGAGGACAGTATGGCGGTTTCTCAAAAAACTAGCCATAGATTTACCATATGACCCAGCAATACCACTGCTGGGTATATACCCAGCAGAACTGAAAACAAGGACACAAACCGATATATGTACACCAATGTTCATAGAAGCATTGTTCACTATTGCCAAAAGTTGGAATCAACCCAAATGCCCATCAACAGATGAGTGGATCAATAAAATGTGGTATATACACACAATGGAATACTACTCAGCTGTAAGAACAAACACACTACAAACACATGTGATAACATGGATGAATCTTGAGAACCTTATGTTGAGTGAAGCAACCCAGACATTGAAGGACAAATACTACATGACCTCAATGATATGAAATAAACAAGCTGCCCTAGATAGCAAGAGACTGAACGATAGGCTTACAGGAAATCGGAGGGTGGAGGAAGGATATGAGCCGATGTCTGCAGGGGTGGAACTTAAGACGAGATGGTGTTAAGTATGAACACAAAGAAGAGATAAAATGGGGGCAAGGGGTTGCCTTTGGTTGGGGCTTTATGGGTTTGAGGGTGGCTGGGGAGGGACGGTTGGGTAATGTTGCCCAAAAGTGGGGGGAGGGAGGGGTAGCATACGAACACAGGAGAGGGTTAGGAGGTGGTGGAGAGTAAAATGCCGAGAAAATAATATCAAAATATAATAAAGAGGGTTACCTGTTTAGAATGCTCGGAGGGGAGGGTCTGATGCAGGACGGGCTCCTGGGGAATGTCTAAATGCTCATTCTGCCAGAGTGGGTGACACCATGGGGTAGAATCCCAAGTAGTGAGAGTGGGGGTGGACCCACATCCTGGGGAGGACTAATGCCACCAAATAGAGGGAACTCTATCCCTCGAGAGAAAGGGTGGCTCCCAGGGCATTGGGGCAGATGAGCAAGTTAGGCCCTAAACACTATTCCATCTATCTCTGGAAGTGGCCCCTCAGGAAACGGAGGTTGGCTGTCACTGTGGGCACCAAGGTGGAAGGGAAAATGGACGTTAAATGTGTGGAACCAAAGTAAATGGGGGGCAAGGGAGGAGTTTCTTGAGAGTACATAAGGATGGATATAAAACATGTAATATTACACCATAACATATAGGAGACGACAGACTGATAATGTAAACCATAATGTAAAACATAGGAGAACTAAAAATGTAAAGAACTGTGTATCCTAAAGTATGCACAATGTAAGCACAGATATTACCATGTTAGAAAGCTAGTATCTCAGACTCTGTACATCACCTTAAGTAAATATGATGTGAATAGGGTGTAAGAGTATCGCTGTGGAAGGAAAAAGGTGTTGTGGTGGATGTATGGGAGTGCTGTATATTATATATATGCATTGCTGTGGTCTAGGACTCCTACGAAGAAATGCTGAATAATTAGGGGGGGGGGGAAAAGGATAGGATGTGGAATTTTTTCAAGTCAACATTCTTTATCTAAGTTCTTTATCTAACTTTATCCAAGTTCTTTATCTATCCTTTAAACCCATCGCTATATGCCATTCCCTAGTAAGGGACCATGACATTATATTGGGCTTCAAATTTCGGGGAGTTCTGGATCACAGAGTGTTTCAACAATGGCAATGGAGGGATACTGGTATGGGATACCAATGACAGGTGATATATGGCTGACAGGGAGCTGTACAGAACATATGTCCAGGGTGCATGGTAATGATTGGATATACTCATAGTGGCAACAATTAAAAACCCAGCAGGGGAGGTACTGGGTTCCTGGCCAGTGGTGCTCTGTCGTGGTCCCTAGGGGAGCAGCGATAGTCTCCCAGGTACAGCGGCGGGGACCGGGAGGGAGTGAGGGTTCAACAGTGAGCCCCTGATGCTAATGACTATGCTTGTGAACTGATAAACCTAAAATAAGAACAAGGCCTAGAGCAACATTGTGCCTGGGAATTTCCTCCTGTCAGCCTTCATGTTACTCAAATGTGGCCAGTCTCGAAGCCAAACTCAGCATGTAAATGCAATGCCTTCCTTCCAGCGTGGGACATGACACCCGGGGATGAGCCTCCCTGGCAACGAGGGACCACTATCAAATACCAACTGATGATGCAACTGGAAAAGGACCTTATATGGAAGGTTCAATGCGGATCAGCAGAATATCCATGTCTACATAAAATAACATGACTTTAAAATGCTGTTTGACCTAAAGTAAGGGGGAAATGGAAAGGAGAAATGAGTTTATATGGCTACGAGTTTCTAAAAAAGAGTCTGGAGGCTGGCAGAAGGATTGCCCTCATGCACAACTGAGCAGAGTCAGAGAGACAGATAAAGCAGATACAACCCCCAGATATTGGTTCCTATGAAGGCTAAAGAGACCCATGAGAGTTATGGTCATGGCCGATGGGGTTTACTACCAGGGCAGATGGCCCCTCTCTGGAAATGGTGTTTATGTGTGATGAATCTGGACTCAGATGGGATCTCCCTTCATAAGACTTTCATACTAATCTGCTGGAGGTGCAGTTAACGTTGGGGTTTAAGATATAGTTAGGGGATTTGAATCTCTGGACTGATAATGTGATAGCCAGGTCCTGAGCCTCAACAGACTCCAGCACCTACAATCTGATTTATTGGACTTACCACACTCAGCTAAGATGGAGTTGAAGAAGGACAATCACCACACCATGGAGCCTAGAGTGATTACAACTGAAAATGGGAGGATGGCAGCCAGCATCCATGTGGAATCTGAGCCTCCTCTTGACATAGAGGTGCAATGGACACAACCAATCCAATGTCCACATAGAAGAGGTGGCATTGGATTGGGAAAAGTGGACATGGTGGACGATGGGTATGGGGAAGCGCAGGAAGAGATGAGAGGTGGGGGTGTATTTGGGACGTGGAGCTGCCCTGGATGGCGCCTCGGGGGTGATCACTGGACATCGTGGATCCTCACAGGGCCCACTGGATGGAATGGAGGAGAGTATGGGCCATGATGTGGACCATTGTCTATGAGGTGCAGAGGTGCCCAAAGATGTACTTACCAAATCCAATTGATGTGTCATGATGATGGGAACGAGTGTTGTTGGGGGGGGAGAGGGGGGGTGGGGGGGGTGGGATTGAATGGGACCTCACATATATATTTTTAATGTAATATTATTACAAAGTCAATTTTAAAAAATAAATAAATAAATAAATTTAGTCAATTGTTGTAAAGATCCAGTGAAGAGTCCCATTGCAGTGTCCGCAGCACTGAAAGCATACCTTGCCCCATATGAACACTGGAGGAACCTGATGTTGCTGTCAGAGTGAGCATGAAGGACACCCGTGGATGATGTCTGTGAGCTGTTGATGAGTAACAGGTAACTGGAAGTGTTGCTACAGGGTTCAGCAGTGACAATGTCTGTTTTCCTGTGGAGCCACTCTCCTGTTTCTTGGTTCTCAATGGTATAGCTCTGCATCTTCATGAGGACATCTGCCTCAATCGTCCAGAGAAAGATGTCAGAGAAGGGGGCAGGGACATGATTGTTACCTGTCACTGTTGGCAGGCATCCCAGATGTTCTTTCACAGATCTCTCTCTCAAAGAGGACAGTCTACAATAGTCCATTGTTCTTGTTTCATTTTTAATACCTTTAATACACCTTGGATAGGGATGGCATTCTTCAGAATGACTGGACTCTATTGGATTAGGTTTTCACCTGCAATAAGGTTTTCACCTGCAATAAGTATATTGCACATGGTTGCTTCTCTAAGGTGCTATATTACACATTGGCCCCTTCCCACAATTGTGACTAAAACAGTAGAGTTTATTTGTTTAGAATGTTTCCTCAGCCACTAACCCCATCCAAAGCCAATATTGGTACTGGCTACCTCTAATTCACAGGATAAGTTAAGATCTACCTGTCCCTCTTACTGATTCAGCCTCTGTTACTCTTTTTAAAGCAGGCTGCTGAGGGGGTTCTTATTTCCATGTATATATGTTTTTTTCTTTTTTTAATTAACACATACAATTATTTTAACATTTGAGCTAAATGAGGGATGAAAGGGTTTCAGTGTTCCACCACCCCCAGAAAGGTCAATTATTGTTTTAGAGTTTGGGGTGTGGGAAAACATACTAACACTTAAGAATTGGACAGAGCATCAAGAATTTTGCAGCTTGTCCCAATTGTTTGCCCATTTCAGGCTCTTAAGATAAGATCCCATTGTCTCTGATGCTTTTTTTAATTCTGAAAAAAGAATTACTGGCCAACACAATATCATCAATATAACAATATAGGCGTACAGCCACAGGTTCCTTCCATGCACACAGATATTTGCCACCAGGCCAGGACAGATGGTTGGGTCATGATCACAGCCCTGGTGTAGAATTGTAAAAGTCTGTTGTTGACTTTTCCACAACAGGTGCATGCAGGCTTGCTTGTTGTGCCTAAAGAGATACAAAAGAAAATCTTAGCAAGTTTTAAAACAAAGTGATAGTGACATAACTAAATATTAATTTCTTGCAACAAACTAGCAACATTTGGGCCTACTGCACACAGCAGTGATGTTACTTTATTCTACAATAATCTCCTCTTACGCACCACCCCAGCAGTCTTAAATGGCCACTCTCTTTCTGCAGCCATAGAGCCTCTTCATAGTGGAGGTAGGTCAAATCAGATGAACATGAGCCAACGCATCAGCCTTTTGATTTCTAGGTGGAGAGGTTGTTTCTGAGACACATACTATTTTTTTAACTAATTAAAACATTGATTAACAACATTATACTTTTATCTGATATTATGCCAAAGCATTGTTAAGTTTCCAGTAATCTTTAAGTATTCATATGAACATTTTATTCATACTACTTTAATTAACAAGGGTTTAAAGAATTCCTTTAAATTTTTTAACATTTTAAAACACTTTCCTTTTAACTTATAACATACAAATGAACTTAACCATTTCATTACTTCACTTTTCATTTTTACACATTTACCATGATTACTTTAACAGGTATTTTATTTTAACAATACAGAAAAAAACTGCTTTCTCCATTATTGTATGAAAACCCATTTCCCAATGAAATCAAGATTATCTTCTCCTTACCACCACATTAATATGTAGATTGAGGTGACCTCTGACAGATTTTCCTGCTATGAAGCTATTTTTTGTTGTTATCATTAATTCAGTTCCTATTTAGTAATGACTTCTTGGAATTAACCATTTAAATATTTCAATTTAAACAATGCTTCTACAAAACTTTTTATAACTATTCATAATTGTATAGAGTATAGTTGCTTCATCTCAAGACAAATTTCTCCCTCACAGAACATATTCCCTTACTTAATGCTAACACAATACCTTCTACAACTTTCCATATGCATTCAAGTTTTGTTCTACATACTTCCATTCTGATTTTATGAAAACCACCCATCTTATCTTAGGACAAAACACACTTCCTTGAGCTAACATCAAATTTTAGTCAGCACTTTCACATTTTACTTCTTTCAATATCCTTTTAAGGTTCACATTCCTTATCCTGTTCTGGGAAGAAAAATAAACTATTCATTTCAATGTAGGCAAAACTTTTTTTCAAAAACATTATAGTAATTTCATTAGTCAAAACATAATTTTCATAATTTTAAAGATTTAACATTCATAATGCTAATTTGAATTATTAAGACCCATATTTATTTTTAATATAAATGCTTACTTAATTTTTTGCCCATGTGAATAGAGCTCTTTTAAGAATTTTCTTTTATCAATTTAATAATACCGTCTGGAGGAATCAAAATACATTGACACTGAACAAACAAACCCAAAAAGTTAAGACACATTAACAGATGAAGGCAGGGAGAGGGAAAAAGAAGTGTGATATTGGGCATTTTTGGGACTTGGAGTTGTCCTCAATGATATGACAGGGGCAGAGACAGGACATTATATGTTCTGCCATAGCCCACTGAATGCACTGGGAGAGAATGTACACTATAACCTAAGCTATAATCCATGCTGTGTAACAGTGCTCCAAAATGTGCTCATCAAATGCAATGCATGTATCACACTAATGAAAGTTGTTGATGTAGGAGCAGTGGGGGGTGTGGGGAGTGGGGTATATTTTTTAATGTAACATTTGTGTGATTTACATATCTTTTTAAAAAAAGATAATAAAAAGAAAAAAGACACATCAGCAGAAACAAAACTTACTAATTTGACTCATAAATTTTACTCCTTTGGTATGGCTGCCTCCGAGCACTCCATCATTTCACATCTCTGATTTTACTGCACTTAAGATTTCCTCTGGAATCCATGTTGCCTGTAACATGCAAGCTCATTTCTGGAAGCACTTTTATTAGTAATTAGCAATAAGCTAGGAATACTTAGGCAATATAAATTCAGTTAAGCATTGTTGGAGAAAATACAGCATTTACTGGGACACGGAGACTGAAATGATGATAGACAAAGAAAGATTTATTGAAAAGCTCTCCCAGTGGAAGGGGTCTGAAGACTGATTTTAGCCACCCCTTGGAAGGGGGAAACTTGAATTTATTCAGAACTTTCCTAGGCAGGGGAATGATAGTTTGTGGGAAGGGGTTGAGGGTCTGAGTGAAGTACAGGGGCCAATAGGAAGCCCTAGAGGTATAACTTATTCCTGATAGTGATTAGAATATAATGGGTTAGGGAGTTATGGTTTCTTGAAATGCTGCAGGAACTGAAATGCTCTGTAGGAATTTTATCTCCCTCTGATTTGTAGGTAGGGAAGATTTCATTTTCCTTTACTCCCATTTCTATGTGGTTTATTTAAACTGTGGGGAAGTGCCATGTGCTTGGACATGTAGGCTTATGGGGGATGGGGTTAGCCTTTCCCCAGTGCATATCAGGGGAAACTGAGCCACAGCTTTTTAACTACTGCAAACCTCTAACATGCACCAATTTGGCAGTTTATATAGATAAGCATTTAACATATATATTTTCCATTAATAAATCTTTAGGAGGATATTTAGGCTCAAAGTTCAGGAGGAAGCTATTGATTCAAAACTGAAAGTTACTTTTCCCATCTTTATAAAATTTCTGACAAAAATAAAAATAACTAAAACTTAAAACATTGTCAAAATAACATCCGATTCAAAAGCTTCTTTCAGTCTACACAAGCATTATAGACTTTTAGTTTTGTGATTTATTTTTACTTGCAGGTTTATAAAAGTTGCTAATATGTTTTTTTCATACTTTCATAGAGTTTCAAAATTTACAATTTCAATTTCAAAAATTACAAAACTTTAACAGCACTAATCTTAAAAATTTGGCTATTCAGGTCAAATTAGAATTAGCATGGAAACAAGCAGAGAACATTAACATTGCTAAGTTTTTCAACTCCTCTAGCAGTTTAATTCTACCAGTCCACCACCAATCACTGCAGCTCCCTCCATTACCCCAGAGTGCAAGAAGCCAGTAGTCCACAGCCACATCATTGCTGCCCCCTCTGTTACCTGAAATCATGAGAAAAGAGGCTTTCAGATACTGTAATTATACCTTAACCCTGATGACAATGACAGGATATTTTGCTAAAAAAATTTTAACAATAATGGAAGCTTAATCACTAATGAATCCTGCTGACTACACCAAAATGTTCTGCTAAGGAAGAGGCAGAAATTGAAAATGCTATGCAAAGGCAAGTTACATGCAAAGTTTGAGGTTATATCAAATGGTTATAACAAGTGAGCAATCATAGAAACAAAGAGTAATTAATTAAAGACATAGGAAAGATATAAACAACAATTCATCACTGGGGGAAAACACAATATCTGCTCTCTCACAAGGCCAGGAAGTCACTTTGCAGCTCATCAGAGTTCTGATTGGAAAACAGTTCCAAACAGAGCATACCCTCCTGAGTGAGGCTTTAATTGACATCTTGGGGATCATTCCTTTTAAGGGGCTCTGAAACATCAGAACTCCAGTGTGTTTTGCAACTCATGATAAGAAATAATCTTGTCAAAAATGACCAAATCCATCTGGTGGGGAGTTGGCCAGCCCTCTGCAGAAGAGATGCAGTATCTCAAGGGGTCTTTGTTCTATTCTATTTATAGTACACTAAACAGGTATATAAAGGTGTTCAGCATCTAGTCTTAGAGGAGATAAAACTGGAAATGCAAATATCATGACTTGCTCATTCTAAACATTTGGATTTTTTTGTTTTGAACTTTCTAAAATTATTATATTTTTAAAGATACATAGATCACACAAAATGTCATATTAAAAAATATATACCCACTCCCCACAGCCCTCATTCCTCCTACTTCAAAAACTTCTTTCATTAATGGGGTACATTCATTGCATTTGATGTGTATATTTTGGAGCATTGTTACACAGCATGGATTATAGTTGACGCTGTAGATTACACTCTCTCCCAGTCCATTCAGTGGGTTACGGCAGGATATATAATGTCCCTGCAATATATTGAGGACAACTCCAAGTCCCAAAAATGCACAATATCACACCTCTTTTTCCCTCTCCCTGACCTCAGAAACTCCAGTGACCAATGTCTCCTCATGAATGATACAATTTCTTCCATTGCTAGAGCCACAATAATTCTATAGTAGGATACAGGTAAGTCCACTCTAATCCATATTTCATTCCCCAATCCTGAGGACCCTGGAATGGTCATGCCCACTTCAACCTTAAATTGAGAGGGGGCTTAGGTTCCACTTGACTGATGGATGCAGTTATTCTGCTTGCTGCTGTAGATTTTCTCAATTCCCAGATGTGATGGTTGACCATCCACACCTTCCTCTTAGCTGACATGGTTAAGTCCAATGAACCAGAGAGCAGATGTCGCAATTGTGCTCAAGCATAGAGCCCAGCTGGCACACAGACAACCCAGAGATTCAAGTCTCCTGAGCATACACCAACCCCTGTGCCAACCACAGGTTCAATAAGAGTGACAGAAGAAGCATGGATAGAGAGGTCATATCTGATCCAACTCCTTCATACTCAAGAGCACAAATTCCAAAGCAAGGCCCACTAGCAAGCCATCTGTCATGACTGTAGAACCTGGGTGTCTCCATAAACCTCAGAAACACCAGTACATGGGATTGTATCTATTTGGCAGTCTCTGAGATCCTGCTGAGATGTACATAAGCATGACCACTTTGATGACCTCCTGACTCATTTTTCCCTTTTATTCATTTATTTATTTATTTTAATGTTACATTCAAAAAAGATGAGGTCCCCATATAGGTCCCACCCCCCTCAACCTACTCCTCCCACATCAACAACCTCTTTCATCATTGTGGCACATTCATTACATTTGGTGAATATATTTCATGTGATGCACTGCTGCATCACATGAATAGTGGTTTGCACTGTAGCTTACATTCTCATCCAGTTTACCCAGTGGGCCATGATAGTACCACAATGTCCAGCAACTGTCCCTGTAGTATCACCCAGGACAACTCCAAGTCCTGAAAATGCACTGACATCATATCTCTTCTTCCTTCTGCCTACCCACAACAGCTACCATGGCCCCTTTCTCCACATTAATGTTACAATTTCTTCCATACTAAGCACAATAGTTCCAGAATAGAATATCATTAAGTCCACTCTAATCCATACTCTATTCCCCCATCCTATGGACCCTGGGATGGTTATGTCCACCCCCCCCTCTATATGAAGAGGGGGCTTAGATTCCACATGGATGATGGATGCAATTCTCCTGCTTGCTGTTGTAGGCACTCTTGTCTTCCTAGTGTAGTGGTTGACCTTCTTCACCTCCCTGTTAGCTGGCTGGAGTAAGTTCATGAAACCAGAGGTAGGAGTTGAAGGTCTGTTGAGGCTCAGGGCCTGGCTGTCACATGGACAGTTCAGAGACTCAGGCCCACTGAGCATATGCCAAACTCTAATGCCAACCACAGGTCCGGCAAAAGTAACAGGAGAGGCTTGTGAACAAAGATCATATCTGAGTTTAACTCCATCACACTCAGAAACACAAACTCCAAAGTTGGGCCAACTGACATGGTACTGAACTCTATCTGCCATGACCATAGAACCTGCAGGTCTCTGTAGCCCTCAGAAGAACCAATACCTGGGCTTGTATCTACTTTGGCTGCCTCTGTGACTCTGCTGAGACATGCATAAGAGCGACACTTCTGATGACCTCCTGACTCTTTTTTGGAGACTCAGAGCCATGAAAACTCTTTTCCATTTCCCCCTTTTATTCAAAGTCAAAAAGCATTTTTGACACATGATATTTCATGTGGGCTGAGATATTCTGCTAGTCTGAGCTGACACTTTTATTCAAGGTTGTTTTCTAGTTACATCACCAGATGGTACTTGCAAGTAGTCCCTTGGTGCCAGAGAGGTTCATCCTCAGGAGTCATGTCCCACACTGGGAGGAATGTAATGCATTTACATGCTGACTTTGACTTCAAGACTGGCTACATTTGAGCAACATGGAGGCTCTCGGGAGATAATTCTTAGGCATCTCTGAGACAGCTTGGTTTACTTATTTCATATCTGTGAGTTCATGTAGTATTTGTCCTTCAATGCCTGGGTTGCTTCACTCAAAATAAGGTTCTCAAGATCCATCCATGTTATCACATGTGAGTGTCCTTATAGCTGAGTAGGATTCCATTGTATGTATATACCACATTTTATTTATCCATTCATCTATCCTTGGGCATTTGGGTTGATTACAACTTTTGGCAATAGTGAATAGTGCTGCTATGAATATTGGTGTGCATATATCAATGTGTCTTATTTTCCATTCTAATGGGTATATGCACAGCTGTGAACTTGCAGGGTTATATGAAAAGTCGAGAGCGAGTTTTTTGAGGAACCTCCAAACTTTCCTCCAGAATGGCTGGATCATTCGCATTCCCATCAGAAATGGGTGAGTGTTCCCATTCCTCCACATCCTCTCCAGCACTTGTAGTCTTCTGTTATTTTTTATAGCTGCCCATCTTATGGGAGGAAGATGGTATCTCATTGTAGTTTTGATTTGCATTTCCCTAATAGCTAGAGATTTTGAGCATTTTTTCTTGTGCTTTTTAGCCATTTGAGTATCTTCTTAGAGAAGTGTCTGTTCAAATCTTTTTCCCATTTTTAAATGGGTTGTTCGTCTTTTTATTTTTGAGATATAGGATTTTTTTATATATGTTGGATATATAAATGTTGGATATTGATATTCCTGTCAGATATATGGCTACCAAAATTTTCTCCCATTGTGTAGGCTCTCTTTGCACTCTCTTGACAAACTCCTTTGAGGTGCAGAAGGCTTTAATTTTGAGGAAGTCCCATTTATCTATTTGTTCTTTTGCTGCACATGCTTTTGGTGTGCAGTTCATGAAGCCATTTCCTATTACAAGGTCCTGTAGATGCTTCCCTACACTGCTTTTCAAAGTCTTTATGGTCTTGGGTCTTATATGTAGGTCTTTGATCTATCTTGAGTCGATCTTTGTGTAAGGTGTGAGTTGGTAATCCTCTTACATTCTTTTACATATGAATATCCAGTTCTCCAGGCACCATTTGTTGAAGAGGCCATTCTCTCCCAGTTGAGAGGGTTTGGTGGCTTTATCGAATATTATATGACTATATATATGAGAATCTATATCAGAACTCTCAATTTGGTTCCATTGGTCAGTGTGTCACTCCTTGTGCCAATACCATGCTGTTTTTTGCTCCTGTAGCTTTGTAGTGCTTTGAAGTCAGGTAGTGTGATTCCTCCAATTTCGCTTTTCTTTTTGAATATGTCTTGGCTACTCAGAGCCTCTTTCCTTTCCAAATAAATTTCATAGTTAGTTTTTCTAGTTCCATAAAGAATGCTGTGTTGATTTTTGTTGGGATTGCATTGAATGTGCTGATCAGTTTTGGTAGGATAGACATCTTAATAATATTTAGTCTTCCTATCTATGAACAGAGAATATTCTTCCATTTATTTAGGTCTTCTTTGATTTCCTTGAACAGTCTTGTATAGTTCTCTGTGTACAAGTTTTTTACATCTTTAGTTAAATTTATTCCTAGGTATTTGATTTTTTTATTTACTATTGTAAATAGTATTTATTTCTTGAATTCCTCCTGAAATTGCTTATTATTGGTGTACAGAAATGCTACTGATTTTTGCACATTGATCTTATAACCTGTGACTTTCCTGCACTCTATGAGTTCTAGAAGCTTTCTTGTATACTTCAGGGTTTTCTACATACAAGATCATGTCATCTGCAAGTAATAAAATTTTGACTTCTTCCTTTCCAATTTGGATACCTTTTATGTCTGGTTCTTGACTCAATGCTTGAGCAAATTGTAAAACAATGTTGAATAGAATGGGTGATCATGGGCATCCTTATCTTGTTCCTGATCTGAGAGGGAAAGATTTTAGGATATCACCATTATAAATGATGTTAGCTGTGAGTTTTTCATGCATACCCTTTATCATGTTTAGAAAATTTCCTTCTATTCTTATCTTTTGCAGTGTTTTTTATCAAGAAAGGGTGCTATATTTCATCAGTTTTCCCTGTATCTATAGATATTATCATGTTATTTTTTTCCTTCATTCTATTTACATGGTGTATTACATTACTTAATTTTCTTATGTTGAACCATCCTTGCATACCAGGTCATGGTGTATAAGTCACTTAATGTGTTGCTGAAGATGATTAGCAAGGAATTGGTTGAGGATTTTTGCCTCTAGGTTCATTAGAGAGATTGGTCTGTAATTTTTCTTATGGTGTCTTTCTTTGGCTTTGGTACTAGAATAATGTTGACATCGTAGAATGAGTTAGGCAATGTTCCTTCTGTTTCAAATTTTTGGAAGAGTTTAAGCAAGATCGGTGTTAGCTCTTTACAAAATGTTGATAGAATTCACCTGTGAAGCCATCTGGCCCAGGGCTCTTCTTAGCTGGGAGCTTTTTAGTGACTGATTCTATCTCTTTACTTGTGATTGGTTTGTTGAGATCATCTATTTCTTCTGTCATCAATGTAGGTTCCATATGTGCTTCTAGGAATTTGTCTATTTCCTTTGAATTGTCATTTTTCTTGGAATATAGTTTTTCAAAATATCCTCTTATGATTGTCTTTATTTCTGTGGGGTCTGTGGTGGTATCTCCTTTCTCATTTCTTATTCTGTGTATTAGCATCTTCTCTCTTTTTTTTCTTTGTTAATCTAGCTAAGCCCTTGTCAGTTATATTGATCTTCTCAAAGAACCACCTCTTGGTTTTGTTTATTTCTTAAAGTGCTTCCTTATAATCTATTTCATTTAGTTCTGATCTTATCTTTGTTATTTTTCTTTCTTCTTCCTTTGGGTTTAGCTTGTTGTTGTTTTTTAATTAATTCCCCCAAGGGTGCAGTTAGTTCTCCAATTTTAACTCTTTCTTCTTTTTCAACATATGAATTTATGGCTGTAAGTTTTTTCTCAGTACTGCTTTTGCTGCATTACATAACTTTGAATATGTTGTGTTATCATTTTCATTAGTTTCAAGGTAGTTATTGATTTCTTTTGAGATTTCCTCCTTGACCCACTATTTTTCTAAGAGTGTGTTGTTTAATTTCCATATCCTGGTGTGAAATCTGGGCCTCTAGCCCTTGCAGATTTCTAGCTTCACTCTACTGTGGTCAGAGAAATTATTTTGTATATTTTGTTCTTTCTGAATTCAATGAGATTTTCTTTATGGCCTAGCATATGGTCTACCTTGAAGAATGATCTGCGTGCACTTGAGAAAAATGTATATCCTGCTGTATTTGGTTGTAATGTTCTGTATATATCTATTAGGTCCAGCTCCTCTAATATATTGTTCAAAGTCTTTGCTTCTTTACTGATTCTCTTTTGAGGTGTTCTGTCTAAAGTTGATAGAGGTGTATTAAATTCCCCCACTATAATTGTAGAGGCACCTATTCCTTCACAAAGTTTTCCCAGTGTTTGTCTCATGTATTTGGAGGCACCCTTGTTAGGAAGATGGGTGTTTATGATTCTTCCTTCTTCTTGAAAGATTATCCCTTTCACTAATATGTATTGTCCACATTTGTCTCTCACAATTGTTTATATATAGCTAGCCACGCCCCTCCCCCCTTTTTTGTTATTGTTTGCTTGTAAGATTGTTTTCTAGTCATTCACTTCCAACCTGCTTGAATCCCTCGGTCTAAGATGTGTTTCTTGTAGACAGCATATAGATGGGTCATATTTCCTTATCCAATCTTCCAGTCTGAGTCTTTTGACAGGTGAATTTAATCCATTCACATTCAGTGTTACTACTTTCAAGGAATTGTTTATATTAGCCATATTTTCTTTGGATTTGTGTTTGTCATATTTTGTTTGACTTTTTCTCTCTCTTTGTCTTTTAGTTGCTCTTAAACTCTCCTCCAACTCTACCTCTCCTGTTTTTTTTTCTTTCTTCCTTCAGAACTCCCTTTAGTATTTCTTGGAGGGTAGGATTCTTGTTGGCATACTCTCTTAGTATGTTTATCTGTGACTATTTTGAATCCTCCATTATTTTTTAATGCTAGCTTAGCAGGATAGAGTATTTTGGTTGGAAACTTTTTCCTTTAAAACCTTGACTATGCCATACCACTGCCTTCCTGCCTCCATGGTTCCAGATGAGAAATCAGCACTTCATCTTATCTAGCTTCCTTTGTATGTGATGGTTCTCTTTTCTCTTTCTGCTTTTAGAATTTTCTCTTTGTCTTGAGCATTGGATAATTTTACAAGTATATGTCTTGGGATTGGCCTGTTTGGGTTTATGGTGTTTTGGGTGCGTTGTGCTTCCTGGACATGTACATCCATCTCCGTCAGTAGATTTGGGAAGTTTTAAGCCATTATTCCCTCCAACACCCCTTCTGTCCCCCTCCCCTTCTCTTCTCCTTCTTGGATGCCTATAATACATATGTTTCCGTGTTTTCCATTGTCATTCAGGTCCCTAAGTCCCAGCTGGATTTTTTCTATCTTTTTATCGATCAGTTTTACTATCTGTTTGATTTCAAATGTATTGTCTTCCACATCGCTAATTCTCTCCTCTGCCTCTTCTAATCTGCTGTTACTTGCTAAGAGTGTATTTTTGATTTCTTGAATTGTGCTGTTCATCACCATCATATCTGTTATCTTTTTGTGTATAATTGCAATTTCTTCTGTATTCTCTCCAAGTCTTTTCATCATATTCTTAATCTCTTCCTTCACTTCATTAAATTGGTCCCTAACATATGTTTTAAGAGCTTTAATTACTTGTTCTATGTTCTGCTCCTCTTCCTGGTTTTTAGTTTGTTCATTGGATTTGGCCATGTTTTCCTGATTTTGGTTTGGTTTATAGTTTTTTGTTGCTGTCTGGTCATCATATTATCTTGACGGGTTTAATCAGTTCCTTAGCTTCTTTGTCACATCTGGGGTTTAATTGGTGTTATTTTTGCATATGTGTTATGTCTTCTCTTTGTCACTTTGTTCTTCTTATTCAATTTCCTTGTTGTCAGCTATATTCACTTGAAGGAAAATATTAGGGTCAAGGAAAGCAAAATGAATAAGAAAAGAAAATGTATAATAATAGTATTGATAGTCAATGTTAACAGGGGAGCCATGTGAGACTTAAGAGAATGGACATTAGACTCATGCAAGCTGTGTAGAGTTATAGCAGTAAAAGTAGAGTACCTATATCGAGACAGTCAACTGAATATGAGGGGGGAATATAGTATGAATTATAAGGCCAGCGTTTTTAGGAGAGAGGGAAAAAGAAAAGAAAGACAATATTATAAAGAATGAATAAAAGAAAACAGAACAATGGTATTAGAGATAAACAGTCAGAAAATTTGGGGGCCAGAAAAGGGAGGTGGAATGTAAGAGAAACAATAAATGATGGAGGATCAAAAGATGTAGAGGAAAGGGAATATTGCTGATTGCCAAAATCAATACACACAGGAAAAAGGAAATTGAGGATGAGGAAACACAGCAAATGTGAAACACTCCCTCCAGCTCCTAATATAAAAAATAAATAAATAAATAAATAAATAAGAAGAGAAAGGAAGGAAATGAAAAAACGGGGGACAAAAAATGGGGGGGGGGAGCCAGCAAGAAAAAGAAAAAGAGAAAAAAAGAAAAGAATAGATCAGAAAAGAAAAAGGGCCTTTGGGGGGTAAAGAGGAAGGCAAAGCCAAAAGACAAACCAACGATGACAACAACAAAAACAAAGTTTCAAGCTAGGAATCCTCTTTGCAGTTAAATAAAATGCTTAGGAATCCCCTTTCTCCCTTCCTCACTTCCCTCTCTCCCAGGGCAGCAGGAAAGCTGCATGAGAGGTCTGGTAGGAGATTCAAGTGGGTCCTTGGTGAACCACCTCAACAGAGAAGACAATGCCTCTTTATTTCCAGTGCAAGAGCACCTACATTTCACCAGAAACAACAAATAAGCAATTGGAAGCTTAGAAAGCACCTCCTATGGTCCCTCTCCCTTAAGTCTAACTGATATTCTGAATCCTCCTTCTCCCAGACCAAGTTTCCCAACCCAGAGTGTTTAGGTAAATTGGACTTTTTCAGTAGAGTCACCTCTCCTTTCTTCCCAGGCTCTCCCCAAGTCAGCTGATATGCTCCTCCAAGCTCAAAAAAGGTGTGTGCGTGGGGGGGAGGTAAGCAAAAAATTGAACCTGTTCACCTGTCTCCTCTGTGTCTCCCACCAAGTCTCTCACCCTCACCAGTCAGTCCAAAACCAGAGGACTAGGGCAATCATGGACCTCAGGGAGCACTGGATTCAGGAATGGGAAGTCTGGGATATTGCAGACTCAAGGTATGTGGGTCCGAGGAGCACTGGCTAAGGGACTTAGGGGACATGGACGCCAGAACCATGTATCTGGGAAACACAGGGTTTGGGAATGCCACCACACAACCAACAATTTTCAGGGAATGCTGCAGCTGCCAGCCCTATGGGGAAGGGTCCCTCCCACAACTTCTGACCTCCATATCAGAAACCCAGAATTCTACCTCTAGCAAGCACCACTTCTGTCACTGTGTCTCCAAATTGGCATCCAAACACAACACCTCCTGCCCTGCAGGCCCCTGGAAAGGCCTGCTCTGGCAGGACTCCAACCCTACCCAGCTGCTTCATTCAGGAGAGAATATGAGGTGCACTCACTCAGGTGCCACTTGTCCTGCCCAACCTCTTTTGACTCATTTAGATGTCTCAAAGCCATATAAGCTCATTTGTCTTTACCATTTCCCCTATTTTTCAAGGTATTTTCCAGTTATTTCACCAGCTGTTGCTTGGTAATAATCCCTCGGTGCCAGGAAAGCTCAACCCTGGGAATTATGTCCTATGCTGGAGAAGGTAATGCATTTACATGCTGAGTTTGGCTTAGAGAGTGGCCACATTTGAGCAACATGGAGGTTCTGAGGAGGTATCTCTTAGGCACCCTTCACCTCCAGGCCTAGTTGAGCTTTCCATCACACAGACTCAAGCATAGTCATCAGTATCAAGGGAACATCATTGTACCTTCCTTCTTCACTGATCTTTTTCTTTGTACTTGGGGGATTGTTGCTGCTCCATTGGGGAGTGTGACAGAGTTTCCTGGAGTGGGAACTCAGCACTCCCTCATTTGCTGCGTGAAGCTCTACCCCCTATGTCAAAACCCAACAAACATCTGAACATATCTATATGCCCTATATGCATGCCCTGGAGATCTCCCTCCCACCCATGAATTCCCCCATCAATGACACCCCACATTGGTCCTCCAATGAAATCCTCTGTGATCCAAAACTTCTTCAAAAATTAACTTTAATATATTGCCAAATTCAATTAATAGGAAAATAAAATAGTAATGATATATTTAAATATTGGAAATAGAATACATAACAAT
Organism: Dasypus novemcinctus; assembly: GCF_030445035.2. NCBI lineage: Eukaryota > Metazoa > Chordata > Mammalia > Cingulata > Dasypodidae > Dasypus > Dasypus novemcinctus. Next base: position 1,988,349 of record NW_027261977.1, on the reverse strand, counting down.
TTCAAAAAACTAAAATAAAGTGAAAAAATAAATTTGGGTATTAAATAATGAGAAATATCATTAAAAAATTTTTTTTGATTCTATGTCTTTCATTTCTGTAATAGGTGTTGCCCTGTATCTTCAGTGGCTAGGCAATCTCTTCCATTTCTTGCTCAGTATCTACATCCCTAATTTTTCATTATTATGTCTTCAAAAATGTTTTAGGTCACAGTAGAGTTGCTTAGAGAATATATGGAACGTCCATAGACCCAACAACAAACACTTCTCCTCCTTCACCAGCTTTGATCTTTTTATATGTGGATGTTACATTTGCTGCACCTGATGAACAGATATTGAAACATAGCTACTAACCATGGTTCCATTAAAGTTTACGTTATGGTTTATATTTTAGACTGTACACTCTTCTAAATTTTTTGATACATTACAGTTTACATGATTATTTACATTTTAGGTTATACATTTTTATGAATTTTTAATGATATTTAACATGACCTGTATCCATCATTGCAGGATCAAGCAGAACACTTCCATCATCCCCATTTATCCCCTCTTCCATCTATTCTGTTCCTCTTCCCCCTCCCTTTGGGTTTCACAGAGACAACCAAGCATCACTGCTTGAAGGGTAAGATTAATAGATACTTACAACAATGCTGAGGTTTTACACACTAGTCTGTCCTCCCCCTTTGGAAGCCACCCATGCTCTTGACAGACACCTTCCCCTCTGTTTGAGAACATCAGGCCTCCCTAGAATGTGGGCATAACACCTTAGTACTCATTTTATGGGTCTCTATCCACTGATATGAAACACTATGACAAGATGAGCACTCACACACACTCAACAAGCCTGCCTAGGTGCAACCTGTGCCAGATTCCCCCTATCAAACTCCTTATACCAGTACCTTTTCATATTTTCTAAAGAGTTTTCTCAGTATTATAGTTTGAGCCACATACTCAACAATCTCCCATGTTCACTTGCTCCCCTAATCCTCCCCCAATTTTCTTGGGCCATCTGACCCATCCTCCCAACTCTAGCCCCCTCAAACCTGCAAAGTCCAACCCTGTATTAACCCTATGCTCTGTCTTATCATTTCCCTGTACAACTACTTACCCCCACTTTATCATAGATTTTGCCCATGTAGGTATTGGCTCACAATCTTCCTCTACCCCCTATTTCTTACAGATTATCAGCTCTTTGAGACAGCATGATTTGCTTAATTCATATCAGAGAGCTCATGTAGTCTTTGTTCTTCAAAGCCTGACTTGCTTCATTCAACATGAGGTCCACAAGATTCATCCATGTTATCCCATGTGTTAGTCTGTATTCCTTCTTACAGCTGAGTGATATTCCATTGTGTGTGTGTTTTTAGCTAATAGGTGAGGGGGTTGCCTGCATAGCAACATTACAACATTCCAAGGACAAAGGTCAAGTTAATCATTAACAATTCTAGGTTAGAACAACAGGGTCTATTGATTAAAAGCTTACAATTTCAAAATATTCTAAATAGTAATTTTTTTTACAGTACATCCTATAGTCAACAAGAGATTCTAGAGACTCCTCAGAGTTGCAGTGTCACAGAGAACATATCTGCTACAGGGAATTCTGTGGGAGAAATCCAAAATTCTGTGGGGGGAAATCTTACCCTTTTTTGGGAAGTCTTTGGGGGTAATCTCAAATCATGTGGGGAAATCTTGCCCTTTACTGGGGAGTCTGCAATGGTAATCTCAAATTCTATGGGGAAATCCCACACTTTATTGGGAAGTTTGTGGAGGTAATGCTAAATTCTGTGGGGGAAACCCTAGGGTGGCCTTGTTTCTCTATATGGCTCATCTCATAGATATGCAGGGTTCCATTAAAGACTTGAGGGGCACTCTGGATACACACATGCAATTTATTCAGGTGGAAAAGATCTTTGAAAAATTATATATAAAGAAAAAGGAATGATGTGCTCTGGCTGCTGCTGTTATATGACCTCTTCTCACAGCTTTACATGACAGCACAGACAAACAATTGGTCACTGAAGCAAAAGCATGGTGATCAGATTAAGAAGAGTCATGCTTATGTTGAGTGTCAGCCTCTTACCTCCCCAGCCTTACCGTGTACATATCTCTCCTATAAAAGGATATATGTTGGGGGTTGACATCTTATTGAGCCTCACACCACTGCCAAGTGTTAGTAAGTTTTGCTTGTACACAAGAGTAGTCAATGCTATACAAAGAGGATATGCTAAATATTCGCAACTGACTCTTCTGGTTCCATGAAGAATGTTGGCCAATTAAGCAGTACTCTGCTAGAAAGACATGATGAAATCAGTCATACTATATCAGAGTTAGCAAAAGTTGAAATTATACAGCTCTGTCAGAGCCCTTTTAATTCCCCAGTGTGTCAAAAAGGAAGCCTGATGTTTCATGGAGAATGTTGATTATAAGGAAATGAATAAAGTTCCACCCCGGCATTTGCTGCTGGCCCAATAATTGCACAGCATCTTGGTGAAATTAGTCTGAATTTAGAAACATATCATTTTGTATTAGATTTAGCTGATGCTCTCTTTCCTATCACTATTGATAAAGCATCACAAGACCATTTTGCTTTTACTCAGGAAAGCTGGCAGTGGATATTTCAGGTGCTGCCACAAGGCTATCTACATAACTCCTCCTTATGTAATAGGCTTGTGGAAACAGCCTTGAGAAATGGAACAAACCAAGCAATGTAGCCATGTTTTGTTGCATTGATGATCTCATATTAACATCTAATGACCTGCCTGTGCTTACAGAAATCTTGGAATCTTTGGTTACTCATCTTCACACAGAAGGCTGGACTATAAAATGTTCCAAGCTACAAGAACTTGGGTTGTCTATCAAACACTTGAGGGTTTATATGGTTGGGCAAGACACAACAAATAGGTTAAAATAGAAGACTTTTCAACACCCATTAAACTGACAGAAGTACAAGAATTTTTAGGTCTGGTGGGATGCTGGCATGCCCTTTCATCGACCAGACCAAATACCTAGAATATTATAGAATTTAATTAGAAAAGGAGTCAATTGGAATGGGGAGATCAACCAACAAACACTTTTGAAACAATACAATAAGCACAAATCAACTCAAGCTCTGGGATAAATTATCAAACTCTACCTTGTATACTTGATATGTCACCCCTGAGGGGTTTTGTGGGGTCTCCAGTGTAATAAAAAATTCCCAGAGGTAGGGCAAGATGGCATCTGAGTGAGTGCACCTCATAAACTCTCCTGCAAAGAAGTGGCTGTGTAGGGTCGGAGTCCTGGTGGACTGGGCTGTTGCAGGTGTTTGCAGGGCAGGAGGTGTCTGAACCTCGATTTGGTGGGACAGTGACAGAGGACATTCTTGCAAGAGGTAGAATTTTGTGTCTCTTGCATGGAGGTTGGAAGTTGTGTGTGGGACCCTTCCCCCTGGGGCTGGCAGCATGGATGCAGTGATTTCTGAAGGCTTTGATGTGCTGGGGTGTTCCCATCCCTGAGTGGGCTGTTTCAGGGGCTTGCATGGCAGGAGGTATCTGGATGTCAATTTGGTGAGACAGTGACAGAAGAGATTCTTATGAGAGGTGGAATTTTGGGTTTCTAACATGGAGGTCAGAAGTTGTGGGCAGGATCCCTCCCCCTAGGCCTGGAGGCCTGACTGTGGTGATCCCTGAAGGCTTTGTTTTGCTGTGGTGTTCCCAGGCCCTGTGTTAACTGAATGCGTGGTTCCCAGGTCTGTGTCCCCTAAACCCTGGTGGCCCACGCTCCAGAGACTCACATACCTTGAGTCTGCAATATCATAGACTTCCCATCCCCGAATCCACCGCACCCTAAGTCCATCTGAGGTCCTTGATTAAAACAGCCCTCCGTGTTTTATGTTGTTGTTTTTTTCTCTCTCTCTCCCCTTGACCTTGTAGGAGTGTACCAGCTGACTTGGGAAGAGTCTGGGAAGAAAGGAGAGGTGAATCTTCTGAGAAAGTCCAATTTACCTAAGCATCCTGGGATAGAAAATTTGGTCTGGGAGCAGGTGGAGTCAGAAAATCAATATTAGACCTCCCCTAGCACACCTAAGGGGGAGGGACTTTAGGAAGTGCTATCCCAGCTTCCAATAGCATATTTGGGGTTTCTGGTGAGGTGTAGGTGCTCTCACACTGGAAATAAAGAGTCATAGTCTTCTGTGTTGAGTTGGTTCAACAAGGACCTACTTGAATCTCCTACCAGACCTCTCAGGCAGCTCTCCTGCTGCCCTGGGAGAAATAGAGGTAAGGAAGGGAGAAAGGGGGAATGTCAGATGCCTAGGCATATTATTTAACTGCATAGAGGATTCCTAGCTTGAAACATTGGTTTTTGTTTTTCTTTGAAACATTGGTTTTTGTTTGTTTTTCTTTTTCCTTTTTTTGTCGTGGTTGCTAATATTGCATTGTCTCCTGGGTTTTTCTCCCATTTTCTCCCTCAAGGTCCTTTATCATTTATTTAGTTTTTTTCTCTCTCTCTCTCTTTTTCTTGCTTGTTTTCGAACCCTTTTTTGCCATCCCTTTTCTCTTCTCTTTTTTCTTTTCTCTCTTTTTCTTCTTTTTTATTTTATTTTCTTTATTTAATAGGTGCTACAGGGAGCGCTTCACATTTTCTGTGTTTTCTCGTCTTCCATTTCCTCTTTTCTGTGTGTACTGATTTTTGCCACCTACCCTAACCCCTTTCCCCTACATCTTTCTATCCTCCATCATCTACTGTTTCTTTTACATTACACCTCACTTTTGTTGGCCCACAAATTGTCTTTTATTTCTAATACCTTTGTTCTGTTTTCTGTCTTTTATCCGCTCTTGATATTATTGTCCTTCTTTTCTCTTTCCCTCTCTCATGAAAACACTGGCCTTTTAATTCATACTATATTCCTCCCCATATTCAGTTGACTGTCTCATTCAAGGAACTCTACTTACTCCTGTAACCCACACAAATTACACGAGTCTAAGATCTATTTTCCTAGATCTCACATTGTTGCTCTGTTAACATTTATTACCAATACTACTTTATACATTTTCTTTTCTTACTCATTTCGCTTTCTCTGGCCCTAATATATTCCTTTAAAGTGAACTTAGCCAGCAACAAGAAAATAGAGTATGAAGAACAAAGTAACAAAGAGAAGACATAACATTTATGCACAAACAACAATTAAATAGTCCCCAAGACTAGACAAAGAAACTAAGGAACTGATTAAACCTGTCAAGATAAAATGATGACCAGACAGCAACAAAAAACTACAAACCAAACCAATAATCAGGAAAACGTGCCCAAATCCAATGAACAAACTAAAAACAAGGAAGAGGAGCAGAACATCAGGCAAGTAATTAAAGATCTCAAAACATATATTAGAGACCAATTTAATGAAGTAAAGCAAGAGATTAACAATAGGAAGAAAACAATTAGAGAGAAAATTGCAGAAATAAACAAAAAGATAACAGATATGATGGTGATGAACACTGCAGTTCAAGAAATCAAAAATACACTCTCAGTAAATAGCAGTAGATTAGAAGAGGCAGAAGAGAGAATCAGCGATGTGGAAATCAAACAGACAGAAGAGCTGATTGATAAAAAGATAGAAAAAAATCCAGCTGGGCTGAGGAACCTAAGTGACAATGCAAAATACACAAGCATGCATATTATAGGCATCCGATAAGGTGAAGAGAAGGGAAAGGGGACAGAAAGGGTGTTGGAGGAAATAATGTCTGAAAAGTTCCCAAATCTACTGGGAGAGATGGATGTACATGTCCAGGAAGCACAACACACCCCAAACACCATAAATCCAAACAGGCTTACCCCAAAGACATATACTTATAAAATTATCCAATGCTCAAGACAAGGAGAAAATTCTAAAAGCAGCAAGAGAAAAGAGAATCATCACATACAAGGGAGGCTCCATAAGATTAAGTGCTGATTTCTCATCTGAAACCATGGGGCAAGAAGGCAGTGGTATGATGTAGTCGAGGTACTAAAAGAAAAAAAATTCCAACCAAGAATACTTTACCCAGTTAAGCTGGCATTCAAAAATGATGGAGAGTTCAAAATACTCAAATTAAACAGAAATTAAAAGAGTATGCCAACAAGAACCCTGCCTTTCAAGAACTACTAAAGCGAGTTCTACAGGAAGAAAGGAAAAAATAGGAGAGGCAGAAATGGAGGAGCATGTAAGAGCAACATAAAAGACAAAAAGAGAAGGAAAAAAACAAACAAAATATGTCAAACACAAGTTCAAACAAAATATGGCTAAATCAATAATTCCCTGAAAGTAATAACACTGAATGCCAATGGATTAAACTCATCTGTCAAAAGATTCAGATTGGAGGACTGGATAAGGAAATATGACTCATCTATATGCTGTCTACAAGAAACACCTCTCAGACCCAGGGATTCAAGGAGGTTGAAAGTGAATGGTTGGAAAACAATCTTACAAGAAACAATAACCAAAAAAAGGAAGGAAAATCTATATTAATATCAGACAAAATAGGCTATAAATGCAAAAAAATTTGTGAGAGACAAAGATGGATAGTACATATTAGTGAAAGGGATAATCTTTCAGGAACAATGAACAATCAGAAATATTTATGCTCCTAACAAGGGCACCTCCAAATACATGAAGCCAACACTGGAAAAACTAAATGAAAGAATACATGTCTCTACAATTATAGTGGGAGACTTTGATAATACACCACTATCAACTTTGGACAGAACATCTCAAAAGAGAATCAATAAAGAAACAAAAACTTTGAGCAGTATATTAGAGGAGCTGGACCTAATAGACATATACAGATCATTATACCCAAATACAGCAGGATATACATTTTTCTCAGGTGCACATGGATCATTCTCCAAGATAGACCATTCGCTAAGCCACAAAAAAGGCTTAATGATTTCAAAAAGATGACATTATACAAAATAATATCCCTGACCACAGTGGAGTGAAGCTGGAAATCTGCAAGGGCCAAAGACCGAGATTTCACACCAAGACATGGAAATTAAACAGTACATTCTTAGAAAAACAGTGGGTCATAGAGAAAATCTCAAAAGAAATTAGTAACTACCATGAAACTAATGAAAATGATAACACCACATACCAAAACTTATGTGATGCCACAAGAGGAGTACTGAGAGGGAAATTTATAGCCATAATTTCATACATCAAAAAAGAAGAAAGAGCAAAAATTGAAGAACTAACTGCACATTCGGAGGAATTAGTAAAAAAAACAACATAGTAATGCCACAGGAAGAATAAAGAACAAAGAACAAAGATAAAAGCAGAACTAAATGAAATAGAGAAAAAGAAAGCACTTGAAAAGATAAACAAGACCAAGAGCTGGTTGTCTGAGAAGATCAATAAAATTGACAAACCTTTAGTGAGACTAACAAAGAAAAAAAAGAGAGAAGATGCAAATACACAAAATAAGAAATGAGAAAGGAGATATCACCATTGACCCCACAGAAATAAAGACAACCATAAGAGGATTCTTTGAAAAACTATATTCCAACCAAACTGACAATTCGGAGGAAATGAACAAATTCCTAGAAACACATAAGCAGCCTCTATTGATGAAAGAAGAAATTGATGATCTCAACAAATCAATCACAAGTAAAGATATAGAATCATTTAAAAACTCCCAACTAAGAAGCACCCAGGGCCAGGTACCTTCACAGGTGAATTCTACAAAACATTCCCAAGGAACTAATGCCAACCTTGCTGAAACTCTTCCAAAAAATTGAAACAGAAGGAACTCTACCTAACTCATTCTATAATGCCAACATTACCCTAGCACCAAAGCCAAACAAAGACACCACAAGAAAGGAAATTTCAAGACCAATTTCTCTAATGAATCTATATGCAAAAATCCTCGACAAATACTTGCTAACCATCTTCAACAACGCATTAAATGAATTATATACCATGACCAAGTGGGATTCATTCTGGGTATGCAAGGATGGTTCAACATAAGAAAATCAATCAATGTATTACACCATATAAACAGAATGAAGAAAAAAATCCCATGATTATATCTATACTTGCGGAAAAAGCATTTGACAAAACACAGCACTCTTTCTTGATAAAAACACTCCACAAGATTGGAATACAAGGAAATTTTCTGAACATGATAAAGAGTATATATGAAAAACTCACAGGCAACATCGTTTACAATGGTGAAATCCTAAAATATTTCCCTCTAAGATCAGGAACAAGACAAGGATGCCCACTATCACCTCTTCTTTTTAACATTATCTTACAAGTACTTGCTCGAGCACTGAGGCAAGAACCAGATATAAAAGGCATTCAAATTGGAAAGGAAGAAGTCAACATTTCATTATTTGCAGATGACATGATGCTATACATAGAAAACCCAGAGGTCTACAACAAAGCTTCTAGAATTCATAAATGATTTTAGTAAAGTTGCAGGTTATAAGATGAATGCGCAAAAATCAGTAGCATTTCTCTCCACCAATAATGAGCAAGCTCAGGAGGAAATCAAGAAACAAATACCATTTACAATAATTTAAAAAATCAAATACCTAGGAATAAATTTAAATAAAAGATGTAAAAAACGTATACACTGAGAACTATACAAAACTGTTCAAGGAAATCAAAGAAGACCTAAATAAATGGAAGACAATTCCCTGTTCATGGATAGGAAGTCTAAATATTATTAAGATGTCTAACTTACCAAAACTGATCAGCACATTCAATGCAATCCCAACAAAAATCAACACAGCATTCTTTAAGGAAGTAGAAAAACTATGAAATTTATTTGGAAAGGGAAGAGGCTCTGAGTAGCCAAAGACATGTTCAAAAAGAAAAGCAAAATTGGAGGAATCACACTACCTGACTTCAAAGCATACTACAAAGCTACAGTAATAAAAACAGCATGGTATTGGCACAAGGAGTGACACACTGACCAATGGAACCGAATTGAGAGTTCTGATATAGATTTTCATATATATAGTCATATAATATTCGATAAAGCCACAAAACCTCTCAACTGGGAGAGAATGGCCTCTTCAACAAATAATTCCTGGAGAACTGGGTATCCATATGTAAAAGAATGAAAGAGGATTACCAACTCACACCTTATACAAAAATCAACTCAAGGTGAAGCAAAGACCTACATATAAGCAGTGTAGGGAAGCATCTACAGGACCTTGTAATAGGAAATGGATCCATGAACTTCACACCAAAAGCATGTGCAGCAAAAGAACAAATAGATAAATGGGACTTCCTCAAAATTAAAGCCTTCTGCACCTCAAAAACGCTTGTCAAGAAAGTGCAAAGAGAGTTTACACAATGGGAGAAAATATTTGGTAACCATATATAGGATAGGAGACTTATAACCTACATATAAAAAGAACTCCTATATCTCAAAAATAAAAAGAGAAACAACCCATTTTAAAAATGGGAAAAAGTTTTAAACAGATACTTCTCCAAAGAAGAAATACAAATGGCTAAAAAGCACAAGAAAAAATGCTCCAAATCTCTAGCTGTTGGGGAAATGCAAAACAAAACTACAATGGTATACCATCTTACTCCCATAAGATTGGCAACTATGAAAAAACAGAAGACTACAAATGCTGGAGAGAATGTGGAGGAATGAGAACACTCATCCACTGCTGGTGGGAATGCAGAAGGATCCAACCATTCTGGAGGACAGTTTGGCAGTTTCTCAAAAAAAACTAGCTATAGATTTGCCATATGACCCTGGATATTCACTGCTGGATACATATCCAGTAGAGCTGAAAACAAGGACACAAACTGATATATGCACACCAATGTTCATAGCAGCATTGTTCACTATTGTCAAAAGTTGGAAGCAACCCAAAAGCCCATTAACACATGAATGGATAAAAAAATGTGGTATATACATACAATGGAATACTACTCAGCTTTAAGAACGAATACACTACAAACACATGTGACAACATGGATGAAACTTGAGAACCTTACGCTGCATGAGGCAACCCAGGCAATGAAGGACAAATACTACATGGCCTCAATAATATGAACTATGTAAACAAAGCTGCCTCAGAGAGCTAGAGACTGGATGATAGGCTTACAGGAAATTGGGGGTAGAAGAAGGATGCAAGCTGACACCTAATTGAGTGAAATCCATGATAAGTTGAAGGTAAGTATTTGTACAAGGAGGGATAAAATGAGGGCATAGGTTTACCTTTGGGTGGGACTTTGTGGGCCCAAGGGGGGGGTTAGGGATGGGAGGATGGGTAATATTTCCCAAGAAATTGGGGGGAGGGTGGGGGAACATATGATCATAGGAGATTGTCAGGTATTTGGTTGAGAGTATAATGCTGAGAAAAGTTTTTTAAAAATATAATAAGGAAGGTAACCTGTTTAAGACACTTAAAAGGGATAATCTGATGCAGGACAGGCTTCTCGGGAGTGTGTGAGTATCATTTTGCCATAGTAGATTATATCATTGGACAGAGACCCATATAATGAGAGTGAAGGTATACCCACATCCTGGGGAGGACTGATGTTCTCAAATAGAGGGAATTGTATCTCACAAGAGAAATGGTGGCTCCCAGTGCATTAGGGCAGTTGAGCATGTCAAACCCTCAACACTGTTGCAAGTGTCTCTGAACATGGTCCTTCAAGCAATGAAGATTGACTGTCACTGAGGGCTCTGAGGGGAGGGGAAAGAGGTATTGAATAGATGGAATCAATGTAACCGTGTGGGCAATAGAAGTGTTCACAAGATTATGCAAAGATGTATATAAGACATGTTAAATTACACCAAAAATGTTTAGGGGCTGACAGACCAAAATGTAAATCATAATGTAAAACATAAGATACCTAAAACTTTAGAAAATTGTATAGTCTAAAATATAAACCCTATGTAAACCCAAATGTTACATTGTTTGAAAGCTATCATCTTAACATCTCTACATCAGTTTTTGTAAATACAGTATGAACATGTGAGATTATTCCTGTGGAAGGGAAAAGGGTTTCATGTTGGATATGTGGAAGTACTGTATATTGTATATATAAATTACTGTGATCTAAAACTTCTGTGAAGATAAGCTTAATAATTAGGAAAAGAAAAAGAAAAAGAAAGGACGTAGACACTGAGGAGAAGTTGCCTTGCCAATTTGCATACAGGGCAACACTTATTGCAGTGATGGAAGGCAAAACACCAAAAACAAAGCTTTTGTATTTTTAAATTTTTTAATACCCCATTTTATTTTTACTGTACTTTTTCCAGATTAAATATGTATTTTCTATATAACCTTTAAACTCATCACTAATTCCATTTTACTATTAATGGAACCTGGCAATATTTTGGGCTTAATTTTTAAGAAGTTTTGGATCACAGAGAGTTTCCACAATGGCAGGGGAGGAATACTGGTGTGGGATGTTATTGACAGGGGACAAATAGTTGGCAAGGAGTTCTCCAGGGCATATATGTAGGGTACATAAAAATACTTGGATATTTTCATAGTGGTTAAATTAAAAACGATAACTGAGAGAGTGCTGAGTTCCTAGGCAGGGAACTCTATTACAGTCCCTAAAGGAATAGCAACAATCCCCCAAGTGCAACAACAAGACCAAAAAAGAAGGGAGGTCCAACAGTGAGCCCCTAATACTAATGGCTACACTTGTAAGCCTGTGCACCTGAAATAAGCAAAGGGCCTGGAGCTGCAGGGTGCTGAAGAGTTACCTCCTGAGAGCCTCTGTGTTGCTCAAATGTGGCCAGTCTTGAAGCGAAACTGTGCATGTAAATGTGTTGCCTTGCCCCAGCATGGCACATGATTCCTGGGGATGAGCCTCCCTGGCACCGAGGGATTACTACCAAGTACGAGTTGATGGTGTAACTAGAAAATGACCTTGAATAAATGCGTCAACTTGGACCAGCAGAATATCTCAGTCTACATATAATACCAGGAGTTAAAAATGCTTTTTGACCTGAATAAAATGGTTAAGTGGAAAGGACAAATGAGTTTATATGGCTATGAGTCTTCAAAAAGAGCCAGGAGGTTATCAGAGGGGTTGCCCTTATGCACACATGATCAGAGTCCCAGAGACATAAAAGTAGATGCAAGCACAAGTATTGGTTCTTCTGAGGGCTGCAGAGACCCACAGGTTCTATGGGCATGGCAGATGGAGTTCAGTGCCATGTCAGTTGGCCCTACTTTGGAGTTTGTGTTTCTGTGTGATGGAGCTGGACTCAGATGTGATCTTTGTCCACAAACCTCTCCTGTTACTTTTACTGGATCTGTAATTGGTGCTCGGGTTTAGTGGATACCCAGGGGACGTGAATCTCTGGACTGACCATGTGATAGCCAGAACCTGGGCCTCAACACACTTGTAGCTCCTACACTCTGGTTTATTGGACTTACTCCACTCAGCTAACATGGAGGTGAAGAAGGTCAACCACCACACCACAGAGCCAAGAGTGCCTACAACTGAAAGCAGGAGAATTGCATCCAGCATCCATGTGGAATCTAAGCCCCCTCTTGATATAGATATAGGGTGGACACGACCAGTCTAGTGTCCACCAGATAGAGGAATAGAGAATGGATTAGAGTGGACTTACTGATATTCTATTCATGAACTATTGTGTTTAGTAATTGAAGAAAATGTGGCATTGGTGTGGAGAAAGTGGTCATGGTGGTTGCTGCGGGTAGGGAGTGGGAGGAAGAGATGTGATGTGGGGGCATTTTGAGGGGTTGGGATTGTCCTGGGTGGTGATGCAGAGACAGTTACTGGACATATTATGTGCTCCCATGGCCCACTGAGTGGACTGAGGTAAAGTGTGGGCTATGGTGTGGACCAGTGATCGTCAGGTGCAGAGGTGCTCAGAGATGTATACACAAAATGCAATGAATGTCTTATGATGATGGAGGAGGATGTTGTTATGGGTGGAGTGTGGTCAGGGGGTTGTGGGGTGTATGGGGACCTCATATTTTTGTCATGTAACATTAAAAAATTAAATAAAGAGAAAGAAAAGAACATGATTTTCTGGGGAACACACATTCCCAAACTACCACACAATCTAAGTGTCCATTGACAGTTGAATAGATAAACAAAATGTAGCATATACATTCAACTCAACTATTATTCAGCCATGAAAAGGAATGAAGTTCTGACACATGCTACAGCATGGATGAACCTTGAAGACATCATGTTGAGTGAAATGAGTCAGACACAAAAGGCTCATTTCCATTTACTGTATGATTCCACCTATAGAGGAAATATTTAGAATAAGTAAATTCATAGCAGATTAGAGGTTACCTCAGGCTGGGTAGAGACAGCAGGGGACAGGGATAGAGCAGGGAGTTATTGCTTAATAGGTATAGCAAATATAATTAGAGTGATAAAGGCTTGGTAATGGATGGTGGTGATGGTAGCACAATATTATAAATGCCATTAAAGTTGTTTGTAAATGAATTGTACATTTAAAAATGGTAAATGGCAAGTTTTATGTTATATACATATTACCACATTAAAAAATCTAATTTTTCCAAGTGAAGGAAAAAAATACATTGTCAAAACACAAGTTTCACTTTCACCAGTGTTAATACACAAGATTCTCTACTGACATGGTAAATGAGCTTAATATTTAACTCTAAAATCTAAGTGATATATATTTTTTATTTTCTTCTATACACTGGCATACTTTTACAATGTTAAAACACAAATTTCACCTAATGAACTGCAAAAACTCTATCATCTGTAGTTCCAAAAACCATGTGAAATTCATGCTCCATTCATGTCTATGTACTTGCTATAACTTACAATGTCAAAACCAATGTTTCACCTAGGGAGACAGAAAAAGAGTATGTTCTTAATTTTCAAAACTAAGTGAAAGTCATGTTTCATTCAGTTATACACATTAGTATTGACTTACAACCAATATTAAAACACAAGATTCACCTCCTGAGCTATAAAAATATTATGTTGTTTAGTTTCAAAACCTAAGTGATACACATTTTCCTTCACTTCTAGGTACTTTCATTGTCTTATAAATAATGCTAAAAAACAAGTTCAACCAGTGAACTTCAAATACAAAATTAAGTTTAGAGCTGAAGTATATGTGAATACATTTTTCACTCTTATGTACATATATGGACTTACAAATAACGTTAAATCACAAAATTCACCTACTGAGGTGTGTAAACATATGGTATTTAGTTTCAAAAAACTTATTGAAATATATGCTTCATTCACATCTAAGTTTTTGCTTTGACTGGCAAACATGTCAAAACCCAAGTTTCATGTAGTGCGATAAGAAAACAGTATATGTTCCTTTGTTTTCAAAACTAAGATATTCTCCATTCACCTATACATACTTTTATTGACTTACAAATCATGTTAAAAACAAGGTTTGCCTAAAGAACTGTGATAGAGTATGTTGTTTAATTTCAATAAGTGAAATACATGCTTCATTCACTTCTAAGTACATATATTGACTAAAAGCTATGTAAAAACACAAATTTCCCCTAGTGATCTGTGAAGATAGTATGTTGTTTAGTTTCAAAAATGAAGTGAAAGACATGTTCATTCACTTCTATGTACTTGTAGTGTCTTACAACCCATCGTAAGACACAAGCTCATGCAGTGAGGAGTGAAAACTGTGTTCTTTACTTTCAAAAACTAAGTTAAATACATGCTTTATACACTTCCATGTGCTTTTACTAACTTACAGACAATAATAAAATGGAAGATTCACCTAACAAATCGACAGAGTATCATATTTGTTTTTAAAAGTTAAGTGAATTACATGATTATTCACTTCTAAATTATTTTAATAACTTACAAAATTAAATTGTAGTATGTTATTGCTTCCAAAAGTAAGTGAGGGTTATATTTCATTCATATTTACATACTTGTATTGACTTACAATGTTAAACCACAAGTATCCACACAGGATACATTTCAATATTTAATCTAATGAAATCAAAATGTTTAACTCTCAAAAACATTCTTTGGTATTTTTAAGAATATATAGTTTAAAAATATTTTAACTCTTTTCATTCTAGAAGCATAAGACAGAGAGACTCATAATGAGAGTAACTGAAAATTTCAGCTATTCAATAGGGATGTATCTTATATGGAGTACTAATAGCTAGATTTCTCATTATTATTTTGTATTCACATTAGTTCATATCAAACATTTATGAATGGGTATTTCCATAAATCTTCATGAAGCTGTGCAAGTTCATTTTGCATTTCTTACTTCTTTAAGGGAGATCTGAGCATTTCACCTTTTTAAATTTCTTTAAACATCTTCTCCTTTAACTCTATTTTTTATTTTAATCTTATCATGCAGCTATACTTAAAGCCTCCCTAAGTAAGACATAGGTGTTGGCTGCACAGCAGCCTGACATTTCTTAAACTATGGTAGCAAAAAATTGACAGCAGTATTCATGACTGTCAGAATAATTGTATGTAAAATATTTCAAATATAAGAGGCAGGATGTATTTATAGTAGCAGCCTCTCTATTAGGACACCTTACAAATGACTTAAATTTTAAAAATGCAATATAGCTTTCTAATGAGTTACCTTTAAAAAAAAACAAGAAGAAAAACAAATTGGAAAAAATATAGACAAAAGTATAAAGAACTTGAGCAAAGAGATTACATAGTAGATGCCAGTAACATGAACACAGAAGAAAGCATTATCTTGTGAGGTTTTTCCATATCTGCTTGTGTCTTTACTGAATTTAAATTTAAGGTTCAGGAGGCAGGGCAAGATGGTGGCTGAGTGAGCATACCTGATAATACCTCCTGCAAAGAAGTGACTGGGCAGCGTTGGAAATTCTTTGGGACCAGGCTGTTTCGGGATTTTGCAGGACAGGAGGTGTCTGCACATTGATTTGGTGGGAAAGTAACAGAAAATTCATGTATAAGATAAAATTGAGGCTCTGTTACATGGAGGTGGGAGCTGCATGCAGGACGCTCCCTCCTGGGGTGGACGGAGCTGTGGCATTGGCGCTGGGGAGGCGATTTCTGGAGGCTCTGTGGTACTGGGGAATTCATAAGCCCTGAGTGGGCTATTGGGGGGCTAACAGGGCAGGAGGTCTATGCAAACCAATTAAGGGAGACAAATGGGAGTTTCATGGCAAGGCAGGGAATTTTTGATTGCGGACACAAATAATAGTGCTTCTGGCTAGAGCCCTGCCCCCCAAGGCCATCTGCCGATCTGCAGCAGCCTTAAATTGCTCACAATAAAGAGACATCACCAGGAGGCTGTTTCAGGGACCAGCAGGGTGGGAAACGTCTGGAAGCTGATTAGGGGAACATTTTGCGAAGCATGGGAATTTCGGTTTTGGACTCTGTTATCGGCATTTCTGGCTGCAGCCCCACACCCGAGCCTGGCTACTGATCTGCATCATTAAATTGGCTGCAGTGTAGAGGCACCCCCAGGTGGTCATTCCAGGGCCTTACAGGGTGGGAGGTGTCCTGAAGTCAGATTAGTAATACAGCCACAGAAGAGACCCGAGTGAGTGGATGAATTGTGGGGTTCAGACACATAGGTCACAGTTTGTGGATGTGACCGCTCCCATAGGGCTGACACCCAGCTGTGGGGATTCCTGAAGGCTGTGTTGCACTGTGGTGTTCCCAGGCTCCCTATTACCCAGATTTGA
The DNA here is from genome assembly GCF_030445035.2 of Dasypus novemcinctus. Classification (NCBI taxonomy): domain Eukaryota; kingdom Metazoa; phylum Chordata; class Mammalia; order Cingulata; family Dasypodidae; genus Dasypus; species Dasypus novemcinctus. The sequence goes on along the minus strand of NW_027261977.1, from coordinate 1,971,720 downwards.
GGTTGCCGGGTCTGAGGCCCCTAGACCCTGGTGGCCCACAACCCAGAGAATCACATCTCTTGAGTCTCCAATATCACAGACTTTCCATCCCTGAATCCATCATGCCCTGAGATCCATCTGAGGTCCTTGAATGTCCTAGCCCTCAACGTTTGCATTTTTTCTTTTTTGTTTTGTTTTGTTTTGTTTTTTTATTTTTATTTTATTTTTTTATTTTTTATTGTCCTGATTGCTAACATTGCATTATCTCCTAGTCTTTTGTCCCATCGTATCCCCCAAAGTCTTTTGTTTTCAGTTATTTAGGGGGTTTATTTTGTTGTTGCTGTTGTGGTTGTTCTATATCTTTTTTTCTTTTCCTTACTTGTTCCCCTCCCTTTACGCACCTCCTTTTTCTTTCTTTCTTTCTTCTCTTCTTTTTTTCTCTTGTCCTGCATTTTCTTCTTATTTTATTTTATCTTAATTATACAATAGGTGCTGCAGGGAACACCGCACATTTGCTGGGTTTCCTCATCCTCCATTGCCTCATTTCTGTGTGAATTGATTTTGGCTACCTACACTATCCCCTTTCCCCTACATCTTGATATCCTCCATAATCTACTGTCTCTCCTATATTCCACCTCTCTTTCTTTGATCCCCAAAGTGTCTAACTCTTAATTTCTAATACCTTTGTTTTCTTTTCTGTCTTTTGTCCACTCCTGAAACTATTGACTTTCTTTTCTCTTTCCCGCTCACACAAAAACAATAATTTTTTAATTCATACCATATTCCTTCCATGTTCAGTTGACTACCTCACTATAGGTACTCTACCTACTGCTATAATTCTACACAACTTACATGACTCTCTAATATCCATCCTACCAGATCTCATATTGTTGCTCTGTTAACATTTATCACCAATACTACTTTACACTTTTTCCTTGCTTACACAATTGCCTTTCCCTGACCATAATACTTTCCTTCAAAGTGAACTCAGCCAGCAATAAGAAATTAGAATAAGAACAAAGTGACAAAGAGAAGATATAACACTTACACAAAAACAACAGCTAATTAATCTCCAAGACTAGAAAAAAAAGGTAAGGAACTGATTAAACCCATCAAGATAAAACAATGAACACACAGCAACAAAAATCTACAAACCAAACCAGTAATCAGGAAAACATGGCTGAATCCAATGAACACACTAAAAACCAGGAAGGGGAGCAGAACTTCGCACAAGTAATTAAAGATCTCAGAACATATATCACAGACAAGTTTAATGAAGTAAAGGAAGAGGTTATCAACATGAAGACAACACTTGGAGGGTTAATTGCAGATATACGCAAAACGATAACAGATATAATGGGAATGAACACCACAGTTCAAGAAATCAAAAGTACACTCACAGCAAATATCAGCAGATTAGAAGAGGCAGAGCAGAGAATTGTGATGTGGAACACAGTACATCAGAAATCAAACAGATAGTAGAATATATCCATAAAAAGATGGGAAAAATCCAGCTAGGACTTAGGGACCTGAATGACAATGCAAAACAGTCAAACATACATATTATAGGCATCCCAGAAGGAGAAGAGAAGGGAAAGGGGTCAGAAGGAGTGTTGCAGGAAATAATGGCTGAAAGCTTCCCAAACCTACTGGAAGAGACAGATGTACATATCCAAGAAGCACAGCGAACCCCAATTGTCATAAACTCCAACAGGCCCAAACCCAAGACATATACTTGTCAAATTATCCAATGCTCAAGACAAAGAGAACATTCTAAAAGCAGCAAGAGAAAAGAAAACCATCACATACAAGGGAAACTCCATAAGATTAAGTGCCGATTTCTCAACTGAAGCCATGGAGGCAAGAAGGCAGTGGTATGATATAGTCAAGGTACTAAAGGAAAGAAATTTCCAACCAAGAATACTCTATCCAACTAAACTAGCATTCAAAAATGATGGAGAGTTCAAAATATTCACAGATAAACAGAAACTGAAAGAGTATGCCAACAAGAAACCTCCCCTTCAAGAAATTCTAAAGGGAGTTATGCAGGAAGAAAGGAAAAAATAGGATAGGCAGAGTTGGAGGAGAGTCTAAGAGCAACAAAAAAGACAAAAAGAGAAGAAAAAAAAGACAAACACAAGTCCAATCAAAATATGGCTAACATAAATAATTCCTTGAAAGTAATAACACTGAATGTCAATGGATTAAACTCACCTATCAAAATATACAGACTGGGACATTGGATAAGGAAATATGACCCATCTATATGCTGTCTACAAGAGACACATCTTAGACCCAGAGACTCATGGAGGTTGAAAGTGAATGGTTGGAAAACAATCTTACAAGCAAACAATAACCAAAAAAAGGCAGGAGTAGCTATATGAACATCAGAAAAAATAGCCTTTAAATGTGAAACAATTGTGAGAGACAGAGAAGGATACTACATATTAGTGAAAGGTAAAATCTGTCAAGAAGAATGAAGAATCATAAATATTTATGCTCCTAACAAGGGTGCATCTAAATACATGAGGCAAATGCCTGAAAAACTAAGCGAAAGAATAGATGCATCTACAATTATAGGGGGGATTTTAATACACTACTATCAACTGTGGACCAAACGTCTCAAAAGAGAATCACTAAAAAAATATTTGGACAGTATACTAGAGGACCTGGATCTAATAGACATATACAGATCATTACACCCAAACACAGAAGGATATACATTTTTCTCAAGTGCACATGGATCATCCTCCAAGATAGACCATATGCTAGGTCAGAAAGAAAGGCTTAATGAACTCAGAAAGATCAAAATCATACAAAAAAAAATATCTCTGACAACAGTGGAGTGAAGCTGGAAATCTGCAAGGGCCAGAGGCCCAGATTTCACACCAAGATATGGAAATTAAACAGCACACTCTTAGGAATACAGTGGGTCAAAGAGGAAATCTCAAAAGAAATCAATGACTACCTTGAAACAAATAATAATGATAACACAACATACCATAATTTATTGGATGCAGCAAAAGCAGTGCTGAGAGGGAAATTTAGAGCTATAAATTCATACATCAAAAAAGAAGAGCAAATATTGAAGAACTAACCACACATTAGGAGGAATTAGGAAAAACAACAACAACAAAGAATCCAAGAGGAAGAAGAAGGAAGGAAATAACAAAGATAAAAGCAGAGTTAAAAGAAATAGAAAATAAGACAGCACTTGGAAAGATAAACAAGACCAACAGATGGTTTTTTGAGAAGATCAATAAAACTGACAAACCTTTACCGAGACTAAGAAAGAAAAAAGAGAGAAGATGCAAGTACACAAAATAAGAAATGAGAAAGGAGATATCACCACTAACCCCACAGAAATAAAGACTATCATAAGAGGATACTTTGAAAAACTATATTCCAACAAAAATGATAAATCAGAGGAAATGGACAAATTCCTAGAAACACATAAGCAGCCTATATTGATGAAAGAAGAAATTGATGATCTCAACAAACCAATCACAAGTAAAGAGAATCAGTCATTAAAAACCTCCCAACTAAGAAAAGCCCAGAGCCAGACGGCTTCAAAGGTGAATTCTGCAAAACATTCCGGAAAGAACTAACACCAATCCTGCTGAAACTCTTCCAAAAAAAGGAAATGGAAAGAACTTTGCCTAACTCCTTCTATGATGCCAACATTGCCCTAGTACCAAAGCCAAACAAAGACACCACAAGAAAGGAAAATTACAGACCAACTTCTCTAAGGAACCTAGACACAAAGATAATTAACAAAATACTTGCTAATGGTATTCAACATAACATTAAATGAATTATACACCATGAACAAGTGGGATTCATTCCAGGTATGCAATGATGGTTCAACATAAGAAAATCAATCAATGTAATACACCATAAAAACAGATTGAAGGAAAAAAATCACGATTATATCTATAGATGCAGAAAAAGCATTTGACAAAATACAGCACACTTTCTTGATAAAAACACTCTGAAAGATCGGAATACAAGGAAATTTTTTGAACATGATAAAGAGTATATATGAAAAACCTACAGCCAACATTGATTACAATGGAGAAATCCTAAAATCCTTCCCTCTAAAGTCAGGAACAAGACAAGCATGCCCACTGTCTCCCTTCTATTTAACATTGTCTTAGAAGTACTTGCTCGAGCACTGAGGCAAGAACCAGATATAAATGGCATTCAGATGGGAAAGGAAGAAGTCAAAATTTCATGATTTGCGGATGATATGCTCCTATACATAGAAAGCCCTCAGAGGTCTACAACAAAGCTTCTAGAACTCAAAAATGAGTTTAGTAAAGTCGCAGGTGATAAGATCAATGTGCAAAAACAAGTAGCATTTCTGTACACCAATAATGAGCAAGATCAGGAGGAAATCAAGAAACAAAAACCATTCACAATAGTAAATAAAAAAATCAAATAATTAGGAATAAATTTAACTAAAGATGTAAAAAACTTATACACCGAGAACTATACAAGACTGTTCAAGGAAATCAAAGAAGACCTAAGTAAATGGAACAATATTCCCGGTTCATGGATAGGAAGACTAAATATTATTAAGATGTCTATCCTACCAAAACTGATCTACACATTCAATGCAATCCCAATAAAAATCAACACAGCATTCTTTAAGGAAATAGAAAAACTAACTACGAAATTTATTTGGAAAGGAAAAAGGCCCCGAATAGCCAAAGAAATATTGAAAAAGAGAAACGAAATTGGAGGAATCACACTACCTGACTTCAAAACATACTACAAAGCTACAGTAGTGAAAACAGCATGGTATTGGCATAAGGAGAGACACACAGACCAATGGAATTGAATTGAAAGTTCTGATATAGAACCTCATATATATAGCCATATAATATTTGATAAAGCCACCAAAACCTCTCAATGGGTAGAGCATGGCCTCTTCAACAAATGGTGCCTGAAGAACTGGATATCCATATGTAGAAGAATGAAAGAGGATTACCATCTCGAACACCTTATACAAAGATCAACTCGAGATGGATCAAAGACCTAAATATAAGAACCAAGACCATAAAGACCTTGGAAAGCAGTGTAGGGAAACATCTACAAGAACTTGTAATAGGAAATGGCTTCATGAACATCACACCAAAAGCATGAGCAGCAAAAGAACAAATAGATCAATGGGACTCCCTCAAAATTAAAGCCTTCTGCACTTCAAAGGAGTTTGTCAAGAAAGTAAAAAGGGAACCTACACATAGGGAGAAAATATTTGGCAACCATATATCTGATAAGAGACTTATAACTTGCATATATAAAGAACCCCTATATTTTGAAAATAAAAGATAAACAACGCATTTAAAAAATGGGAAAGAGATTTAAACAGACACTTCTCCAAAGAAGAAATACAAATGGCTAAAAAGCACAAGAAAAAATGCTCCAAATCTTTAGCTATCAGGGAAATGCAAATCAAAACTACAATGAGATACCTTCTTACTCCCATAAGATTGGCAGCTATGAAAAAAAAACAGAAGAATACAAATGCTGGAGAGGATGTGAAGTAATGGGACACTCATCCACTGCTGGTGGGAATGTGGAAGGATCCAACCATTCTGGAGGACAGTTTGGCAGTTTCTCAAAAAACTAACCATAGATTTCCCATATGACCCAGCAATACCACTGCTGAGTATATACCCATCAGAACTGAAAACAAGGACACAAACCAATATAGTGCACCACACCAATGTTCATAGCAGCATTGTTCACTATTGCCAAAAGTTGGAATCAATCCAAATGTCCATCAACAGACGAGTGGATCAATAAAATGTGGTATATACATACAGTGGAATACTACTCGGCTTTAAGAACAAATACACTACAAACACACGTGATAACATGGATGAATCTTGAGAACCTTATGTTGAGTGAAGCAACCCAGGCATTGAAGGACAAATACTACATGACCTCAATGATTTGAAATAAACAAGCTGCCTCAGAGAGCTAGAGACTGGAAGATAGGCTTACAGGAAATCAGGGGGTAGAGGAAGGATGTAAGCTGATATCTACATGCGTGAAATCTATGATAAGCTGGAGGTAAGTATATGCACAAGGAAGAGATAAAATGGGGGCATAGGGTTACCATTGGGTGGGGCTTTTGGGGGCTTGAGGGGAGCTAGGGATGGGCGGATGTGTAATATTGCCCAAAAAATTGGGGGGGGGGGAGGGGCAACATACAAACATAGGACATTCTCAGGTGTTGGTTGAAAGTAAAATGCTGAGAAAACCTTTTCAAGATATAATTAGCAAAGTTACCTGTTTAAGATACTCAAAGGGGATAATCTGATGCAGGACAGACTCCTCGGGAATATCTGAATGCTCGTTTTGCCAGAGTGGGTTATACCATTGGGTAGAGACTCATATAATGACAGTGAAGGTAGACCCACATCCTGAGGAGGACTACTGCCATCAAAAGGAGGGAACTGTATCTCTCGAGAGAAAGGGTGTCTCCCAGGGCAGTTAGGGCAGTTGAGCAAGTCAAGCCCTCAACACTGTTGCAAGTATCTCTGAACATGGCTCCTCAAGAAATGAAGATTGACTGTCACTGTGGGCCCCAAGGGAAGGGGGAAATAGATATTGAATAGATGGAACCAAAGTAAATGTGAGGGCAAAAGAAGTGTTTCACAGGAGTACACAAGGATGGATATAAAACATGTAATGTGACACCAAAAACATATCGGGAATGACAGACTAATAATGTAAACCATGATGTAAAACATAGGATAACTAAAAAATTTAGAAAACTGTATATCCTAAAGTATAAACCACAATGTAAACACAAATGTCACCTTGTTTGAAAGCTATTGTCTCAATATCTGTACATCAGTTTCAGTAAATATGATATGAATAAGTTAAGAGATTATCGCTGTGGAAGGGAAAAGGTTTTATAATGGATATGTGGGAGTACTGTATATTGTATATATGAATTACTGTGATCTAAGCCTCTTGGGAAGAGAAGCTCAATAATTAGGAAAAAAGAAAAGAAAAAGATAGGATGTAGAATTTTCCAAATCAATATGTGTTCTATATCTAACCTTTAAACTCATCGCGATATTCCATTTTACTAGTAAGGGAACCTGACATTATATTGGGCTTCACTTTTCGGGAAGTTTTGGATCATAGAGTGGTTCAACAATGGCAGCCAAGGAATACTGGTATGGGATGTTATTGACAGGCAATATATAGTTGACAGGGAGTTATACAGGGCATGTGTCCAGGGTGCATGGAAATGTTTGGATATACTCATAGTGGAAACAATTAAAAAGAACAGCTGGGGGGTACTGGGTTCCTGGCCAGCGGCGGGGGTGGGGGGGTGGGGCTCTGTCGTGGTCCCTAGGGGAGCAGCGGCAGTTCCCCAGGTACAATTATTGTAAGGACCAGGAAGGAATGAGGGTCCAACAGTGAGCCCCTGATACTAATGACTATGCTTGTGAGCCTTAACACCTGAAATAAGAACAAGGCCTAGAGCAGCACTGTGCCTGGGAATTTCCTCCTGTCAGCCTCCATGTTACTCAAATGTGGCCAGTCTAGAAGCCAAATTCAGCATGTAAATGCAATGCCTTCCCCCACCCCCCCACCCCCACCCCCGCCAGCGTGGAATATGACACCCGGGGATGTGCCTCCCTGGCACCGAGGGATCACTACCAAGTACCAGCTGATGATGTAACTAGAAAATGACCTTAAATTAAAGGTTCAACGCAGACCAGCAGAATATCCCTGTCTATATATAGATATATCCCTGTATATATAGATATAATAACAGGAGTTTAAAATGCTGTTTGACCTAAAGGGGAAAATGGAAAAGACAAATGAGTTCATATGGCTAGAATCTCTAAAAAAGAGTCTGGAGGTTGTCAGAAGGATTGCCCTTATACACACCTGAGCAGAGTCTCAGAGACCAATAAAATAGATACAACCCCAGATATTGGTCCTTTTGAGGGCTAAAGAGACCCACAGGTTCTATGGTCATGGCAGATGGGGTTCATTGTCATGCCAGTTGACCCTTCTTTGGAGCTGGTGTTTCTGCATGATGGAGCTGGACACAGATGGGTTCTCTTTTCACAAGACTTTCATGCTACTTTACTGGAATTGTAGTTGGTGCTGGGGTTTAAGATATATCTAGGGGATTTGAATCTCTAGACTGACAATATGATAGCCAGGCCCTGACCTCAACAGACTTCAGCTCCTACACGCTGATTTATTGCACTTACCCCACTCAGGTAACATGGAGTTGAAGAATGTCAACCACCACACCATGGAGCCTAGAGTGCCTACAACTGAAAGCAGGAGGATTACATCCAATATCCACGCGGAATCTAAACCCCCTCTTGACATAGATGTGGAATGGACACAACCAAGCCAAAGTCCACAGGAAGGAGGAATACAGTAATGATCAGAGTGGACCTAACGATATCCTATTCATGAACTATTATGGTTAATAATCGAGAAAATGAGGCATTGGTGTCAAAAAAGTGGCCATGGTGGCTGCTGGGTGTGGGGAATGGGAGGAAGAGCTCAGATGTGGAGGCATTCTTGGGACTTGGAGTTGTCCTGGGTGGTGCTCCAGGGACAATTGCCAGATGCTGTATGTCCTCCCATGGCCCCCTGGATGGAACGTGGGAGAGTGTGGGCTATGGTGTGGAACACGGGACATCGGGTGCAGCGATGCCCGGAGATGTACTCACCAGACACAATGGATGTGTCACGATGATGGGGGAGAGTGTTACTGTGGGGGGAGTGGTGGGGTGGGGGCAGTGGGGGTGAATGGGGACATCAAATTTTTTTAATGTAATATCTTTTAAAAAATGAATAAATTGAGTAGAATTTGAAAAAAAGAAAAAAGAAATAAATTTAAGGTTCAGAATTGGAATAGAATTGCTGCATGTGCAGTGTCACCCCGCACTGGCTGTTGGTTCAAGGAACAGGGCAGCCTGACAAAAGCCCTCTCAACTGCTAGCTTGAGGGGCCAGGAAAAGAAATAAGACTTCCTCCTTTTTAAAAATTTCTCTAGGATATGATAGAGATACTAAAAAGATGCATTTAGCTGCTAAGGAAAATGATTCTATCACAGTTACAGATGGTGAAAATCTAATTCAAACATGTCAGGCCCTAGATATGTGGCCATAGATATACTAAAGAAAGCTTTTTTTGGTTAATTTTTTTTGCATAGCTAAATATGCCATATAGCCCTAATATTCTGCATTGATGCAGCAAAGGCTAATTTTTTTTGACAATTTTCACATTGGTATATGTATATAGATGACTTTCTTTTGATTGCAGAGCACCTGCATTTGCTCTGGGAGGCTGGGAGATGGCAAAATAAAAACATTTGGGGGAGAACATTTATAGGAAATCCTCTATCACGTTCTGAAAACTAAATCTCATTTTAGTATTTTATTTCCTAGCCTAAAAAAGTCAAATTAATGCATTCACAAGTTTCAGAATGCACTGTAGTTTGAGAAAATTTAGGTTTAGAAAATTCAAACATTTTGGGATGTGACTTTTTTCATGATTTTTAACTTTTTATTTTGAAATAGTTTCAAACTTACAGGACAGTTACAAAAATACAAACACCATACACAGAAGTCTAACATACCACTATCTCCAGATACCCATATCCACCAATATAGATATTTGTCACATTTCCCATGTCATCCTATCTATATATCTATTAATACATCTACCTAGCTATCAGCTATCCATCATCTATCTTTCTTTCTGTCTCCCTGTTTTCCATATATTTATAAATACACTTTCTGAGCACTTGAAAGTAGGCTGTACACATTATGCTCCTTGGACATTTAATATGGCCATATATATTGCCTAAGAGGGAATTTATGTAAGTACTTATATATTTATGTAAGTAACCAATTTAAGTGCAGCTATTTAGGTAAGGAAATTTAAGAATGATATAAAGTTTTTAGTCTATATTTCACTTTTATCATAGGTTCCAATAATATCCTTTTTTAAATACATTTTTATTTTTAAAAGATATATAGATCACACAAAATTACAAAGTACAGGGGATCCTCATATGTCCCACTCTTCACACCTCCCAATTTTCCCATATCAGCAATTTCTTTCATTAGTGTGATACATTCATTGCAATTGATGAATACATTTTGAAGCATTGCTATACAGCATGGATTATAATTTACATTGTAGTTTACATTCTCTCCCAGTCCATTCCGTGGTTTATGGAAGATTTATATAATGTCCTGCATCTGTCCCACAATACCATTCAGGACAACTCCGAGTCCCCAAAATGCCCCATATTACACATCTTTTCCCCTCTCCCTGCCTTCAGCAACTCTAGTGGCCACTCTCTCCACATGAATGATATAATTTCTTCCATTGCTAGAATCACAATAATTCTAAAGTAGAATACCAGTAAGTCCACCGTAGCCCATATTTTATTCCCAAACCTGAAGACTCTGGGATGGTGATGCCCATTCCACCTCTTAACTGAGAGAGAACTTAAATCCCACATGGCTTATGAATGGTACTCTTCTATTTGCAGTTGTAGACTCTCTCATTTTCTTGGTGTGGTGGTTGTCCATCCTCACCTCCTTGCTAGCTGACCTGAGTAAGACCAACCAACAGAGATTAGGTGTTGCAACTCCACTGTGGCTCAGGGCTGAGGTGGCACATGGGCAGTTTAGAGATTTGAGTATATTAGACTTCATTTTTGAGGAAGATGTTGCTCACAGGGGGTTTCAACTATGGCAGGAGAAGAGCATTGGTGTGGGGTGTTATTGATGTGGGATGCATGAGAGGAGGTTTTCCTGTACATTTTTTATTGACACAGTGCATAGAATTTAATGTGACAACTAAGGGAGTGCTGGGTTCCCATCCTGGGGAGCTCTGCCACCTTCTCCAATGGAACAGCAATAATCCTCCAAGTGCAGCAGCAAGGTCCAGTGAAGAATGATGGCCCAGTGATGGGCCCTTGATACCAACAATTAGGCTTATGAGCCTTTTGTTCTTAAAATTTCAACTTGGCATGATGTTGCAGGTGCCTGTTATGTCATGAGAGCCTCCATGTTGCTCAAATGTGGCCAGTCTCTTAGCCAAACTCAGCATATAGATGCCTTACCTTCCCCTCACCATAGGACATATGACTTTTAATTCGGGTACATCTACAAAAAATATTTTCTAAACTTTAAAAATTGTGGAATATAATACATAAAGGTCAATACAACATATTTGTACAATTTAGCAGACAATTAAAAAGCTAGCACTCATGTAATCACTCTATAAGACAAGCAATACAATGTTAGCATCCTGGAAGCATTCTCTTCTCTTTTGTAATTCTTACTTTGGTCAAAAGATAATGCCTCTAAAATAGAATGTAACTGAAAACCTAAAATTAAGAAGTTAATATATTTTCAAAATAATTTTGAAACCTGTGCAGTAAAAACAAAATTGGCCGTCTAATCTCACAAATAAATTGCTTTACATATTTCACCTGACTCAGCATGTTATTGTGGAAATTACTAGTTTGATAAATTTTACTTGTAAAACTCAAAGAAAAATGTTTAATTTTTTAATAAAAAAGAAAAGTCCTTTACTAAAAAATTGAGTAAAATTTAAAAAATTACTTAAGTATCACTTAGGGAGCTGCAAATGTTTATGCAAAAACAGCATAATGTTTATTTTTTAAAACTAGGTGAAATAATGATTCATTCACTTCTGTGTATTTTATTGATTTACAAAGAATGATAAAACTCAAGTTTCACCTAGGGAGAAGTGAGGCCATAAACACTTCTTTTGAAAGTTAAGTGAAATACATGCTTCATTAAGTTCTAAGTACTCGCAAAGTCTTACAAATAAATTTAAACACAGATTTCACATAGCTGCAAAAAACAACTTAGTTTTATTTAGTTGTTTGGTTTCCAAAATTAAGAGAAATACATGTTATTTCCTTTCTGTTTATTTGTGTTAGCATACATGCAATATTAAAATTAAGTTCACCTAGGGAATTTTGAAAATGTTATGTTATTTAGTTCATAAATACAAGTGAAATGTCTGCAAAATGTATGTCTATTTACTTGTATTGACATACAAACCACGTTAAAATACAAAGTTTCATAACATGTTCTGCAGAAAAATAAAATGTTTAGTTTGCAAACTAAGTGAAAACACAAGCTTCAACTTGCATGTACTTGTAGTGACTTACAAACCATGTTAAGCCACAAGTATCAACTATGAAAACAGCAAGCTATTTAGTTTCCAAAAATAAGTGAAATATATGCTTGATTCACTTTTGTGTACTAATATTGAAGTACAATGTTAAAACACATGCTTCATCTAGTGAGATGAGAAGACATCGCAATATTTAATTTCAAAAACTAAGTACTACACATACTATATTCTTTACTATCTACTTGAATTGCCTTAAGCACCATGTTAAGATACCCGTTTATGTAATAAGCTGTGAAAACAGCAAATATTTAGTTTAGAATACTCAAAGAAATACATGACTCATTCACTTCTAGATTCTTGTATTGACAGAGAGTCAGTGTTAAAAAACAAGTAACCCCCAAGTGCAATGACAAAGACCAACAAAGATGGATGGTCCAGTGATGAGCACTTGATACTGATGGCTCTGATTATGAGCCCATTCACCTGAAATATGAACCAGGCCTAGAGCTGCAGGATGCCTATGAGTTACCTCCTGAGAGCCTCCATGTTGCTCAAATGTGGCCACTATCTAAGCCAAACTCAGCATGTAGATGCATTGCCTTTCCACCAGCATGGGACACGATGCCGGGAGATAAGCCTCTCTGGCACTGAGGGATTACTACCAAGTACCAGCTGATGATGTAAATAAAAAAACACCTTGAAGAAAGGAGTCAACTCAGACTGGCAGAATATGTCAACCTACATATAATATCAGGTGTTAAAAACTGCTTTTTGACATTGGATAAAAGAGGTAAATGGAAAGGACAAGTGAGTTTATATGGCTATGAGTCTCCAAAAAAGAGTTGGGAGGTCATCAGAGGGGTGATGCTAATACATGCCTCAGCAGGGTACCAGAGACAGCCAAGGTAGATGGAAACCCAGGTGCTGGTTCTCCTGAAGGCTGCAATAGACACACAGGTTCTGTGTTCATAGCAGATGGCTCTGGAGTTCAGGGTCATGTCCGTTGGCCCTACTTTGCAGTTTGTGTTCCTGAGTGTGATGGAGTTGGACTCAGATATGACCTATCTACACATGCTTCTTCTGTTACTTTTACCAGACCTGTGGTTGGCATTTGGGTTGGTGTATACTCAGGAGACCTGAATCTCTGGACTGTCGATGTGACAGCCAGGCCCTGGGCCTCAGCAAACTTGTGGCTCCTACCCTCTGGTTTGTTGGACTTACCCTGGTTGGCTGACAGGGAGGTGAAGAGGGTCAACCACTGCACCAGGGAGTCAAGAGTGCCTACACCTGCAAGCAGGATAATTGCATCCATCATCCATGCAGAATCTAAGGCCCCTCTTGATGTGGAGGGGGACTGGACATAACCATCCCAGGGCCCACAGGATGGAGGAATAGAGTATGGATTAGAGTGGGCTTATTGGTGTTCTGCTGGGGAACTATTGTGATTAGTAAGGGAAGGAATTTGTAGTAGTGATGTGGAGAGGGCAGTCATGGTGGCTGCTGATGATAGGGAGATGGAAGAAGAGATAGGATGTAGGGGCATTTTCAGGATTAGGAGTTGTCCTGAGTGGTGCTGCAGGGATGGATGCTGAACATTGGGTTTCCTGCCATGGCCCACTGGGTGATCTGGGGGAGAGAGTGGACTACAATGAGGACCACTGTCCATGTGGTGCAGCAGTGCTCCAGAACGTATTTGCCAGATGCAGTGGATGTGCTGCAATGATGGAAGAGGTTGTTGATGTGGGAAGTGTGGGGTGGGAGGGGTGGGGGGTATATGGGGACCTCATATTTTTTAAATGTAACATTTAAAAGAAAATTTAGAATAACAAGTATCACTGAGTGACCTGGTAAAGAGCAAGTAGATTATTTCAAAATATAATTGCAATACAGATTTTATTCAGTTCTATATTCTTGTACTTGGTAAAACAATGGGAAAATACAAGTTTCACCTAGTGAGCTGTGAAGAATATGTTCCTTAGTTTCAAATTCAAAATGAAATGTATTCTTCATTCATGTATTCAGCCAAAGGGGTTCTGATGCAAAATACCAGAATTCTGCTGGGTGTTAAAAAGGGTATTTATTTGGAGTAGGAGTTACAGATACCAAGCCAAAAACCATAACTTACTTCCCTCACCAAAGTATATTTCCTCATGTTGGATCAAGATGGCTGCTGATGTCTGTGAGCATTCAGGCTTTCTGGGTTCCTCTGGGATCAGCTTCTCTGTTTCCATCACAAGATCAGCTGTAGACTATGAGGCTCTCTAGACTTTGTCTCTCTCCAAAAGGTCAGCTGTAGACTACCAGGTGAATGGCTCTGTCTCTTTCCCTGGGACTCCAGCTTAAAACTTCAGCATCAAACTCCAACATCAAAACTTCAACATCAGAAACTCTCAGCTCTGTTCTTTGCTATGCCATGCCCCACCCAACCAAGGTGTGGGGACTCAATGCCCTAATCATGACTCAATCGTGCACAGGTACAGATAAGATTACAAACATAATCCAATATTTCATTTTTGGAATTCATCAATAATATCAAAATACTTCAATTCACTTTTAAGTACTTGCAAAGACTTACAAATAAGTTAAAACACAAGGTTCACCTACTGAACCACAGAAACCATATGGTATTTAGTTTCAAAAATTAAGTGATGTATATCCAATGTTAAAACACAATTTCAACTCAAGCACTTTGAAAAGAGCACAATATTTCATTTCAAGGGCTAATCAAACTCATTTTCATTCACTTCTATATGTATTTATTGAATTACAATCCACGAACATGAGCAGCAAAAACAGCAAAATTTTAGTTTAAAAGCCTATCTGAAGATGGTTTGGATCACACAGGGGTTAAATTATGGCAGGGAGAGAGCACTGATGTGGGGTGTCATTGTTCATTGGGTATTGTCATAGTGGATAGAGTTTCCTCATGGCTACTTAGGAAGTGCTGAGTTCCCATCCTGGGAAGTGCTGTCACATTTCCCAATGGAACAGCAACAGTTCCCAAGTGTAAGGAAAAAGACCAGGGAAGATGCATGGTCCAATGATGGGCCCTTGATAATGATGACTACGCTTGTGAGCCTGCATGCTTGAAATTTCAACTAGGTCTAGAGCTGTAAGGCTAAGAGTTACCTCCTGAGAGCCTCCATGTTGCTCAAATGTGGCCATTCTGTAAGTCAAACCCAGCATGCAAATGCATTACCTTCCCCCCCAGTGTGGGACATGACTCCTGGGAATGAGCCTCCCTGGCACCAAGGGATCAGTACCATCACCAGCTGGCGATACAACTAGAAAAAGACCTTGAATAACAGGGGGAAATGGTAAAGAGAATTGAGTTTCCATGGCTAAGAGACTTCAAAATGAGTCGGGAGTTTATCAGAGGGATTGTGCTTACACACAAGTCAGCAGGATCCCAGAGAAAGCCAAAGTAGACACAACTCCAGCGACTAATGCTTCTGAGGACTACGGAGACATACAGGTTCTATGGTCATGAGAGATGCCTCTGGAGTTCATTGCCTTTCCAGTATGCCTGACCCTGGAATTTGTGTTCCTGATTGTGATGAAGTCGGACTCAGATGTGAATTCTCCACACAAGCCTCTTCTGTCACTTTTACTGAACCAGTGAATGGTGCTGGTATTTGTGTATGCTCGGGAACTTGAATCTGGGGACTGTCTGTGAGCCAGCTGGGCCCTGAATCTCAGCAGAGTTGCAACACCTACTTTCCAGTTCATTGGACATACCCACGTCAGCTGAAGGAGAGATGACAATGGCTAACCACCACACCAGGGAAACGAGAGTGACGACAGCTGCAAACAGGAGAATTGCATCCACCACCAGCCATGTGGGATTCAAGGCCCTCTCAATTTAGAGGTGCAGTGGACATCACCATCCTAGAGCCCACAAGATGGAGGAATATAATGTGGACTAGGGTGGACTTGCTGGTATTCTACTGTAGAACTGTTTTGACTCCAGCAATGTGAAGATGGTGTCCACAGTAGTTGCTGAGGGCACGGCGAGGGAGGAAGTGTTGTGAAATGGGGCATTTTCTTGACTTGGAGTCATCCTGAAGGATACTGCAGGGACAGATGCAGGACATTGTTATTCTGCCATAACCCACTGGATGAACTGGAGGAGAGTGTGAACGGCAATGTAAACTATGCAGTGTGACAGTGCTCCAGGGTGTAGTCACCAAATGCAGTGAATGTGCCTCACTGATGAAAGGGGATGTTGATGCGGTAGGAGTGGGGATGGCCTGGGGAGTGGGGTATACGGGAAACTCTTATGTTTTTTAACATAACCTTTGGTGTGATCTATTTATCTTTAAAAAAAAAAACAATTAAAGAAGACAATTTTTAACCATGTACAGAGTATCATGAAACTACTGTTTTCCACATTTTGCACTCGATCAATAGGAGTTCTTTTCCATTTATTTTGCAGAGAAGTGTTTTCATTGCCCACGTATTTCACGTCTGTTGAAATCCTCAATCTGATTTTATTGATTTTTTAAGGCTTCTCTTTTTCTCTTTTCTTAAGGCATGGTTGCTATGCAACTTTTCTATAACCTTTTCATTCCTGTGTACAGCCGCTTCAAATTGCAGTGACTGAGCATAACCCATTTGTTTGTATATACAGTTGAAATCCATTTACACCTTGTAAGCATGGACTTAACAGTACTGCCGGGCACGTGTGCTGAGAGGACATTGATTCCTCAAATATAAGGAAATAATCCACTGAACACGGCTGTGGGAAGGGAGAGAGGAAACAACGCTAATCAGATGAGCATTGTATCTGTTGCAGTGAGCATGTTTAAACAAACAAGAAGTACAATACAGACATACAATAGCAGATCTAAAATCATGGAAGAAAGAATCAGGGACATAGAGGGTAGAAGAGCGAAAACTGAAAAGAGAGAAGAACAGAGAGGAAAAAAATGGAAAAATCGAGCAGGAGCTCAGGAAGCTGAATGATAGCATGAAGAGCGACAATGTATGTGTTATGGGGGCCCCAGAAGGGGAAGAGGAGGGAATTCCTCAAATACCCAGAACATGCATTTGAGGAAATAATGGCCCAAAATTTCCCACCTCTCATGAAACACATGCTATACATGTCCAAGGAGCACGCACACTCAGATTAGAATAAATCCAAATAGGCATACTCCGAGACATATTATATTCAGAATGCCATGTGCCAAAGATAAACAGCAGCAAGGGTGAAGTGAAACATCACACACAAGGGGTGTCCAGTAAGACTAACCGCAGATTTCTCTTCACACACTATAGAGGTAAGAAGGCAGTGGTACGAGATAATTAAGGCACTAAAAGAGAAAAACTGCCAGCCAAGAATTTTTTATCCCGCAAAAATCCTCTTAAAATACAATGGTGAGTTTAAAATAGTCACAGATAAACCAACTAAGAGAGCTCATAAAAAAGACACTAGCTCTGCAAGAAACACTAAAGGGAGTTCTGCAGCCAGAAAAGAAAAGACAAGAGAGAGAGGGATGGAGGAGAGTGTAGAAGGGAAGACGATCAGAAAGAGTAACCAAAAGGGTAAGAAGATGGACAAAAATGACATGTGACATAGGAAAACTAAAAGATAAAGTGGTCGATTAAGTAATACCTCTACAATAATAACTTTGAATGTTAGTGGATTAAATTCCCCAATCAAAAGACATGGGCTGATGGGATGGATAAGAAAATATGAGCCATCCATATGCCGTCTGAAGAAGACCCACCTTAGACCCAAGTATGCAAACAGATTGAGAGAGAAAGGTTGGAAAAAGATAGTTCATGGAAACAGGAAAGGAGAAGAAGAGGAAGAAGAAGAAGAAGAAGAAAAGAGCAGGGGTAGCTACACTAATATCAGACAAAGCAGACGCTAAATGCAAAGAAGTTGTATGAGATACAGGAGGCCATTACATGTTAATAAAAGGAATAATCTACCAGGAGGGAGTAGCAGTCATAATGATAAATATACCTTACCAGGGTGTCTCAAAGTACAAGAGGAAACCTGTGGGAAATCTAAAAGTTGAAATAGATGACTCTACAAAAATAGGTGGGGACTTCGACATGCCACTTCACTTCAATAGACAGAACAACTAGGCTGAAGATATCTGTTAAGGAAACAGAATTTAAACAAAATGTAAAACAAACTGGACCTGATAGGCACATACAGAGCATTGTACCCCAAATCAGCTGGTTATATACTCTTCTCAAATCCTCATGGATTGATGTTGGGTCAGAAAGCCATTCTCAATAAATAAGAAAAGATTGAAGTCATACATAGCACCTTCTCTGATCATAATGGAATGAAGCTTGAAAATCAATAATAGCAACGAAAGGGGAAAATCAATAAATATTAGGAGGCTAAGGAGCACACTGCTACACAATCAATGGGTTTAAAAAAAATTGCAAGACGGAAGTGGATGTAGCTCAAGCAATTCGGCTCCCGTCTCCCATATAGGAGGCCCAGGGTTTGGTACCCAGGACCTCCTGGTGGAGAAGAAAGGACTAATTCAACACCCGAGGATCTAGAACAGCTGACCAATCCCACATGAGTAGAAGGAAAGAAATAACAAAGATTAAAGTAAAAAATCAATGAGATTGGTAACAAAAATAGAGAATATCAACAAAACCAAAAGTTGTGTTCTTTGAGAAGTCAATAACATTGACAAATCTTTAGCTAGACCAAAAAGGAAAAAACGAGATATGAAAGTGAATAAAATCAGACATGACTGACCCCACAGAAGCAATGACCATAAGAGGATATATGAGAAACCGTATGCCGCCAAAATGAAACAACCTAGGTGAAATGCACAAATTCATAGAAAGGCACAATTTACATTGACTCTACAAAAAATACAAGAACACACCAAACCAATCACACCTGAAGAGATCAAACCAGTCATCAAAAATCTCCCAGCAAAGAAATGTCCAGGACCAGATGATTTCACAGAAGAATTCTACCAAGCATTTGAAGAGGAATTAACACCAATCCTCTTTAATAACATGGGAAAAAAACAAAAAACAAAAACGGGCGAGGAGGTAAAATTACCCAACACATTTTATGAAGCCAACATCACCCCAACACCAAAGCCAGAGAAAGATACTACAAGAAAAGAAAATTTATAAACCAATCTCTCTAAAGAACTCAGATGCAAAAGTCCTCAACATTGTACTTGCCAATAGAATCCAGCGGGATATTAAAAGAGTCATGCACCACGATCAAGTGGGATTTATTCCTTGTATGCTAGGCTGTCCCAACATACGAAAATCAATTAATATAATACCAAACATTGACAAATTGAAGGAACAACATCCACGTGATCATCTCGATCAACGCAGGAATGACACTTGATGAAATCCAGCAAACGTTCTTGAAAAAAAATTTTTCAAGACCGGAATGGAAGTAAAGTTCCTCAATATGAAAAGCCCACAGCCAATGGGGAGCTGTTGAAAGCATTCCACCCAAGACTGAACAAGACAAGGATGCCCAATGTCACTCTTATTCAACATTGCGCTAGGACACTAGCTTGAGCAAAAAGACGAGGGGAGAAAAAGCTCCAAGATGGAAAAGAGGAAGTAACACTCTCACTATTTGCAGACGACATGATCCTATGGTTTAAAAAGTCTGTAATAGCTACTCCAAAGATATGAGATCTAATAATAAATGATTTCAGCAAAGTGGCAGAATGCCAGATCAACACACAGAAGTCAGTAACGTTTCCATCCACTAGCACTGAACAATACAGGCAGAAATCAGGTTTTAAAAAATGCATTGACAATGGCTATGGAAAGAATCACGTACCTAGGAACTAATTTAACCACAGACGTAAAGGACCCACAACAAGAAAACTACAAAACACTGCTGAAAAAAATCAAAGAAGACCTAAGCAAATGAAAAGACATCCCAAGTGCATGGATTGGAAGACTAAATATCGTGAAGCTGTCAATCCCAGCCAAACTCATTTCTAGATTTAATGTAATCCCAATCTTAATTCCACAAGCCTACTTTACAGAAAGAGAAAACTCAATTATCAAATTTCCATGGAAGGAGAAGGGGAAGTGGACCCAGACAATCACAAACATCCCAAACAAAAACAGTGAAGTAGGACGACTCAACTGCCTGAACTTGAACTACATTACAAAGTTACATTCGTCAGAACAGCTTGGTATTGGCATAAAGAAAGACACATTGATCAATGCAGTTGAATTGAAAGTTCATAAATAGACGCTCACATATCAGGCCAACTGAATTTTGGCAAGGCTGCCAAGTCCAAACTAACTGGGGAAAGATAGCCTTTCAACAAATGGTGCTGGGAGAACTGGATATCTGTAGGCAAAAGAATGAAAGGGAAGCCTATCACACACCCTACACAAGAATCAATTCAAACTGGGTGAAAGGCCTAAACATAAAGGCCGGAAACATCTTCAAATTCTTGTGGTAAGTCATGGCTTCGTGACCAAAGAAAGCACAAGCAACAAAGGAACAATTAGATAATTGGAACTTCCTCAGAATTAAAAACTTTTGTGCATCAAAGGCCTTTGTCAAAAAAGTGAAAAGGCAGCTTACTCAATGGGAGAAAATATTCACATCCAGGAGATATAAACAATAGAAAGACAATTTAAAACGTGGGCAAGAGACTTGAATAGGCATTTCTCCAAAGAGGGTATACAAAAGTCTAAACACATATAAAAAGATGTTCAACCCCACTAGCTATTAGGGAAAGCAAAATAAAAACCACGGTGGATATCATTTCACACTCACTACAATGGCTACTATTACAGAAACAGAAATCTACAAGCACTGGAGAGGATGTGGTGAAATGAGAACACTCATCCATTGCTGGTGGGAAGGTAAAATGGTGCAGCCGCTGTGCCAGGCAGTCTGGCGACTCCTCAGGACGCTTAGTGTAAAATTACCACGTGGCTCAGCAATCCCATTACCAGGTAGAAATCCAAAGGAACTGAAAACATGCACTCGAACAGATGTTTGCACACCAATGTTCATAGCAACGACATTCACACTTGCCGAAAGTGGGAGCCACCCGTTTTTGTGGGTCTGTTTGCCTTGCAGTTGTAGATACTCTTTGCATTATGGGATGGAGGTTACCCACCATCATCATTATGTTATGGTGTCCTTGGGCCATTCCAGTTAACTGGAGAACAGGTACTGACTGCAACCCTGCTGAGATTCGGGGCTCAGCTGGCATATGAACAGACCAGAGATCTAAGTGTCTGTAACATATACTTAATGGGTATAGTGCCAGTTATAGGTTCAGATAAAAGGGATAGGAGAATCATGCGTAGGGAAAGTTTTAACATAAATGAGCCTAACCGTTTCAGTAGGGAAATAGGTTGTCATATAACCAAGGTAGGTGCACCAATGCAGTGCTGATTTCTTGGGGTTGTGTGCCTTGCCCATAGGGTCCGGGTGTCTCCAGAGCCCTCAGGAGAATCCCTGTTTGAGGCTTTGCTTACTGTGGCAGTCAGTGAGGTCCTGAGACCTGCATAAGCAGTAATCTCTGGAATGATCTCTTGAACCAAGGTGAAAGCACTTAGCCCTCAAAGCTCCCATAAGCGATTCTGACAGAACTTTGTACTTTGCGTCATCACTGAAATGACTGTAAGCTTTTGGAAGGTTGTGATGAGATGAATGTGTGCTGTATTTCGAAACAGCATGCCTTATTATAAGTCCGTGGGTGAAGCGTGGTGGTAATGGAGCTGGATGTACCCCAGACAAACATGCCCTTAGGTTAATTCATTCCGTGGGTGCGTACCCATAGTAAGTAGGGCCTTTTGATGAGGTTACTTCCTGTTAAGGTATGGCCAAGTCAGGTCTTAATAACTCCTGTTATTGGAGTCCTTTGTAAGTGGAATTATATTCAGACAGAGAAAGAAAGCCACAGAGGGAGCAGCCAGAAGCTGAAACCAATGGAACCCTTCAGGTGATGAGGGCCAGAGAGGCTGCCTTGAGCATTGCCACATGACAGTGGAGCCCAGGACCAATGATCACCAGCAGCCAGCCCCAGAACACCTGTCTTTGGGAAGGAAGTATCGTCCCCTTGATAACGCCTGATTTGGACCCTCTCTTAGTTCAAAACTGTGAGCTGAGAGATTTCCATCGTTTAAGCCCTCCCACTGCATGGAATTTGCTTGAGCAGCCCAGGAAACTAAAACACTGAGTTACAGTGTCCACTCTTCTAGGTAAAGCTTTCCTCAAACTCTGAGAACATAAGGATTCCACCACCAACACATCCCTTCCTTAATTTCCTTAAATGAAGTTCTTTAATTTTCTTCTGCTGAAAATTTTGGTTCTGTAATATTCACTCTTTACCCTGCAATACACCTAAAACAATTTCACAATTACAATTACCAGTGTCTGCTTAGCTCACATTGTGAAACTACCGGGTGGATTTTGGAGATGCCCTGTCTTTAGGCCAGCAGCACTCAGAGTCTGGTCTCTGGACTCCCTGCCACTCATAAGAATGTTTGAGGACCCCCTCCCAAGTGCTTCCGTCCTGAAAAGGAGGGTCGTGGTGGCTCATACATATCTCACTTACCTTACTGGGAATTAAAACTGAGACATTTTCAAAATATTACTTAGTTATTCCTTTTCAATGAATAGCAATAAGCCCTTTTCATGCTGTAACACCACACACTTAACACTTTTTAATGAAACGGAACTGTCTTCCAACAAAAATTCGGTGAGAGTAGTGGAGTTTTTAATATGTCTGCGAATCCCTTCAATATCTGGCTTATGAGAAGACCATGGGCTACGCCTATCTGCTTCAGCATCATTGTTTTAGGTGAAGCACGTGAAGAAAACGCGGCCTCACAGATGCCAGAGTAGTTGGAAGAGAGAGGAGTGTTTTAGCCGCCATTTCAGGTAACTGTGGACTTTTGGAACACACTCGTGGCATTTTGAGCCAGGGGGTTAACGGCTGTCACTTAGGGAGATGAAAAAAGGATGGAATCTTAGGACAAGACAACATTTAGAGGGTGAGTAGAGAAGGGAGTCTTGGCAAAGGATTGGGGGCAGTCAAAAGACCAGGAAGAAAAGAGTGAGAGCCTGAAGGAAGGAGCAATTGTGTCAAGCGCTGTGGGATTACTGAGTGAGAAGAGAGAACAGGAAGGTGAACACCAACCAGAGCCTTTGACTTACCACATTCTCAACGCCTAGCATTCTATCAAATATCAAGTACATACTAGGCGGTCAGTACATGTCTACTGAATAGCAGGCTGAGTTATGAGGTCTAATTTACCTCACAACAACCCAGAGCTCCTACTTTTTTGCAGTGCCACACTCTGCACGTTTTGGAACAAAATCAAATCATGCCTTTGACTTATGGAAAATTGTTTCCTAAATGTAGCTTTGCCTCTCCGGTCAAGTTTTAAAACTCCCTCCTGTTAGGAGCTTTGAACAATTTATTTTGATTTGTGTGCATCTAGAACAAAATTACTTATCGACTCGAAATATTGCTTCTTTTTCCCCAAACAACAAAAGCTCAGCTAATTGCTAAGTTCAAAACATTTGGTGTCTACGAATTAGACAAAAAAGTCAGGTGTAGATTCCTGTGAAAGCAGTTCTAGATCTAAAATACTGTCGGTGAAAGAACGAGGCTGCACCAAGGGTTCTTAACCTTTTGTGTTCCACGCACCCCTTGGCCAGTCAGGTGAAAAACATGGGCCCCTCCTCAGAATGTAGCCGCAGAGAGTTTTCAGACACTCAACCAGCGCCGGGTCTAACAACTATGGTAATTTCAAAGTAAGGGCGAATATAAGTGGTTTCTCAACATGTGCAACAACTGTCATGTGACATGAGGTGAACACAACTGTAATCTACTGCACACATTGAGAGGTGAAGGAAATGCTGCATTTCAGGTACAGGTCAGAGAAAATAAAGGTAATAAGGTGGTTTATTTCAGATCAAGCTCAGGGACCCACTGAAATATTTCCACAGACCCCTGGTAAAGAAGCCAGGGGCTATACTGATTTCCGTGATTCCTTCTTTCCATTAAATCTACAGTATAGGCTTTCGGAAGTACAAATACTTGCTACGACACGAATGAACCTTGACAGCATTATGCTAAGTGAAAGGAAGCCAGACACATCAGTTCACTTAATTCCATATGGCAAATCCGGGGAAACAGAACTCAGATTGACGGTTGCCAGGGCCAGGGGAGGAAGCAGGATTGCAAAACAGTCAAACATATGTATTATAGGCATCCCAGAAGGAGAAGAGAATGGAAAGGGGTCAGAAGGAGTGTTGCAGGAAATAATGGCTGAAAACTTCCCAAATCTACTGAAAGAGACAGATGTACATATCCAAGAAGCACAGCCCACTCCACTGGTCCCAAACCCCAACAGGCCCACCCCAAGACATACACTTGTCAAATTTTCCAATGCTCAAGACAAAGAGAAAATTCTAAAAGCAGCAAGAGAAAAGAAAACCATCACATACAAGGGAAACTCCATACGATTAAGTGCTGATTTCTCATCTGAAACCATGGAGGCAAGAAGGCAGTGGTATGATATAGTCAAGGTACTAAAGGAAAGAAATTTCCAACCAAGAATACTCTATCCAGCTAAACTAGCATTCAAAAATGATGGAGAGTTCAAAATATTCACAGATAAACAGAAACTGAAAGAGTATGCCAACAAGAAACCTCCCCTTCAAGAAATTCTAAAGGGAGTTCTGCAGGAAGAAGGGAAAAAACAGGACAGGCAGAGTTGGAGTAGAGTGTAAGAGCAACAAAAAAGACAAAAATAGAGGGGGAAAAAATACAAACAAAATATGACAAACACAAATCCAATCAAAATATGACTAACATAAATAATTCCCTGAAAGTAATAACACTGAATGTCAACAGATTAAACTCACCTATCAAAAGATTCCGACTGGGACGTGGGATAAGGAAATAAGACCCATCTATACGCTGTCTACAAGAGACACTTCTTAGACCCAGATACTCATGGAGGTTGAAAGTGAATGACTGGAAAACAATCATAGAAGGAAACAATAACCA
Source organism: Dasypus novemcinctus (assembly GCF_030445035.2). Lineage (NCBI taxonomy): Eukaryota > Metazoa > Chordata > Mammalia > Cingulata > Dasypodidae > Dasypus > Dasypus novemcinctus. The sequence goes on along the minus strand of NW_027261977.1, from coordinate 1,946,530 downwards.
AAAAAGGCAGGAGTAGCTATATTAATATCAGACAAAATAGACTTTAAATGCAAAACAATTGTGAGAGACAAAGAAGGATACTACATTTTAGTGAAAGGGACAAGCTGTCAAGAAGATCGAACAATCATAAATATTTATGCTCCTAACAGTGCCTCTAAATACGTGAGGCAAATGCTGGAAAAACTAAGTGAAAGAATAGATGCATCTAAAATTATAGTGGGGGATTTTAATTCACCACTATCAACCCTGGACAGAACATCTCAAAAGAGAATCACTAAAGAAACAAAACATTTGAACAGTATATTAGAGGAGCTGGATCTAATAGACATATATAGATCATTACACCCAAACACAGCAGGATATACATTTTTCTCAAGCGCACATGGATCATTCTCCAAGATAGACCATATGCTAGGCCACAAAGAAAGGCTTAATGAATTCAGAAAGATCGAAATCATACAAAACAATATCTCTGACAACAGTGGAGTGAAGCTGGAAATTGGCAAGGGACAGAGGCCCAGATTTCACACCATGATTTGGAAAATAACAGCACGCTCTTAGAAAAACAGTGGGTCAAAGAGGAAATCTCAAAAGAAATCAATGACTACCTTGAAACAAATGATAATGATAACACAACATACCAAAATTTATGGGATGCAGCAAAAGCAGCACTGAGAGGGAAATTTATAGCCATAAATTCATATATCAAAAAGGAAGAAAGAGCAAAAATTGAAGAAGTAACTGCACATTTGGAGGAATTAGAAAAACCACAACAGAGTAATCCAACAGGAAAAAGAGGAAAGGAAATAACAAAGATAAGAGCAGAACTAAATGAAATAGAACATAAGAAAGCACTTGAAAAGATAAACAAGACCAAGAGCTGGTTTTTTTAGAAGATCAACAAATTTGACAAACCTTAAGTGAGACTAACAAAGAAAAAAAGAGAGAAGATGCAAATACACAAAATAAGAAATGAGAAAGGTGATATCACCACTGACCCCACAGAAATAAAGATTATCATAAGAGGATACTTTGAAAAACTATATTCCAGCAAAAATGACAACTCAGAGGAAATGGACAAAATCCTAGAAACACATAAGCAGCCCATATTGACAAAAGAAGATATTGATGATCTCAACAAACCAATCACAAGTAAAGAGATAGAATCAGTCATTAAAAACCTCCCAACTAAGAAGACCCCAGGGCCAGACGGCTTCACAGGTGAATTCTACAAAACATTCCAGAAAGAACTAAGAACAATCCTGCTGAAACTCTTCCAAAAAATTGAAACAGAAGGAACATGGCCTCACTCCTTCTATGATGCCAACATTACCCTAGTACCAAAGCCAAACAAAGACATCACAAGAAAGGAAAAGTACAGACCAATTTCTCTAATGAACCTAGATGCAAAAATACTTAACAAAATACTTGCTAATCGTATTCAACAACACATTAAACAAATTATACACCACAGCCAAGTGGGATTCATTCCAGGTATGCAAGCATGGTTCAACATAAGAAAATCAATCAATGTAATACACCATATAAACAGATTGAAGGAAAAAAATCACATGATTATATCTATAGACACAGAAAAAGCATTTGACAAAATACAGCACCCTTTCTTGATAAAAACACTCCAAAAGATCGGAATACAAGGAAATTTTTTGAACATGATAAAGAGTATATATGAAAAACCTACAGCCAACATTGTTCACAACAGAGAAATCCTAACATCCTTCCCTCTAAATCAGGAACAAGACAAGGATGCCCACTCTCTCCCCTTCTATTTAACATTGTCTTAGAAGTTCTTGCTCGAGCACTGAGGCAAGAACCAGATATAAAAGGCATTCAAATTGGAAAGGAAGAAGTCAAAATTTCATTATTTGCAGATGACATGATCCTATACATAGAAAATCCTGAGAGAAATACAACAAAGCTTCTAGAACTCATAAGTGAGTTTAATAAATTAACAGGTTATAAGATCAATGCGCAAAAATCAGTAGCATTTCTGTACACCAATCATGAGCAGGATCAGGAGGAAATCAAGAAACAAATAGCATTTACAATAGTAAATAAAAAAATCAAATATTTAGGAAATATTTAACTAAAGATGTAAAAAACTTATACACTGAGAACTATACAAGACTCTTCAAGGAAATCAAAGCAGACCTAAATAAATGGAAGAATATTCCCTGTTCATGCATAGGACGACTAAATATTATTAAGATGTCTATCTTACCGAAACTGATCTACACATTCAGTGCAATCCCAATAAAAATCAACACAGCATTCTTTAAGGAACTAGAAAAACTAACTATGAAATTTATTTGGAAAGGAAAGAGGCCCCGAATAGCAAAAGACATATTGAAAAAAAAAAACGAAATTGCAGGAATCACACGACCTGACTTCAAAACATACTACAATCTACAGTAGTGAAAACAGCATGGTATTGGCATAAGGAGAGACACACAGACCAATGGAATCAAATTGAAAGTTCTGATATAGAACCTCATATATATAGCCATATAATATTCGATAAAGCCACCAAACACTCTCAACTGGGAGTGAATGGCCTATTCAACAAATGGTGCCTGGAGAACTGGATATCCATATGTAGAAGAATGAAAGAGGATTACCATCTCACACCTTATACAAAGATCAACTCAAGATGGATCAAAGACCTAAGTATAAGAGCCAAGACCATAAAGACCTTGGAAAGCAGTGTAGGGAAACATCTATAGGACCTTGTGATAGGAAATGGATTCATGAATATCACACCAAAAGCAGGAGCAGCAAAAGAACAAATAGGTAAATGGAACTTCCTCAAAATTAAAGCCTTCTGCACCTCAAAGGAATTTGTCAAGAAAGTAAAAAGGGAACCCACACAATGGGAGAAAATATTTGGCAACCATATATCTGATAAGAGACTTATAACTTGCATATATAAAGAATGCATATATCTTGAAAATAAAAAGATAAACAACCCATTTAAAAAATGGGAAAAAGATTTAAACAGACACTTCTCCAAAGAAGAAATACAAATGGCTAAAAAGCACATGAAAAAATGCTCCAAATCTCTAGCTATCAGGGAAATGCAAATCAAAACTACAATGAGATACCATCTGACTCCCATAAGATTGGCAGCTATGAAAAAAACAGAAGAATACAAATGCTGGAGAGGATGTGAAGAAATGGGAACACTCATCCACTGCTGGTGGGAATGCAGAAGGATCCAGTCATTCTGGAGGACAGTTTGATGGTTTCTCAAAAAACTATCCATAGATTTGCCATATGACCTAGCAATACCTCTGCTGGGTATATACCCAGCAGAACTGAAAACAAGGACACAAACCGATATATGTACACCAATGTTCATAGCAGCATTGTTCACTATCGCCAAAAGTTGGAATCAACCCAAATGCCCATCAACAGATGAGTGGATCAATAAAATGTGGTATATACATATAATGGAATACTACTCGGCTTTAAGAACAAATACACTACAAACACACATGATAACATGGATGAATCTTGAGAACCTTATGTTGAGTGAAGCAACCCAGGCATTGAAGGACAAATACTACATGACCTCAATGATATGAAATAAGCAAGCTGCCTCAGAGACCTGGAGACTGGAAGATAGGCTTACAGGAAATCGGGGGGTGGAGGAAGGATGTGAGCTGACGTCTGCAGGGGTGGAATCTATGATGAGCTGGCGGTAAGTATGAGCACAAAGAAGAGATAAAATGGGGGCAAAGGGTTGCCTGTGAGTGGGGTTTTGTGGATTTGAGGGGGACTGGGGATGGACGGAGGGGTAATATTGCCCAAAAATTGGGGGGGAGGGAAGGGCAACATACGAACATAAGAGAGTATCAGGTGTTGGTTGAGAGTAAAATGCTGAGAAAACCGTATCAAAATATAATTAGGAGGGTTATCTGTTTAGGATGCTCGGAGGAGATGGTCTGATGCGGGATGGACTCCTGGGGAATGTTTGAATGCTCATTTTGTCAGGGTGGGTTGTACCATTGGGTAGAGACCCAACTAGTGAGAGTGGGGGTGGACCCACATCCTGGGGAGGACTAAGGCCATCAAATAGAGGAAACTATATCTCTTGAGAGAAAGGGTGACTCCCAGGACATTAGGGCAGTTGAGCAAGTCAGGCCCTGAACACTGTTGCAAGTATCTCTGGACGTGGCTTTTCAGGAAATAGAGATTGGCTGTCGCTGTGGGCCCCAAGGGGAGGGGAAAATGGATGTTGAATGAATGGAACCAAGGTAAATGTGGGGGCAAGAGAGGAGTTTCGTGAGAGTACACAAGGATGAATATAAACATGTAATATTACACCAAAAACATAGAGGGGACGACAGACTAATAATGTAAACCATAATGTAAAACATAGGATAACTAAAAAATTTAGAAAACTGTATATCCTAAAGTATGGACCACAATGTAAGCACAGATGTCACCTTGTTTGAAAGCTATTGTCTCGGAGTCTGTACATCACTTTCAGTAAATATGATATGAATAAGTTAAAAGATTATCGCTGTGGAAGGGAAAAGGTTTTATGGTGGATGTGTGGGAGTACTGTATATTGTATATATGAATTACTGTGATCGAGGGCTCCTGTGAAGAGAAGCTCAATAGTTAGGAAAAAAGAAAAGAAAAAGATAGGATGTAGAATTTTTCCAAATCAATATGTGTTCTATATCTAACCTTTAAACTCATCGCTATATTCCATTTTACTAGTAAGGGAACCTGACATTATATTGGGCTTCACTTTTCAGGAAGTTTTGGATCATAGAGTGGTTCAACAATGGGAGTGAAGAATACTGTTATGGGATGTTATTGACAGGGGACATATAGTTGACAGCGAGTTATACAGGGCATGTGTCCAGGGTGCATGGAAATGTTTGGCTATACTCATAGTGGAAACAATTGAAAACTATAGCTGGGGGGGTACTGGGTTCCTGGCCGGGGAAGGGGGGGGGGGGGAACTCTGTCGTGGTCCCTAGGGGAGCAGCGGCAGTCTCCCAGGTACAATTATTGTAAGGACCAGGAAGGAATGAGGGTCCAACAGTGACCTCCTGATACTAATGACTATGCTTGTGAGCCTATATACCTGAAATAAGAACAAGGCCTAGAGCAGCACTGTGCCTAAGAGTTCCCTCCTGACAGCCTCCGTGTTACTCAAATGTGGCCAGTCTCAAAGCCAAACTCAGCATGTACATGCAATGCCTTCCCCCCAGCTTGAGACATGACACCCAGGGGTGAGCCTCCCTGGCACCGAGGGATCACTACCAAGTACCAGCTGATGGCGTAACTAGAAAATGACCTTTTGAATTAAAGGTTCAACGCAGACCAGCAGAATATCCCTGTCTACATATAATAACAAGAGTTTAAAATGCTGTTTGACCTAAATTACGGGGGAAATGGAAAGGACAAATGAGTTTATACGGCTATGAGTCTCTAAAAAAGAGTCTGGAGGTTGTCAGAAGGATTGCCCTTATGCACACCTGAGCAGAGTCTCAGTGACAGATAAAGTAGATACAACCCCAGGTATTGGTCCTTTTGAGGGCTAACGAGACCCACAGGTTCTATGGTCATGGCAGATGGGGTTCAATGCCATGTGAGTTGGCCCTTCTTTGGAGCTGGTGTTTCTGCATGATGGAGCTGGACTCAGATGGGATCTCTTTTCAGAAGCCTTTCATGCTACTTTACTGGAATTGTAGTCGGTGCTGGGGTTTAAGATATATCTAGGGGATTTGAATCTCTGGACCGACAATATGATAGCCAGGCCCTGAGCCTCAACAGACTTCAGCTTCTACACCCTGATTTATTGGACTTACCCCACTCAGCTAACATGGAGTTGAAGAATGTCAACCACCACACCATGGAGCCTAGAGTGCCTACAACTGAAAGCAGGAGGATTACATCCAATATCCATGCGGAATCTAAGCCCCCTCTTGACATAGATGTGGAATGGACACAACCAAGCCAAGGTCCACAGGAAGGAGGAATACTGTAAGGATCAGAGTGGACTTAATGATATTCTATTCATGAATTATTGTGGTTAATAATCGAGAAAATGTGGCATTGGTGTGGAAAAACTGGCCATGGTGGCTGCTGGGTGCCGGGAATGGGAGGAAGAGATGAGATGTGGAGGCCTTTTAGGGACTTGGAGTTGTCCTGGGTGGTGCTGTAGGGACAATTGCCAGACATTTTATGTCCTCCCATGGCCCACTGGATGGAACGTGGGTGAGTGTGGGCTATGGTGTGGACCACAGGCCATGGGGTGCAGCGATGCCCAGAGATGTACTCACCAGATGCAATGGATGTGCCATGTTGATGGGGGAGAGTGTTACTGTGGGGGGAGTGGTGGGGTGGGGGCGGTGGGGGTGAATGGGGATCTCATATTTTTTTAATGTAATATATTTTTTAAAATGAATAAATAAAATAAAATTTAAAAAATAAAATACTAAATGTAAAAATATTGAAGAGGCAGCATTTATTAAGATTAAAAATAACTTAAAAATAAATAATATAATAAATTTTTTTTTAAAAAAGGCACCATTAGGGCCTCAGATAAACCCTCTCTTAAGCAAATAAGAAAATGTGCATCTTCTGAGTGGTCACAGCCCCACAGAGCTTCAGCTTGGTAAGTGGTACATGGCCTTATGCACTATACAACCTGCACAACAGCACACAGCAATCTAAGACACTATACTAGGTGCTAAGGTTGCTCCCATTTTACAGAAGCGGAAACTGAGTCCTAAAGTGGCTAGAATACTTGCCCATAGTCATACGGAGATGGCAAGTGGCAGCATGAGTAGACACTCAAGTCCATGCTCTTTTTCCTTACCCCAAATTCCTACAGAGAGAGGAGTGGCACAACCATGACTGGCCTTCATACATCCCAGCAGACAATGCTGTTGCCAAAGCAGTTTCCACAGCCCTGGTGCACTCTAACCAGAATACTGGGTCTCCCCCAACTCCATCACTCTCACTGGGTGTTTGCTACAAAACCACCCACAGCTTATTTTTGTCTGATCAATTATGGGCTGGTCAATGGAGAAGAAAGAGTAAAGGCTCCATTCTGGCAATAGAGTCGATAATAGAGTTTACCTGGCATCACACAATGCCTGTAATTACAAGCCATTACAAGCACAAAACACTGCTTGGCTCTGCTTGTGAAAATGGGTCAAGAATTACTGGAAACGGACTTTGGCCCAGTGGTTAGGGCGTCCGTCTACCATATGGGAGGTCCGCGGTTCAAACCCCGGGCCTCCTTGACCCGTGTGGAGCTGGCCATGCGCAGCGCTGATGCGCGCAAGGAGTGCCGTGCCACGCAAGGGTGTCCCCCGCGTGGGGGAGCCCCACGCGCAAGGAGTGCGCCCGTGAGGAAAGCCGCCCAGCGTGAAAAGAAAGAGCAGCCTGCCCAGGAATGGCGCCGCCCACACTTCCCGTGCCGCTGACGACAACAGAAGCGGACAAAGAAACAAGACGCAGCAAATAGACACCAAGAACAGACAACCAGGGGAGGGGGGGAAATTAAATAAATAAATAAATCTTTAAAAAAAAAAAAAAAAAAAAAAGAATTACATGAGGGAAGTGGACTTGGCCCAATGGATAGGGCATCCGCCTACCACATGGGAGGTCCAAGGTTCAAACCCAGGGCCTCCTAACCTATATGATGCGCTGGCCCACGCACAGTGCTGACGCGCGCAAGGAGTGCCATGCCTCACAGGGGTGTCCCCAGAGTAGGGGAGCCCCATGCGCAAGGAGTGCGTCCCATAAGGAGAGTCGCCAAGTGTGGAAAAAAAGCGCAGCCAGCCTAGGAATGGAGCTGCACACACAGAGAGCTGATGCAACAAGACGACACAACAAAAAGAGACACAGATTCCAGGTGCCGCTGACAAGAATATAAGCAGACACAGAAGAACACACAGCAAATGGACACAGAGAGCAGACAACGGCGGGGGTAGGGGGGTGGTGGGGGGAGGGGGCAGGGTAAAGGGTGGGGAAGGGGAGGGAAATAAATAAAAAATAAAATAAAATAAATCTTAAAAAAAAAAAAGAATTACTTGAAAAGACTCTACAGGCCTTCTCCTTTCAAGCACACTGCAGTTACATGATCATGGAGGATGGCTATCGATTTTCCAAGGACCCAGACCTGGAAGGCAGTTCACGCCTTGGACCCTTCTGCCTCCCGAGCACAGAAAGCCTTCTCCAGCCTGCCAAATGGACAGCCAGGGAGGAAGAGCAGGGAAGGAGGAGTGGGTAGCAGACCCAGCACTCAGCCCGGTGCCTGCAGTCACTCATCCATTAGGTACCTCATGTGGCCGGTCCATGGCACAGCCCCTCCTATGGCAACACCTGTTGAATATCTGAAGAGTCTCCAATTTGGGCATTTATTCATGCAGTCATTCAACAAATATGTGCTGAGGTTCTCCTATCTACCAAGCCCTGGCCCAAGCACTGTGAACACAAAACCAAAGTAGAGCTAAAATTCCTTGCCTTTTAGTTGTCAATTCCATCTAACAGATGAGGACACAGGCTTGCACAGGGTTAGAGCCAGTCAAAGCTCATCGGCAAAGGGCTTTGGTTTCTAACCCAGAAATCACCATGCTGCACAATCTGTTACTGCTCGGGGGTCATTGCTCTTGTGACTAAACTTCTCTCTGTGCCCCTCTGGAGCTACTTACTCTTTCACTCATGAGAATATAATGTAATCCACATTTCTTCATTCATTCAACAGACATTTACTGACTACGCGGCTGTGGGCCAGGTGCTGTCCTGGGCGCTGGGCATCAGTGGTGACCAGGACCCTGCCCTCGCAAGGTCATTGATCCTTGCAGATTCAGGCAGGCAGTCAACAGTTTCTGGAGGAGAGCCACTCACCGAGCCAGAAGGCCAGGGGCCAGGGAGGGATCCAGAAGAGGTGACGCTTGGCTGGGCTTGCAAGGCGGGAAGAGGCCAGCCAGCACGAGGCAGGAGAGCAGTTCAACCCAGGACCACCTGGCCACTTCCAGGCCAAGCCACTTCCCTGCTCCTGCCCCCTGTTATAAAATGGGGACCCTTGATGCTGAGTGGGAAGGGCCCTTCTGAGAATCAACTGCGATAGAAACAGACTTGAACGCTTCCAGCCGCCCCACCACGGTCACCGCCGGCAGCTTGTCATTGTTCCTGTGAATCGCTTGCCAGGCCCACAGAGTTATATGATATCACTCATCTAACACCAGGCTCCCCAATTCAGAGGCTGCTCCAGAAAATATTTCGCAGTTTTTAAATAACTGTAAAAGTTCATAGCCTTTACAGTTATTGTGCAGGTTGCTGGAAAATTTCATATGAAGATGCAAACTCTGAAATTATGTAGCTCTTTGTCAGATTCCAATGTCTTCCAGAAATCAGGGAAGGCTGGTGTGCATTTTTAATCATATTCCTTCAGAAGGAATACACAGAGATCCCCCAAATATTTCAAATGTAGCTCAATAAATTATGTCCAAGTTTCAAATAAAAGTAAATGAAAAACGTTAAATTTATGAGCATCAAAACTGCTTTTCTTTCTTGAGAGTCCCTTACACCCAGCAGCACTTGCTTCAAGCTAAGCAGAGCCCTCTTCAGGTAATGACCACCAACCTTGCTTCTCCCAGGGAAGACTAAGCTTCATGCCAAGTCCTCACTGCAGATACACATACAAAGCTCAAGTATAAGCAGATGGTGTGAGGTTTTGGTTGGGAGGAGGAACTTGAAGGCTGAGGACCAGGATTCACATCCCAATCTGCCAGTTACTTGTCATGTGTGACCTTGGGCAAGTCATTTCACCTCAGTGGTCTCAGTTTTCCATCTGTAAAGTATCAGGTGATTGGGGCACTTACATTACAGTGCTGTTAGGATGAATGAATGAGGGAATGCCTGAAAAGAACTCAATAAATGTTACTGCGATTCTGATTCTGATTAAAGCCTCAATTTATAGTGAAATTCACTGACATACACTGAAATGTATGCATTGCATAAGGTTTCTTTAGGTTCCAAGGCCATCACAATGGAAAGACAAGATGGGACACTTAAAAAAAAAAAAAAAAAAAAAAAACCTGAAATTTAAAGACAGATTTGGTTTGCATCTGAGGTTGTGCTTTACTAGTTGTGTCCCATAAACGGGACCAGCTTTTATTTCCACGTAGAACCACATTTCTGAGTGTCTCTATCTCATTGTTTCACTGGCAAAATGACTATCTTAACTTCTTCCTTCAAAGGAGTAACGTGGGGTGTCCATGAAATCCTGGAAGTTAAAGTAGCATGCATGCAGTCTGGCCTTAGCAGGCATTCACTGAACATTAGTTACCTTTCCTCCATCTGTAGAGGGCCACAGGGAATACAGTTTTTTCTCTGGGTCACTCCAGCCCCCATGACATACTGAGTCAAGTCAAATGAAACATTCTCACAATGCTTTCCTCATCATGGCCTCCAATAGAGTGCTTCATCAGGTGTGATTTCCCTTTGCTTTCTATGACTTAAGCAACCAACTTTACCATAAAAGGTCAGACCTGCCTCCCAGAATCTGGTAGAGGCAAAGGGAGTTTGCACTGCCAGTGGCATCTGTCAAAGGTGGGGGAGTGTTAGACCTTTTTCTTTACCTATTGGCAGACAGCACTGACCTCAAAGTGACCTGGCTGGCTCTGAAGTAGAAGCCCACAGTTGTTCTAAAATGGGAGTTATATGTGACAAGAGGGTCCTTGTGACAGAGACAATGTTACTGTCCAAATAGTCCATTGGCACCCCTCTTTTCCCTGCTCTCTTTGCACAGACTTTTGACTTTTCTGGCCATCTGTTTCTGGACAACCCACATTGGGCACAGTGTGAGTGCGAAATACACTTAAAGTTAATGCATTATTAAAACTGGAAATTGTTTATTATGCTGCAGAACCAAGACTGTCCTAACAAACACAGTCCTTTAGCTTGATAACTCTGAATCTACCTGTCTCTCTCACAAGAGACCTGAAAGTATAAGAAATACCAAAGAGACCAAAGAGGTTCATTTAAAGTCTGTCTTACAGCACGCACATGTAGTAAGTAACTTGAACTCCTTTCACTGAAGACACAACTAGACTCAGACAAATTAAATCACTTGTCCTTTTTAAGATCATACAAAAATTAAACAGGATTTCATTGCAGCTAGAGCCCATTCTAATTAGTTATCCCAGAAAAAACAAGGAGATGATGAAGACTAGCAAGATGATAATGAAGAGAACAATGATAATGAAGAAGACAAACAAGCAGCAGTAGTTGCAGACACATACTGACTATGAAATTAGAGCTGGTCATTACATGTTACATGAGAAGAACTTTAAAAAGTGATCTCCAATTCCCGATTTGACGCTCGAAGACCCTACTGGAGGCCCTTATGGCCAACATCTCTTTACAAATAATTCCAGCAAGGCTCATGAAATTGAGTCACTTGTCCTGGCTTGGGTCTCCTGCTGTCCCCAAATCATACACCATGGGTGGGCATGGGGATGAAATGTGCTGACTGGCAGGATCAGAGTGCCTATTTGTAAAGAGGACCATGTTTCTAGCATGTGTAATAATGATACATAAGTGTAGGCCAACTCAAAATGAGTGAAGTGGGTATCACAGAAGAAATCAATAAAGATGTACAGAAGATCTCTGTGCAGAAATCTATGTAGTAGATTTCTCCATGATGCAAAGGAAGATGTGCTAAGTTCAAAGATACTTATCTGGTGCATAGATAATCAAACCACAGGTGCATGGGCTATGAGAGTGTAGAAGAGTGCCCTCCAGGTTGTAGATGAGCTCAAACTGGCGAAGGAAACAAAGTAAGGTTGTTGTGGAATAGTGGGGAAGCACTAGAATTTATGACTGGGAAAGTTTGTAGTGGATATGGAGAGGAATATGCTGATGGTTTAGAGGAACTAAACCAAGGTTTTGGAGCACATCACCGTACGTGTACAGAAGTCCACCGTATTTGTAGAAGTATGTAGGATAGGGCACCATGGGTATGAAGGAAATTTCCTGAGATGTAGACTATATCCATATTTTAAAAGCAGACACACCCGTACATATGATGGGAACATGCATAAACAGACTAAAAAGATAAAGGTACTCATCTGAGGCATAGAGTATCTGTCTAAATGAAAAGGAGACAACCTTGTAGTGGGTTTATAAAAGTACTTGGTTTGTCAGCAAGAAATAGATGAGTCTAACATATTTTAGTGAGTATGTAGAGAAGAGGACCTTACAAATACCATATAAACTTATCTATAACAGATAATTAGATTGGGCAATTCACTGTATTTGGGTGGCTCACCGTTTGTGTAGGTGAAAGTCATCTGCAGCCAGGAAGAGGTTACCATCTGTGTAGAGAAGCTCTGCTCATTTGAATGAGAATATAAGTAGGTCACAGTAAGTGGAATGGAATTGACCTGAGGTGAAGAGTTCATCATGGGAGGACAGGACTGCAGCAAGTTCAGGAGATGCACCAGAAGGAATACAAGAAGGGTCTAGAGGATATTCATGGATACTGAACTTCTCGCCATGGATCTAGAGTTGCCCACCATAGGAAAATAAGGAGACTATCATATGTGTAACAGAATTCACATGTGATGTAGCAGACCTGCAGATAAATGTAAGCACAGCCCACAATACTTAAAAATAGAATATAGAGCGTCACACCGCAGTAGTAAATGAACTCCTCTGAGATATTAATGATCACACCATAGTTTTTATAGGAATTTACCTTCCTCACAATGGGAATGCATTAAAGCACACTATATATGTGGAGGAATGTACTACAGAGATAGGTCATAGTGCTGTGGATGGAAAAGAACCTGTCAGATTTATAAAAGTAATGAAATACAGATGAGTGAGGAGGAAACTTCCTGGGATGCCTGTTCTGAAGGTCTGTAGAAGTGACCACCGTATGTAATGGGATGTAGAGGAAGTGCCAGAATTTCAGATGAACTCACATGATATAAAGGATCCCACAGACAAGAAGACACACAGAGGAGAGAACACTGTCATTTTGATCCTACTAAGTGACAGAAAAGAGAAGGCTGAAACAGCTAAAGGCCCAGGGAGAGATGGACCATTTGCCGGTAAGGTCAGCTTACGGTTGACCTTGGGGAGAGAGCAGAGATTGATAAAGGAAGCCCTGAGAGACAAGTCTTATGCTGGCCTGCTGCTGAGATCAGGAAGAAGTTGAGCCCATGGAACCTCAAGAGGGAAAAAGAAAGTCCAGAGGGGAAGGCTAAATCCAGCAGAGATCACATCCATCTTGCCTCAAATACATGGCCGCTGACTCTGGTTGTTACCTTGGGTTGGACTTTCCATGCCCTTGGGACCTATAAGACTTTACCCCAAATAAGTACCCTTTATAAAAGCCAAATTAATAATAATAATAATAATAATAATAATAAAGCATCCTGCAATGTTAGTGTGTGTATATTGGTGGGAATCAGAGTGCCAGTTCAGCCTTTCATGCAGAACTGGAAAAAGGCAATCCTCAAACGCATATGTAACTGCAAAGACCCCAAATAGTCAAATCAATATTGAAAACAACAAGGATGGAGATCGCAAATGTACCCTTTCCAAAATTTACTACAGATCCACTGTAAGTGGGGAAGTGGATTTGGCCCAATGGATAGGGCGTCCGCCTACCACATGGGAGGTCCACGGTTCAAACCCAGGGCCTCCTGACCCATGTGATGCGCTGGCCCATGCACAGTGCTGATGCGCACAAGGCATGTCGTGCCTCACAGGGGTGTCCCCCACGTAGGGGGGCCCCACGCACAAGGAGTGCTCCCTATAAGGAGAGCCGCCCAGTGCGAAAAAAGTGCAGCCTGCCCAGGAATGGTGCCGCACACACGGAGAGCTGACACAGCAAGATGATGCAACAAAAAGAGACACAGATTCCGGGTGCCACTGACAAGAATACAAGTGGACACAGAAGAACACATAGCGAATAGATACAGAGAGCTGGGGGTGGGGGAAGGTGGGGAGGAGGGAGGAGGGAGGATGGGCAGAGAAGGAGAGAGAAATAAAAAACAATAATAATACTAAATCTTCAAAAAAACCCAATGTGGTACTGGTAGGATAAAAATAAACCTATATTTTGTTGAGTATTTTTTTCCTTCTGAGTTCATGAGAGAAATTGCTCTGTAGTTTTCTGATCTTTTAGGAACTTTATGTGTCTTTGGTATTAGAGTGATGTCAGCATCATAGAACGAGTTAGGTTATGTTTCCTCCACTACAATTTTTTTGAAAAGTTTGAGCAGGATTGGTATTCGTTCTTTCTGGAATGATTGGTAGAATTCACCTGTGGAGCCACCTGGTCCTGGACTTTCTTTTGTTTGTGAGATTTTTTAATGACTATTCCAATCTCAACTGCTTGTGATTGGTTGGATGAATACTTTTCTTCTTTTGCCAAGTAGGTTGCCTGTGTTTCTTGAAAGCCATCCACTTCATCGAAATTGCTCATCTTGTTTGCATAAAATTTTTCAAAGCATCCTCTTACGATACTTTGTTTCTGATATCTCTCCCATTTCTGATTTTGTTTATTTGCATTTCTTTTTTTTCCCTTCGTAGGTCTAGCTAAAGGTTTTTAAATTTTATTAATCTTCTCCAAAAACAAGCTTTTGGATTTGGTAATTCTTTCTGGTGTTTTTTATTCTCAATTTCATTTAATACTGCTCTAATCTTTGATGTTTCCTTCCTTCCGCTTGCTTTGGCATTAATTTGTTCTTTTTCTAGTTCCTCCTGGTGTGCAGTGATGTCTTGGATTTTAACGCTTTCTTCTTTTTTAATGTTGGCATTTAGGACTGTAGATTGCCCTCTCAGCACTCATTTAGCTAAATTCCATAAATTTTTATATGCTGCACTGTCATTTTCATTTGCTTTCAGGTAGTTACTGATTTAGCTGACAATTTCCTCCTTGACCTTCTGATTGTTTAAGAGTGTGTTGTTTACTTCCATTTTTCTCTGACGGTAACAGTTCTCCACCCCTTATTGATTTCTAGCTTCATTTTGTTGTGGTCATTGAAAGTGCTTTGTGTAATTTCAATCTCTCTAAATTCATTGAAATTTGTTCTATGACCCAACATGTGGCCTATCCTGAAGAATGGGCCATGAGCACTCGAGAAAAATGTATATCCTGTTGTTTTGGGGTGTAATGTTCTGTGTAAGTTCTTTAGGTCTAGTTCATCTAACGTATTATTCAAGGCCTCGTGTTTTCATTGAGGCTCTGTCTACATGTTGTCTAACGGAGATAATGGTGTATTGAAGTCCCCCAACAGGATTCTAGAGGCATCTATTTCTCCCCTTAGTTTTGCCAGCATTTGCCTCAAATATTTTGGGACCCCCTGCTTAAGTGCATACATATATTTGACTGTTCTTTATTCTTGGTAAATAACCCCTTTTATTCAGAGAGTGTCTTTCCTCATGCCTTACAACAGTTTTGCATTTAAAGTCTATTTTGTTTGGTATTAGCATAGCTACTCCCCCCCCCCCCCTTTTTTTTTGTTTGGTAATGGTTTGCCTTTAAAATTGTCTTCCAACCTTTCACATGCAACCTCCTTCTGTCCCTGGGTCTCAAATGAGCTCCTTGTAAACTCATATAGATGAGTTACATCTTACATATATGCTGTATCACAGCATATACATGGGTCATACTTCCTTACTCATTTTGACATTCTGTGTCTTTTGATAAGAGAGTTTAACCCATTGGCATTCAATGTTAGGACTCTAAAGGCAGAACTTAAAGAATTTTGTTTTAGGTTTACATAAGTCATATTTTACTTTATTTCCATTTTTATCCTTTTAGTTACTCTTACCAATAATCTTCCTTTCTTAACAAATTCTCCCAAACTCTGTTTATCTGTGACTATTTTGAAACCTCCCTCATTTTTGAATGACAAGTTTTCTAGAGTCAGAATTTTGTGCTGGCAGTTGTTTTTGTTTTTGTTTTCCTTTCTTTCAGCACCATAACTATGCCATAGCATCACTGCCTTCTTGCTTCCATGGTTTCAGATGAGGATGCAGCCCTTAATCTTATCAAGCTTCCCTTACATGTGATGGATCTCTTTTTCCCTTGCTGATTTCAGGATTCTGTCTTTGTCTTGAGCTCTTGACATTCTGATAAGTATGTGTCTAGGGTTTATTGTGCGTGAGGTACACTGTGCTTCCATGGACATGGATAGCCATGTCTGTGGCAGCTTGATATTATTTTTCAATTACTAAAAGAAATACAAATTATGTTTGTAAATGGTCTGTTCCTCTGGCGTGATAACCCTTTGACTGTATTGAATTCAGCTGAGACCTTTGTTAAATTAAGTTAAGATCAGGGCTTTGAGTCGACCATGTCATTAGAGTGTGGCTCAGTGCTGAGACCCAGTCTGTTGGACTGATGAAACAGACTCACACATGGAAGTAGACACAGAAAAGCAGACATGCAGGAAGACAGAGTGATCCACAGACTCAGCCGCAGGAAGAGAGATGAGCCTGATAGTTTACAGCTCACCTTGTAGAGAGAACAGAGCAGCTGAGCCTGGAAAGAAGCAGGGACCATGGAGCCTTCAGGGGAAGGAGGAAGGCTGAACCCTCACAGACATCGTCGGCCATCTTGTGCCAACATGTGGCAATAGACTTTGGGTCTGTTGACCCAAAGAGAAAGTACCTCTTACGGTACCTTGAGTTAGACTCTTTAGGACCTGGTAGCTGTAAGCTTCTACGCCAAATACATACGCTTGATAAAGGCCAACAGAGTTCTGGTTCTTTGCATCAGCAACCCTTTGGCTGGCTAATATAACCTCCCTCATAAGATTTGGGAAATTTAGACATTTTTGACCATTATGTCCTCAAATACCTCCACTGTCCCCCTTTATTTTCTATGTAACTTGTCTGTAATCAAAAATACCTTTCAAATAAAGTTTTAAAAAAGATAAACATATAGAGCAACAGAATAGAGTTTAGAGCTCAGAAATAAACACACACGTCTGGCCAACTGATTTCCAACTCTAGTGCCAAGTAAATTAACTGTGGAAAGAAGGGTCTCTTCAACAAATGGTGGTAAAAACACCGAACAGCCACATTCAAAAGAATGTTTGAATAAACATTCAAGATAAAGAAATGAACAAACACACGAGAGAAATGCAACTGTGGACTAAATACACTTATTATCCTAGTAACGGAAGAACTTGTAACAGTGATATAAAGACAGTGGTCACCAGAGATTCTGAGGGGAGATAGAGGGAAGAATACCGTGGGGGGTATTTTGGAGACATTGGAATCATTCTGCATGCTATTGCAGTGACGGATACAGGTCGTTATACATTTCGTCAAAATGCATAAAATTGTGCGGGGCGGAGAGTAAACCATAACGTATACTATGACCATGGTTAGTGTATGTGTAACACATTTCAACATGTATTCATCAATTGTAGCAAATGTACCAGACTAATGAAAGATGTTGTAGATGTGGGAAAGTGTCGGAAGGGGAGGGGTGGGATATAGGGGAATGCCATATATATTCAATGTAACATTTATGTAACCTAAAGCTCCTGGGGAAGCGGACTTGGCCCAATGGATAGGGCATCCGCCTACCACATGGGAGGTCCGCGGTTCAAACTCCGGGCCTCCTTGACCCGTGTGGACCTGGCCCATGCAGGCCTGATGTGCGCAAGGAGTGCCGTGCCATGCAGGGGTGTCCCCGCGCAAGGAGTGCGCCCCGTAAGGACAGCCGTCCAGAGCGAAAGAGAGTGCAGCCTACCCAAGAACGGCGCTGCACACATGGAGAGCTGACACAACAAGATGATGCAACAAAAAGAAACACAGATTGCCGGTGCCGCTGATAAGGAGGGAACACACAGCGCATGGACACAGAGAACAGACAACTCGGGGTGGGGAGGGGGAGAGGCAGGGAGGGAGAAAAAATAAATAAATAAAGCTCCTTAAAAAGTAAAGGGAAAAAAATCTGATATAAAAAATGAGGTTGGGGCCCTGCCTCAGAACATATACAAAATCTAACCAAAGAGGCTTCAGAGGGGCAAGGTTGTTCTTGCTGCCCCAACAGATATGAGCAATGTGCAGGAGGGTGGGATGTGGCAGAGAACTTCCACTGGAAAGGCACAGCAGCTGGTGCTTGAGGGAAAGGATGGCCCTCTTCACCTCAGTTCCTCAGAGGAAGGAGATAAAGGAGAAAGCTCCCCGCAGCTTCCTAAAGCATGTCTTCAAGCGACAGAAGCCTCAGTTTCCCAAACGCTACCTGGGTTGTTGTCACTCTTCTCAGGGCGAGGAAGAAAGGAGGTTGCATGGCAATTCTCAGCTTAAAGAGAGTATGGATCGGCTGCTTTGTCAAGGGATCCTCAAAACTGAAGTGTTAATGCAATGAGGGAAAAAATCATAAGTTATTTTTGCTGAGTCTGCATGGGTGGAAACTCGAAACCTAAAATAAATGCAATGCCTTGCTTATAAATGTGGAGCTGCACCCTCCCTCTATTTCTCCCTAATACCTCTCTTACTCTCTTCTCTGACGGCTCTTTACAAAAACAAAAACAAACAAACAAAAAACTTGCATATGCTGGAGAACTTTGGGGATAGGAGGGACCCAAACTTTTATAATCCTATCCGGTCCCATGGGGAAAGGAGTCCTGAGTGCATGTGTGGCTAAATGCTGAGGGCTTGGTACACAGCTGTGGCATGTTAGGCGGTGCAGAAAGAAAGACTCTCAGAGCAGGTTACTTTCCAGACACTGAGACATACACAGCCCAGAGGTGAGAAGAATCCTCTGCCAACCATCTCCACACAGGGTGGTAGTCTGCCAGCCCTCTCCACCTACAGCTGCCATGCTCCCAGGCTGCAGATAACAAGATCTCTTGGCAGGTGTTAAATCCCTCAGTCTGTGTTTCCACAGGGGGAGAAAGCATTTGAATTTGTCTGAAAAGTTTTGAGCAAAACTCACAGGGAGGAAAGAGGTTGAAGTGACCTTGAGAGTGAGGTCCTATGACTGTATGGTATGTAGGGACTTCTAAGGTACATATGATGTGTCACTTGCTTAAATAGTTAAGTGCTCATTAAGTGTCACAGGAGATTCTCTTCTGTGAGAATCACTACTATGGAGAAGCACCTAGGGAGGCAAATTTCACCTGATATTTGCCATGAGTGGGGAAGGTTTCAGTGCAGGATTTGGGATAGTGCAGCTGCCACTTCTCTCTGATGCTCAAAGCCTTCACGATACGTAGACCATGACCTTTGGTTTAGGCAAGGGAGAACACTCGGTTTCAACAGTCCTGCAGTTCAGTATTTTCACGCCTTTGTCAACAGGACTTACCCCTAAACTCTGTGCAGTTGAGGGGCCTCTTTGCAAGAAAAGTTTCTTGGGACTGTGTAGATGGATGCACAACGCTCATCCCTCTGACAGACAAGAAAAGCCTGCTCTCTTTGCTCCCTCAACCCCCCAACTAGGAAAGAGGCACAGTACTTCATGGGACTCTTTGGCTATTGGAGACTGTAAGTGCCTCCCAGCTCAAACGGAAACAGTGTCTGAAAGAGTGCAGTGGCCTTGCCTAACATCATCTCAGTTTTGCATGAACATGTGGAAACAGCTACCCTTCTGGGAGAAATCTTAGCTCCCAGGCCGTGATTCCCAGATACTCCCCTAACTGCAAGGAATAACTCACTGTTGGTTTAGGATCGGATGGTATCTGCTCCACTCTACCATCTGTTATGCAGGTGCAAAAGCAGATGTGCTTGCTCCACCGAGCTGGCCAATAGTTGAAACTTGTTCGGTTTCTATCGAATCTGGGGCTGTTGCCGAGGGCCTGCATGTTTGTTCTGCCATGTGAAAACTGCAGGTATGCAGAAGGTGGCGGCGGCGGCATTTTTCCCGGCCGGGCAGGTTGATGTGACGGATCAGCTGTGCTCGCAGCCTCCACGCCACGCAGAGTCCAGTCCAGCCAAGCCCCCGCGGCAGGGTCCGCTCTGGTAGAGCACAGTGAGAGAAGGCGGAGGCCACGGCCCAGGAGGCCCACGGGACAGCGGGTCGCGGGCACAGCGCCTCCAACCTCCGCAGCGGAGATGGAAATTCAGCACCAGACTGCGCTTACATAATGGCACACCTAGTCAGTCTCCTGCTGTTGGGTCAGCTACAAGAAAAGGAGCAGTCTGGCCTTCTGAGTAATCTGGGCTCAGACGTCTTTGCTGCTCCAGCTCTTCAGTCAACAGCTACAGCCAGTTTTGCACATTTTAACAGTCATGTAGGTGGTGATCAAGGAACCACAGGTAAAGTTCCCTCTGGTGCCAGGGTTTCAGTTCCCAGGCAGGCAAGTGCATCTCCAGACAGGTGTGCAGCGCTGGCAGAACTAGACAGCATTTTCCGTTCTGCAGCTACATCCATCAATGCATGTACTTGTACCAATAATGCCAGAGGCCATGTTTTTGGGAGAGTGCAGGTGGGTGCCTCTGCACTGACAGCCTGCTTCTCCTGTTGAGGAATAAAAAGCATGACCCTGTAAAATATCTAACAAGTCGCTCCTGCCCCGCTTCTGTGGATGGGCCTGTGAGGGCTTGGCCTTGCTGCAGAATATCCAGTAAATAACTCCTGCCTCTGTATCTGTAAATCAGCCTGTGAAAACATGGCCTAGTAGAAAGATATCAAGTGAGTGACTTCACCCCCCGCCCCCACTTCTGTAAATCAGCGGCATTCTGCCTCTGTAACTCCCCTGCTTGCAAAATTTCACCTAGCAACGCGTTAGCCAATGAGCAAACATTATGCTGATCCCACCTGAAATCCTATACAAACCTATGAAAACTGAAAAACGGGCCTCAGAATTTGGAGGTTGACTCTCCTCTGGTCCCGTGCATAAAAAACTGTTCACCCACCTTTCTGGAGTGCCGGTGGTGAGTTTCTACAGTTCAGAACTCCTCATTTTGCTACAACTCTTCCAGTGTGCCTACTCTATCTGCCAGTTATGCCTTTCACAAATCCATTCATTGCTGCTGCTCGCCCGTCTGTGGCATCTTCTACAAACCCATTTCAGGCCAGAAACAGAGGAACAACAGCCTCAACCTTTGCCGCTGCATCCATGAGCATGCCTGCAGGATTGGTACCCTGCTCCCCACAGTTTCCCCACCAGCTTTACTGGCAGCTTCCAGCAGCCTGCTTTCCCAGCCCAAACAGCTTTCCCTCAACAGACAGCTTTTTCTCAACAACCCAGTGGTGCCAGGTTTGCAGCATTTGGACAAACAAAGCCAGTGGTAACCCCTTTTCGTCAAGCTGCAGCCTCTGGAGTATCTAATAGTCCTTTTGTGACTAGTGCACCAACAGGACAATTTCCAACAGGAAGTTCATCAACCAGTCCTTTCTTACAGCTTATCCTTATTTAGGCACTTTACGGGAGCAAACTTTAATCTGGTCACATTACATCTGCCCACCTCTTGCACTGCTGTCTTGTGTCACTTTCAAGACAAGAGAAGTCTTTAAAAACCCTGTCTTGTGGGTTAAGCACCAGATGATATGTGCAGAACAGAGTAACAACATGGTACCAGTTACATTTAATCTATGAGTTTGCAGGAAAAGGTAGCAGTATCAGGCATATTTTAAAAATTGGCTAATACTAAGTTATTGCAGATACCACATTCATTTATGCTGCAGTACTGTACATATTTTTCTTAGATGTTAGCTTTTGTGCATTTCAGTATGGATAACTTTAACAACCACATTGCTATGTGAAAAATGTTCCTGGGAAATAGATCAGCCACTTTTAAGAAGGTGCTATCATGTATGTCGGAACGAATGACCCAAAATCATTTGAACCGTTGCTTCTGGAAAGCTGCAAAAACAAACGTGGAAGGTTTTAATCATTCTTTAATTTTTCCTTTCTACAGACTTCTTCTATTTACAAATGTCTAAATTCTTTTACAATGTTGAGGAATTCCTCTCTGAAGAATAAAGCTGATCATGTTTTGCTACAGTTTGCAGGTGAAAAAAAATGAGAAAATACGCATTGTTTTTGTGTTCTTGCTGCAGTGCCTTTACCACAGTGACCATAAATATGAGCAGTGAATGGAGAATATCTTGAATTCTTACATCAGAATTTCAGAAGACTTCTAGTGACTTTTAGATCTAAAAGAGAAAATTTTATTAGACAGTCATGTAGAAAAATTCAAACTACTATGGATCCTTCCAATTTGTGTGCAAATTCTTAATTTTGTTAAGATTTGTATATATGAAGAATTTGCATGTATATGTATTTGCAGTTTTTTTTTTTCAGTCTGAATTGTCGGACTGAAAATGCAAAAGGCCCTGTTTTTAACTATTTTCTTTTTTTTTTTTTCTTTTTTAATACTGTCTTTGAATGTATCGGAAGCAGACACACATTCACTGTAACATGATTGCACCTCAATTTTCTTTTCAGACTGATATTATCAATAGGACATTTGTTTATGTTCACTTTGGGGGCGGGGAGGTAAGAAACTGGAAAGTTAAACCTAATACCCAATACCCAATGTCACCTTAAAGTTAGAGAATTCTTTGTTTATAAAGGCAGTGTTTTGTCACACATTTCTATTAAGAGTCAAATGAAGGTGTTTAAGTATTTATGCACAGCAATGCCTTATTCTTCCAGAGATTATTGGCAATCTCATCAAAATGGAACACACCTGAGAAAGGTGTAATGGTTTTTTCTTTAAATGGCTCTTAACAACCCACTTAAGTCACAAATTCTATACATTAGAGCTGATGCAATGGCTCTTAACAAGCCACTTAAGTCACAAAGTCTATACATTAGAGCTGATGCATTTGTTTTATATGATTTTAATAATTTCGGTTATTTGATTTCCCACCCTCAAGCTCATTAACAGTTCAGAAGTGGTGGCCTGAAAAGGAGACTGAACAAAACTGAATAGCGTACGCTATCCAAGATCTCTTAGTGCAGGAACAGCCAGCCCAGCCTAGAGGACATCAATATAGCCACATCATCTTCTGATAATTGTCTATTGTGGTCACTCTATGTCATCAAAAAAGGTGAAATTACCATCAACACACGTATATAAGGGTTAACATCTAAGAAACAGATAAAGTAAGCCGTTATATTTTTAAAAACTGCACATTACGGAATCCCTCTTCAGGCCACTCTGAAGGTGTCCATGGTAAGGATTCATTCTCTGCTGAGACCGACTGGAATCACACCCCCAATTGAATGTACCTACCCATCGCAGGCTGTCACTGTAAACCAACACCCACTCATAGGTAGGTGCCACAAATTAGAGCCGTGATTCTGACGCAGAAGCCACTACCACATAGCAGACTTGTGACTTCTGCCAAAAGATGATCCTTTTGTCTCCTAGTAAAGGAGATCACATTAGGGATGTTGCCCTGATCCCTGACCCCCTCCCAGAGTATTGGCTCATGGCTGACGATCGTTTTTCAGGTTACATTATTCCTGTTCCAGTCCAATCCATTTACTCCAGCCACATCACTGTAATTAGAACTCTCATTCCCCTTGATAGCAGGGTTTTCAGCTTCTCAGGCCCTTTACATTCTGACAACAGTACACCTTTAACCACAGAGTAGTGGGAGTTAAAAGTATTTGACGGATGTTCTATCCTCCCTAACACCTGTGGGCATCTGGTATTGTTGAGCGCTGGACAAATGCCAAACTCTACCACCCTCACCTCCTCCAGGTCCACACATTTGAGTGAAGTAGTCTCGTGATGAATACAAGCATTTATCTCTGCTTGGCTGCTTCCTGGGTACAGGATGAAAGGGGTAGGTAGGGGCCACATGGAGTCTATAGATTTATTTTGAAAATTTGGGATTCCACCCTGACCCTTCTGGACAAAGATCTGTGAATAGGGGATGAGCAGGAAAAGGGATAGGTTCTGGGATATGAGAAATGAATTTTGGGGGCTGAAGGGAGAGCAACAAACTCATCATAGGGAGGGGATGCCTCAGATCTCAGGAGGTATGTGGCAGGAAGGGACAATGAATACCTGTCTCTCAGGGCCAGCACCACAGCCCCACTCACGTGTCAAGGGCAGCTGGCAAACGTCCAAGGGCTGTGAAAACAAAGCTTGCAATGCAGAGTGGAGACCACCCAGTAGTAGTTTGATGGCAATGGCATGTGTACTGTTTTGTTTTTTTTTTTGGCAATGAAAGTAGATTTTAAAGAAGCATTTCCTTATTACCCATTCAATAAGTACTGAAAAAGGTGATGTGCCAGCCACTGTCCTGCGTCAGTGCTGGGTGTCCAAGGCAGACAAGGAGAACACCAGGCCTCCTTGAGGAGTTGACAGCTGTGCTGAGACCTAAAGGATAAGCAATGAGGGAGAGGGTCCACAGGGAGAAAGCCCCAGGCAGATCTTGGACAGAAGTTACGAGATGGAAATGAGAATTGGTAAAAGCAATTGTCTGAATAGAGCTCCAAAGAGTGGAGAAGCAGAGATTTAAGTTGCAAAACTGAAAAGAAGCCACATTTTTAAGGGCCTTAAGGTATGCTAAGGATCTGGGCTCAGAATCTATGTGGTATTAAAAGCCAGGATACAGAATTAAGCCTCCTTTGTATACAGCAAGAAAGTAACCTAATAAAAGTGTGCATTATGAAAGTCAAAGCGAGGGAGCAGATGTGGCTCAAGTGATGGGGCTTCTGCCTGCCATGTGGGAGGGCCGAGGTGCGATCCCTGGGACTCCTGGTGAAGGAGAGGAGGGGGCGTGCCTGCACAACAGGCCCGTGCCCGCTAGGCGAGCAGAGTGCCCGTGTGAGTGCCCACATCACAAGCTGAGTGCCCACGCGGTGAGCCCAGTGCCCTTGTGAGTGCCTGCGTGGCAAGCACAGGTGCCCTCCTGGTGGGCCAGTGCCCATGCAGCTGGGTCAGGCAGCGGGATGATGATGCAACTGGGAAGGGTCGAAGGGGAAAGAGTCCAGGGTGGGCTGCAGCGGAGGCCGGGAGCTGGGGTGGCGCAGCTGACGGGGAACCTCTCTCCACATCGGAGGTCCCCAGGATCAAGTCCGGTGGATCCTGGGGGAGAGGAGAAGACGGGGGAGAGGTGGATGCAGAAGATCAAACAGGGAATAAAAATGGGGAGGAATAAATAAATCTTGGGGAGAAAAAGAAAAGTCAAAGTGTGGACTCATGAAGCACAATTAACAGCACAAACCATTTGGAAGTCTTTGAGGATGGCAGAGGAAAAAGGGCCCTTGCTAACTCTAGGCTGTAAAATTCCATGTTTTGATATGCGGTCTTTATTATTCCAGCGATGAATTAATTAATGGCCATCATGGTTATGGGGCTGGCTAGATTATGTAAGACTTTCAAGCATGACAGTACTTTATGAAGTCAGTCCTCTTTGCTAACTCAAGGCCATTATTGAAAATAATGGGGTAGGGAAATGCAATGTACTTGAGGAAGTATTAGAGAAAATAGTGTGTATTTACCTTCCCTAGATTCATCTTAGTATCTGTTTCCTCCTCCATGCTCTCCTAATTCAAACCCTCATTTGATTCATTGTAGATTACCTCTCCCTATCTCCAAACAGTCCCATTCATTCTCCACACACTGCATTCTTTCTTCTTTCTTTACACAATTAAGTATACCAGTATGAATATAATTTACATACATTTCAAACATCCTTGGGTTCAAATGACCCAAGTCATCTGCATAATGAAGTACACATATAATATATATATAGTACAATATGGCACAAGAGCCTGACCCATTTTATTCTTTTTTGTTTTTCGTAGATATCACACTTCTTTATTCGTTTAATGTTTTAGCAAGTTTATCAAGGTATAATTCACATACCATAACACTCACCATTTTAAGTTACAATTTAATGACTTTTTGTACATTTCCTGAGATGTGTAACCATCACCGCAATCCAGTTCTAGGACATTTCTATCACTGAAGAGATTCTTTTCATAATCGTTAACAAATAAAATTTATTCTCACTCTGACACCCTAGGAAATTGTTCATCTGCTTTTTGCCTGCCTAGGTTTCCCTTTACCAGACATTTTATATTATTGTATCATTTTTTTAACTTTTTTCTCATTGCATTTCATTTTTCAAAATTTATTTATTTATTTTTAATGTTACATTAAAAAATATATATGAGGTTCCCTATGCCTCCCACCCCCCTCACCCCACTCCTCCCATAACCACAACCTCCTCCATCATGAGACCTTCATTGCACTTGGGGAATACATCTCTGAGCACGGCTGCACCCCATTTCGTTCTTAATTATTTCAAAAAATAAGGAAAACGAAACAGTGACAATAAACACTTAAGTTTATTGTTCAAATTAGAGAATTGCAGGTTGACACTTGTCAAAAGAAAATTTTAGTCTTTCTCATCCTGCAAAATCTGGACCTCTTTTGGTAGAAGGTCAACTGAAATGAGGAAAATGTTGGTATAACGAAGATGGTTGTTGAGATGACCTTAAAAGAGAGGTGGCAGACGAATCAGGTATTACAGCCATTGGGAGCCATGGGTTGCCTCCTTGTAGGAAGGTGGAAAAAGAAGCCTCATGGGCTGGTAAATCAGGATAACCAGTTGGGACAGAAGGGGGCTCCACCATCAGTCCAGAGTAATTGTTCTCTATAGGAGATACTATATGGTACTGAGAAACAGAAGTTGCAGTTCTAACAAAATTCACAATGTAGCCATTTGCTTGAGTGTAGCTGCTATGGGATTGCATGTGAAAAGTGGTCAGCTGGTTTAAAACACCATGTTTATCTGTTAGGATTTGTTCTGATGGTGTAATTGAAGCTGATGAAGGAGAAAAAACACTTCTGACTAGGGGAGTTGTACTAGCAACTTCCTGGCTGTTCGAAGGCTGCCTTATTAAAGGCACGTTTACATTTGTAGAGGCTGAAAGTAATCTTTCCCTACTAGTTTCAGCAACTGCACCGGAATTCTGATTGTCCGCATTACTCACTGCTCTAAAGTGCTTCTTGTTGAAGTCTTGAACTAATGAAGCAGATACGGTAGAAGCATTTTTAATCCCGACTCTTCTTTTCATATTTACTAAAAGTTGGGGACAGCCTCGTTTAAAGTTTGGGTGTTGGTAGAACTGTAACTAAAAGCAAAGGAAAACGTTATTTAGTGACATTTTCAACCAAGAGCAAGTCAGACAATAATAAATATAACTCAAAAAAATCTCGGATTTTAGTTTCATCACATAAAGTTAATATCATCAGTAATACCTGAACCCTGTTGACTAGTCTTCAAAATTTCACTGTTGGGAAACAAACATTTAAATATTATGATCTTCAAATGAAAATATGCTGTATATTTACAAGTACAGTGAATTGCATTTAGTTCAGTGCCTTTAAAGCTCAAAGATAAAATTCCAAGTTTTTTTTGCATAATCCTCAATGATTAATGTCTAAGCTATCCTGGTATTTTAAAATTAATTTTAACCCTAATTTTCCCACATCATTTAAAAAATCTAATTTTACTTCATATATATTTTCATGTACTTAGCAACATATAAAAATAAAATCATTTATTTCCCATGTAAGCAGTAACTGAAAATCTTTGAATACCTTGCTTAAAACAGAGGCTTCTTTTTCTTCTGCCAGAAAGTCAGCCAGAGAAGCAGATCTTTGACAATTCTGTCGCACTTTACTAAAACCATAGAGATTTAGCTGTCGAACCAAACTTTTCATACTCTCAGTTTCAAATATTCTGAAAGGGGTTTTTCTTTCCAAAACTTCTTTCTTAAAGAGTTCTTCATTAATCACTATAGAAGTCCCATTTTCATCCCACCAAATTGACTTAAAATGGTCGCTTCCAACTATTTTCCAGAGTTTTCTGGGGAAGGTCAAAGAAAGAAAATCATTATCTTCTTCTGGCCGGGGAACACAAAATGTGTAACGTGGTCTCTTTATCAAGGGTCCTTCAGACAAAGCCTGAAAAGCATTTTCTTCAATTTTAGACCTCAAGTCTGAGTCCCCAGTGTATGTGTGACCACAGGAAGGAGACGCAATGGAGGTTTCTGAATGAGTTGATCTGTCTTTCGGAGAAGAATCTTGAACTTCCATGTTAAATAAATTTGCCCTCAGTTATTTTTCTCACCTGCATGGTTTTCAACACTGCAGCTTCAAATGCTGCCTTGCTAAGGCTGCACAGATAAACTAATCCTATGTCATCACAATGCTTCTCAGCCTGAATAGCAGTGACATCACAAGATGACTGGTCTCCTAGCAATTAATGTGTAACATTCAGTTAAAAGTTTTCTTCCTAACTAAACCTCTGCCTTCCTTGGAGTTGAGTTCTAGCCTCTCTTCCCTCCTGCAGCAGTCCTCGAGTAAAGTCATTCTTGCCTGATTAATAATGTCCAACACGGATTTTTCTTTTGACAGCCTGGCCTGGGGAGGAGTATTGGGAAATCACGGCTTAATGGGTACACGGTTCATTGAGGGAATGAAGAAAATGTTTTGGAACTAGAGAGAAGTGACAGTTAAAGAACATTGGCAACATACTAAATGCAACTAAATTTTACACTTTTCAAGAGTTAATTTTATACTACGTGAATTTTACCTCAATTTTAAAAAGGTGCACCACTGTCATTATGACCTATGCTTAAAATAAAATAATTTATGGAGCTGGTGGAGCTTAGTGGTGGAGGTCCCAGGTTCTATCATCAGTGCCTCCTAAAAAAAGATAGAAAAAATAAATAAAATAAAAAATAAAATAAAACATAATCAGGTAGTAGAGTGTTATCATCAAAAGATGGTGGCAGAACACATCCCTGGAAACATTTCCCTGTAGAGACAACTAAACAAAAGTGCTCATTCCTTTTGCTTGGAAATCTGCAGGATGACAGAGACTCCACAAATGCTGACAGAAAACAAAAAAGCAAGCCCCCCGAAAAGAAGGTTGGAGATATGCAACTGGGAACTACTGTTAAGTTCGAAGGGAAGCCGAGGAAGGGAGGTATCTTAGAAATCAGACCAGAAGCTGAGCTTAGTTGAAACAAAGCCTTTAATGAGAGAGCTTTGCAGGCAGCTGAGTCTAGATTAGAGAGCAGCAGCGAAAGAGGGGGAGGCGGGTTTTATAACTTGATCTGCGGCTAGACTACAAAGGGACTAGTTTGTAGTATGCTAGCTTTGCAGTTTCAAGGTCAGGGTGAGGTAACTCCTATGGGCTCTGTAGTTCCATCCATGTCCCTCTGACCTGGGTGCTACTATCATACCAGAATGTGAAGGGAGGGAGCCAGGAGGGAGCAGGGACAGGAGGTCTGTTCCCTATCAATTAGGAATGTGCACCTGCAGGAAGAAGGGGAGGAAAGGGGCATGAAGGGGAGGGAGGCAGAATGACAGGCTTCCAGCCCAGCCACCTAGTGGTCACTGACCACAGAGCCCCACATTGCAGCAACTTGGAGCAACACACACATTCAGGCACAAGACCCAGGGCTATGAAATCAGGGAGGGGCCCTAGTAGCCACTGGCAAGGATTAAAAGGCTGTCCAGGAAGCAAGAGTGACCTGCCGTAGAACTGTTGGCAAGTAGTGCACACCCTCAATCTGGACCCCAATAGCTGGTGTACCTAAATGAAGAAAAAGGCTGATTTTGAACCATGATGCCATTAGGCTCCCAAGGGTGGGATACCCTAATGTGGAAGTTACCTGAGGCCAAAAAGCTGCAAGGGAAAGTGGGGAGAAAGTGAACCATGTAAAGCAGGGAAGACAGCACTAAAAGTTGTAGGGAAAAGGCAGACCTGAGCGTGGGAGAACAGTGGGACAAAGCACATATGCTGGGGAAGGAAGTCTGCATAAAAGCAAGCAGAAGAGCCCAGAAGGAACAAAAAAGGACATCTTCTCCTGGAAATGAAATAATTGCACATACTTGGTAATTTAAAAATTTGCAGTGCCTGCAGGGTGAGCAACAGGTGCAGAAGACCTGAGAAAAGCTGAGCAATTCAAGAGGGGGCTGCTCTAAAGATTCAGTACAAACTGGACCAAGTGATGACGAAAAGCCTTAACACACGGCCAATCTAAAATAAAGCCTCAGGCAAGTGGGAGAAACGGCTGCCAGAGTTAGCACACCAAAACAATCAAAACCCACACAACATCAAAAAAAAAACCCACAAGCCATCCAAAGAAATAAGAAGATATGGCTCATTCAAGGGAAGAAAATAAAACTCCAGCATAAAAACAGACACGGGAACACATAATCAAAGAGTTCGAACATATTTCCTGAATCAGTTCAAGGAACTAAAGGAAAATAGAAACTAATGAAATGTGGATACAGAGCTAAAGGTATTTAGAAGACAATGCATTAAAAAAAAAATTAGAAAGTCTAAAAAGAAAGAGAACCATGAATTTATGGGGCTGAAGAACACAATAATGAAGATTAAAAATACACTAGAGGGAAGCGGACGTGGCGCAACTGTTAGAGCGTCCGCCTACCATAACAGGGAGGGTCTAGGGTTCAATACCCACAGCCTCCTGACGCCTGTGTGGTGAGCTGGCCCACGCGCACCGCTGATGCATGCAAGGAGTGCCATGCCACGCAGGGGTGCCCCACACACAAGGAGTGCGCCCCACAAGGAGAGCCGCTCTGCACGATAAAAAGCACAGCCTGCCCAGGGGTGGCGTCACACACACAGAGCTGATGCAGCAAAATGATGCAACGAAAAGAGACGCAGTTTCCCAGTGCTGCCCGACAATGCAAGCGGATGCAGAACACACAGCAAATGGACACAGAGCAGACAACAGAGGGGAGGGGAGAGAAATAAATAAAAATAAATCTTTAGAAAAAAATATCGAGAGAGCCAGCAAGATGGCAGTGGAGTAAGGAGCTCCTAGGTTAGGTCCTGCTACAGGGCAGTTAGCAAACACCCAGAGCTCTCTGGAGCCAGCTGAAGCACCTGTTTGGGTGCTCCAGGAGGCCAGAAGAGCATCCTGCAATGTTCTTGAAGGAGTGGCAGGAGGAGACTGTCCATCTGCAGAGAAGACTCGTAAGTAGAGCACTCCACGCCACAGAGGCCAGTGCCCATCCTCCACTGGAGGCACACGCTACCTCGGGAGCAGTTTCCCGGCTGGAATCGAAAGCTCCACTTCCCCAAAACAGGGGAGGAAGAGTCGGTTGGGTCTGAATTTCAGCTATGATGAGGAAATGCAGTGGGCTACAGCATGATCCTGAGAACAGCTAAGGTTTGAGCCTGTCCAAGTCAGAAAGAGGCCAGGAGCCACCATCTTAACTTAACTCCACGCCTGGCATGAGGAGAATCAGGGTGGACTGAAAATTCCAGGGCCAGTGAGGAACAGCTTCTTCACATCCTGATCATATTGCAGGTCTAGCCTAGGCCCCAGCCCCACCTCCAGCAGGGAGGAAGCTGCTGCGGGGACCTGCGCCAGCCTCTCCAGGAAATTACCGGCCAACCGCAGAGGCTGATGATCATCCTACTCTGGTGGCACAAGCCGTCCCAGGAGCTGCTCTCTGATGGGAACTGGAAGCTCCATTTCCCAGAAACAGGGGAGGAGGAGGTGGTTGGCTGCTGATTTCAGCTACTGAATGGGAGACTGGCTGGCTGAGAGACAACCCTGGGAATGGCTGGGGTGTCAACCAGCCCAAGTCAGAAAGAGGCCAGTAGCCGCCATTCTGACTCTGCCGCCAGCCTGAGGGGAAGCCAGGCTGACCGAAACGCTCAGTGTCGGCAGGAACCAGTTTTCTTCACGCAGATCAGTCTGCAGCCTGCCTAGGCTTCAGCCCCGCCTCTGGCAGGGAGGAGGCTGAGAAGCCCTGCACCAGCCTATGTGGGAACTGCAGGGAACTTTGACCCGCATAGACTGAAAATCGGAAGTCTACCAGAGCAACTGTGGTCATCTTGGACCTGCACTGCATGGATTGCTGCCCACACCTGCAGCTCCATCCCTGACCCAGGCAGGGGAGAAAGGGATGTGAAGCTTCATCAGTCTCTCTGGGCAACTACAGTCTAGGCCTGCACGTGGAATATTCTACATGGCTGTGACTCTGTCCCTACCCCTGGCAAAGGAGAAAGTTGGAAGAAGCTTCATTGGTCCCTGGTGCAATGAGGGCAGCTTGAGCCTCCACAGCTTACACCACCAACTACATGCTTGGCTCCTACTACACAACCAGCAAGGGAGAAAGGACAGGAAGCCCTAAACTAAAGAAAAAAACTGCACCCTGAAAAAATACACTAGTAAGCCAGTTACGAAAACACTAACAAAAAATTACAATCTACACCAAGAAACAGGAAGCTATGGCCCATTTAAAGGAACAAGATAAGCCTCCAGATGACATAAAGGAGTTGGGACAACTAATTATAGATGTTCAAACAAATCTGCTTAATAAATTCAATGAGATGACTAAAGAGATTAAGCATATTAAGAAGACATTGGATGAGCACAAAGAAGAATTTGAAAGCATACACAGAAAAATAGCAGATCTTATGGGAATGAAAGGTGCAATCAATGAAATTAAAAAACATTGGAATCATATAATAGCAGATTTGAGGAGGCAGAAGAAAGGATTGGTGAGCTTGAAGAAATGGCCTCTGAAAGTGAACATAGAAAAGAAGAGATGAAGAAAAGAATGGAAAAAAGTGAACAAGGTCTCAGGGAACTAAGCGACAGCAAAAGGCATGCAAGCATATGTGTCATGGGTGTCCCAGAAGGAGAAGAGAAGGGAAAAGGGGCAGAAGGGATATTTAAAGAAATAATGGTAGAAAATTTCCCAGCCCTATTGAAGGACATAGATATCCATGTCCAAGAAGCACAACATACTCCCATCCAAAAAAATCCAAATAGACCAACTCCAAGACACATACTCATCAGAATGTCAAAGGCCAAAGACAAAGAGAGAATTCTGAGAGCAGCAAGAAAAAAGCAATGCATACCATATCAGGGCTATCCAATAAGATTAAGTGCTGATTTCTCACCAGAAACCATGGAGGCAAGAAGACAGTGGTCTGATACATTTAAGATACTACAAGAGAAAAACTTCCAGCCAAGAATCTTATATCCAGCAAGACTGTCTTTCAAAAATGAGGGCAAAACTAGAATACTCACAGATAAACAGAAACTGAGAGAATTTCTAAGCAAGAGGCCAGAATTTCAGGAAATACTAAAGGGTGTGCTAGAGACTGAAAAGAAAAGGACAGGAGAGAGGGGCCCGGAAGAGAGTCTGAAATGAAGACTAGATCAATAAAAGTAACTGAAAGTGACAAAAGGGTGGTGAAAATAAAATATGACAGATAAAACTCGAATAGTCAGGAATAAACTTAAACAATGATGTAAAGCACTTGTACTCAGAAAACTGTAACTCAATGTTAAATCAAAAAAGCCTTAAATAACTGGAAGAACATTCCATGCTCATGGATTAGAAGGCTAAATATCATTAAGATGTCAATTCTACCCAAATTGATATACAGACTTATTGCAATCCCGATAAAAATTCCACCAGTTTAAAGAAAAAATTGAAAACACGATCATTAAATTGATTTGGAAGGGTAAGGGGTCCTGAATAGCCAGGAACATCATAAAAAGGAAAAGTGTACCCTCATCTCCAGACTTTAAATCATAATGCCTACCTATAGTGGTAAAAACAACACGGTACTGGCCTGAAGACAGACAAAACACACTAATGGAAACAACTTTATGGTTCAGAAACAGACCCTCACAGGTATGGTCAAGTGCTTTTCGACTAGCCTGTCAAATTCACACAGCTCGGGCAGAACAATCAATTCAACAAATGGTGCTGAAAGAATTGGGCATCCGTAGCTTAAAGACGGAAAGAGGACCCCTATCTCACACCTTATCCAAAAATTAACTCAAAATGGATGAAAAAACTAAAAATAAAAGCAAGAACCATAAAACGTCTAAAAGAAATTATTGGAAAATATCTTCAAGACCTGGCGGTAGGTGGTGGAGTCTTAGAAGAGATAGGAGGAGGACTGATGTTTAATGTCTGTAGAAGTTTTATTAGCTTTACTGTAAAAGTGTGGAAATGCATAGAGTGCATGGTGAGTAACAGCTGGTTTATAAATGGGGATGTGATAGAAAATGGTAGTCTAGTTATATACATGCCATTTGACAGAATGCTTGAGGATAATCTAGGAATTGGATAGCACAGTAAACCAAGAGGAGGGTGAGAATTGTGGTTGATGGTACAGATGCAAGAGCGTCCTTTGTTAGCTAGAACAAATGTGTATCACTACTGCAGCGTGTTGGGAATGTGGAGAAGCATGGGAAAAAACACAGCTGGAGTGACCTATGGACTGGGGTTAGTAGTAATAATATAACAGTCTTGCATCTATGCAAAAGATATATTGTGTTGATACTGAGACAGTATGGAAAATGTGAGCCAAACGTATACACTATGGACATGGCAATAATCAGATGATATTATTTTATCTGTAGCAAATGACACACCACATTGTGGTGTGTTGATGGAGGGGTGCTGTTTGGGAATTCCGCACATGTGCATGATTGTTTTATAAGCTTACAACTTCTGTCATTAAAAAAAATATTTAAAAAATAATTAAGGGTGAGTTGGGGGAAAAACACACCAAATGTAAGATAAGAACTGTGATTAGTAGTAAGATTTTGACAGTGTTCTTTCATAGTTTGTAACAAACATCTCAGGACAATGCAAGGTGGTGGTGGAGGGTTGATGTATGGGACCCCCCTATGATGGTATGCATGTTTGCTTTGTAAGTTCACAACTTTTACTATACACTTAATTGTTTATGTATGTTTACATATTAAATGATATAAAGATAATAATAATCAGACTGGTTAGGGGAAAAAATGTTTAGTAGTAATATTTTGACAATGCTCTTTAACCATTAGTTAAAAAGGTTTAAAACAATGCAAGTTATTGGTGGTAGGGCAAGATGTTATATATGTTTGTTTGAGGTTATATATGTTTGTTTTATAAGTTCACAACTATTATACATTTATCTTTTATGTATGTTTATGTATGAGTAATATATTTCAATAAATTTAAAAATAAAAAGTAAAAAAAGTAAAAAAAAATACACCAGAGGGAAGTGGATGTGACTCAACTGATAGAGCATCTGCTTACCACGTGGGAGGTCCAGGGTTCAAAACAGGGCCTCCTGACCCGTGTGGTGAGCTGGCCCATGCGCAGTGCTGATGCACACAAGGAGTGCTGTGCCATGCAGGGGCATCTCCCGCGTAGGGGAGCCCATGTGCAAGGAGTTCACCCCTGGAAGAAGAGCCACCCCACACGAAAAAAGTGCAGCCTGCCCAGGAGTAGCACCCCACACATGGAGAGCTGATGCAGCAAGATGACACAATAAAAAGAGACGCATTTTCCCAGTGCCATCCAACAATGCAAGTGGACACGGAAGAACACACAGCAAATGGACACAGAGCAGACAACAGCGGTAAGGGGAGAGAAATAAATCTTAAAAAAAAAAAATACACTAGACGGAAGTGGATGTGTCTGATAGAGCATCTGCTTACCACGTGGGAGGTCCAGAGTTCAAACGCCGGGCCTCCTGACCCATATGGTGAGCTGGCCCACGTGCAGTGCTGATGTGCGCACGGAGTGCCATGCCACGCAGGGGTGTCCCCCGTGTAGGGGAGCCCCACGCGCAAGGAGTGCACCCCTGCAAGGAGAGCCACCGCACATGAAAAAAGTGCAGCCTGCCCAGGAGTGGCACTGCACACATGGAGAGCCGACGCAGCAAGACGACGCAACAAAAAGAGACACAGTTTCCCAGTGCTGCTGACAAGAATGCAAGTGGACACGGAAGAACACACAGTGAATGGACACAGAGAGCAGACAACGGGGTTCAGGGGGGAGGTAAAATAAATAAATAAACAAGTTTTTAAAAAAATACACTAGAGGTGTAAGAAGCAGATTCAAAGACAGAGATGAAATTATCAATGAACTAGAAGACAGGACTATCTAGACCATACACTTGGAGGAGCAGAGAGAAAAGAAGGTCAAAATGTAAGCAGAGTCCAAGGGACCTGTGACACAACAGGAAACATACGAACATAGACATGATGGGAGTCCCATAAAGAAAAGAGAAGGGAAGAGGAGAAGGGCAAATTTTTGAGGAAACAGCAGCCTCAAATGTCCCAATATAATAATTTCAT
The DNA here is from genome assembly GCF_030445035.2 of Dasypus novemcinctus. Classification (NCBI taxonomy): domain Eukaryota; kingdom Metazoa; phylum Chordata; class Mammalia; order Cingulata; family Dasypodidae; genus Dasypus; species Dasypus novemcinctus. The sequence goes on along the minus strand of NW_027261977.1, from coordinate 1,910,420 downwards.
ATTAGAAAGATATACATGTCTGAGAAGCACAAAGTATTCCAAACAGGATAAACCCTAATAGAACTAATCCAAGACATGTACATGATCATCTCTGTGTTAAATGCCAAAGAAAAGGAGAAGCTTGAAAGCAGTAAGAGAAAAGTGATTTCATCACATACAATGGATCCTCAGTAACTCCAAGTACTGATTTCTCATCTGAACCCTGGAGGAAGAAGGCAAGTCTATGGCATAGGAACAGTTACTGAAAGAGAAAAACTGATGGCCCAAAATTCTTTATGTAGCAAAACTGTCATTCAAACCAGGGAGTTTAAGACATTTACAGATGAACAAAAACTCAGAGTGTTCATCACCAAAAGAGCTGCCCTACAGGAAATGCTAACGGGAGTTCCTCAGGTTCAAAGGAAGGGACAGGAGAGAGTGATTTGGAGCATAATGAAGAAATGAAGATCCGCAAAAAGATAACTACATGAGTACTCTGGTCCTCAGCATATAACTCTATTCTTCATTTCCTATAAGTTTTGGAGTAAAAGAGAATAAGAAATCATCATATTTCCTTGTGTGGATGTGCAAAATAGAGGTAAATATGGCAAAAAACTACATAAAGAGGGGGTAACAAAGGACACATAAGAGCAAAGACTATGGATGCTATGGAAGTTAAGCTGGCGTCTTTTCAATGGGGTTGGCTATACACCTAGATTGTTTAACCAAACTTCAGGGTAACCACAAAGAAAGCATTTAAAATGTATACAGAAAAGGAAATGATGAAGAGAATAGTGAGTTTTATCACAAAAGATCAACTATACGGAGAAGTCTGCAATAAAGGAAAAGAAGACAAAAAGATACAACATCGTGCTGATTTGTTCTTAAATCTAAACCATACCTATGTGTGTGGACCCACTGTCAGTAGGTCCTACAGATGAGGTTACTGCAGTTAAAGGCATGGCTCAGCCCAGTCAGGATGGATCTTAATCATATTATTCAAGTACCTTTTAAACAGAATGAAATTCAGACTAAGTGAGAAAAAAGTCATAGTAGGCAAGAAGCTGAGCATCAACACACTTGGAAGAGAAGGGAGAGACCAAGGGATGCAGTCACATGTCTTGCCATACAACAAGCTAAGGACCAAGAAGAGTTGGCAGGAGTGCCAGAAAGCCAGTCTTTGGGAAGAATGGTGCCTTGGTTTAGACTTATTCCCAGCCTCAAACCATGAGCCAATAAATCCCCATTGTTTAACCTGACTCATTACATGGTTTTTACTTGAGAACCCTCAGAAAGTAAAACAGACATAGAAGAAACAGTTGTCCACAACCCTATATTATATCTTCTATTATCAGGAATATTAATAACACTGAATGTCACAGTATTAAGTGCTCCAATCAAAAGATCCAAACTGGCAGAATGGATAATTATGGAAGACTCAGGAATATGTTGTTTATAAGCAACTCATCTTAGGTCAAAAGATACAAATAGGTTGAAACTCAAACGATGGGGAGAAACATTCCATACAAACAAACAGCTGGGGTAGCTATACGATATGGCACAAAATAATCTTTGATTGCAAAACTGTTACAAGAGACAAAGTAGGGCACAATATATTAACAAAAGCATCAACAAACCAAGAAGACATAGCAATCATAAACATTTATGCACCAACCACAGTGTCGCAAAATACATGAGGACAACATTGATAAAACTGAGGGGAAAAGTAGACACCTCCCCAATAATAGTTGGGGACTTCAAAACCCCACTTTCATGAGTGGATAGAAGGTCTACGCAGAAGATGAAAAAGGAAATGCAGAGCTTGATCTATGTGAAAAATTTGCTAAACCTAATGACACACAGACACCACCTCAAATCAGCAGAATACATAAGTTTGCCAAGTGTGTATGAATCACTCTCCAGGACAGACCACCTGCTAGGTCACAAAACAAGTCCCAATACATTTTAAAAGATCAAAATTGTGTGAGCACCTTCACTGACTGCAATGGAAGGAAGCTATAAATCAAAAACAGGAACCTGGAAAGTCTAGAACACACTCTTAGACAATTATTAGGACAAAGAAGAAATGACAAAAGAAATCAGGAAGTATCTTGAGGTGAGTAAAATTGAGAACCCAACATAAATGCTGACACTAGAAAGAAGAAAGAGGTCAAATAAGACACCTCACATATGGTGGAACTACAAAATAAGTAGAGCAAACAAAGCAAGCAAGAGGAAAGAAATGGAAAAGAGAAGAGCAGGAATAAAGGAAACAGAGGAGAAAAAGAAAGTCACAGAACCAAAAGTTCGTTCCTTAGACAGTCAGCAACTTTTCGTTAACTGACAAAAAAGAGAGGATGCAAATAATCAAAATCAGAAATGAAAGGGGGAACACTACCACCAACAGAAATACAAAGGATCATAAAAGAAAACTAGGAACAATGGAATGCAAACAAAATATTAATAGAAGACCTCGCGGAGGTAGACAAATTCCTGGAAACATGCAAACAATTACACTGACAGTAGAGAGAAGTCCTCAACAGACCAATGGCAAATAAAAAGATAAAATCAGTAACCAAAAGACTCCCAGTAAAGAAAAGCCCAAAACCAGATGGCTTCCCAAGTGAATTTTACCATTCGAAGAAGCACTAATACTGCACAATCTCTTCCAAAAATTTGAAGAAGAGGGCATAATTTCCAACTCAATCTATGTGGCAATCATCACCCTAACACAAAATCCAAAGAAAGATGTAACAAGAAAAAGAAAAGAAAATTCCAGACCAAATGCTTTGTAAGTATAGCTGCAAAAGTTCACAACAAAAGGATAGTAAACTACGGTATGGGAGTGAAAGTGGAGGGGGTGGTCAGACCAGAAGAAATTCTGTCTTGAAGAAATGAAAAGTTCCTTTCTTGAGTTCCCAAGCCTATCCTCGAAAGAGTCAGAAGGCACGTTCCTATTCCAGGTGAAAATAGAGTTCCTTGGATTTCTCAATGAAGCTTCACGAGGACTCAATCAGAGGCAGTTATTATTCCGTTTATAAACCACATGGCTCCCTAAGACTCATTCATTCTTGCATGAATCTCATCCCATAAGACAAAAGAAAGATGTCAAAGGGATGAGAGTTAAAAATAAAGAAGAAACAAACAAAAAACAAATAACAACAAAAAAATAGAGTTTAGGAGGTGATGCCATCAATATGGCGACACAAACATCCTTGAAAACTCTTTCCCAAGGATTTAGTGAGTCAAAGAGCAAATGACATTTGCCTTGAACTCTGCATGACTGGAGAATACTCCACAAATGACAAATCAAAGAAACAGAAAAGTCTCAGGTAGGAGAAGTAACTCCTGGTCTACCAGTCAGTTTCTATTTTGCCTCCTCCTCACTCAGTGCTGAACAGCTCCAGAGCCACACAGAGGCAGTGCAGCCCCAGGTTCCTCTCACTGCAGACAGAGACAGTAGATTGAATCACAGCAGTGAGTTACAACTCCAGGTATAGTCAGTCACAAGGTCATAAGTGTGCAGAGGACAGGGTGGAACCAGAGCACTGAAACGTGCTGCATACAAAAAGACCACGGTGGGGGGAGAGGAGAGACCACCATAGAAAGACTGGTAAGAAGGGCTGACAAACTCAGTGTCATCTGACTTTTCTGAAGTAACCCCCGTTCTAGAATCAACCTATCTGGCTCCCTAGGGTGGAGTACATTGATAGGGAAGAAGCTGGAAGCAAGAAAGCATCAGAGTGAGAGAGAAGAGAGGAGACAGGAGACAGGAGAGAGAGAGAGAAATGGGGGGGGTGGGGGAAGGGGGAGGTGAACTGAGCTACTGTAAGATAGAACAGGTACCAGAGTAAACAAAAGTGTAAGGATCATGACACAGAACGAGGGGGAATATTTAAATAAATCATAAGACTTGAGGAGAAAAGTCTGCACACAAGCAAACAGAAAAGTTCAAGATTCACAGAGAAGGAACAGAGAAAAGGAAGCTATGTCTTATAAGTGAAACAATTGCACAAAAGGGCAATCTTAGAAATTATAGGGCAAGATGAAGAAGAGCTGAGAAAACTTGAACAACTAAACATGGGCTATTCTAAAATTCTGAAATAAGTTAGACCAGGTATGAAAAAAGAGTCTTACATTTGATTAGCAATTATGTACATTTAGGGAAGGGTAGAGGAACTGAGAAGTGGCTGTTAAGGGGTGTGTGGGGGGGGTTCTTTTTGGAATAATGAAAATGTTCTAAAATTAATTGTGGTGATGAGTATACAACTCTGTGATTAAAAGTAAGGGTCAATGACTGTACGTTACGGATAGATTGTATGGTATCAGAATATATATCGGAATTGCTTTTTAAAAAGTAAGTTTAAACACAAAGCCAATCAACAGTAAAATCCTAGACAAGAGAGAGAAAAGGACTGTCAGACTTAACCCATGAAGAGAATCAGATGCCTACACAACAGCAAAAAATCATAACCCCCCTGTTTTGGTTTGCTAAGAGCTGCTGAGAGTAAATACCAGAAATGAGTTTGCTTTTCTTATGGGAATGTATTAGGTTAAAAGATTAAACATGGGGCATATTTGGGGCATTGGAATTGTCCTGCATGACATAGCAATGATGGACATAGGCCATTATACATTCTGTGAAAACCCATAAAATTGTGCAGTGCAAAGTGTAATCTATAATATAAATTATAGACCATAGTTGGTAGCAATGCTTCAATATATGTTCATCAATTGTAACAAATATAGCACATTAATGAAAGAAGTTGTTAATGGGGAAAAGTGTGGGAGAGGGAGAGGTGGGGTATATGGGAATCCCTTATATTTTTGATGTAACATTGATGTAATCTAAAGCTTCTTTCAAAATAAAATTTTAAAAAGATTAAAAAAAAAAAAGATTACAGTTCTAAGACTGTCAAAATGTCCAAATCAAGGCATCATCAGAGAGGCTGTCCCACTGAAGTTTAGCTCTTGCCAGGTATCAAGATACAGTGGTGGTTCTGCCAATCTGGGTCTCTGCCTTCCCTGATCTCAGCTATGGGTGATCCAGGCTTCCCTCTCAGACTCTTGGGGCTTCTTTCTGTGCCTCTGTGCCCCACTTATTCCAGACTTCTGCCCCTGGGACCTTTCTCTCTGCCTCTCAGTGTTTCTCTGTCTCTGCCACTTTTTCAGTGTGTCTGCAGCCTTTTAATCCTCCATTTATAACAGGCGCCTATTAGAGGATTAAAGATGACCATGGGTCCTACATTCTAATTAAAGGCCCTTAATTGAAGCAATCTAATCAAAATGTCCCATCCATAAGGGGTTTACAGGCACAGGAATGGGTTTGCTTTAAGAACAGGGTTTTCTGAGGTCTACAAAAGACTCAGACAAGCACACTTTACCCTCTGGACCCCCAAAATACATGTTCTTTCCAAATGCAAAACACACTCATATCATTACAATATTTTTAAAAACTTTAAATCATTTCAGTAAGAATGCTATTTACAATTATAGTCTTAATTATGGGCATGAGATCTGTCTAAATATTGGTAAGCGGTCAGTTCTACTCAGAATTATTTACAGATTCAATGCAATCCCAACCAAAATTCCTACAGACTGCTTTTCAGAAATGGAAAAGCCCATCTTCAAATTTACTTGGATCAGTTGACCAGAATAGACAAAAACATCTCAAAAAGAATAAAAAACTTGGAGACTCATATTGCCTGAGTTTGAGGCTTATTGCAAACCACAGTGGCCAAAACAACATGGTACACACACACATTCCAATGGAATTAAACTGAGAGTTCAATTGATTTTTTTTTTTTTGGAGGTACCAGGGATGTTCAACCACTGAGCTACATCTACTCCCTGCATCAATTGATTTTTGACAGTGCTGTCAAGTACACTCAATTGACAAAAATAGTCTCTTCCAAAAAAAAAAATGGTTCTGAGAAAACTGGATGTCCATATACAAAAGAATTAAAGAGGACTCATATCCCACACCTTAAATAAAAATTAACTCAAAAGGGATCAAAGACCTAAATATAAGAGCCAGCACTACAGAATTTCTAGAAGTGTTGAGATGCATCTTCAAGATCTTCTGACAGACAATGGTTTCTTGGACTTTACATCTAAAGCACGAGCAATGTAAGAAAAAATAAACAAATAGGACCTCCTGAAAATTGAAAACTTCAGTGCATCAAAGGATTTCGTCCCGAAAGTGAAAGGACAATCTACCTAAAGGGAGAAAATATTTGAAAACCACCTATCTCAACAATAAAAAGACAAAAAAATAAAAATGAGAAAAAGATTTTGAATAAACACTCCTCTAAAAAGGATATACAAAGAGCTAAAAAGCACATGAAAAGATGTTTTACCACCGCTATCTATTTATTAGGGAAATGCACATTTTCAAAAGCACAGTAAGATGTCAGTCCACATCCACCAGAATGGCTACAGTTAAAAACAAAAAACTACAAGTGTTGGAGAGGATATGTGATCAAAGAGGAACACTTATTCATTGCTGGTAGGATTACAGAAATGGTGCAGCCACCAGACGACAGCTTGGCAGTTAGTTCCTCAGCAAGTTAAGTATGAAATTATGACTCAGAAATCCTACTACTAGGTATGTACCCAGAAGAACTGAAAGTAGAGACTCAAACAGACATTTGCACAACAGTATTCATAGTGACATTATTTACAATTGCCATAAAATGGAAGCACCCGAGTGTCCAACAACTGATGAATGGATAAACAAAAAATGGCATATACATACAGTGGAATATTATACCAGCCATAAAGGGGAATGAAGATCTGATGCATGCTACAACACGGATGAACCTTGAAGACATCATCACGAGTGAAATGAGCCAGTCACAACAGGGTAACTATCAAAAGATCTCACTTATTTGAGATAATTAGCATACAGAAAGTCATAGACTAAAAACTAGGTCAGAGGTTACTAGGTCACAGGATGGAATATGGGTAGGAAATGGCGAATTCACGCTTAGTTGTTACAGACATTCTGCTTAGGATGATGGAAATGATTTGGTAATGAATATATGTCAATGGGGGCACAATACTTCAAATGTAAGTAACACTACTGAATGATATATTTGAAAGTGCATATAATGGAAAATTTTAGCTCTGGGCATACGCTTATCAGAATAAAAATTAAAGCTAAATCAAGTTAAAGTTGTAAGTAAAATATAGTCTAGGGAGGAAGCAGCAAAATAACACTCTCCTTAAAATTCTGGAGGATTTATTTAGAGAAATTCATGATAGCTGTAGTATTGAAGAAAGTAACTCAGTAAGGACATGATATAAAATATTAAGATGCATTTCCTTAGAGGTAAGAGAATATGTTATGAGTTTGTCAAAAATGATAATTATAGTATGTTTTAAAATATAATTTATATTGGCAAACATATTTGGTGGAAGGTGACTTAAGAAATTTCCAAAGATAGAAACCTTAGCAGTTATTGGATGAAGCCGGGCAGAACTTTATTCCTGGAGAAGTTAAGCCTGAACTTACAATACTTGCTCCACGAATAGCAAAATTACTGCTCCTTAATGTCTTGAGGTGATGGAATAAAGAACGTAAGGTGGAAGGGAATAATTTACCAACACCCTAATATTTAACAAGCATTTGAAACTTTCCTGTATTCAATTCTTTAGAGTATTTTGATTAATTTATGGAAGGGGCACAGAATAAATGTGTCTTACTCTAATAAGTATGACCCAGAGAGAAACAGATTTCAAGTACGGTTTGAGTTTCGCTCTCTTTTCCTTTCCTCTCTCCCTCCCTCCCTTCTTTTCCCTCTCCCTCCTTTTCTCCCTCCCTTCCTCACCCTCCCTCCTCCCTCCTTCCCTTCCTTCCCTCTCCCTCCCTCATTCTTACTTTCTTTATTGTTGTTTGTTTTTTACAAAAGAAAGTTTCACCTTGCCATAGTAAGACAAAACAATTTTTAAAAGCCAAAAGGAATTGTGGTTAAAACTAAAAGAATTAAAAGTGAAGGCTATATTTAAATATGCAAAATCAGCACTGAACATTCTCATTATTATATAAAAATACATCCATGTTCTTGAAAAATGAAAACAAAGGTAGGGTATTCATACTTTCCACTATGAACATTTCTACAAAGCTACAATAACCAAGACAGTGTAGTACTGACATAAGGATAGATCAGTAGAACAGAACTAAAAATCCTTACTTACAGGCAATTGATTTTGGAGTTGCTAAGACAGTTCAATTGAAAAAGATTACTCGTTTCAGCAACTCATGCTAAGCCTCCTGGAAGTCCACAGTCATAAGATTTACATTGGACTCTCATCTCCCACCAAATATAAAATTAACAGAGGGAAGAGTACTTGGCGCAATGGACACGTCATCCGCCTACCTCATGGGAGGTCCGCGGTTCAAACCCCGGGCCTCCTTGACCCGTGTGGAGCTGGCCCTTGCGCAGTGCTGATGCGCGCAAGGAGTGCCGTCCCACGCAGGGATGTCCCCGGCGTAGGGGAGCCCCACGAGCAAGGAGTGCACCCCGTAAGGTGAGCTGCCCAGCGTGAAACAAGTGCAGCCTGCCCAGGAATGGTGCCACACACACGGAGAGCTGACACAATAAGATGACTCAGCAAAAAGAAACACAGGTTCCTGGCGCTGTTGATAAGGATGGAAGCAGTCACAGAGGAACACAGCGGATGGACATAGAGAGCACACAAATTGGGGGTGGGGGAAGGAAGGGGAGAGGGAGGGAGGGAGGAAGGAAGGAAGGAAGGAAGGAAGGAAGGAAGGAAGGAAGGAAGGAAGGAAGGAAGGAAGGAAGGAAATCTTAAAAAAATTAAATGAAAATTCTTCAAAGGCTGAATGTAAGAACTATATTTAGAAATCTTAGAGGATACATAGGTGCAAATCCTTGTCATCCTGGAGTAAGCAAGGATTGTTTTTTAGATAGTTCACCAAAAGCACAGGCAAAAAAGAATCAATAAACTGCATAGCAAAACTCAAAACTTGAAAGAGATGTGGCAGAAAAATGAGAACTGTAGAGGTATCTTTGAGCTCGGACAAGAAGTATGTTTGAGTAGTCAAGTAGAAGGTTGGATAGGAAGGCTTCACCCAGGACATTTTCTTAAGCTTTGCAAGCACAGTTCTAGATGTTAAGAATTCAAAGAAGGGAAGCGGACCAGGCTCAACTGATAGAGCGTCTGTCTACCATATGGAGGGTCCAGGGTTTGATACCCAGGGCCTCCTGACCTGTGTGGTGAGTTGGCCCACGTGCAGTCCTGCCGCTTGCAAGGAGTGCACCCCACAAGGGCAGCTGCCCTGCATGAAAAAAGTGCAACCCACCCAGGAGTGGTGCCACACACAAGGAGAGCTGACGCAGCAAAGATGATGCAACAAAAAAGAGATGCAGCTTTCTGGTGCTGCCTGGTAATACAAGCAGACACAGAAGAACACACAGCTAATGGACACAGCAAGCAGACAATGGGGGTGGGGCGGGAGGGGAGAGAAATAAATAAAAATTAATCTGAAAAAAAAAAAAAGAATTCAAAGACGATTGCCCACAGTACCTAAAAGAAAGAAGAGAGAGAGAGGGAAAAAAAAGAAAATATTGCACAGCTAAAAGTCACACAGATAGTAGAACATATATACACAAAATGGGGGAAAAATCAGCAGTGACTCAAGAAACTGAATTATAGCACAAAATGCACAAACATTCATTATGGTGTCCCAAAAGAAAAAGAGAAGCAAAATGGAGCAGGAAGAGTGTTTGAGGAAATAATGGCTGGAAATTTCCCAACTCTGATAAGGGTGATGGGTGTCCTATCCAGGAAGAGCAGTATATGCAAAACAGAAAAAAATCTTACCAGACCTACTCTGAGACACATGCTAACCAGATTGTCAACAGCCAAAAATAAAGAGAATATCCTGAAGGCAGTAAGAGAAAAGAGATCCATCATATGAATGGCACCAGGGGGTTACTACCAAGCAAAACCAGTACATTTGGACAAAGACTTGACTAAAAGGAGAAAACATTAAATACCAAAGAGATTTTATGACTAAGAGATTTCAAAATGAGTCAGGAGGCCATTCCAGAGGTTATACTTAACACAGGTCTCAGGGATGGATGTAGGATAACTGAATACCTGAAAGTAACTTGTTTCTCTCCCTGATGCTAGGCTACAAAGAAAAGAATTGTAAGTAAATCAGAAGGTAATGAAATGCAACCCTCTCTTTGGGCCAAATTCCGCTTTGGGTGGTCAAGAATATCCTGTTGAAGCAACGAAGTATGAAGACCAGCTTCAACCAGTTAGCTGGACCTGTGCAGAAGCAGCCCCTTGCTATCCTCTCTTCAACTTGCTTAATTCCCACCTAGGGAATTTTACTGGCCTTAGCTCCTTACCTCTGCAGACGTAATAAATGTGAGTTTGCTTAACTCTCGTACTGAAGTTTTCTTCATGCCGTCTCTGGTTATCCATAAAGGCCCTGCTTTGAAGCCTAACATCAGGATCTCACCTTGCCTTGGAATATATGACAACCTATTTCCGTACTGAAACAGAGTTACATTCATTTATACTTTCCCTACACATGATTTTTCTACATCTTTTTTTAAGCCGATAGATAGTACTCTACCCACTAAATATGTGTCCGAGACTTAAATCTTTCATCTGTTCACATGCTGGTTGAGCTCTGAATCTCAGAGAGCAAGCCACCTACTCTCCAATTCATCGAACTCACCCGATGATGATGATGACGGGCAAGCCCATCCTGAAAAACACAGTATCTACTACTGCAAGCAAAACAGTTACTTCCATCTGCCCCATGGGATCTAAGCAACCGCTCAGTTGGAAGCAGGGTGGACATCACCATCCCCAAATCCTCAAGATTGAGGAATGAACAAACATAGGAGGAAATGCAGCCATGGACAAAGTAAGCGTATTATTACTGAAGTAATGGAAAACAGGAAACATGGGTATCAAGATAGTTGGTTACCAGATGTCCTGAGGGGAAGAGGAATAATAAGTGGAACAGAAGGCGTATTCAGGGCAATGGAATTAAGTGTAAACAACAATGAAAACTACAGACCTTGGTTAATAACAATGCTTCAATATAATTCATCAGTTTTAACAAAAGCACATCACACTATTATAAGAAGTTAACAAGGGAAGATGTGGGAGCGGGGAGAGGTGAAGTATATGGGAATCCCTTATACTTTTGACTCCGTTTTTCTGTTTCTAAAACCTCCTAAAAAAATAAAGTTTATTACACGAAAAAATTACATGATGCGGTAAAGTCAGTGCTGAAAGGGAAATTATATCCTAAGTGCTTACAGTAAAAAAGAAGAAAGAGCTAAAATCACAAACCTTACTATGCACCTGGAGGAACCAGGAAAAGAACAGCAAACTAATCCCGAGGCAAGCAGAAAAAAAGACGGAGCAAAGATGAGAGCAGAATTAATGAAATTGGGACTGAAAAACAAGAGAGAGAATTAACAAAACCAAAAACTGGGTTTTTGAGAAGATCAATAAAACTCACAAACCCTTAGCTAGACTAACAACAACAACAAGAAGAAGAAAGAAGACGCAAATAAACAAAAAATTAGAATGAGTGAGGGGACATCACCATCGCCGCACAGAAACAGAGAATAAAAGGGTACAATGAAAATCCATATGCCAAATTGGACAGCTTAGATGAAATGGACAAAATTTCTAAAAACACACGAGCAACCAACACTGATGAAAGAAAAATTACAAAGTCTCAAAAGATGTTCTTTTATGAATCCCAAAAAGAGAAATATTATGTTTTTACATTTTTGAATGAATCCATTTCTGTGGGATAGAGACCCTTTTGATTGGGCTACATCAGGGATGCGAGACTCAGGTTGGGTCTTTTCCTTCTTATTGGAGCTGCTATAAATGGAGACAGAGAGAAAGGAAGCCACCATTTTTTACCGTGCTATGTGAGAGAGGACTCGAGGATCACTAGCAGCCAACACTTAAGCAGAAGCTCCCAAGCTGCTGGGCCCACAGAGCAGTTGAAGAAGAGATGAGCCCTGTCCTATGCTTAATCACCATGTGGCAGGACACCAGGATTACCAATAGGTGACTTTGGCTTTGGGACATGGAGCTGCCCTGGATGGTGCTTCAGAGGCAATCACCGGACATTGTATATCCTCACAGGGCCCACTGGATGGAATGGGGGAGAGTATGGGCCATGATGTGGACCATTGACTATGAGGTGCAGAGGTGCCCAAAGATGTACTTACCAAATCCAATGGATGTGCCATGATGATGGGAACGAGTGTTTTGCGGGGGAGAGGTGGGGTGGGGGAGGGGGGTTGAATGGGACCTCACATATATATTTTTGATGTAATATTATTACAAAGTCAATAAAAAAAAAATCGAGAGAAAAAAAAAAAAGTGTTTGGTTTTGTTTGTTTGGTTTAACTTTTCCTGCCTGCCAGCAGATGGTGCTCTTCAGCAAACCCTTCCTCTGAGGTGTTTCTTACAACCTTCACCTGAAGGTGTTTCCTGGCTTTTTTGATCAAAGTTGGATAGCAGTTAATATTCCAGGGTTAGAGTCCACAGTCAGTTCTCTGCTACACCATCCCTCTCCCACACCACTCAACTGGTAGCAGTTAGCCTTTGGTTTTACTTAGCTGGTCACTTCAAATCTGGGGAATGGGATCTGTTCCCTGCCTCAGAGCAGTTAACTCAGTTTTCCTTTCGGCCTTTTTCTTTCTCTGTTTAAGTCCCACTCCCTCCTGAATTATGCATGTTACTTCCCTGCTGTCTAGATCCCCAAAGCAAGTGTTTGAGACAACTACCTTTTCTCTGTGGTTTGTAAATTGACATTTCCGTTTATTTCTAGTTCTCTGGTATTTTTAAAAAATAAAAACGGGATGCTAGATTTTACAAATGCCTTTTCTACATTAATTGAGGTATTTCCCCCCCTTTTTTGCTAATTAGTTTGGTTATGTTGAACGACCCTTGCACACTGGTTATATATTCCACTTGATCACGGTATATAATTTCTTAAATATGCTGCAGATTTCTTTTGCTTATAATTTATTGAGGATTTTTACATATTTATTCATTTGGGATATTGTCCTACAGTTTCATGCTATACCACCTTCTCAGTCTTCCTCCATCACTGTGTAAAAAATTTTTTTTCTATCCTTATTTATTTATTTATTTCTGTATGGAGTCTTCTTACATGTGCATTAAAACTCACTTGATTTTCTTTTCAAAAATTTTTTTTGTATTCTTCGTGTCTGGTGTTTCCTCTCCCTTCTTAGCATGAGTTTGTTCCCTGAACGCTGGTATTTCTTTTTTCAAGCTAGGAATATTGGAGTTTCAACCTTGGTTATCCCCTGCATGGTTCCCAGTGAGTGCTCATTGCTGGGAAAAGTCTTAAAACATGAACCTTGGTGCCATACTTGTATTTCAAGCGCAGACCCACTTCCCATCTGCTTTCTACCTAATTTGTGTAGTTTTTGTATTTTGTTAATCCTTAGGAAGGTGGGCAGAATAGGTGCTAATTTTCCAGCTAGGGCATTCAGAGGAGCTTTAAAAATCAAGGAACGCCGCATCCCACACTCCTCTCACGCTGTCCTGAAGCACGATGGCTGCGTCTTCACAATCCGGGGACTGCTTTGAGGCCTTATTTCCGTTTCCGGCCCACTGTAGGAAGCGACGAGCAAAGGGCACTTCCTGCCTTCTATTTCAGGAGTGAAAAAGTTCCTGCGATGTCGGATGTCAAGCCCTGTAAGAGTGGGGCGGAAACAGCGGACCTGGAGCCACACCAAGCGGTTTCCAGGTTTGGAGAGCCAGCGGTGTCAAGTAGTAGACCACGAGAACGGTCGAGAGCGGCCGCTGCGTCCTGGCAAGAGCTGGTGAGGCAGCAGGAACCATGACTTGCCTGACTTCAGTCTGACCCGTGGAGTTAGGCGAGTAGAGTGTTTGCAGAGCGGTTCTGAAGGTCGAGTGGGGGGCGGGGCTAGTGGAGTTTGGGCCTTGGGAATGGGAGAAAGTCTGGAGTTCATCTGGGAACGTCGTGGAGGAGTAGCGGCTCAGGATGGAGGTTCCATCTGTATTAAAGGGTCTCGATTTGGAGGAACCTAATGTAATAAGCAGTCACCTATGAAGTAGGTGAAGTTTGTGACCTAAGACAGAGGACCTGATTTTGCTTGGTAGAGTTGGTGCCTAAGAACAAGATAAGGTTTGTGTTATAATGAGTGATGGTGTAGGGTGAGAAAGGGTGAACTTGTTTGCTGCTAGGAACTTCGAGCTACATGTTTTGTGAGTGGCCGAGCGTTTGCATTTGCCCTCATAAGAGCACGATTATCCTAATAGCGTAAAATTGAGGTGCGGGGTGTAGAAAGTGGAAAGTGGACTTTGGGAATGACGACGTTGGTGAGGCAGGAACCACCATGAATGGAGGAAGCTGTTGCAGGTAGGAACTGGAGATTCCAGAGACTAGGTATCTGGGTTTGGTTTAAGGCTTGGCCTTATGACATAATTTAAATAGGGATGGCCCTTTTCCATTTTTTTTTTTCTGTGTATGTTTTAAGTGTGTGTGTGCATCTATATATGATCATAGCTTTCCTATTGTTAACGTGGAAATTGTGTGTCTCCACTTTAAATTTTGAGGATTGATTCAATTTGGTCGTTTTTTATATACTGACGAATTTATTTGATAGTATTTGGTGAGGAGTATAACATCGATATTCTTAAAGGAAATCAGATTATAATTGTAAAAAAAACTTTGCCTTTACTTCTGTTCTGTAAAATTTTAATGATTTTTCTTACTTGCAGCAGCAATTGTTTGTAAAAACATCTTTATGAAATGTTTGTAAGAGAACAACAACATTAGGATCATTAATTCTTATAGTTTTAGGTTCTGTAGGATTATTTATTGTCCACTATCACAAAATCTTCAAATAATCTGCCTCTTCCTTGAAAATCCACCTCTCCCTATCCCCTTCTTCATTTTCTCTTATTTTTCGGTCCTGGCCAAGGCTTTCATTCAAAGTAGGATGTTATGAATGATAGTGGTTTTTGCTCCTGTTTCTTCTTTAATGGAACTCTAAATTTCTCAAAATAGATATTCCTGTATTTTTATAATAGCACATCTAGTTTATTTAGAGATTTTGTTGGAGGATTATATTTTTGGTGTGTTCTAATTGTTTTTAATTTCTAATTTAATTTTATGTAATATTACTCATTTCCTTTTTTGCTTTCTTGAGATAGTATATGAATTTTTTACTCTTTGATTTGCTTATTTTAATTATATGAGAGATTTTCCCATTTATTTTCATAATTATTTGAAAAATTGAAAAAATTTTAGGAATATACAAAGAATAATGCAATAAACTTTCTATGTATCCAAAAAGAAAATGGAACTTTTTTCACATTTGCCTTCTTGTGTGAATATGTCAAAATTTACTTTTTGCAATTTATTATCTTTTTATTTAATCTGTGTTTTATTTCTCCTAATAGAAAATATAACAGCTGCATATCATATCCAAAATATACTAGTCAAAATATTTACAAAATAATTTCAAGGAGTGCTATCCTGAAAATTCTCAATATGATCATTGGCTATACACGCATATATTTCTGTTGAATGTCTACCTACTAGGGAAATTTCTAGATTGTAGGATGCATGTATGCTAACTATATGTAATAGAGATCTGCAAAAAGTTGTCCAATTGCCAGAACTCTTTTGAGTCTCAAAGTTTGTTTTATCAGTAAACCTTGATGAATTATCTTGTTATAATAGTTCAGAATCTCTTGCTTACTTTAAGTATACATATTTTTTGTCATTTAATAATCTTGCACATATTATGGTCTCATTCCCAGTTAATATTTTTATTATCTTATATAATAGTTGTGAAATATTGGCAAAGGCCTTAATCTCCCGAGCCTTGATAAACACAGTAAAAGGGGCTGTTTGAGAGAGTTCCATTAAAGAAATAAACAGTAAAACAAGGTAGGAAGTATACCTGATAGGAACCTTATGTACATTAAGTGAGTTAATATATATAGATTTCCAGAATAATGCTAAGCGTGTAGAAATAGTATTATTCATTTGGATCATTATCATTAATATTACTCATAATGGCATTATTACCTTGTCTCATTACACAATTCTCTAATGTAAAGTAGATAGACACCCTTAATTCTGACCTTAATGAGAATATTTACAAAGTGTTTCCATGTAATATGCTGTTTCTTAAACCATATTAATTGATGAGGTTACAAATGTGCTTTTCATCATACTGATGAATATCCTTAAGAATTCAGCTCTCAAAAACATTACAGGTAGCACGGACACTGGTGTTAACAGAGCAGATTTTGGTGGAAATTGACTATGAAATTTCAGTCATGGTTATATTTTTCTTGGGCATATTGCAGTTGGGCAACATTTCCCAACTGCAGTTAGTAACTACTACAAGGTGACATAAAACTAACCCCCAGATAATCAGGGACGTCTGTTAAACTTTGCACTGCAAGTTCCCTGTGGAGCAACACTGGTATAAGCAACAGGAAGCGTACGTATGTGGAGGGAATCTGAACTCCAGCACCTTCCCTGGCCGCATCAGTAATGCTGAGCTCTTTAAAGGTACCTATGCATGCTTATGTCATCCTGCACAGATGTGAACTTATTGTGTTCATCATCCCTACAATTGGCCACAAGCCTCTCTTTCTGGCCATTACTAGGTATGTTGAGTTCCCTGAGTTACCTTTCAGATTCTGTCCCTTTTTTCTCTGTGGTCCTCACAGATCAGGAGACTTGGCATCTCAAGGAGCGACTGTTAGAAGGGAAAGACTATGTGCTTCTCCCAGCCACTTTTTGGTACCAGCTTGTGAACTGGTATGGTCTGGAGCATAGCCAGCCTCCCATCAAACATGAGGTGTGGTAGATATGAAGGTATTTTGGGGGGAGGTAAGTATTTTTTGGGAGGAGAAGCCTAGGATGGGATCAGACTTGCCTGTTTCATATTCCTAGCAAAAGTGTGTCATGCATGTGTAAAGAAGCATGCTTGCTTATCTTCCTCTCCCTATATATATATTTGTTTTGTACGTGTAATATGTAGGGGTTTGTTCATGAATGTTTCTCTCTACCCTCTTAGGTTGTAGAGCTTCCCAACACCCAGAAGACTGAAGTTTACCCATGAGAGCTACTATTTGTCCAGCACAATGACATGGACACTCTCCATGCTGCTCACTTTAGTCACACAGACACTATTGGTGAGTCTGAAGGGTGGGCTTTGGCAACTTAACTGCCAGTCTTTTAGATTCTCAGGGGCTTGGACCTTAAGAAGGTGGGCCAGGAATGCATTTCTTGGGCTGTGGCTGACTGCAATTACTTTAACCAGGCTTTGAAGGTTACCATTGGTGGCCTTGGGGATGTCCCAAGGAGGCAAGTTACAAAGGAAGTATAATTCATGCTCCTGAATCATAATAACATGTAAACTGCATTCCAGTGGCTCAGATGGTGTAGCAGGCCTTTGGAGCCCCAAGTCTCTCAAATTCCAAATGTGAATCAGTAACATGGGGATTGATTGTGATTGCACACCATTATTTAGGCATTGACTGAGTATGTAAGGGTAAGTCATGTTTGATGCTGAGACGTCTTGATTATTCTGAATCCCAGAAAGACCTTAAATGTGCTACATTTTTCTCCATAGACTTTGTGTTGCAAAAAGCTCAAGAGCAGTTTTTGGTGGATCCCCAGGAAGAGACACAGCTTTGGATTAAGAATTCAGATGGTTCCTTTGAACATTTGCATAACACACATGTCACAGTACTTGACACCCACGTTGGGCCTGGCAGATAGGATGGAAGTTCTTTTCTGTTCAGATTGACTAGCACCTAAAGTTACAAGGTTGTGACATGTGAGGTCCAGGTACCAACATGCACCATTAGTGTCCGTCCTTCTCCTCTTTGTCTTCTGGCAATGCAGATAGTCATCATGGAGACCTGAAACAAAGATGGCACTTGGCCCAGTGCACAACTGCATGCTCTGTGAGCCTCTAGGATATCTGGTGCAGAGTGAGGTATCACACTAGGCAGGAAGACTAAGCTCATGAACAAATTTCACATCTATATAGTAGGTGCTAACTCAAAGTTTCTCACCCAAGTCCAGGAAGAGCGTGTCAGAATAAGATGAGGACTTCCAGGGCCAACCAGGTGTCTGCAGTCTTACCAGTCTAGGCAACACCTGGTTCACCAACTCAGCCCTCCAGGTTGGGCCACTGGGACTATGTCTGGCGGTTAGGGTGGGTTGTAAGAGCTGTTGACTGGAGACAGAGCTAGAGGAAGAGGGATTATGCATGGGTCAGGTTGGAAACTGGTGTCCCGCAAACATGCCCCCATTTCTTCCTGTAACATCATCAGCCCTTACTCCTGAACTATCAATACATTCTCTGTCTACCCAACACCTGCTTTCCATTTTTTTCTCTCCTTTTTCCACATTCTTCCTTCTGAAATACCTTCTCTCCTCTCTCTCCTTTCTCTTTTCTCTTTCTCATTTCATCTCTCTTTTTCCTTTCTTATCTCTATCCCAGATTCGGCTACTACTCTCTTATCTGCCACATTCACCTGGTCCTTGCCTCCTGTAGTGCTTCAGCAATGTGCCACAGCTCACTGAATACTTCCTCAACAATCACTACCTGGAGGAGCTCAATTCCTTCAACCCACTTGGCACGAAGGGTGAGATAGCAGAGGCATATGCAAACTTGGTGAAGCAGGCATGGTCTGGCCATCACCACTCCATTGTGCCCCATGTATTCAGGGTGTGATTCAGTCCTAGGCACTCCTCCACCCTCCTCACACATACTTTACTTGGCTCTCCTAACTCACTCTCACCCTTGATGCTTCTAGCCCTCCTTCCAGACCAAAGTAGGCCACTTTGCATCCCAGTTCTGTGCTACCGAAAGCCTGACTCACGGGAGCTGCTCTCCTTTCTCTTGAAGGAACTTGTGAAAACCTCAGTCAGTCAAAAAAAAGTAATATGTGGAGCTGTGTGATGCTGCAGAGTGGCCAGATCAGGTAGGCTGCTCAATATCTCTCCTGATTTCCCATCCTAAGACCTCCCGTAAAGCCAGTAGGGCCTCTGATATAGAGATTATTATATATATATCAGGACCCTCATCATTTTCTGGTAAGTTTCTCCACCCTGAACTCAGTTCTCATACCAGCCTTAGCTCCAATATTACATTTGCCCACACCATCAACCCTGAATTAATCCCAGCCAAAACTAACATCAACTTAGATAGTGAACACAGTCTTTGGCTGTCTCTTCAGATACCCAGATAACTATGTGTCTTGACTTTAGTAGTGGTCCAAACCTATCCTTAATCTCACATACATCCACCCATGCTTTCATTTGCCCCTCTCCTAGGCAGGGCCCCCAACCTTCACTGTAACACTATAAATGGCAGGTTGCTCAGGAGTCCTGGTGGAACCACAAACAGCAAACGATTCTGTGATAGTGGATACTTTCCATGGCCTTTTCAAGTCAACACTGGTATGCCCTGATTGCAGCAATGTGCCTGTGACCTTTGACCCCTTCTGTCACCTCAGTGTCACACTGAGATCTACTTTGTCGCTTTAGATCTCAGTCTCAAGCCAGAGCAGGTGTGGGGGGAATGGAGACACGGGGTCACAATAAAGGACACGTAGTCAGGGTTTGTTTCATTACTCTGCTATATCGCAAGGTTTTTTGCATTAAACCTCCTATGACTTTCTTTTTCTGGATGCTGCTTTTTTCCTCAACACTAGCTTGTGGTCCCCAAGAAAGGCAGAATTACAGATCTGTTTGTGGCTCTGTCCAAACACACAGATGTCTCAGCAGCTAAGCTAGGGATTTGCAGATAGAAGAGGGTGGAAGGGCACAAAGAAACCTCGCAGACCAACTCCCATTCCACATTTCATCCCCAGATGATGGTGGCCAGTGTCTTTATTTTTTTTTTTTTAAAGATTTATTTATTTATTTAATTTCCCCCCCTCCCCTGGTTGTCTGTTCTTGGTGTCTATTTGCTGCGTCTTGTTTCTTTGTCCGCTTCTGTTGTCGTCAGCGGCACGGGAAGTGTGGGCGGCGCCATTCCTGGGCAGGCTGCACTTTCTTTTCACGCTGGGCGGCTTTCCTCACGGGCGCACTCCTTGCGCGTGGGGCTTCCCCACGCAGGGGACACCCTTGCGTGGCACGGCACTCCTTGCGCACATCAGCACTGCGCATGGCCAGCTCCACACGGGTCAAGGAGGCCCGGGGTTTGAACCGCGGACCTCCCATGTGGTAGACGGACGCCCTAACCACTGGGCCAAAGTCCGTTTCCCGGCCAGTGTCTTTGATCACCGCTTCTACAAGATCTACCAAATGGAGGATTCTTTGAGTGGGATCTTAGACCAAGATGATATCTTCATGTGAGTCAGGGACCATAGAACTTCTTCCACTTAATCTTATTGGATCTCAACTTGGCCATGTCCTCTCTTTTGTTCTACACCTTAATCTCACAGCACTTCAGTGCAGTGTGCCTCAGCAAGGCAGAGAACTAAGAGCTATGAATGTGATTGAGGTGGGCTGACAGAGTCTTATGCTGGGAGTTCTTAGGTGTTTTCTTCCTTGTTAAGAGAAGACGACTGCTATTTTTAATTTATTTTTGCAGCATTTACTAAGTATCAGATCCTACTCTGAAAGCATTTAAACCACAGCTTTCAAAATCAAAAAGTATGTTTTGAAATGGAAAACACTTAGTAGAAAATAACTCCAAATTATGAAAATTTCAGAACAGGTCTTTCGGAAAAAACATTACCAAAAATTAAAACAATTATTTTTAAAGTACTCAGTGTTTTCAAAAAAAAACCAAAAATTAAAAAACTTTACAGGACTCTGATAATATGAAAGTACTTTTTAGGAAAGATAAGGCAGAACCCCAAAATGCAGTATAAATCATTAAAATTTTTGGAAGTATTAATGGAACACATTTGTTGTTATTTCAGTCCCTTTTAAAAATATTTTCTGACTGCAGGGATGGGTGGGTGGAATAACAGGGACAGAATCTAGGAGAGTCCTCACCGGACCTGACCTGATATTTGTCACCCCATCGATATGAAGTATCAGGTAGGCCTGCAGATAGTGAGGGCATAGAAGACACTGCTTCCTGTCTACCTGTGGGAGCACACCTCAGCCCAGAAGTATGATGCCTCTTACCTTGGCCTGAGGCTGTTTGCTCTTGGTGTCAGTGCCCCAGGACCAGCTTATGTGGGATACCTTGTATTACATCCTCCTGCACCGACTTTTGTGAGTGTGCCCATCCAAGGGAGGCAAATGGTCTTAACTGAGACCAGAATGTAGAGCTACCTCTTCAGCTCATCCCTTTAATGTCCAAGTGACAGCTTAACGTGCTTGTAGAGGAACTTGTGAGTTTTTACTTCTGTGCAGCTCTCATTTAGTCACTTAAAGTCCTAAGGATATAGCCGTGTGTCTGTGTGTGTGTGTGTATGTGTATAGATATATAAAAGACAAAATAGAGAGAATCCCATCTTTTATTAACTCTGCTTTGGGAGACCTGGTTGTTTATGTTTTTACCAGTAGAATTTCATCATACTTAAAATACAGAGTCCTTATCATGGCACTGTATTACCGGGCTACTGTTTATTAAGTCCTCCCTCATTCTCTACTGAAACTGTCCATTCTTCAAAGGCCTTTCCTGATTCACATAGCGGTTTTTGTCATCTTACAATTGAAATCCAGATTCCTGCTGTGGCATAAAAAGACTCTGTATTATCACTGTACTGCTGACATTCTCACCTTTTGAGTTTACATGTCATCACCTCAAATACTCTGGGCCCATAATTTTCAACTGTTTATGTAGGGTAGACCAATGACTTTCCATAATCAAATAAAATCCTGGATTTGTCCCTTATTGCCTTTGTGCCCGTGCCTTTGTAGTCTCCTCTGCTCTGCTGGCCAACGCTACGTGACCAGCCTCAACTCAGATGATGAGGATGATGGTGATGAGAACAGTGAAGACGATGATGAAGAGAGGATTGGCAAGGATGAGGGCCTGTACAATAATAATACTCTATTTGATTGTGAGGGGCTGAGGGTTAGATGTCTGTTTGGAATAGGTTTGACTAAATCAGGACCTGTTAAATGTAGATTGTAGCTCAGCCACTTAAGACTTACATAAATATTTTTAAAATACTCCCATAATAAAGACAGTATCTCTATGACTGGACCCACAGCTTGGAACAGCTCCAAAGATCCTAGCCCAGAACTAATTGGACCCAGCTCTAGGGCCTTGGACAGGATCCAGAACCCTTTGAGCACTTTTCCTGGCCTGTCACACTGGTCCCAAAGGCCACAGCGCAAATTGCTGTTCACTCTACAGACAGTGAGTTTCATTGGGACCAGTGACGGTGCAGGTTTCAATGAAGAAGGCCATGGTATCTCCTTCAGGTGTGAGCCAGGGAGAGGTGGGTTGGGGACATTGCTGGCAGCAGGGCCCATTGACCACCTGCCCCTCTGCTCATAGTCCAGCCATGCATTGCTATTGACTGGGAGCCAGAGATGTAGAAGTGTTACTGTGATGAGTTGGAAGCTGAGGTGAACAAGACTTCAGGGATGTGGGAAATCCTCAGCTTGTACATATTCAGCCCTCTTCACATTCAGTCTTCTCAGTTCCTCCAGCTGTGAACAAAGCTAGGAGACTCAGGTTCAGGTCTAGCCCAGTCTTGGAACTTTAACACCACAGGGGTATAAATTCCTGTTTGTCCACTGGGGCAAAGATGGACCCTTTCTTAAAAATCTGTGTGGTGGAAGAGGATGGGAGGAACTTCGAGGAAGATTTCATTCTAGTAGTAGTAGTAACGATAATGGGAAATGAATATATTAGGCTCACCATTGACTAAGTAGGTGCTGTTGTAAGGACTTTAGGTACACTCACTTTTTTTGTTTTGTTTTTGTTAGTTTTTTAAATATGCATTAACTTTTAATCCTCACAAAAAGATGGTGAAGTGTGACATTATTATACCCAGTGTTCAGATGAAGCTGAATTAGGAAGATGTTTAGTGACTTGCCCTAGAGTAAGCAGCTGGGCTGAGGTTCAAAGTCCATGCTCTTAAGCACTCAGAATGTGCTCTCTGTTGCCCATTCACTATTGACTTGTCCTTCCTTACTGTCTGTTGTTAAATCACAGGGCTGTGTGAAACACGGCTGCTCAGTTTATGTGCTTAGGAAGTCCCAGTGCGGTGTAGGACTACACTGAGCTCTTCACCACAGTGGAGACTCTGGAGGAAGAAAACCTCTGGTGAGGGGCCAGGACAGAATCCTTAAAACCTCATTACCTCTCTAAATAGATTCCATTCCCTTCCGTTCAAACCTCTCTTGCCATGGTGGTATCCAGCATCCCATGTATTCCCATTTCAGGGCCTTTGCCTGGACTGCTGTTTCTGCCTGAAAAGGTCTTCCCCAGATATCTGCAGGAATTACTCCTCTTTGTTCAAATGCCTCCTTCATAGAAAGACCTTCTTTTACTATATTAAAAATAGTTCCAGTCTCATCAGTGTTTTTCTTCTCTTCTTTGATCTTTTCTTTCTAGCCAAGTGTTCCCTTTGATGTCACCTTATATAAACCCCTTAGGGTTATGATTTTGCCCTTTCTGTGGGAATAGAATGTGAACTCCTTGAAAATGGAGTCCTTAAATTACACTTTGTGTCTTTGTACTCTTGGGTTGCAGTTGGCATTCAGTAGACACTTATCAAATAAATAAGCCAGAGAAAGACAAAGCTGGTCTCAAAAATAAAAGCAGCAGGTAATGGACTAGAAAAAGAAAATACAATACCAAAGGTTTAAACAATATACTTGCTGGTAAATGAATGAGTGAAAAAAATTAAAGGTAATAAAAGGGAGGAACAGAATAAGGGCAGCATCTCTGTAGCCCATAAACTGAACAGGCAGGCTAGAAGTAAGAACAGCATCTCTGTGGACCACATATGGAGTATGAAGGCCAAACAGTTTAAGGGGAATGCAAAAGGTTAGAAAATCGTTTTCTGTCTGTAGGATTTGACAGCCCCACCTGCAAGCAGCACCAGTTGGCCACCAAGAAGCTGGACCTGTGGATGCTGCCTGAGACCCTCATCCATCTGAAGCACTTTTCTTATACCAAGTTCTCTTGTGAGAAGCTATACCCTTGTGGAGTTTCCTATTTAATCTGGGGTTAGGGAAGGATAGTTGAGGGGATTTTGCAGGATGGTCAGAAAGGTGTTAGTATTAACCTCTGCCCCTACAGGGACCTGGACTTTTCTAAGTTTGTCATCAAACCACAGAGTGAATCAGATCTGCTGCTGCACAAATATGACCTCACTGCTGTTTCAAACCATTTTGAGGGCCTGCGTGATGGACACTGTACGTAACAGGCTCTGCAAAGCTGCTTCAGAGGGTCGATGCAGGAGTGAGGATGTACCCAGTTGGGAGGTAGGGTTGTGAGCTGGTAGATAGGGTGGGTGTTGGCGGAATTTGGACCTCTCTCAAAGTTAGAAGGGTAGATTGCATGGTTCCTGCCCCCGTTGAGACACAGCATTTGCCCACAACAAAGACAGTGGCCAGTGTCTCACCAGTGGCTGAGAAACAGATAGAGGTACCGCCTGTCTCTACCTGAATTCCTGTTTGTCCTTCTCACACCTCACTGCACAGAGATTTGCTTCCTTCTTGCAGTCCAAAGTGGCTTACATTCCATCAATGTCAAGACAAAGCACGGTGCTTCTCTTTACAGCCTGGCTCGCTTGACCCTGAAGTACCCCCTGCCCATGGATTTCAATCCTGTCTGGGTCCGTGGACAGGAACTAAGGGGTCTTGGACCCTTCTACATGGGGGAAAGCCAATTCCATATTTCTCCTGAGTCTATAACCCTTTCCAACCCTCATCCATATTACTTCTGCTGCCAAGCATTCGTCTCACTTATGACAGACTGTTCTCACTGGCACCCCAGAGGAAGACTGGGGAGGTCTTACCTGTGTTTCTTGCTTTGTGTCTTCAAATTTTAAAGAATTGAGAGATTGATCCCCACTCCACCCTGTTTTTTAACCATGGGGGATGAGTGGAGTACTCAACGCAGTGTATTTTCTTTGAAGACATTTCCTCTGTATGTGTATAATAGACTGTCATCAGTGTCTGTACTCTTTTATATCTTAGACCTACCTATTCTCAATCTACTTATTGACTATGAATTGTGAGAAGTTATGAAAAGCTGGCTGTGCAGTAAGTTGTGTTTGGAGTGTTCAATGAGCAACTTACTGTGCCTGGATCTTTTCTAGGCACTAACTGGTAACCAGCTGTATGCTTTTCCTTTATAATTAAAGTAAGAGTCACGTAATTTAACAAACTTACCATCTTAACAATATTAAGTTTCCCAGTCATGGACCTGCGATATGTTTCCATTTAGTGAGTTATTTTTTCAGTATTGTTTTTCTGGCTACATGACTGAATCCAGAAAGTAAGCTTAGTCCTCTAATTCTAGAAATGGTTCTGAGTTAACCACTGTTTTCACCCCTGTTTGAAAAGATGAAGGATCTGAGTTATAAAAGCAGTTTAAAAGTTTTGGCCCAGAGTATAGGCTTGCATTACCAGAAGTAACTAGTGTCAGATAAAGCCATCTATAATGAATCTACTGAAGATTCCTTGACTTATCCATTCATTAAAAATGATAAGGAACACCTAGATAACTTAGCAAAAATTAAGAGAAACTAGAAACGCACATGGATGCACAGTGACTTCAGATCATATGATAATATCTGTTAAAATACATATGCTTAGTAGGCCATGGAAATAAAAGCAAAAGGGGAAAAAGTTTGAAAATATGTTTTAATTGTTAATGAATTAAAAAAATATATATAGATAATCAAAGAGTAAGTGGGTAGATTTAACAACAGGATAAACATTAAAGAAATGGTTAGTGAATTTAAAAAAGGGTGAATTAAAAAAAAAAAAAGGTGAATTATCCTAAGATCAGGATTTTCTAAAAGACTTAAAGTTACGCTTAGACTTTGATAAGTTCAAGATGATCTGGAGAATAGAGAATATAATTTTAAGTTACAAATAATTTTTAAAAATGAATAATACAGAATCAACCTCTAAGAAGTTAAGAAAGAAAGGAATTTGACAACAGGTAGACTAGTAACACATGATTTAAATCCAAACTAGTTCATTCCTTTTTATTGTTGGGTAGGATTCCATTTTATGAGTATCCTGCTGTTTATCCCTTTATCTGTTGATAGCCAATTGTGATAATAATTTTTAATCATTGTGATTAAGGCTGCTTTGAACATTTTTATACTTGACCTTTCTCTGGAATTGCATTTTTATGTCATAAGGTACTCACTTTTTTTTTTCTTTTAATTAGAATCTATCAGAAGTGTTGCCCAAGTATTTATATCATTTACCTTCCAGTTGCTTCCCATCTTTGCTGACACTTGGTATTTTCCCTGTTTTTAAAGCTTTTATATTTATATATATATATATATTTTATGAAGTATTATATTGGAAGAGAGATGGTATCAATATACCTGATGTTGAACATTTTCCTTTGGCCCTTTGTTTTCTGTAATTGTTTATCTACTTAGAATTTGGGTTCTTTGTCTATTATTGAATTGTGTATTTTTAAATACATTCCAAATACCAGTTCTTTATAAGACGGACATTTTGCAAATATTTCCCCGTTCTGTGACTTGTATTTTCTTTTTCTTAATATTTATTTTTATGAAGTCAAACAGACCAAGGTTTTTGCGTTTTTTTTTCCTTATGCTTATTGTTTTCTGTGACCTGTGTAAAAATGTTTTGCCTAGTCCTACCAAAGGATATTTTCCTGTTTTGCTCAAAAAGCTTTATGGATTTTAGATTGTGTTTTTAGATCCTTGATCAAAATTGAAATTTTGTGTGTATGCATGATAAAAATTTTCTGCATAAATATCAGTTCCACCAGCACAAGCCATTAGAAAAAAACTTTATTTTCCTGTATGATTGATTGCATACTACTGTTAAAAATCAAAGACCATTTACATGTGCCTTTGTTTCTTGCTTTTTTAAAAGAAGTTCCATTCTGTTTGTTAATCTAGTCTACATTCTGTGGATTACTATAGCTTTCTAGTTATTAAATTTTGGTTTTGGTTTTGGACATTTTGAAATTTACTGTTTCAATATTTCTTTGAATAATTTAGGTCCTTTGCCATTCCATTTCAGTTCTAGACTATGCTTGTCAGTAAAGTTGCCTTGAGTGTAGATCAATTGGGAGAAAACTGCCATCCTAATAATGCAAATTCTTATAATTCTTAGTAACATCTCAACTATTTATGTCTTCGGTTTTTCTTAGCAATAATTTTTATTGTGATTTCTTTCCATGTAGAAGACTTAAACATCTAAAATATTTTTATCTACTTGTAAATGGGGTTTAAATTTATTTCAAAATGTAGTGCTAGAACATTAAAATACATTTATTTTTATATTTTAAAAAACTGGTAGCATACATACCACTTAACATTTCACATTCAAGCCATTTGAAAGTATACAGTTTACAATGTTTTGCTACTATTACTGTCACCCATTATTGAATCTTTTCCATCACTCCAAACAATCTGTATCCTTTAAGCATTAACTCCCCATTCCTTATTTCTACACCAGCATTGGTACCTTACAGTTTAGTTTCTATCTCTATGAATCTGCTTGTTCTGCTTTTTTCATGTCAGTGAGATCATGTAATACTTGCCCTTTTGTTTCTACTTATTTCAGTCATTTCCCTGTTTTTTTTCCTGCTCATTGTAGTTTCAGAACTTCTTTATGGTAAAATAAAATGTTTACTCATTTGTCTGGTGGACAGACACTTGTATTTCTTCCACATTTTGGGTATTGTGTATTATGCAGCTTTCAGTGTTGCTGTACACATAGTCCAATGTAGAAGTGGAATACCCAGATAATATGGTAATTATAATCTTAACATTCTGAGGAACTGTCAAATTGTTTTCCACAGTGGCTGTACCATTTCATATTCCCACTGACAGCGAATAAGTATTTTTAGTTCACCACATTTATGCCAACCCTTATTTTCTATTTTTTGAATAATAGCCATTTTAGTGATGTAAAGTTTTGGTTTTAACTTGCATTTCCTAATGGCCAATGATGCTGAATATCTTTACATTAGTTAATTAGCCATTTACCTGTCTAGTTTAGAGAAATGTCTATTCAGGTCTTTACTCATGTTTTATTTGTGGTGTTTGTCTTTTTGTTATTGAGAACTCTGCTACTCTAATAGGTCACTCTCAACCAATTCCCTTTTTCAAGGCCTCTATTTACAAGTCCCCTCGGGAGCTTGTGTTGCCCAAACCTTTGTCTTTTATCTGCCACTGGATTTTCTTGACAGTGATTAAGGCAGAAAGGATTGATAGGGAAGAGATAATAGTACTAATACTTAGTGGGTAGAAATTACTAAATCCAGCTCCTTCAATATAAAGGTGAAAAAACAAAGGCTCATGGAGAAGAAAGTTATGCAAAAATTAGAGCATTTATATTTCCAGAGTTATACTTTGATCGACATAACTAGAGAAGTTCCTGAAAATTTAAAAAAAAAAAAATTGATGTGGTTACATGATCTCATTGAGATGTTTTAAGGAATTTAAGAGTTTGGCTATAGTTCAACCCCTGGCTCTACCTGTTTGATAACAAGTGTGAAGAAAAGTCACTTATTTAACCAGTTCCCCTCTCCCCCCAAAGTGGTATCACCTGAATTTCTGAGTAACGGCACTGGCATTAGTATAGTGCCTAATAACAGTAAAGGTTGACTGAGCCCAGAGAACATTCATTTATTAAATTTTGAAATATGTCTCTAGAGCCTGTAGACAGGTCCAGAGGAGCTCCCACAATCCAAAAAAGCCATATTCTGGCTCTGTATTTTCTTCCTCTTCATCTTCTTCATCGTCCATCTCATTACCAACATGTAGCATCACCTGATCTTTGTCTTGGAAAGGTTCTTTTTCCCTACAGTCTTTTTCCTGTGCCCATTGCTCCATTACAGCCTGCCCAACATCCATATTTTGGGTTCCCTGCTGTTTGGATGCACACATTTTGGGTGCAGAAGTTAGAGACTGAAGATAGGCCTGTACCCCAACTTCCTGCCTCATTACCATAGAGGGCACCTGAACTGCCTTGTGCACCTGCTTGGTTTTCTTAGGGATTTGAATCCACTCCACTTGGTCAGTTGGGGAATACGTATTGTGTCTCTGGCCCTGGCACAAAACTTTTGATATGGTTTCAATTTGGGTGTTGGTCTTTTCCAAGAACCTCTATGCCAGGTTCTATTCACTCCAGAGTTCCTTTGCTTAACCTGCCCGTCACCTGAGGTGCTACAGTATAGAGCCCACATTTTCAACTTGACCAAGTTCGAAGAGTGGGAGTTCTTGGTGCAGTTTCCTGGGTTGGTGGAGAAGTTTGAGTCTGGGCTAACTGTCAAATCTTTGGGCATGTCCTTGGCGTGGCTGAAGTCTGTGGTATGGCTGGTCATAAGGGGCATAGTTGGTGTTGATGACCATGTTCATCTCTGTCTGGAGGCCCTCAGTTTGCACTGGGTTTTAGCCCTGTTTCTTTTTATATATGTGACGTGCAAACTGGAATTGTGGTCATGCTTTGCAGGAAGCCAGTGGTCTGGTGATAGATTTGGTGGCCAAAGAGTACAAATTCTGCCATGGAGAAGGTGACACCCACTTGCTTGACAAACTCTCTGCATGAGGGGCCCATGCTACTCCAACAGTTTGGTGGTGCTTGTAGTCCTCTAGGCTGCCCCATAGCTACTCCAGTGAAGAATCCAGGTTCCTGGAGAAAGGAGGAGGATTGGTTGCCATGACATTGCAGCTTTGTGACTTCATTAAAGCAATAAGCAACAATCCCTCTGGCATCATCCTTTGCTTGTTAGGGCTTTAGGTCTTGTGGTCCTGTGTTTGGGAGTGTAAGAGAGTACTGTATCCTATCAGACTGGCACATTTTTTTAGGTTTGTTTTATTTATTTCCCCCTCTGCGCCCTGCCCCCTTGCCACTTGCGCTCGCTCTCTGCTCTCTCTGTCCATTCTGCTCTTCTGTGTCTGCTTGTCTTCTCTTCTTGTCTTTGTCTTTAGAAGGCACCAGGGATCAATCCCAGGACCCCTGACATGGGAGAGAGGCATTCAATCACTAGAGCCACCTGGTTTGCTGCATCTCTCATTGTCTTTCCTCAGCACAGCCATCTCCCTGCAGTATGGGACAGCTTACCATGGCCTGCTTCCATGGGCTCAACTCCTAATACCTAAAGAACATAACCAGTTAAATTAACTTGTTAAAATAAAGATTTTTAAAATTCTCTATTTTTCCTAATGCCATTTTGGCCGTTCCCCACTCTTATTTTTATTTTTTATAGGGAAATTGTAAACAAAAAAACTACCATGCATTCACACCCCAGGCCTCCTTGACCCATTGGTGGGGGTAGGGTAATGAGTTTGCAGAGTTTGTCTTAGAGGCTTCATTTGATTAACAAGATCTTTTTAAGGAGATGACTTTTGAATAAGCTTTGGAAGTACAAGCATTATGATCAAGGGCTTGATATATTGGCCTGTTTTTCATTAGGCATAGCATATATTTTCCAGAGATTTTTGCTGTTTTATTTCAGAAAGTAGCAAGACTTAACTAGGATGAAAGTTTAATGTTTTAAAATTTTAAATAAATAAATAAAATAAAACACTAATCTTTAAAAAAAAAAGTTTAATGTTTTGTTAGCTACTGTGTGGGGCCCCTATCAAGAGAACATGGAAGATAGGTTACCAGGAGATAGAAGGGGAACAGATTGGTAAACTAATGCTTAATCTGCAGAATTTAAAATCAGGTTGATTTTAATGGTTTGGAAATATATAGAGGTGATGGTAGCATAGTGATGTGAGTTTAATTAACAGCACTGAAGTTTAAGTGTGTATGTGGTTAAAAGGGGAAGTTTTAGGTCATCCATGTTTCTAGAAGGAAAACTAGAGAACAAAATGGGAAATGTATACCACATTGAATGCTGAGGTGGCTGAGGATTGTGGTTAATAATGTAAATACACGAAGGTTCTTTCAGGATCTATAGTACAGGGTGTTGATATTGGGGTGATAGTGAAAAACTGCACCCAAAGCAAATTTATGTGGAATGTAAGTGAATTCTTGTTGTCATAGCTATGGAATCAACCTTTAAATTTTCAAGAACCAGCATTTTTGGCTTATCCAGTTTTCTGTTTGCCTGTTTCCCATTTCAGTTATTTCTGCTTGCTTTCTGTTTACCTTTCTCTTTCTCCTAGCTTCCCAAGGTAGAGTTATAGGAGTTTTTATAGAGTCAGGGTATTGAAACCTTATCAGATTATGTAAGTACCTACTATTTTTTCCAATTCTTAGATTGTTTCTTCACTACCTAATGTTCTTTGATCTGTTGTTTTTAAAAATTTTGATAAGGTTCGATTTACATATGCTTCTGGCATAAAGTCTAAGAATCTATTGTCTAGCACAAGGTCCTAGATATGTTTCCCTTTGTATTCTTCTAGGAGTATTATAGTTTTAGTTTTTATATGTCTTATTATATTTATTAGTCTTCTACTTAAATCTTTGATCCATTATGCATTAATTTTTGAATATAGTATAAGGTAGGGCTCCAATTTCATTCTTTTACAAAAGTATATATATTTTTTAAGGTTTATTTTATTTATTTCCCCCTCTGCACCCTGCCCCCTTGCCACTTGCACTTGCTGTCTGCTCTCTCTGTCCATTCCCTGTGCTTTCTTCTGTGTCTGCTTGTCTTCTCTTCTCGTCTTTCTCTTTAGAAGGCATCAGGGATCAATCCCAGGTAGCTCAATCACTAGAGCTACCAGTTTGCCTCTTCTCTCATTGCTGTTCCTCAGCACAGCCATCTCCCTGCGGCACGGGACAGCTTAAAACAGTGCAGTCCAGCTCTCTACAGCATGTGCAAGCTCACCTTCACTGGGAGGCCCTGGGAATCAAACCTGGGACACCTCATATAGTAGGTGGGAGCCCAGTCACTTGAGCCACATCCACTCCCAGCCTGGCTTCCTGACATACCTAATTTCCACTTCCATTTTCTGCATTAAAAGCAAAATGGCATCTACATATCATATTTCTTCTTCTTGGGGGTGTGTACACTTTGCCTCTGAAATTGGAGAATTCCAGGTAAATATCTCTAGACCAAGTGAGGGCTTTTAGGGAACATCAGGAATTTGAGTTTTCAGTTAGGGATAAAAGATAAGAACTTTCTCAGCTTCCTTTCCCTATGGTCTATATAAGAGGAAGAGGGTGTAGGGGTGGACAAGGCCACTTGTATGTAGATTTCACTTTCCAGGTGAGATGCAATACTGGATCTGACTTGCACTTAGCACCTCTCTCCTTAGCCAGGCCTCCTTCCATCCAAACCATTGGTAGTTGGGAAGGTAGTTGTCACCAGCAGGAGCATGGAGTCTAGACAAGGTAGCCTTGGTTTATCTTGGGAAACGAGGAATACCAAATATTTGCTCAGCTGCTGCTAACTATTAAGCTTTCTATCTCATAAATGATGAGTAAATGCTCAGTGCTTGATGACAAGAAAGCAGATCCTGCCTGAGGATAATACAAAGAAACTGGGAACATTAGTTCCTGAATCTGGCAGGCCCTCTTTCTGAGGTGAGAGAGTAACCCCGTCCTAGTTGAGATCTTTTTTTCTGGCTTTTTCAGGCCTCCTTCTAGCTGGCTGCTGCTGTCCATGCTTCAGCTGATGAACTATCTCATAACTCACACCCACTTCAGTGGACCAAAAAGCTCAAAGGATAATGAGACTTCCTTGGCCTATTATATAACACCTCCTCCCTCCCTGACAAGCAAACCCTCATTCCTTCTGATGTGAAAAATGGCATGGAGCAGTGTGTATATATGTTGCAGCTGAAGGATACAGTTGCATGTTGTCTATGTTAATGTTTATGTTTGAATGAGAACTTTTCACCCCAGGCTCTTGGAATTTAGAAGAGAAAGCAGGGAGAGAAACCATCAAAATTCTCTGGAACTTTTTCAGAACCTTCAAAGCAATACATATTTAACTTTAAATAGTTATCACTCTTATTTCACTGAACAATAATGAGTTCCAGAAGTGAGTTATGGTATTTATGGGTTGGGGGAAATAGTTTTTATTATTCCAAGTTATTAGACACATGTGCATAGAGCTATGTATCATATTTTTATCCTTTTTTTCTTTTACAGTCACCTCATTTTTTAAAAGACATTTTTTTCGTCATGATAGTCTAACAATATATGCCATTTTAACCATTTGAAGGGTAAAATTGAGTGGATTTAATTGTTGGCATTTTGAATGTGGTATTATTACAATTTTATGCTGTTGACACCATTACCAGAATTTTAATCACCCAAAACAGAATCTCAATGATCATTTATCATTACTTTTCCTTTCTCTCCTGATCCCAGCACCTTGTAACCTATGTTTTAGCTTCTGACTTTGAATTTACATGTTCTAATTATTTCCTATTTGTGAGAACAAGTAATACTTGTCCTTTTGTGTCTGGCTTATTTCACTCAGCATGATGTCTTCAGAGTTTCTGTGTGGTAGAACATACCAGAATTTCATTCATTTTCATAGCTAAATAATTTTCCTTTGTATGTATGTACCATATATTATTTATTCATTCTTCTTTTGATGTATATTTGGATTATTTCCACCTTTTTACTATTGTGAATAATGCTCCAGTGAACATTGACATTGATGCTACTATGAACATTCTCAATCTTTTTGAGTCCCTGTTTTCAATTCTTTGGGATATTTATTTAGACGTGGGCTCTAGACGTGGGTCACATGAAAATCCTATTCTTAAATTTTGAGAAACTACCAATCTGTTTTCCACAGTGGTTTCACCATTTTACATTCCTGCCATCAGTGCCCAAGTGTTCCAAGCATATTGCAAATTTACCAACATTTGCATTGTCAGTTTTTTTTAAGATTTATTTTTTTTATTTACTCCCCTTTCCCACCCCCACCCCCACCCCCCAGTTGTCTGCTCTCCATTCACTGTGCTCTTCCATGTTCGTTTGTATTCTTGTCAGCGGCACCCAGAATCTGTGTCTCTTTTTGTTGTTGTTGTTTGTCATCTTGCTGCGTCAGCTCTCTGTGTGTGCAGCGCCATTCCTGGGCAGGGTGCACTTTTATTGCACTGGGCAGCTCTCCTTATGGGGCACACTCCTTACATGTGGGTCTCCCCTATACAGGGGACACCCCTGTGTGTCATGGCACTCCTTGCGTGCATCAACACTGAGCGTGGGCCAGCTCATCACACGGGTCAGGAGGGTTTGAACTTTGGACCTCGCATGTGGTAGGCAGATGCCCTATCTGTTGGGCCAAATCTGCTTCCCTTTTGTCAGTTTTAAAAATAATAGTTTTGCTTGTGTTGTCTCATTATAGTTTGGGTTTGCTTTCTTAATAGCTAATGGGGTTGAGCATCTTTTCACATGTTTATTGACCATTTGTATGTCTTCTTTGGAAAAATTTCTATTCAGGTTCTTATCCTATTTTTCAAATGGGTAATTTGTCTTTTAGTTGGTGCATTTTAGGAATTCTTTACATGTTTTGGATATTAATCCCTTATCACATATGTGATCTGCAACTATTTTCTCCCATTCTATCTCTGTCTTTTCACTTTCTTGATGATGTCTTTTGATGCACATTTTTTTTTAATTTTTAAGTTAAATTCAATAATCTGTCCTTCTGGTCCACCCCTAAAATTTTTGATACCAGCACTGTACCAATACCAAAATCAAATATCAGAAAAGAAAAATTATAGCCCAGTACTTCCTGTGAATTATAAACTCCAAAGTTAAAATATTAGCAGATACAGTCAAGTCTGTATTAAAAGAGTGGCCAAGTAATTTTTTGTTGAAATATGAAAATTTGAACATTCTGATATGTAAACTCTAAGTCAGATACTTCTCTTTCCATAAAAGTTTGCAGTTTTGTTTTTTTCTTATTTTTTAAGACTGAAGTAGTTTGTTAAATGATTTTTCCAAAGTACTATGCAAAGTCTAATTTTCTTACTGCATGTGTAGTCATTGAAGGCTCTGTTCCTTAGCTTTTATTCAGCTGGTGTTATGACAGAGATTTCCCTGAATGACAGGGCCAAACAAAAGTAGACAGAAAAGCACATTTCTACCAGCTTTTTCAAATTGACTGTGTGCTAGGGCTTTCCTTTAGCACACAGTTGGCCTTGCACTGGGCCTGTAGAACAGTCTGAGATGAAAGCTTAGGTTCCTCTCAGGTCTTTCCAAACAACTTGTCCTGTTCAGATTTATAAGGCAAACACATGGCCTTATAAATTCCCTTGTATATGCAAGCATTCCAGATGCCTCACTTTGCTTAGTTATTCTTCAAATATGTCCTTTCCAAGCATTTATTATATATTCCAGTGGGTAATCTTTTGCTCTAGGCTGCTATAGTTAGATTATTTTCTTACAGGGTTTTAGCAGATACACCTGTCGCTTCTTCCCTTCTCATTTTATGCTGAATTCTGGGACAGGTGAGACAGAGATAAGCATCCTGGATGAGCCCTTCAGGCTACCACCAGAAACGTTTTGATGGTCTCTGTTCCTTTCAGAATCCAGAACTTGAAGCACTTAGTAGAAGGCTGAGCTTCCATTGTGCCAAGGTGGGGAAGGACACTAATCCCAGTAAAATTGCCATGAGCCTTTACCATCTTTTTTTTAAAAATTTATTCAGCAATTTGAGATATATTCACATACCATAAGATCTGTTCAAAGTGTATAATCAGTGGCTTTTAATGTCATCACAATGTTGTGCATTTATCACTACAGACAATTTAGACCATTTCATTACTCCAAAAAGAAAAATTCCACACACTTCAGCATGCTTTTCCCAGCCCTATATAACCACTAATCTAATTTTATCTTTATAAATTGATTTAAGTTTACATTTTATATAAATGGTAGCATACAATACATTACACAAGATACTTAGTTCATATAGCACAGTCATACAGTATTTGTCCTTTTGTGTATGGCTTGCTTCACTCAAAATAATGTACTCGAGTTTCATGTTGCCATATGATTTATAAATTCATCTTAAGCTGAATACTCATCCTGTGAATACATCACAGTTTGTTTTTCCATTCACCAATTGATGGGCAGCTGGATTATTACCAACTTTTGGCTATCATGAATAATGCCACTGTGAACATTAGTGTGCATGTGTCTATTTGTGTCACTGCTCTCAGTTCTTATGGGGAAAAAACCCGGTATTGCAGGGTCACAAATCTATCTTCACCTTCTTTAGGGACTGCCAAACAGTCATCCGCAGTGGTTGTACCTCTGCATTCCAACCAACAGAGAATAAGTCTCCACATCCATTCCAACACTTGGTAGCTCTCTGTCATTTCAATACTGGCCATTCTGAAAGAATGAAATGATTTCTTACTGTAGTTTTGATTTGCATTTCCCTAGTCATTAATATGTTGAACATTTCTTTACTTTCCCCCCCCCCCCCCCCATTTATATTTCTTCCTGCAACTATCCAAATATTTTGCTCATTTTTTAATTGGGTTACTTTTCTTTTCATTGTTGGGTTGTAGCATGTTGGACATGTGATTTCTAATTATTTGCTCCCATTGAGTTAGGTGCCTTTTCACCCTTCTGACAAAGTTCTATGGGGTGCAAAATTGTTTAATTATGAGGAGGTCCAGTTTATCTATTTTTTTCTTTTGTTGTGCAAGCTTTGGGTCTAAGGTCCAAGAAACATTCACCTCCCACAAGGTTTTTAAGATGGTTCATATATTTTCTTCTAATAGTTTTATATTCCTGATTTATTTAGGTCTTTAATCCATATTGAGTTGATATCCAGTTTTCCCAGCACCATTTGTTGAAGAGACCATTTTGTCCCATTAACATGGACTTGGTAGGTTTGTCAAAACTCAGTTGAGGGAAGTGGATCTGGCTCAACTGATAGAGCATCTGCCAACTATATGGGAGTTCCGGGGTTCAAACCAGGGCCTCCTGACCCATGTGATGAGCTGTCCCATGAGCAGAGCCGATGTACACAAGGAGTGCCATACCTGCAGGGGTGTGCCCTGCGTAAAGAAGCCCCCCACACAAGTAGAGAGTCCCTGGAGGGAGAACCACCCTCTGCAATAAAAGCGCAGCCTGCCCAGGAGTGGCACACATGTGGAGAGCTGATGCAGCAATAAAGAGACACACGGGGTCCTTCCAGTGTCGCCGGAGTGAATTGATCCCACTCCGGGAGTTGAAGAGGGCTCCAAAGGTGGGAAGTGGAGCCAGTGCCCCAGTTGCCGGGTAAACTGGAACTCCAAGATTGGAGATTTCTAAATTAAGAAATAGTACTCCCTCAAATATGAAACACACAGACATGATGCAGTTAACTTTAAGGTGAATATATGTTCTGTGCCTTATTTTATATCAGAAAGGGGAAGAAATACTGCATTGAGTGAAGATTCCTCTGCATTTTAGCACTGCTTTTTCTTCTGTAGTTGGCTTTTGAATGAGGATGACAATGGAAGAGATGAAGAATGAAACTGAGACCACTTCCATGGTTTCTATGCCCCTCTATGCAGTCATGTATCCTGTGTTTAATGAGCTAGAAAGAGTAAATCTATCTGCAGCTCAGACATTGAGAGCAGCTTTCATTAAGGCTGAAAAGGAAAATCCAGGTCTCATGCAAGACATCATTTATGAAAATTTTAGAGAAAAAAAGTGTAGAGGTTAACTTCACAGAGTCTCTCCTTCGAATGGCAGCTGATGATGTAGAAGAATATCTAATTGAGTGACAAGAGCCAGAATTCCAGGACCTAAATGAAAAGGCACGAGCACTTAAATTCTCAGTAAGATCCCAGGTGAGATCAATGACAGAGTGAGGTTTCTGCAGACAATCAAGGATATAGCTAGTGCAATGAAAGAAATTCTTGACACAGTGAATAATGTCTTCAAGAAATACCAATACCAGAACTGCAGGGCACTTAAACACCAAAAGAAAGAATTTGTAAAGTATTCCAAAAGTTTTAGCGATACCCTGAAAACCTATATTAAAGATGGCAAGGCAATAAATGTGTTCGTAAGTGCCAATCGACTAATTCATAAACCAACTTGATACTTCAGACTTTCAAAACTGTGACCTGAAAGCTGTATATGTTTAGAGATGTACCTCTCAATGGCAGTATTGAACTGCCTTTATCTGTAAATTTTAAAGTTTAACTGTATAAATTATCAGTCCCTCCTGAAGGATGTTGAATGGGATTATTGCCATCATACACCGTATTTTTGTAAAATGTAGCTTAATCATAATCTCACACTAAAGATTTTGCATCACTTTTGCTATTATCATTCTTTTAAGAATTGTAAGCCAAAAGTATTACACCTTAATGTGTCATTAAATAACATTCCTTAAAAAAATTATAAATACTGGTGTTTGTTTCTGACATTTTAACTTGAAAGTGATATGCTGCAAGATAATGTAATTAACAATATTTGGTGGCAAATATTCAATAAATAGTTTACATCTGTTAAAAAAAAAAAGACACAGATTCCTGATGTCACTAACAAGAATGCAAGTGGATGCACAGTAACACACAGTGAATGGACACACAAAGCAGATGACGGGTGCGGGGTGGGAGAGAAAAATTAAAAATCTTAAAAAAAAAAACAACTCAGTTGACTGTAGTGGTGAGGGTTTATTTTTGGACTCAGTTCTTTACACTGAATGATGTGCCAGTACCTTGCTGGGGTTTTTATGCCAGTACTATGCTCAGGTTTTTAATTTGTTTTTTGTTTTTTAGAAGGTACTAGGGCTCAAACTCAGGACCAGGTACATGCTCGGCCCCTGAACTACATCTTCTCTGCCGTGCTATTTTTTTTTTTTATTCTTTATTTTCTTTTAAATGTTACATTAAAAAAATATGAGGCCCCATAACCTCCCACCCACCCCACCCCTCCCACATCAACAACCTCTTCCATCATTGCGGCACATCCACTCTACCTCACAAATACATTCTGGAGCACCGCTGCACCACATGGACAGTGGTCCACATTGTAGTCCACATCCTACCCCAATCCAACCAGTGGGCCAGGGCAGGACACACAACATCAGCATCCATCACTGCAGCACCACCCAGGACAACTCCAAATCCTGAAAATGCCCTCACACCATATCTCTTCTTCCGTCTCCCTACCATCAGCAGCCACCATGGCCACCCTTTCCACATCACTACTACAATTTCTTCCCTTACAAACACAATAGTCCCAGTAGAACACCAGTAAGTCCACTCTAATCCATACTCTATTCCTCCATCGTGTGGACCCTGGGATGGTTATGTCCAGTCATCCTCTACATCAAGAGGGGGCTTAGATTCCACATGGATGATGGATGCAATTCTGCTTGCAAATGTAGGCACTCTTGGCTCCCTGGAGTGGTGGTTGACCCTCTTCACCTCCCTGTCAGCTGGCCAGGGTAAGTCCCAGAAACCAGAGGGTAGAAGCTGCAAGTCTGCTAGGCCCAGGACCTGGCTGTCACATGGACAGTTTAGAGATTCAGGTCTCCGGAGTAGACACCAACCCAAGCACCAACCACAGGTCTGGTAAAATTAACAGAAGAGTCATGTGTAGAAAGGTCATATCTGAGTCCATATCCATCACATTCAGAATACAAACTCCAAAGTAGGGCAAACTGACATGGCCCTGACCTCCGGAGCCATCTGCCATGACCATAGAACCTGTGGGTCTCTGCAGCCTTCAGGAGAATCAATACCTGGGTTTCTATCTACCTTGGCTGTCTCTGATACCCTGCTGAGGCATGTATAATCATCTACCCTCTAATGACATCCTGACTCTTTTGAAGACTCATAGCCATATAAACTCACTTGTCCTTTCCATTTCCCCCTTTTATCCAAAGTCAAAAGGCAGTTTTTAGCACCTGATATTACATGTAGGCTGAGATATTCTGCCAGTCTGAGTTGACCTCTTTATTCAAGGTCTTTATCTAGATACATCATCAGCTGTTGTTTGGTAGTAATCCCTTGGTGCTAGAGAGGCTCATCCCCGGGGGTCATGTCCCATGCTGAGTGGAAGGCAATTCATATACATGCTGAGTTTGGCTTAGAGAGTGTCTGCCATGCTGCTGTGACCCCTGTACTTTGTAATATGTTTCAAGGTCAGACAATGAAATTCCTTCCTTGCCACTCTTCTTTTTTAGAATTCTTTTGACTATTTGGGTGTACTTTCCCTTCAAATGTATTTGGAGATTGTCTTTTCTATTTCTGTGAGGTAGACTGTTGGGATTTAGATTGTTACTGCATTGAATCTATTAATCAGTTTGGGTCTTGCCTCTGATCTTAGAAGGAAAGTTTTCAACCTGTTGCCATTGAGAACGATGTCGGTGTTGGGGTTTTCATATATACCATTTATCATATTGAGGAATTTTCTTTTTATTTCTATCTTTTGATATGTTTTTATCAAGAAAGGGTACTGGATTTTGTCACATGTCTTTTCTGCACTGATTGAAATGATCCTGAGGATTTTCCCTCTCAATCTGTTAATGTGGTGTATTATGTAGATTTATTTTCTTGTGTTGAACCAGACTTGGTCATGATGTGTATAACATTCTGTTTATGTCTGTTACATCTAACTCTTCAGCATATTCTTCAAGTTCTCTGTTTCCTTTTGGATCTTCTGTCTAGTTCTATTTAATGATGTGAATTGGGTGTTGAAGTCTCCAATGACTATTGTAAAGGTATTTATTTATTTTG
The DNA here is from genome assembly GCF_030445035.2 of Dasypus novemcinctus. NCBI lineage: Eukaryota > Metazoa > Chordata > Mammalia > Cingulata > Dasypodidae > Dasypus > Dasypus novemcinctus. The sequence goes on along the minus strand of NW_027261977.1, from coordinate 1,869,608 downwards.
TCAGTTTTGCCAGAGTTTGTCTCATGTATTTTGGGGCTCTTCGGTTAGGTGTATAAATATGTATGACTGTTATCTCTTCCTGATTGGTCCTTTTATTTATATGCAATTGCCTTCTGTATCTCTTATAACTTTTTTCATGTAAGATTTGTGTTGTCTGATATTATAGCTGCCTTGCTCTTTTGCTTACTGTTTGCATGGAGTATCTTTTTTTTCAACCTTTTCCTTTCAGCCTGTTTGTATCCCTGGGTCTGAGGTTAGTCTTTTGGAAGCAGCAAATGGATGGCTCATGGGTTTATGCAATCTGTAAGCCTGTGTCCTTTGATTGGTGACTTTAATCCATTCACATTCATTGGTATTACCCTAAATGCATTATTTGCTTACACTGTTTTATTCTTTGGTTTTCATATGTCATATGTTACTTTCTTTTGTCTTTTTACTCTTTTGGTTATACTTTCTGCTATTCTTTCTTCTGTACTCTGTCTCCTTTTTCTTTCAGTCTCTAAGACTTCCTTTAATATTTCCTGGATAGGTGTACTCTTTTTTAAGAACTCTAATTTCTATTTGTGAACATTTACACTTACTACCTTCATATTGAAGGACAATTTTCCTGGATAATAAATTTTCAGCTGGCAGTTTTCTCTTTCAGTGTGCTAAATGAATAATACCACCCTCTTCTCACTTCCGTGGTTTCTGATGAGAAATGCACACTAAATCTTACTGGGCATTCCTTCTTTCTGATGGCTTATTCTTTAGCTCTTAGAATTTTCTCTTTATCTTTGACATTTGACATTCTGAGTAGACTGTGTCTTGAATAGGCCTATTTGTGTTATTATAATCGGGGTATGGTGTGCTTCTTGGGCATGTAAGTTCATTTCTTTTGTGTGCGTTGGGAAGTTTTCTGCTATTATTGCCTCAAATACACTTTCTGCCCCTTTCCCTTCTCTTCTCCTTTAAGAGCTCTCGTGACACAGATGTTGTTGCTTTTCATGTTGTCATTCAGCTCCCTGAGCCTCTGCTCAATTTTTTCCATTATTTCATTATTTTCTCTCTCTTTTCTTTTTCTCTGCAATTTCAGCTGTTCTGTGTTTGGTGTCATTTATTCTTCGATCATTTTTTTTTTTTGAGTTTTATTGATTAACATCTGTTTTTTCATTTTTATTGAAGTATATCATTCATTCATCAACATACATAAACAGTAAGTGTATAGTAAAGATTGTGAACTTACAAAATAAACGTACATAACATCATACAGGGGTCTTATACATCTGCTATTGTATGCCTCTTGTGTATGCCTCTCAAAGACATTTATGTCTTTGATTCCTGGGAGCTCTACTTTTCTATTTAGGATTTCAAATTCTTTGTGCTCCCTTAGTGTCTTCTTGATGTCATTTATCTCTTTAGGCATATTGTCTTTTAGCTCATTAATTTGATTTTGGAAATTTTTGTGCATCTGGTTAATTAGATGTCTCAAATACTGCATCTCTTCTCGGGCTTTGATATATTCCCTCTTTGGGGCCATGTTTTCCGTTTTCTTACTATGGCTCATTTTTTGCTGTTCTCTAGATTAGTATACTCTAATGTTCAGTTTCTCTTTTGTAGGGATTTAATGGCAGGAGCTTATGTGTTACTGCTGCTTTGATTCTTGGTTCAACCTGGATTGTTAAGATTTTCTCTGTTAGTTGCTAAGCTGGGCTCTGGGCTTGCATTCTTGCTTCCTAAGCCCCTTATAGAAAGGCTGTAAAGGCTGAAAAGCCTCCCTTATTTCAATTTCTCAAATGCAGTTCCTTGGTCTGCCAGTAGATGCACCCTTTGGCAGGTCTCTCAGTTCAATACCTGATCAGGGTGTGTTCCAGTGCAACACACCTGCCTGGATGCTAAGAAACTTGTAATTCAAATTTTGTACTAATTTTATTATCTTGGTTAAATAAGCCCAATTAGAATTAGCATGGAAATAAAACAGAACACCAATGTTGCCATGTTTTCCTCTTTTTTCAGTGGCTTAACTCTATTAACCCCCACTAGCCCCCAGCTACATTGTCATGTAGACAGCAGGGGGGTTGCAGAGTTGCTGCCAGAATAGTTTCCTTATCTTAGTTAACACTTTAACAGAGAGTTTTCTTACAAGCCTGATTTCACTAACAAGGACATTATTTAGTATCTTTGCCCATTTTAAATCTTTCAATAGTTTAAAAGTTTTTGGCTCAGGATGAAACTTGACACCCCCTTGTGGGTGTTGAGCATCAGGAGGAATTTGTTGAATAGTTACAGGAAAAGCTGCTACAGCTTGCATAGCCAGAGGCTCACCTTGACTAGATCCCAATAAAAGACATCTCATTAATGGAGTAACAGGCACAGGATTTGGCTTAAAGCTGCTACGAACATAAGGCAGGTCCATAGAGAAAAGTCCACTAGGTACTTTTCCAGGTTCCGGAGGTGCAGAAGGAACCTCATGAGTCAAATTAGGATATATGTTTACCTTAGAAATATTTAGTTCCGACATGGATTTAGTTAAGAATGGATTTGTGCCTTTAACTTCAAATAACTCCTCTTCTTCCTGATCCTTCTCCAAATTCCTATCTTTACCTGTATCATTCATAGCCGTTTCCTCCCTTGAGAAAAGAACAATCTCTTCCTCTTCGTCAGACTGCAAAGGATCTAATGCAGCAGCAATATGCTGTCCTAAGGCCCAAACTGATACAGGTATATTCTCTCCTTTCTGATATGCTCTCCTCAATTCTTTCATTACTTGCCTCCACTGCTTAACATTCATCAAATTCTTTCCTTGCGGTTGAAACCAATAACAATGCTTTTGTACCAAAGCAAACAATTCTAACAAATCTGCAGTCTTAACTGTGACGCCTACACTATGCAACAGTGTTTTCAAAACCTGTGAATATTCTTCCAAGCATCCTGGTTGATTACCCATACCCTGATGCTAAGGGAAAGCAAAACTTAATAATATGAAGCAGCAATTTACCCGGGTTAATTAATTTCGATGCTCCTTACCTTAAAAAAGGCTTTTCAGCTTTCCACGTTCCCGATCCAGAGGTGGAAGATCCTACGCTGCCGTACTTTGATGAATCCTCTGCCTCGAGCCCCACGTCTGGGCGCCACCTGTCGGAGTCTTGTTCGGTGACCCGAGGTATCGGGAATGAAAGACAAAGAAAGATTGGGTTCAGGGGATCTGAGAGCATTGATTTCTCAAGCTCATCAGACAACTTTATTGAGTCGAGGGGCTAGTATATATACCCCTAACATACGTGACATTCAGCACAAAATCAAGTTACCTATTACCCTTACCTCATACTATATTAACTAGTGATTGATGAAAACCCAACAAACTTTACTGGAACTATTATTATAAGAATCAGTAACTATACTCATAAATCCTGTTACTCAGGTTGTTCTGTTCTATATGTTATTGTTCTGCCTGCAGGTGTGCTTACCCAGCCAAGATTGTGCTCCGCACCGATAATTGTAAGGGACAGCTTGACTCAGTGGTCAAAGAAGTAACTTGCTTCCATGGAAACGACATGCCTTTGTTTCCCACAGGAGGCCATTAAGTAAAAATGTAGCAGGAGTTTTCTCTTCCCTTCTGAGCTTCACAGGAACAATGGGTTATTTCTATAGTGAGTGAGTTTTTTTTCCTTTCTTTTTACAATTGGTGGAAGAATATTGATATAATATTGACAGTCCACAGTCAACAATATGGGTGGGGAGAAATGAGCTTCCGTAGGAACGCACATGAACACACGTAAAACAGAGTTTAAGCTAATAGCAATGCTCTTAATCCCAGTGTCCTAATTAGGGGCATAAATTTAAAAAGAAGAGTATCCATTCATGAACTAATCCATAGTGTTCTCCAGTACTCAAACCCTATGAAACTCAATAGCTTGTTTGTACTCTCCAGCTTGGATGACAATGCGATAATCTTGAAAGTGGTTATTCCTTCACTTCCAAGAATAATGAAGGGATTCCAGACAGCTTCAAAGCAAAGGAGATTACTGAACTTAATCACTGGAGGAATTACTGGGGGAAATATACTATTTTTTAAAATGTATAAAGGGTCAAGCTTTCCTAATATATTAAATCAATCAAAAACCTGAGTTACAACAGAGCAAAAATGAAGATATGGCTTCTGATCCCATATGTTCCTTTAGTTATTTGTCTTAGATTAGTTTCCTGGAAACCTGTTCTGAGGCAGAGAGTTTTATGAATCTGCTGCAGACAGAAGGAAAATGCTTTTGGGGGAAAACTGAGCAGGGGAGATAACTGACCATTAATGAAGTTTCAACTGAGGTCTCAGCAGATTGAGCAAGGCACTCTGAATCTGGGATGGCCTTTTTATGCAAATTTATAATTACCCAAATGGTTACCTTTACTGGAGTTCTTTTTTTTCTTTCTTTCAGGGTTTGCTCTATTCACATTTAACAGTCTGCTTACAATCAGCTTGTCAAGACATGCAATCATGAGGTTTGATAAACATGGTAACATCAGTGTGTCTGAACACAAACAGAATCACAGAAATCACTGAGCATTTCACCTGATGTGGGAATCTCACACAGTTCACCAGCTTGTTTCCCCTGGCATATAGAAGACGTCAGTCATCAGCAAAAAAATTATGGAGGAAGCAGTCTTCGAGAGGCTAACATGTGATGCAGAGTGATGTCAGGGCTGTGGAGTCACATGGCATCATTTACACTAATTTTAAAAAGCTACCAGGGACATAATAGGAATCCCTGTCACAACAGCTTGTCTCTTTACCAAAGAGCACTGTGAAGAAGGAGGATCAGCATCTGCTCCCATGGCAGCTGAGAAGGTGGCAAGTGACAAATACAACAGACCATCCTGAATTTCCTTGCTATCCAGGAAAATATAAACAGGAATTTCTAGGAAACACTCCATTTCTCACTGTCATACTGAACCAGGGTCAGTTTGACAACAAACCTTGTCTGTTGACAAGACACTGCCCAGAGATAAACAGTGTCCAAGCATCTTTTTTAGGGTAATTAAAAAACAATGCAGGGCTTTAGAGAATCACACTCACTGCTTTAATAAGCAGTGGAATCCAGGAGTGTGGCAACCAGAAAATCTAGATCACGTTCCTTTTGTACTACTTGAATGATTAGTGTTGTAGTTTCATTCAAATGCAAGTGTTTCTGGCTAAATTTCTTAATGAGCATCGCAGGAACTAAGGCCACTAGGGCAATGGCCAAGAACGTAAGGACAGTTTCCCAGGAGAAGAGAGCATCCAGAGAGGTAAGAGTTGAAAGGATGAAGCCTGTCTGTACACAGATGAAACGGAATGGGATCAAACCAATAGGAACCAAGAAGAACTGCACACCGGGATGTTCAGCATCGGGGCCAAGAGGTTCAAGAACCTGTTTGGTGTCATGGGGAAAAGTCTCAAAAACAGTCAGAAGAAAAACAAGCTGTTTTGGTTCTCCTTCAACTTGCTCTGCAGCAGGGCCACTTTATCAGGAAAGTAGGAGAACTCCAACTGTTTGCAGCATGTGGCACCCACAGAGGTGAGCACACAGTGCATCAGGACCCTGGCCATGGTCCATACAAGGCACCAGCTAAAATGTTCTGCTGCTGGTCTCCTTGGTGGAGCCCAGTCTTGGCCCACGGGGCAGTCGTGTTGACAGCAGGTATGGGGCAAAGGTGCAGCTGGCAAAAACCAGGAAGAGGCCAAACAGGGGGCGCACATCTGCGCCAGCAAACCCGCCAGCCAAGCCGCTGAAGAGCCTAGTAGCAGCGTCAGGGACCACGCCAGGCGCTGCTGACAGAGCCAGCCTGGAGTTATTTCTTACTGGTGCTTTCAGTCTGCAGAATTCCCATTAGCATTGTTTTTAGGGCAGGTCTAATGGTGAGGGACTCCCTCAGCTTTTGTTTACCTGGAATGTCTTAATCTCTTCCTCATTTTGAAAGTCTCCTTGGACATAAAATTCTTGCTCAGCAATTGTTTTCTTTCAGCACTTTATATCATCCCACTGCTTTTTTTGCCTCCACGGTGTCTTCTTGGGATTCCCTGGTACGGAATATTACTTTTCTTTTGCAGCTTTCAGTTTGAATCCTATGCTGTCCTCTTTGAGTTTATCATTTGGGGTATGTTGGGCATCTTGAATGTGAAATTTCATATCTCTTGTTAGATTTGGGGAGTTTCCACCATTATTTCTCTGAATAGTCCTTCTGCTCCTTTCTCTCCTTTTTCTTCTTTGAAGACTCCCATAATGCATATAAATGGTATTGTTGATGGTGTTCCCAGGTTGGCTAGGATCTATTCCAACACCACCCTTTTTTCTTTCTGTGTAGTGGCAAGAATTGAGATAATTTTCTTGTCTTCAGACCACTGACAACTTCTGGGAAGATGACGGACTGGAAAGACACAGGACTCTCTTCTCCAAAAAACAAACAAACAAAAAAAAAAAAAACTAGAGGACAGGCTGAAACAGCCTAGCAAAAGATCTTCTAGGGTTTAGGACACTAGGTGAAGGCTGCACACAGCACAGGGAAAAGAGGGACAAAGGAGGAACGTTGCAACAACAGAGCTGTGAGTTGAAACCAGCAGCTGCTGCTGCGGGCACCATCCCCCACACTAATCACACTTGAGAATTCTCAGCCTCTGTGCCGGTGGCTAGACAGAGGGTGCCCCAGGAACCCACCTCCCCAGGGAAAGGGAGATGGAGAGGGACACAGCCTGGGGCTGACTCAGCTCCTGACCCACATATTTAGACTGCTGGGTCCCAGGAGCCCTTCCAGCCTGGGTGGGGCCGTGCCATTGTTCATCCTGGAGTCAGCCAGGGGCTAAGGATATGCAAACCTTGCATCTCCTTCTCTACTAACCAGGGCTGTTGGTTGAGGGCTCAGAGTGGAGTGGAAATATTTCCTGGCTGGGGAAAGGGACGGGGCTGCCAGAGAAGGCTGGAGAACTGGCTCTGAGCAACTTTGAATTGCCAGGCTCCAAGCCTCCAGGCAGGAGCTCTTTCATACTGACACGGTCTGTGTAGCTACAAGAACACTGCCGACCAGGCCTCAAACTGAGAGCCACCAAAGAGCACCATCTGCTAGAAGACCAAGGAAGTCCACAAGAGAAAATTAAGAGTAAGTAGGAGAGCCTTCTGCTGGCCTCTCTAGCCTCCCTCCCCAAGGCCTTAAGGAGTGACTCTACAACCAATTACTGGGTCCCGTGCCCAGCTTTGAGCAGCAGGCGGGGATAATCCTAACAATCCAGGTCAAACCAAGCATTGAAGAGCAGTGGTAACGCACGGCCTCCTGCCACTAAATCCCTATGAAATAGAAAGAACTTGGCATCTGAGCCAGCCACATCCTAATCAGATGCCCAGATATCAGCAAAAAATGACAAGCCATACACAGAAAATAGAAGACATGGTCCAAGAAAAGGATTATATCAAAGCCCCAGAAGAGATGCAGGATTTGAGAAAACTGATCAGCGAGATGTGCACAAATTTCCAAAATCAAATTAATGAGTTGAGAGACAATATGGTTAAAGAGAAAAATGATAGTAAGAAACACTGCTAGAGCTCAAAGAAGAATTTGAAATGCTGAGCAGAAAAGTGATACAGCTCATGGGAATGAAAGACATAGTAGGTGAGATAAAAAACACATTAGAGGCATATAACAGCAGACTCGATAGGAGAAAGAATAAGTGATACAGAAGACAGAACAGATGAAATTGAAGAGGGAGAAGAACGGAGAGAGAAGAATGGAAAAAATTGAGCAGAGGCTAGGAGAGTTGAATGACAACGTGAAGTGCAACAACATACATGTCATGGGAGCTCCAGAAGGAGAAGAGAAGGAAAAAGAGGCAGCAGAAAGCATTTGAGGAAATAATAGCTGAAAACTTCCCGACTCTCATGCAAGAAATGAAGTTACACATGCAAGAAGTGCACCGTACCCCAATCAGAATTAATCTGAACAGACCTACTCCAAGACACATGCTACACAGAGTGTCAAATGTCAAATATAGAGGAAATTCTTAGAGCAGCAAAGGAGAGGCAAACCATCACATACAAGGGATGCCCAGTAAGACTTAGTGTGGCTTGTGGGAAGCTGCCTCTGGCACTGGTGTTGTATTGGCAATCTTGTTGCTGAGCGCTATTTTTAGATACTATCCCGGTTAGGTTTCCATTTCCCCACCCTTGCTGTAGTAATTAAGTTTCTATCCTCATGCCACTCAGACGGTTGTATTGAAACATCCACGAAAAGACTTCATCACATGGACCAATCAGATCTGTGGCACGAAACCTCATTCATCCCTGGCTATAAATACCCCTGATTGACCCTCAGTAAATGAGACTTGATCAAAATCCTGTCTTGTCTCCATTCTTTGTGTCTCTTGTCCCCTTTCATTCCCACTCCCTCCCTCAGGTCTTTGTTCGACTGATCTGCAGGTCAGGTCAAGTGGCGCCAGAACAGGGACCGGAGTACGAGGGATCAAGTGAGGAACGCCGATCGAGGAGCCAGCCAGGACGCGAGAATCGGAGGACACTGCCCCGCGAGGGAACCTGCCTCTCAGTTGAAGCCTCGGTGAGTGATCGGCGATCATGGGGCAAGAAATGAGCCAGCATGAGACATTTGTAGAGGGTCTCCAAGAGGCATTAAAGACACGAGGAGTAAAGGTGAAAGTAAAACAGTTATTGAGGTTTTTTGAGTTTTTGAAGGAAGTATGTCCATGGTTTCCTCAAGAAGGAACTATTGATGAGAGACGATGGAAAAGAGTGGGGGATGCTTTGCAGGATTTTTACAAAACTTTTGGCCCTGAAAGAATCCCAGTAACCGCATTCTCACATTGGAATCTCATTAATGATATTTTAAGTGTTTGCCATAGGGACACGGTGGTGGCAAATGTTATTAAGAAGGGTGAGGAAATTTTACAAGAAGGGCAGGGGCTGTAGACTCTAGCCACCAACCCTAAGAAATCAGCAGACTGCCCAAAGTCCAACCTGCCTGACGCATCCAGAGCGTCCGGTCCGGAGGAGGACTTGATCTTGCTAGATAGCGAGCAGGACAGGAAGTCTACCACTAAGCCAAAGCAGCTGTTAACCCATGCAAACAAAAGATCCTGTAAGGAGGATAAAAATAAAGGAAAAACTAAAGCCATATCACAGTAGGAACCTGTACCCTGACCTCAGAAAATTAAAAGTGGAAACTGATGATGAATCTTCTAATAAAGAATCAGGTGAATCTGAGGAGGAGACGGTAAAGTCTCGACCTCCGCCATATGTTCCCTATCCCGCAGCCCCACCTGTAGTTATGCTGGTAGTTGACCCGAGGAAGGAGTTATTAGAAAAAATAGAGAAACAAAAAGAACAAATCCAATTGGAAGAACAACATCAGGAGCTTATATCTCAGCTAGAAAGGTTAAAGACCAGAAAAACTGGTAACACTAATAAAACTCCCGAGCCCTCTGTTAGACCACTTAGACGAGGAGCAGTTTTAAAGAGTGCTCCAGCTTCTAACACTCTGGTTGATCTAGGAGAGCCAGAAGCATTTCCTGTAACAGAAACCAAAGACGATCAGAATCAAACTTGGAGGCACCACCATGGTTTTGACTTTAAGGTTATCAAAGAAATGAAAACCACTGTTGTGCAATATGGAGCTACTGCTTCTTATACCATGGCCATCCTCGAGGCTATAGCAGAAAATTGGCTCACTCCTACCAATTGGCATACTATCGCCCATGCTACTTTGTCCGGAGGAGATTATTTGTTATGGAAATCAGAATATGTTGAGCTTTGCAAAGACACGGCCAGGTGCAATGTGCAGGCAGGCAATGGGTGGAACCTTGACATGCTTGTAGGTGAAGGGAAGTATACCAATAATGAAGATCAAATGCAGTATGATGCAGGACTTTTTGCTCAAATTCAAACTGCAGGCTCTAGAGCCTGGAGAAAATTGCCTGCCAAAGGGGACCTTAGTTCCTCTCTTACTAGCATAAAACAAGGACCGGATGAACCTTTTACCGATTTCGTATACCGGCTTATAACTGCTGCGGGGAAGATATTCGGTAATGCAGAAGCAGGCACTGAATTTGTGAAACAATTAGCTTATGAAAATGCAAATACTGCTTGCCAAGCTGCAATCTGTTCATACAGAAAAAAGATGGATTTGTCTGGCTTCATTAGATTATGTTCAGACATAGGAGCCGCATATCAACAAGGCTTAGCTATGGCGGCTGCCCTACAAGGGTTTACAGTTAAACAATACCTAGCCCAACAGAATAAGGGGAAGTGTGCCACCTGTGGGGAAGAAGGCCATTTTGCCAGGAACTGCAAGGGCCAACCAGTTACAAAAGGGAAGGGCACTACCCCTAGGTTATGTCCTAGATGCCATCGGGGAAAGCATTGGGCTAATGAATCTAAGTCAGAAACGGATGCTCAAGGTCAGCCTTTAACTTCCCTCCAGGGAAACAGGAATCGGGGCCAGCCCCAGGCCCCCAGACCCAAACAAGTTTATGGGGCAATCAACTTTGTTCCAGCCAGCAACAATCCATTTCAGACCTCTGTAGAGCCACCCCAGGGAGCACAGGACTGGACTTCCGTGCCACCACCCACACAGTATTAACACCTCAAATGGGGGTACAAACTTTAGCAACTGGCATATTTGGCCCGCTACCACCAGACACCTTTGGAAAAATAATTGGACGTAGTAGCTCCACAGTTGATGGGCTTCAAATTTCTCCTGGCGTTATCGATAATGATTATACCGGAGAAATAAAAATTACGGCATCCTCTCCACAAAATATTTCCACTATTCCCGCAGGACAAAGAATTGCTCAACTATTACTATTCCCATTAATAGGCACAGATAATAGAGTGAAAGGTTTTAAGCGCGGCTCAGGAGGATTTGGTTCCTCTGATGAATATTGGGCACAAGCTATTTCTGCCAGTAAACCTATGATGACCTTATGGTTGGACGGTAAGGAATTTAATGGGCTTGTAGACACCAGAGTAGATGTTACCATCTTAAAAAGAGAGGACTGGCCACTTAATTGGCCTCTCTCTCCCACCTTAACTAATTTAAAGGGCATAGGTCAGAGTCAAAACCCTGAAAAAAGCTCAAAGTTACTAACCTGGAAGCAAAAGAAGGAAATCCCTATGTGATATCGGGACTCCCCATTAACCTTTGGGAAAGGGATTTGCTTTCTCAAATAGGGCTTCTCATGTGTAGTCCCAATGATGTAAGCAGAGCTCAAATGCTCTCGCAAGGGTTTAAACCGGGAAAAGGTTTAGGAAAATCCGAATCAGGTATTGCTCAACCCTTATCTATAAGGGGACAAAATAGCAAAACGGGCCTGGGAAATTTAGCCTATGGGTCGTTGATCTTCCTGTACCCCATGCAGACCAAATCACCTGGCTTTCAGATGAACCTGTATGGGTCGATCAATGGCCTTTATCTTTTGAAAAACTACAAGCCACACAGCAGTTAGTACAGGAACAGCTGGTGGCAGGACATATTTTAGAGAGTAATTCACCCTGGAACACACCTCTTTGTCATTAAGAAAAAATCTGGAAAATGGTGTTTCTTGCAGGACTTACGGGCAGTGAACAAAACCACGGTACATATAGGAACTCTGCAGCCTGGTCTTCCATCTCCTGTTGCTATTCCTTTTGGCTATTATAAAATCATTATAGATCTGAAGGATTGCTTCTTTACCATCCCATTACACCCAAATGATCAGAAACATTTTGCGTTTAGCCTTCCCTCTATCAATTTTAAGGAGCCTATGAAAAGATTCCAGTGGAGAGTTTTACCTCAGGGCATGACCAATAGCCCCACCTTATGCCAAAAGTTTGTAGACATAACCATATGAAATGTTAGGACTAAATGGAAAAATTTTTATATCATACATTATATGGATGACATTCTGATGGCTGGCAGAGACGGGCAGGACGTCCTGAAGTGCTACCATGATATGGAGGTAACTTTGAAAGCACACGGGCTCCAAATTGCCCCTGATAAGGTACAGCTGATAGATCCCTATACTTACTTGGGATTCCAAATATTGGGGAACAGAATTACGAATCAAAAGGTAGAGCTTAGGCTAGATAAATTAAAAACCCTTAATGATTTTCAAAAGCTCCTAGGAGACATAAATTGTCTCCGCCCATATTTAAAATTAACTTTGGGAGATCTAAAACCGTTATTTAACATCCTACAGGGAGATCCCAACCCTAACTCCCCAAGAAATATTACCCCAGATGGATGTCAAGCCCTCAAAATAGTGAAACAGGCTATTCAATCGCAATTCGTCACTGCCATAAACTATGATCAGCCCCTGCTTCTAGTCATATGTCAAACTTCCTTAACACCCACTGCAGTGTTCTGGCAAGCTGCTCCCATAATGTGGGTTCACCTACACGCATTGCCTGCCAAAATAATCTACCCCTATTATCAGGCGATTGCAGACATTATTATGCTAAGTAGGGATCAAAGTAAACGCTACTTTGGCAAAGAACCTGATACTATTATCCAGCTGTATACTAAGCACCAGGTCGACTGGCTTTTCCAAACCACTGACTATTGGCCCGTCGCCTGTGCGTCATGTACAGGGCAGATAGACAACCACTGCCCCACTGATAAGCTTCTTCATTTTTTAAGTACCCATGATTTTATATTCCCTACAAGAACATCTATGCAACCCATTGCTAACGCCCTGTTAGTATTTACTGACGGGTCCTCCTCGGGAATGGCTGCTTACGTCTTTAATGACAAAACTGTCCGGTTTCAAACTCATTCAAAATCTGCACAGCTTACAGAACTACAAGCTGTCATAGCTGTGTTCTCTGCATTCCAAGACGTCTCTTTTAACCTCTTCACGGATAGTGCTTATATAGCTCAGTCAGTCCCTTTACTTGAAATGGCTGCTCAAATAAAAAATGTCTCGGAGGCGGCTATTTTGTTCACTCAACTGCAATCTCTTATTCATAAAAGGAATCACCCCTTTTTTATTGGTCACCTCAGAGCTCATTCCAATCTTCCGGGTCCCCTCACCCAAGGAAACCATTTGGCTGATCAGGCCACTTGGCTATTGTGCTATGTTAACCGGGGCATGAATGACAACTCGAATAACCTTAACAAAGCTGTTAAAGCCCACCAGTTACATCATATTAATGCACATACTTTAAGGTTTATGTTCAAAATTACCCAAGAATAAGCTCATCAAATTGTTAAAGGATGCCCTTCCTGTGTAACCTTTTTTCCTACACCTCATTTAGGAGTAAAACCCCGCGGTCTGATACCTAGTGCCCTTTGGCAAATGGACGTAACTCATATTCCTGAATTTGGTAATCTGAAATATGTGCACGTTACAGTTGATACCTTTAGCGGATTTATCTTCACTACCCCACAGACAGGAGTAGCAGGAAAGAATGTCATAGCGCATGTATTGGCAACCATGGCGGTACTGGGAACTCGACAACAAATAAAAACGGACAGTGGCCCTGGATATACTGGCCATGCATTCGCCACATTTTGCCAGCATTTAGGCATAAAACACATCACAGGCATTCCATATAACCCCCAAGGGCAAGGTATAGTCGAAAGAGCGCATCTGTCTCTAAAAAATACTATGGAAAAAATAAAAAAGGGGGAGTGGTATCCTGTCAGAGGATCCCCCAAAAATCTATTATCCCACTCTCTTTTCATTTTAAATTTTTTAAGCTTAGACCAAAAGGGGCACTCTGCAGCCGAGCGCTTCTGGCACTCTAACCCCAGCACTAACCATGCCACAGTTCTGTGGAAAGACCCAATGGATAATACCTGGCATGGACCCGATCCCATCCTAATATGGGGCAGAGGATCAGTTTGCATCTATGCAAACATCTATGCAAAGCATTAGATGCAGCCAGGTGGCTGCCGGAACAATTGGTTAAACAAATGGATAATAACAATCTATCCAGGGTAGAGGACTCTCCCTGAGATGAATACTGTTTTCTTGCAGGAAAGTAACCAATGCAGCTGTGCAGCCCCCTGGAATCCTTCTATGCAGCTTCATCACCATCATCGGAGCCCTTCTGTTATACGCCGGCACTCCGAGTGACTGGACCACGCTGGACAGAGCCCTTCTACTTACTTTCTTTGAACAGTGCTGCTTTTATGCCAACAAGTCTGGCATTGTTTGAGACAAGGTTAAGAAGCTTCAAGAAGACCTGGAGAAAAGAAGAAAGGAGCTGACTGGCAACCCCCTGTGGAGTGGGATGAATGGACTATTGCCCTATCTACTCCCTTTCTTGGGACCTCTGCTTGGCTTACTAATACTTCTATCACTAGGACCTATTCTCTTTAACAAGATTATGGCCTTTTTAAAGCAACAACTGGATGCCATAAAAATGCAGCCCATCCAGGTCCATTATCATAGACTGGACATGGCCGACTACGACGAGAGGTCTGACCATTACTTGCAAATGGATCCAGCCGGTAGGCCTGATCCCAGACCATGAATATCTCGTCAGTATCTTCTGAGGCGCTGGACTGGTTAGTCAATGACGGGCAACTGGGCAAGGCATTCTCACGATGACAACCACCTAAGACAGAGACGTGGCCTTTCGCTGCCACGACTCTCAAAGACGGGTAAGGTCTAATGCGATCATCTGTTTGCCAGCCCTGACCTAAGACAGGCACAGTCCCCCCAGAACGGGCCGTCTTGTCAGTCTTCCTTTTCTGCTAAAAATATTAAAGAAAAGGGGGGCCTGTGGGAAGCTGCCTCTGGCACTGGTGTTGTATTGGCAATCTTGTTGCTAAGTGCTATTTTTAGATACTAACCTGGTTAAGTTTCCCTTCCCCCACCCTCACTGTAGTAATTAAGTTTCTATCCTCATGCCACTCAGACAGTTGTTTTGAAACATCCGCCAGAAGACTTCGTGATGTGGGCCAATCAGATCTGTGGTGCGAAACCTCATTCATCCCTGGCTATAAATACCTCTGATTGACTCTCAATAAACGAGACTTGATCAGAATCCTGTCTTATCTCCATTCTTTGTGTCTCTTGTCCCTTTCATTCCCACTCCCTCCCTCAGGTCTTAGTTCGACTGATCCGCGGGTCGGGTCAGTGGCTTTCTCCTCAGAAACCCTGGAGGCGAGATGACAGAGAATTCTTTACTCAGCAAAACTGTCCTTCAGGTACAGAGACAATAGCCAGTGGAGGAGGATGGTCCATTGATGGGCCCTTGATATTGAAGACTGTGATTATGAACCTTTTTTCTTGAAATTGAAACTTAGCAGAGTATTATAGGGTGCCCAGGTGTTACCTCCTGAGAGCCTCCTTGTTGCTCAAACGTGGCCTCTCTAAGACGAACTCAGTATCCAAATGCAATAACTTTCTACCAGCGTGGGAAACACGTCCAACGGTTGAACCTCCGTGGCACTGAGGGATTACTACCAAGCACCAACTATCAATGCAACTGGGAAAAGACTGGGACCTAAAAGGGGAAAAGGTAAGACAAATGAGTTTATATGGCTAAGAGACCTCAAAGTGAATTGGGAGGTCATTGCAGAAGTTATAATTATGCATGTCTCAACAGGATCTCATTGACTGCCAAAGTCAATACCACCCCAAATAGTAGGCCTCCTGCGGGCTCTGGACACATCCAGACATGACAGTAAGGGCAGATAGTTCAGGCGTTTGGTGCCTTGACAGTGGGCTCTACTTTGGAATGTATGCTCCCTAGTGTGACAGAGTTGGACTCTCTCGTGGTTTCCCTACACTTGGCTCTTCCGACACTGCTATTTGAACCTACGGTCTGTACCAGAGATGGTAGGTGCATGTCCAAGAGACATGGGCTGTCCATCTGCCAAGGGGCCCTGATCATCAACAGAGTTGCAACACCTACTCTCCAGTTCATTGGGCTCACCCAGCATAACTAACAAGGAGGTGAGGATGGACAGCCACCACACCAAGGAGCTGGGAGAGCCTGTAACTGCAAGCAAGAGAGTCCCATCATCAGCCATATGTGGAGTGGGCATCACCAGCCCAGAATCCTCAGGACTGGGAAATGAACTGTGGACTAGAGTGGGCTTCCTGGTATTTTACTATAGACTTATTGTGCTTCTAGCAATGGAAGAACTTGCCTCTTTGATGTGGAGGCAGTCACCACTGGAGGTTCAGAGGTCAAGGAGAGGGAAAAGGGGCATTTTCAGGCACTGGGAATTGTCCTGAATGACACTGCAATGGCTGTATATCTTGCCATAGCCTAGAGAACTGTGTGGGAGAGAATGAAAACTGCAGTGTGAACTATAATCCATGCTTAGTGGCAGTGCTCCAAAACACGTTTATCAGTCATAACAAGGGTACCACACTAATGAAGGATGTTAATGGTGGAAAATGTAGGCATGATGGGGCGCAATGCATATTGGAATCCCCTTTATTTTTTATGTTCCATTTATGTAATCTAAATATATTTAAAAAACAAAAACAAGGTGCACAGAGATTCTGGCCCAAAAGAGAAGGCTCTTATTTATGAGCCATAAGCCATGCTAACCTTTCCAAGAATTAGATTATCTCAGGAGATCTACAATATTCCTAAAATACTAATATTTCCCATTCTCTGTTGCTTCTCTGAATGCCTTTTTTCTTCCTTCAGGGGATGCATGTCTAGAAAATAAGAAATGAGATTTTTGTGTTTTAAAAGAATATCCAAAACCCAGGATTCCAAATTGCAACCTATTTTTCCACTTTCCAGCAGGTGATAAAAACAATAGGATAGCGATATTTAGGCATTTAGAAATGGGACAGAAAAGCTGTAGCATAATATTGAAGAGGCAGCTGTGAAGTAGCAGCTGGTGGTCAGCCTGTCTGCAGTCTGCTTAGGCACAGAGGAGCAGAAAACAAGCAATGGGAAGCCAGCTGAGGGACAGGCACATTAGGAGGCCACACTGGAAAATCCTGTGGCCCTATTTGTTTTGTAGTTTATTTTATTTGTAGGGAGGGGGGATTTTGTTTGTTTCTTTACTTATGATGGAGGATTTCAAATTATGACCAGAAAAGACCCTGGGACAGCAGGTGGAATGTTCCAAAATGAAAACTAAATAAAATACGCAGTGTCACAAAAAAAAAAAAAAAAAAAAAAAAAAAAAAGTCAGGACAGAGAGAGAGGGTCAGATGGCTTCACAGGTGAATTCTACCAAGCATTTTAAGAATAATTAACACCACTCCTGTTTAAACTCTTCCAAAAACTTGAAGAGGAGGGAAAATTGCCCAAACATTTTATGAAGCCAACATCACCCTAATACCAAAGCTAGATGAAGATGCTACAAGAAAAGAAAATTACAGACCAACCTCTCTAATGTATATAGATGAAAAAATTCTCAACCAAATACTTGAACATCGAATCCAACAGCATATTAAAAGACACATCATGACCAAGAGGGATTTAATCCTGGTATGCAAGTCTGATTCGACATAAGAAAATCAACACACCACATTAACAAACTGAAGGGAAAAAGCCACATGATAATCACGATCGATGCAGAAAAGGCATTTTCCAAAATCCAACATCCTTTTTTGATACAAATACTCCAAGATAGGAATAGAAAGGAAATCCCTCAATATGATAAATGGCATATATGAAAAACCCACAGTCAACATTGTCCTCAATGGGGAAAGGTTGAAGCATTCCCTCTAAGATCTGGATGAAGACAAGGATGCCCACTGTAACCACTGTCTTTCAATATTGTACTAGAAGTCCTAGCTAGGGTAATTAGTACAAAAAAAAAAAAAAAATTAAAGGCATCCAAATAGGAAAAAGGGAAAGAAAACTCTCACTCTTTGTGGATGACATGATCATGTACTTAGAAAATTCTGAACTATCCATAACAAAGCTACTTCAACTAGTAAATGAATTCAGCAAAATGTCAGGATACAAGATCAACATGCAAAAATCAGTCATGTTTTTGTACACTAGTACTGAACAATCTGAGGAGGAAAACGGGAGAAAATTCCATTTACAATAGCAACAAATAGACTCAAGCACCAGGAATTAATTCAACAAAGAAGTCCGAGAGCCACATGCAGAAAACTACAAAACAATGCTAAAAGAAATTCTAAAAGACCTGAACAAATGGAAGGACACTCCTTGTTCATGGTTTTGGAAGAATAAATATTGTGAAGATGTCAATCTTAGCCAAACTGACTTATAGACTTGATGCAATACCAATCAAAGCACAGCAGTTCACGTTACAGAATGAGAAGAGGCAATTACCAAATTCCGTTGGAAGGGAACGTGAACCTGACTAGCCAAAAGACTTCTAAAAAGGAAGAGCCATGTGGGAGGAATTTCACTGCCTGACCTTGAAACTTATTACAAAGCTTCAGTGGTCAAAACACCACGGTACTGGCAAAAAGACAGACACATTGATCAGTGGAATAGAACTGAGAATCCAGAAGTAAGGCATCACATATACAGTCAACCAGTTTTTGACAAACCTACTAAGTTAATGTTAAGGGAACAAAACAGGCTCTTCAACAGAGGGGACAACTGGATATCCATAACCAAAAGAATGAAAGAGGACCCCTCGCTCACTCCCTATTCAGAACCAACTCAAAATGGATAAAAAATCTAAATGTGAAAGCCAGGACCATAAAACTACTAGAAGAAAATGTAGGGAAACATTTTCAAGACCTTGCCGTTTGGGATGGTTTCTTGGACTTTACACGAAAAGCACAAGCAGTAAAAGAAAAAAATAGATACATGGGGCCTCCTCAGAACCAAGCACTTTTTCACCTCATGGCACCTTGTCAAAAGGGTGAAAAGGCAACCAACTCAATGGGAGAAAGTATTTGGAAATTGCATATCTGATAAGGGTTTAATATCCAGGATATATGTTACAACTCAATGATAAAAAGCCAAGTGACCCAATTTTAAAAATTGCACAAGAGACTTGAATAGACATTTTTCCAAAGAAGAAATACAAATGGCAAGTAAAAAAACACATGAAGAAATGCTCAACATCAGTAATGATGTGGGAAAAGCAAATCAAAACTACAATGAGGTATCATTTCACTCTTATCAGAACGGCCACTATTAAAAAGACGGAGAACTACATATGTTGCGGAAGATGTGGAGAGACAGGAACATTTACTCACTGTTGAGGGGAGTGGAGAACGGTACAGCCACTGTGGAGGACTGTCTGGCAGTTCTTAAAGAAGCTGAATGTAGATTTACCATGTGACCCTGCAGTACCACTACTGGGTATTTACCCAGAAGAACTGAGAGCAGTGACACCAACACACATCCACACACCGATGTTCATAGTGTAAGGGTAAGGGTAAGGCCACATTGGGAAAATAGGAATAGAACTACATTAGGAAATAGGAATTGCAAGCGCCTTCAGATAAATAAATTAGGGCTGCTCATAAAAAGAGTGTAAACAACTTAGGGGTGCACTCAAGAAGAGTGCCAATAAATAACTTAGGGCTTAGGGCTGCTCCCAAGAAGAGTACCAATAAATAACTTAGGGCTTAGGGCCGCTCCCAAGAAAAGTGCAAATAAATAACATAGGGCTGCTCACAAGAAAGAGCTTTTGGGAAAAAAAATTAGATACGCTATCTTCAGCTGACCGCAGTGTTCTGCTTCTGTGCCTGCTTGCTTGCTTGCTAGACACCCCCCTCTTCCTAAAAGCTATAAAACAACCCCTTCCCTTAGACTCGGGGGCTGCTCTCTCCTATGCGTAGGATGAGACAGTCGCCGTGCAGCTAATAAAGCTCTCAAATGGAACTTTATTCAAAGTCTGAGTCTGGTCAATATCACTGGTCTATAACAATAGCAGCATTGTTCACGGTTGCCAAAAGCTGGAAACAATCCAGTTGTCCATCAACAGATGAATGGATAAAGAAACTGTGGTCTGTTCACACGATGGACTATTATGCATCTGTAAGAAGAAATTAAATCGTGAAGCATATGGCAACATTGATTAACCTGGAGGACATTATGTTGAGCAAAGCAAGCCAGACACAAAAGGACAAATACTATATGATTGTGTTACTACGAACCAAATATATTGTGTAATATATTGTATGATTCAAAAAACAATTTGTATGTTAAAAAAAAAAAAAAAAAAGACCACTGATTTTCTAGCAGCACCAATCTGCACTGGAAAACTACTAGGAAATTTATTTTGGTTATTGTGGTGTTCAACTCCAGCATTTCTGGTGGGCTCTATTGAGAATCTCAAAGATATTCTCAAATTGTTCATTCATAGTTGTATTAGTCGGCCAAAGGGGTGCTGATACAAATCACCGGACATTGGTTGGTTTTTATAAAGGGTATTTATCTGGGGTAGCAGCTTACAGATACCAGGCCATAAAGCATAAGTTACTTCCCTCACCAAAGTCTATCTGGAGCAAGATGGCTGCCAATGGGTTCAGGCTTGCTGGACTCCTACGTTCCTGGGGCTTGCTTTTCTCTGGGTTCAAGGTTCCTTCCTCTTTCCTCTGCATGCTGACTTCCTGGGGTTCCAGTTTAAGTCTTCAGCATCAAATTCCAATGTCAAAACACCAACATCAGAGACCCTCACCTCTGCTCTTTGCCATGCTTTTTATCTGTGAGTCCCCACCCCTTGGTAGGTGCTCTAATCATGCCCTAATCATAACTCAATCATGCCAGGCACAGGTCAGATTACAAGCATATCCAATATTTCTTTTTGGAATTCATCAATTATATCAAATTCCTACAGTTGTTTTCCTCGGATCTTTTATTCCTCTTTCCATGTTTTTCTCTATCTCCCTGAAGGGTCCGAGGAGCTTTATTTTTCTTTGTCTTTGTCTGGTATGTCCAAAGTTTGGTCCCCTTTGTTCCTGGTTACTGGATTTTTACCTTGTGCCTTTAGTTGGGTCATTATTTCCTCTTCTTTGTTTGCCTTGTCATCTTTACTCGTGCCATGTTCATTTTAATATTTTACAGTGTTAACTCTGGGATTTAGCTCAAGTTTTCTGTTTCTTGGGTTTCTACCCAGCTAGTGACATGACAGAGATTTCCTGGAGTGCTAGGAGCTAATGAAAACAAGCAAACGCAAGACTATCAGAGTCTCTGCAAATTGGCTCCCTTTTGGCTCGTGGTCTCCTTAGGGTACAATCCTCCTATCAGGCGCATCAGCCACATGAGAAAGCAAAGTGCAGGCTCTGTTCAGTCTTCTCTGAGCCTGTCTGAAGTTGTGGAGCCTGCTTCCTCTTCTAGGCTTTTGCTGACCTGTGGCCCCAAGGAGTCCAACATTTACAGATTATAGGAGTTTGCAACCTCCTCTCCTTCTACTGCAGCAGACTGTGATCCACTCCTAGTTAACATGCTGGGGAGGTGGTGGGGGAGAGGCTCACGAGGACAAGACAAGTTTTACCTGCTGTTTTGTAACAGCACTGCTGCCTTTCCTTGATTTGGCACCAGTGCAATTACTGCTACTTTTTATTTCCCAGAGTTCAGAAGACAGTGACTTTGCCAGTGTGTGCCAGATGTTCAAGGATTCTGTGGGGGAACAGCACCCTAGAGCATCTTAAGCCACCCTCTTGGTCATCTGGCAGTCCACCATCTGAAGTTATTAACATCTGAAACTGCATTGAGACTTTGAGGCCATCCCTCTGTCCTAGAATTAAACAGACAATGCTGTTTCCTGATCAGGAGAGTTAGGTCATATTTTTAAAACTTTTTACTGCAGTCAGTAACTCTACATACTGGCATTTTACTTTTTATTGTGAAACGTAATAAAATACCTTGGGGGAAAATAAGCAGAGTATAAATATACATTTCTTTCTGAAGAAGATATGCAAATGGCCACAGAGCACAGGATAAAAAGGATATCATTAACCACTAGGGAAGTGTAAGCTATTCTGAACTATTAGCATGGCTGTAATCCAAAAAACAGGTATTGGTAAAGACGTGGAGAAACTGAGGCCCTTGTATTGCTAGTGTGAAAATAAAAAGGGACAGTTTCTGTGGAAAAAGGTTTGGCAGTTCCCCAATAACTGAAACACAGAAAAAACACGAGAACCACAAATTCCACTCCGCAGTATTTACCTAGAAGAATGAAAACCACGTGTCCAGACGAAGTTTTCCCATGGAAGTATTCATGGCAGCACTAAGGACAACAGCCAGGAGTTTGGACCAATCCAAATGGACATTGTGTTCAGAACGTGCGATGTACTTACTCAGTGAAATGTCATTCAGCCATAAAATTGTTGCTGCCTCCCTCCACCCCTTCCCCCAGCCTTTGTTATCTTCTTCTTCCAGCCGTTGCTGTCCTTCCCGCCAGTCCCGCCCATGTTGCCAACATATAATCTGCCTTCTTCCTTAGCCACTGCTTGCCTCATAGCCGCCTGCCTAGTCCCGCCTATCCATTATCATCCCTAGCCAGCCCGCCCTAGCTCCAACCCCTCCCTCTACCCAACCATATATAACTAAGTGTACTTCCTCAATAAATTAGACTTGCGCATAGACCTTGTCTCCGTGGTTTCTTCCATCTAACCGCGCGTCCCCTCCAAGCCTTGAGCAGCCCGTTGCCGCCCCGGTCAGGCCGTGGCGTAGGCCCGACCCCCGGCAGCGATCCGCCGGCTATACTCCAGCAGTAGCAGAAGTCCGCACAACAATCAACAATTGGCGCCCGAACAGGGACTCCGCTCCCTTCTGTATGCGGTGGAGCGACATCTTCGCATTCCTGTTTGGCCGGCCCCCCGCTCGACCTCCCGCACGGGACCCATTGCCGTCCTCCCGTGCCGCCGCTCAAGGTAGGGACTCTCCGGCATTGTTCCCTCCCTCTTCGCCATCCCAGCCCACCCGTGAACCTAATCCGGCCCTCAATGACAGCGAGTCTACCCCCCTCCTAAACCCTCCGTCACAATGGGAGCCTCTCTCTCATCCCGCCAAGTCCCTCAAGTACGTTTACTCGCGGCCCTTTTAGAGACTCACCACGTGAAGGTCTCTCTCCATCAATTACAGTGGTATTGGGACCTTCTCCTACCCTTTAACCCTTGGCTCGTCACCTGTGCTCTCTGGAGCCTGGAGACTTATGAACGTTTAATTCAGCGGGTAACGTCCGCTATAGAGCATGAACGCAAGCAGTTTCCCCCTGGCCTTATCCCGGCTCTCGTTGCTATCCGCGCCTGTCTCCAAGGCGTGCCCTCCCCTGCCTCCGCTCTCGCCTGTGAGCCTAGCCACCCTCTCACCTGCGACCCTGATGGAGATGACGATACTCGCTCTCTGCCCACCCAGCTTGAGGCCGCGCTCGAACTGAATCCCCCCACGGCCTCTGATCCAGACCCCAATCAAGATGGCGACCTTCCGCCTTCTTCCTCCCCAACCGCGCCTTGCAAACAATGCCAACATGACGCGCTTCCTCCTTCTTCTTCCTCTGCGCCGTCTTCCCGCCTCTACCTGCCTCTTCCTGTCTCGTCACCATCCGGCCCCGCCCCAGATGCCTGCCGGCCGCCATTTTCCGCTAAACTGGAAGAGCCTCCGGCGCCATCTTGGCCTGTGCCCGGAAGTGACGCGGCCACCCCGCCATCTTGGCCCGTGTCCGGAAGTGACGCGGCCACTCCGCCATCTTGGCCTGTGCCCGGAATTGACGCGGCCACCCCGCCATCTTGGCCCGTGTCTGGAAGTGACGCGGCCACTCTGCCATCTTGGCCCGAGTCCGGAAGTGATGTCAGGTGTGACGTCTCTGTGCCGCCATCTTGGCCAGTCAAAAACACAGTTACTGCCGCGCCATCCTGGCCGGCGCCCGTTAGCACTGCCAATGCCTCACTTCCATGGCCCGCTTCGTCTCCCGCCTTCCCCAGCAATAGCGGGAGCATTGTGAACCCCTCTCCGCTGGCGTACGACACCGCCTTTCTCACCTCTCCCACTCTGCCTCTGGCTCAGATGTTCCCCCTCAATCCGGCTCGCACTCCACAAAACCCGCAAGCGTGGATTCCCTTTTCCCCCAAGGACATCCAAATGCTCCGCAACGCAATAAAAGAGGATGGCCTTGCCAGCCCTCATGCCCAAGACATTCTCGAGCGTATGGCCATCCCTCGCTGCATCCCTTACGACTGGATCTCTCTAGCCTGAGCGGTTCTCTCCCCCACGCAATTCATTGACTGGCGAGCCCATCTCAGTGTCCTAATCGACAATCAGATTGCTGACAATGCGCGTCAGGGTGTGCATTACCCTGCAAACGCATTTCTTGGGTTCGGCCCTTACGGCGATCCCAGCACCTATACTGCCACCCCGCCTGGGTTTTTCCTCCAGCTCCGTGACTATGTTTTCCGAGCTTTCCGTTTGTGCACCGCGGCCGCCCCAGAGCCTCTCATGAAGCTCTTCCAAAGACCCGAAGAGTCGTTCAACGAGTTCGTAGCTCATGTGCAAGCCGCTGCAGAAAGGCGAGTTGTCGGCAACACAGCCCGCGAGTCCTTCGTTAAGGACATCCTACAAGAGGGGGCTAACCCAGCTTGCAAAGCCATCATCCGCCCCCTGCGTGACAAGCCACTCCAAGACTGGGTCCTCGCCTGCTCCGGAGTGTCCGGACAAACTTCTGCGCTCGCAACAGCTATCGTCGCTGCAGTTCAAACAACCAACACCTGCTTCCGCTGCGGTGAATTAGGCCACTTCGCTCGTGAGTGCCCCAACCTTCCAGCCCCACCACAGCCAGTAGCCCAGCCTATAGTGCCACCGCCACGCCCTGCTCCTGCCGCCCGACCGCCCTCCACCCCCTGCCTGCGCTGTGGAAAGGGGTATCATTGGGCACGCGACTGTCGTGTTCCAAGACAGCCTTTAAATGGGCGACGGGGCAGGCCTCAGCCCCTCTCCCAAGAGGCCCTCCGGAAAGCTCCAAAACCATTATGTGGACAATGCCTATTAGACGTCACCAAAAACCTTCATTAGAGCTCAAAATAGATGGGCAATGGCTTGATGGACTTTTAGACTCTGGTGCTGAAATCTCTTGTGTTCCCTTCGAAATCGCTGCGTTCAATCGCTGGCCCCTCGAGATTGGCCCTCAAGTCATAGGTGCCACGGGAGCCGCTACCTCCTGGAGAACATCCCAGCCCCTGCACTGGAGCGACCGAGAGGGACACGAAGGCCAAATTTGCCTGCTCGTACTCTCTTCAGTCCAAACCATCCTGTGGGGAAGAGATGTCCTCAGCCAGCTAAAAGCTCGAATCACTATAGAAGCCTTTTTAGCTGTGCTGCCCCCCCCCCATAGGGGCCACTGCTCCCATCTCAAGACCTGACCCTATCCCTCTGGAATGGGACACAGAGGAGCCCATCTGGGTCGAGCAGTGGCCCTTACCAGCTCACAAGCTACAAGCTCTCTCTGCCCTCGTTGAAGAGCAATTGCAAGCAGGGCATATTGAACCGTCCACCAGTCCCTACAATTCGCCAATCTTCGTCATTAACAAGAAGAACACAGGCAAGTTCCGCCTTCTCCATGACCTTCGAGAAATCAACAAGCACATTAAGCCAATGGGATCACCTCAGCCAGGCTGCCCGCATCCCACCGCAGTCCCCCAGCATTTTTACGCGGCAACCATCGACATCAAGGACTGCTTTTTCTCTATTTCTCTTCACCCGCGGGACTGTCCGCGATTTGCGTTTACAGTCCCACGCACTAACAACCAGGGCGTAGCGCTTCGATTCCAATGGCGGGTACTGCCACAGGGTATGCGGAACAGCCCAACCATATGTCAGCTCTATGTTAACCATGCCATTGAGCCGCTACGCTCTAAATTCCATCCAGAGCAAACATACATCCTCCACTATATGGATGACCTTCTCTTAGCAGCGAGCTCCAGCGTGTTCCTCAATGACCTGCTCTCTGCAGTAATGACAGACCTTTCAAGCCTCGGACTTACCGTGCAATCAGACAAAATAAACCTCCAACCTCCTTTTCAATTTTTGGGCTTTCATTTTCATCACTTCATTCAGCCCACAAGCCCACAAATTCATGTCTCTCACAAGATGACGATGACTGAACTCCAATGACTTTGTGGACAAATCAATTGGCTTTGCTCGGCGCTGCCCATCACAACAGCGCAGATGCAACCCCTCTTCGAGCTCTTGCAGACCAAAGACAGCCCACCAACTGCAGCCACCCGTAGCATCACCATCACTCCTGCTGCTCGAGAAGTCGTCCAGCAAGTTAGCGCCGCGCTGCAGCAGTGCTGCCTAGAGCGGCTCTCCCCTGACCTTCCAATTTTAGCTTTAGTCCTGCCAACGCCAATCACACCCACAGGCCTCTTGTGGCAAGATGGCCCCCTTCTTTTCCTGCATACGTCAAAAAGCAGACTCCCAAAAATTTGCCCCTTTACCAGGGCCTGGATCGCGTTGGCCACTGACTTGGTACTCCTCTCCATACAAACATATGGCATCCCGCCACACACTATTGTTTGGCCTTTAGATGCAAAAGAAGTTACCTCCCTCATCATGAACAATGCCCAGATGCAAAGCCTGGTAGAGCTCTTTCGTGGCTCCTTTGACAACCATTATCCTCATCACCGATTGCTGCAAGGAATGTCTCAATTGGCGTTTTCCAACCCGTTCCGTCCATTGCCTGCGCGGAACCCAATCCCCTCAGCCATCACTGCTTTCACAGACGCCTCAAAAACGGCATTTGCAGCCATCATATACACTCCCAAGAATCCTGAACCCCGACAACTGCTGTTCGCAAATGACTTTTCTGTTCAAGTAGGTGAACTTCTAGCTGTCACCGCAGTCCTTAATCTCCACCCGGACCAGCCTCTCAACATTTTTACTGACAGTCTATACACGCTTCAGGTTTGCCGCAGCCTGCCACTCGCCACCTTTTTACCAGGCGATTCAAATATTGATCGAGCACTTGCCTTTGTGCAACGCCTGCTCGAGGAGAGAAAACAACCATGGTACATCACTCATTTAAGGAGTCACTCTAACCTCCCAGGGCCCCTAGCTCACGGCAACGACCTCGCCGACGCAGCTGTGTCGAGCCGCAAAGTCTTTCCATTAGCCTCCAAGAACTACGATATATGTGAAGACCAGCTTGGGAACTCCATCAATAGGGCTAAGTTACTACACTCTCGGTTTCACTACTCTGCACGGACTATTCACAAACTTTATCCAGATCTGCCCATCGAAACCTGTAAACATCTGGTGCGCTCATGTCGCGTTTGCGCACCTCTTCTCCCCCTGGGGCCCCTACAACCTCAAGGCGTTAACCCTCGTGGCCTCCGACCTAACTCGAGATGGCAATTAGATGTCACTCATGTCAGCGCCTTCGGCCGCCTCAAATATCTTCACGTGGCCATTGACACCTTTTCACATCTGTGCTATGCAGTCCCCCTCGCAGGAGAAAGCACCAAACATTGTATCAAGGCGCTCCGCCAAGTCATTTTGCTCATGGGAGTCCCATGGGACCTCAAAACAGATAACAGGCCAGCGTACCGCAGTGCTTCTTTTGCCAGCTTTGTGCAGATGTATCACATCACACATCACTTCGGCATTCCATACAACCCACAAGGACAAGGAATCATCGAACGCACTCACCAACAGCTCAAGCTGCTCATTCAAAAGGAGAGAGCCTCTTCTCCCCACAAAGCTCCAGCAGATGTTGTGACTGCTTGTCTCATTCACCACAATCTCTTAACTTTTGACAGTCAAGGACTCTCTCCCACACATAAGCATTGGGGGCCTATGTGGCCACCTTCTCAAGTTCCTCTAGTCTACTGGAAAGATCCAGCCACTAACCACTGGCAAGATCTGGCCCCCCTGCTAGCACAAGGAAGAGGCTTCGCCTGTATCTTCCCAGAGACAGAGCGACAGCCTATTTGGGTCCCAGGATGAAACATCCGGCCAGCGACGCAACCGCATAACCCAGATGACATCCCACATCCACTGACACCAGAAAACAATGCTAATAGCAATGATTGAGACTCTTTCACCCATACTGACCCCAATATTCCACTAAATGATGAGCACACCATGCCCTCCGTACGAGAGATACTAATTGCCCCCCCCCCCCGTGAGGGCTCTCCTTTCTTCCTTTTGTTGTTGCAGGTTTTCACTATGCACCCCCAGGCAAGCACATCTGAGTCTACCTCTCCTGCGCCGTCACCCATGGAAGCCACACCAGCTCTCTCTCGCCACGAACGACGTCGGCGTCGCTTCCTTGCTCGCCGCCTAAGCCGCCTTTCCCTTGAAGATGATGACCCCACCGAACGCCAAATTCTCCAGCTCCTCTGACGAGCCCGTTCTGCCCATACCCACACTCCCTGTCCCCCTACTCTCCCTCATCTCATTCATCTCCTCATCCTTATGCTGTCTTTCGCCTCTTCTGCTCAGGGCTCCTCTTCCCATCAGCCGTTCAACTGGACCCTCCAAACATTCCCAGAAAAACGCGTTCTTGCTTACAATGTTACTAGCATAGCTCCCTCCTTCTTCATGCACATTTGCCCTCTTGCAGGAATCTCCTTCTGTCCTGAATGCCGAGTAGAAAACACCAGAAAAGCAAAAGTAGGCTTTCACCTTCCTTCATCCTGTCGAGGCGGAGACACAGCATGCTTGCTTACCTGAAACAACCGCCTCCTTGGTCCTCAGTTCAACCCTGTATCCGGCTTTTACATCTGCCCTGCTAGTGCTCAAGGTTGTCATAACCCATCACAATTCTTTTGCCCTTCCTGGGGATGTGAGACCATGGCCTATGGTTGGTCGGGTGCCCCCAACAGAGACCCATATCTTTCCCTCCGAGTCGTCAACAGCACCCGCTGGGACTTCATCTGGCTGACTGTGAAAAACCCAAACGACGATACTTGGTTAGCCGCCCACCCCTACGGACTCCGGTTGTATATGAGCCACTACGACCACGGCGCTCTGTTTGAAATCCAAAAGCACCCCGTCTCCACCCCACCCTCCGCCATTGGCCCCAATCAAATTCTTAACCCTCCCCCCACGTCTACTGTCCATCTCCCGCCCCCATCTACTCCTCTCGATGCCTCTTCCACCTTGGCTACTACCGCACTCTCTACAAGCCTCAACTCCCTCCCCGCTCCTCGCATGCAGCCACGCCCTCTCCTCCCCTCTAGCCCCTACTTCAAACTCCTAAATGCCTCCTATTCCTCTCTCAATGCCTCCCACCCCAACCTCACACGCTCCTGCTGGTTATGCCTTTCCCCTAGCCTCCCCCTTTACGATCCACTCGCAATCCCCTCACTACTTTTCAACTCCTCTACAGAAGACTCCCCTTCTTCCTGCAACTGGAATCAGTCTACCCATGTCCCGCTTACCCTCACGCACATCTCCTCCAAAGGTATATGCGTCCACCCCCGCTCTGCCCACACTCCTAAACTTACTGTTTGCTCCAACTATACCTCCCCAGAGGTCTCCGCCAAATACTTAGTCCCCTTAAACACTACTCAATGGCTTTGCTCTTCTACTGGACTTACCCCGTGCCTATCTGTCGCCACTCTCAACAAGACTAGCGAAAAGTGTGTCCTCATCCTCCTTACGCCTCGAGTCATCTATCACACCCCAAGACATTTCTTTGAAGCCTTTGATCACACTCAAGAAGCCATCTACCTCCACAAACGCGAACCTATCACTGCTGTACTCACTGTCACTTCCCTTCTGGCCGCAGCTGGGGCTGCTACTGGTGTCGCAGCCCTATCCACACAGGCCTCCGCCCTCCAAAACCTCAGACAAGCAGTCAACACTGACATTATCTACCTCCGAGATGCAGTCAAATATCTTAGAGACTCTCTCAATTCCCTTTCTGAAGTTGTTCTGCAGAACCGCCGAAGCCTCGACCTCCTTCTCCTGAAAGAAGGTGGCCTGTGTGCAGCTCTAGGAGAAGAATGCTGCGTTTATGCCAACTACACTGGCTTAGTAGACTCCAGCCTAAAAGAACTTGAAAAAGGCCTTAACCAACGCCAACTCGAGCGAGCCCAGGCTGCCAGCTCCTGGGGTTTCCTGCAGCCCCTCCTCCCCTACCTCCTGCCCTTGATAACCCCGGTCTTGCTCCTCGTCCTAGGTCTCACCATTGGTCCCTGGGCCGTTCAACGAATCATTCACCTTGCCAAAGATCAAGCTAACAGCATATTTTCTTCCTTTGTCCAGATTCATTACCAACGTCTCGCTACTACTGATTCCACTTCCCGCCCTCACCCACGTCCTCGTCCCTTTCCCCACCGTACATCCTGCCTGTAAAGATACTTGCTGTGAGACTCCCCGCCTCTTAAAGGGTCTGGGTGCACCCTCCGCCCCCCTTTATTGCTATATGTCCAGGGAGTCTTCACAGTCAAGTTAGCCACAGTGCAAGCCACCCCTAAAAGCATGTACAACATCATGCTAGACATCTCGTCTAACACCAGCACGCACCAACCCTAAGGGCTATACATGCATCCTGATCAAATGCTATGTCACTTGCCCGTGGCCGGTCAATCCTGCCCCCTTACCCCTCACCCTCCCCAGCCTGATACTCTAATTTCTTTTACTTTCCTTTAAAAAACAGAAGGAGCAATTGTTGCTGCCTCCCTCCACTCCTTCCCCCAGCCTTTGTTATCTTTTTCTTCCAGCCGTTGCTGTCCTTCCTGCCAGTCCCGCCCACGTTGCCAACATATAATCTGCCTTCTTCCTTAGCCACTGCTTACCTCATAGCCGCCTGCCCAGTCCCGCCTATCCATTATCATCCCTAGCCAGCCCGCCCTAGCTCCAACCCCTCCCTCTACCCAACCATATATAACTAAGTGTACTTCCTCAATAAATTAGACTTGCGCATAGACCTTGTCTCCGTGGTTTCTTCCATCTGACCGCGCGTCCCCTCCAAGCCTTGAGCCACCCATTGCCGCCCCGGTCAGGCCGTGGCGTAGGCCCGACCCCCGGCAGCGATCCGCCGGCTATACTCCAGCAGTAGCAGAAGTCCGCACAACAATCAACATAAAATGAATGAAGTACTGATACCTGCTATAACATGGATGAATTTTGAAATGTCCTGTGCAATGAAAGAAGTCGGAAACACTAGGCCACATGTTACATGACAGCAAATCCATAGACAGAATGCAGATTAGCTCCTGCCAAGGACTGAGGTACAGTAGGACAGGAAGTAAATGACCGCTTAATGGGTAGAGTTTTACTCTCTCTTCCGATGGAAATTTTATGGAATTGGATAGCTGCAAGATACTGTGAATGTACCAAATGCCACTAATGGTAAATTTTATGTCATGTAGTATTTGATGGCAATTTTTAAAGGGGCCAACGATTTAAACAGACACTTCTCAAAAGAAGATACATCAATTACACCCCAATAAGATATTTTTTAATATAACAAGGGAATGAAGTACAACGTGGCTGAACTTTCAAAGCATTATGCTAAGTAAAAGAAGCCAATGATGAAAGGTCACATAGTATGCATCCCTTTATGAAATATCCAGAAAGGATAAGTTTACAGAAACAAAAAATAGTTAAGTGTCTACCCATGGACAGGGTCAGGAAAATAGCTGGGTGTGCCAATTAATGGACATGGATTTTCCATATATGATGATGAAAAGTTCAAGAACCTGCTAGTGTTGATGGTCGCTCCACATTGTGAATGTACTTAAGATTCCAGGTCACATGAATCTATTGAACTCTACATGTTAAAGTGACTTAACGTCTCACAATGATGAACTGTCCAAATATTTGCAGTGTCTACAAGAATTTAAACTTGTATTGGCAAGCTTCCTTCTTGGAGTTCTGAGTGACCAAGATTTCACAAAATAGCCAAGACCTTGTTTTCTCTAATGTCTTAACCCACCTAACCCAAGTTCTCAGCTTAAGGCTATAACAGGCAAACATCCTAGGAAAGTTCCAGATGTGTGAAAAAAACACATTTGCGAATAAAACATTTCTTCCCCCAGGAAAACAGAAATGGTTAAGACGGTAAGTTTTATATTATGTGTATTTTGTCACAATTGTTATTTCAGTGATCCATCTATCGGCTGCTTCGGACTGACACTCTTTAGATCCAAAGACACAAATAAAAAGAGGTGGAAAGTAAAAGGACTGAAGAATATATTTCATGACAGCAGTTACCTAGAAAGAACTGTGGTGCCTAAATTAATATCAAACAAAATGACTTTAAGTCAACAAGCACTACGTAAGACAAAAAATGACATTATATTTTGATTAAAAGTTCCACTCATCAGGAAGTATGTGAATTAGAAACACATATGGCTCTAAAAACAGACCCAAACTATATGAAGGGAAAATTGACACAACTGAAGAGAGAAATAGAGTGTACCACAATCCTATTTAAAGGCTTCAGTAGCCAGCTTTCAACAATGGGCAGATCGTATATGAAGAAACTCAGTAAGGAAATAGACTATTTGAAAAGCATAATTAAACCAAAAGATTTGACAAAGAAAAGAGAGAGCACCCAGCAAACAGCAGAATGCACATTCTTCTTAAGTGCACATGGAACCCTCTCCAGCCTAGACCACATGTTCAGTCTACCAAAACACTTAATAAATTATTGAACGTTTGAAATCATATAAAGTATTTTCTTTAACCACAACACAGTGAAACCAGAAATCAAAAACAAAAAGAGAAAGATGAGAAAGCTCATGAATATGCAGAAATTAAACAACACACTATTACACAACCAATGGACAGGGAAAAAATGAATCGCAAGAGAAATGAGATAATACTTTACGAAAACCAAAAATGATAATACAATATACCAAAACTTACGGGATGCAGCAAAAGTACTTCTCACAGAAAAAAATAAATCTCTAAATGCCTGCTTTAGAAAAAGAAGAGAAGTGTTAAATCAACAGTACGACTTTCACCTAGAGAGCTCAGTCAAAGGACAGCAAACTAGCCTCAGGCCTAGCAGAAAGGAGGAAATAATGAAAATTAGAGGGATATCAGGTGAGCAGATGTGGCTCAAGAGGTTGAACACCTGCTTCCCACATGGGAGGTCCTGGGTTTGGTTCCCAGTGCCTCCTTAGGAAAAGAAGGAAGGAAGGAAGGAACAGAGGAAGGGAGGGAGGGAGTGAGGAAGGAAAGAAGGAAGGAAGGGAGGGAGGGAGGGAGGAAGGAAGGGAAGAAGGGAAGGAAGGAAGACACCAAGAAACCAAGTCAGGGGAGCTGATATGGTTCAGTGAGTGCCAGAGGTCCTGGGATCACTCCCTGGCCACCGGTACCTCAAAAAAAAAAAAAAAAAAAAGGAGAGGGGGTTGGTATCACTCCCTGGTCACGGGTACCTCAAAAAAAAAAAAAAAGGAGAGGGGGTTGGTTTCAGTACAGGTTATACACATAATTAGAAGGGGAGGTGGATTTCCAAGAACTATTTGCCAATAAACTCGACAACCCAAAGAAAATGGACAAATTCTTTGAAATATGAAATGTGTCAAATCTGGCATATTATCTGCTTAGTGGCCAATCTATTCAAGACATTGAATTCCTCTAAGAAAAATAGTAATAATATACATACTGACATTTTCGGGTGTAAAGTATATTAATGTCTGCAGCTCACTTTGATATGCATTAAAAATGCGGATGGACAGGTGGATGACTGGATGGATGGGTAAGTGCAGGAGTGTGTGATAAAGAAGGCAAGGAGAAAGAGTAATTGTAGGTGAGTGTTCACTGTACAAATGTTTCTACTTCTCTGTATGTTTGAGGCTCCTTAGTAAAGCTACTATTAAAAATAGGGGTAAATGAATGGTGTACTCAAGTATAAAAAAACTCTGTGAGGTTGTAAATCATTAACTCAGACCACGAAAATCAATAGCCTGATTGCTTTTAGTGCTATTTTTTTGTTCTTCCTACTTAAGCTCATGCTTTCTAGTGTCCTTGCAAGTAGAGTGAAATAATCTACCTCTTTTGACAGACTTCATTTAGAGGGTTAAAAAAGCTAAGATTACCTTCTACTTTTGAAACATTTAATATTTACAGTCAATGAAGTTATGTTTTGAGTTTAGCACTGACATTGTGAAAAGAGCTGATTTAACAAAAGAGAGAAGCAAGGTAAGTCTAAATTATGTTCTACTTATTGAATAATATAATGCTAATAAAAATGTGAAAGGGAAATAGAAAATGTCTGCTATGGTCTGTGATTGATAAATTCAATTTAAGTGAACTGCCACATGTTTTCCGTTTTGAAAACAGCTTCTAAAGAAATTAGAGCCTAGGGGAGTGGGTATAGCTCAGTGGTTTGAGCGCCTGCTTTCCAGGTACAAGGTCCCGGCTTGGATCCCCAGTACCTCTGAAGAAGAGACAAGCAAATGAAGAAAAGAAACAAGTAAATTAGAGCCTAAACTGTTAAGTTCTTTGCAGCAATAATATTTGTTGATGGGCTATAGCTGTTATTTCTACATTCAGGGAAGTGTTGCTCTTTAACTGTACCCAGGTAGCTCCCTGGCACTTGATGTGTCTGTATGATACCTGAGAATCAGAGCTGAAGTTCTCCAGCTCTGGATGTCCTGAAGAAGCAGTTTTAATGCTAAAAAGATGACTCCATACAGTCATTTAAAGAAGCTAAAGAACTCAAACTTCAATTAGAAATGTCAGTGGAACTTACCTAGTTAAGACCAAAATAAATCAGAATATAGGGTAAATGATGTCTGTATTTTGAAGTTTTTATTTGCATGAAACAAAAAGAGACTTACTTTGTCCAAATATTTAAACTTTCTGTGGCGCACCATTTGATTTACTGTCTAATGCACTTGTATGCACGTATATGAACAATCTAACTAGGCTTTTTTTTTTTTACCATAGAACCTAAAATAAGGAATGAGATCTTAATATTCCAAACAAGCTAATGTAATTCTATGATGTCTTTTGAAAATTTTGGGGTGGAAAATAGAAACATATTTATAAAGTTCCTTAAGAGATTAGGAAACAAACAAAAAAAAAAACCCACACAGAACTATAAGCTTCCCTACCAGTGGCATTCCTACTAGTCTCTCAAGTTAAAAAAAAAAAAAAATCTCCCTTTACTAAAACTATCAGAGGTCAATAGCCTGCATATTATCAAATAATAACCAGCTACATAACACAGGGAAAAAAAAGTCCCCACTTAGGAGCAAAAGTTGAAAAAACTCTTGGCATAAACATAACATGCACAAAATCTCTAGGAAGAACATGACTAGAAGCTATAAAAGTAGCAGATATAATACACAGAAAGACATTTCTTGTTCTTGCACAGGACAGCCCACCATGATAAACATTTTTGTTCCTCCTATTAAATTACTTATTTCATATAATAGCAGTAAAAACTTCAACAAGCTTTCTTTCTGGAACTGGGCACGTTGAGACTTAAGTACATGTGGAAAAATAAACGTGTAAGAGAAACTAAGAAAAAAACTGGAAAACAAAGAGCTATATCCAATATACACTTCAACAGATACTTCAAAGCCTCTATATTTAAAACCTTGGTTCTGACACAAAAAGAGGCACGCAGAGAAAACGAAATGATATGAACTTTTTACAATAGGAATAGAATAAAGAGCCTATCCAAGCACATGTGAAAATTTATCTCATTATAAGGTGATATCTTTTATCACATGGCAAAGATGGATGTTTAGTAAATGGCATTGAGATAAATGGATAGCGTTTTGAGAATACATTTTAGACCATACCACATGTGCCGACATATGTGGCACTTAACCTTATTTATAATAGAAAAACGGCCATTAACTGCACACAAAACAGGAGAAGTACAAAACAAAATACACAGACACACAATTTCTCTTTTATTGGATTCACACACACACACTCTCTCCACATACATATCTTTTGAGATCCTGGGTAAAGAGGCACTTGCAAACACTGCTGGTGGGAATGCAGAATGGTGAAATTCCTGTGGAGTAGAATCTGGCAATATCTAACAAAACTACATATATATTTACCTTTTGACTTAGCAGTCTCCTTTCTGAGAATTTACTCTCAAGACTCACCTCCAAAATTTCCAAGAGTTACTTAGTGCAGCATTGTTCCTAACTACAAAAGACTACACAGTAGTCTACAAAGTATCTACACAGCCAAACAGGAAATAACTGATGAGAGGCCCTCTGGTAAAGACTTGCCACAGAGTCCTACTCAGCTGGCCAAAAAGAATGAGGAAGATCTCAACTGCTAGGAAGTGATTTCCATGATACATTATTATGTGCAAAACCTTGCAAAAGAGTATTCATAACACACAACCTTCTCTATAAGAAAATGAGGAAAATGAAAGGATAGCTATGCATCTGTTTATTTTTGCACAAGGAAAATAGTATCAACCAAGGGTCATCTAACTCATGCCTGAAAATAGACTCAAAGTATCTGTCTTTAAAATACTTTCTAATTTTTTAAAAAAGATACACAGTTTACATAGATGTTACATAAAAATTGTAGGGGACTCCCATAACCAGTCCCCAACCTCTCCTCCCCCACCCCCCATTTTCCCACATTAGCAAAATCCTTCATTAGTGTGGCACATGTGTTACAATTGGTGAACACATTTTGGAGCATTGCCCCTAAGTGTGGATTATACTTTACATTGTAGTTTGCAATCTCTCCCACACAAGTGTGTAAATTATGACAAGACATATACTGGCTTGTTATCTGTCACTGCAGTGTCATTCAGGACAATTCCAAGTCCCAAAGAAGCCCCCATATTTCAAGAACCTGCAGTGGGCACTGCCTCCACATCAGTGATCAATGTTCTTCCATTGCTAGAATCACAGTAAGTCAATGGCAGAATACCAGTAAGTGTATCTAGTCCATAGTCCATTCCCCAATCCTGAGGATTCTGGGATGGTGATGTCCAGGCCACCTCTAACTGAGAGGGAACTTAGATCCCATGGGGCAGACACATGGACCTGTCTTGCTTGCAGTTGTGACTCTCTGTGTCCCTTGAGATGGTCATTGTCTGTCATCATCTCATTGTTAGTTGTCCTGCGTGAGTCCCATGACCTGGAGGGTAGGCGTTGCAACTCTGTTGAGATTCAGGGCCCAGTTGGCACATGGACAGCCCAACGATTTTAGACTCTTGGACATAAACCTACCAACTCTAGTGCCAACTGTAGGTTCAAATAGAAGGGGGGCAGAAGAGCCATGTGTAGGGAAACCACAACTGGGGCCAATTCTGTCACACTGGAAAGAGTGTAAAGTCCAAAGTAGGGCCCACTGGCATGGCACCAAAGTGCTCAAAGCATCTTTAATTATTGCAAATAATTAGTTACAAAAGGAAAAATACCACCTTTAAGGTGGAGAATGCCATGGACACCAAATTAACCAACTGATTAAATATTAACAATACCACATAAACATTATATACCTCCTGATGATGACACACTGAGAAGGACACATCACTTCGCTGTTATTTGTGCCAAGGTTCACAAATGAATCTGATCATGAGGAAATATCACATCAACTCAAATTTGTGGGCTTTCCACACTTTAATTGACCCAAGGTCATGGAAGACTAAGCCTAAGAATCCATTCTACATTAAAGGAGGCGAAAGAGGCACAGCAACTAAATGCAAAATGTATTCCCGATCACACCTTGAAAAGTGAAAAAAAAATTTATTTAAAGGACTTGATTTGCACAACTAGAGATACTGGAAAGAGGATTAGATGATAGTACTGTATACATGTTACCTTTCTGGAATTTACTTACTTAAATGTTATTATGTAGGAATATATATCAGCATAATAAAATTAATATTGCACTCTGGGAAATTGGAATGATAAATGATTTTACTAACCATCTCGATTTGCTGGAGTTGCCATTTTATCCAGGGGATTACGAAGAAGAAACAGAGGCTAAGTGAACCAGCAGAAATGCCAGCAATGATTCTTTCCAGGGCTGACAGAGACCCCTGCCCAGAAAGGAAAACTGTAACAAAGAAATCAGCCTGGCACCAGCTGTGTCTGCTGATCCTCACCAGAGGGCCGCAGGCTTACACCAACAGCCTGCTTGCTAATCAATGAACTGGGACTCAAGGACACCCTGCCCAGATAGCCCGCATCCGCCCGTAGTTCACATACCCATCGTAACCCACGTCTCCCTCACCACTCTCCATTCCTCCACATCCTCCCTGTGTCCGAAGCTGCGCCCCCAGCTCAGCCTTTTGAGCAGAAGCCCCTTTGGGTACTGCTCCTGCACTGATGCAACTTCAGTTCAATAAACTCGCTCTACCACGCCTTTTTAAGTTTATTTTATTTTCAGCACACCAATACTAAAATATTGAAAGTAAAGAAGCATGCAGCTTTTTTGGAAGTAGAGTAAAATATTGAAAGTAAAGAAGTATGCAGCTTTTTTGGAAGTTTCGGGGTGGGGGGGGATCGTACGTGCATTTGTACAGTGAGAACAAGAGACTATTACAGCAAACTGTTCACAAATTTTAAAGCTAGTTAAAAATTAGACAACTGTTTTGCACTGTTTTCTCAACTTTTCTGACATTTTGAAATTACCTGATAAGGGTTTAAAAAGTTACTTTAAAAAGTAATGGATGGGGAGCAGGTATAGCTCACTGGTTGAGCACCTGCTTCCCAGGTACGAGGTCCTCGGTTCAATCCCCCGTATCGCCTAAAAAGAAAGTAATGCAATAAAATTTAAGTTTATGATGCTGAATTAAGTCATGGGCAGTTATGCAAAGATGTGGCAGCTAGAAAATGTGCTTTCTAAAAAATCTCTTCACACAAACAGCTTTGGAAATTCTAATACCTTCCCCAGATCCAGGTGAACTGGTTTTCTAATTTAATCTTAGTAGTTGACTCTTTGTTCTCACAGTGCTAGAAGGACAATAACCAGATCTTCCCAATTCCGCTTACAGGAATAGCGGAAATATAATAATATCCCAAAGCAAGACCACAGAATGGAATAAAGAACACCTTATGGCTCAGTAAATCTCTAACTTCCCTCAGAAACAAAAAGTTTGTTGTCCTTGAGGGGTCAGCTGAGCACACGGGTCTTGGAGACTCTGCACGCATATCCACCTACACCAAGCAGGAGTTTGGCATGCTTGAGATACAGAGGATTAAGAAATTTGCCCACCCCTCCTCACGAGACCCTTAAAGAAATCCAGTGTCATTACCAACACGGCAATAAAAAGGCATCATGCAGCCATCACTTGATCCTCAACCTCTATGTCTCTCCTTTGCCTATGTGAACCCCCATTCCCACTTTGGTTTTGGGAAGATTCCCCCA
Organism: Dasypus novemcinctus; assembly: GCF_030445035.2. Lineage (NCBI taxonomy): Eukaryota > Metazoa > Chordata > Mammalia > Cingulata > Dasypodidae > Dasypus > Dasypus novemcinctus. Next base: position 1,830,483 of record NW_027261977.1, on the reverse strand, counting down.
CTTCCTTGCTTGTGCACTTGCAGTAAATCACCTTCCCACTGAGAGACTTGTTACTGCTTTGTAGCACTGGGTCAGGCGAGCCCATCTATTGAAAACAGCCATTCAGGTGGTATCAATTTGGTGACCACAAAGGGACCTGGACTGCTCTGGAGTGCCACCTGGGGACAGTCCTGATCCATGTCTCTTCTGCCGCGGGGCTTCTCCCATCTCTCGGCTCCATGCCTAGCAGTTGCCGGGGGATTTCCCTGGAGGGCCAAGGCTGGAGGTCCTGGGTGAAATTTCTGCTGTGGGTGGACAATGGACACATTATGTGAGGGTGATTTTTAAATTGGGACTTTCCCTGTGCTCGGTAAGTGTATGATATTTTCTCTTCTGATCTGTGCTTGCTTTCATTTTGTTGGTCCACTTGTGACAATGGCACAGGTGAATTTTGAATTGATCTGAGCCCGTAAATATGGATTTGGTGGGGTTGAGCCCCACTATCCGTGATCTCAAATGTGGGTTTCTCCTGTTAACTTTGTGTACTTGCACTTTTGTTTTTGAGTTGGGGAAACTGCTGACTTTGAGGCACTCCCATTTTAAACTTTTGTCTTTGTGGCTTCTGTGGCTTAGCCATGGGAAACTCTCAGCATGTAGCAGCCATGTCTTGGAAGGGCTGTACATTGGAAATTTGGCCTAAATTCGGATAGACCCCCTTAAGAAAAAGAAAACGATTTTCTGCTGCAACATAAATCACATGACAGTGAAAAATATCCTAAAAATGGGTCTTTAAAATCCAATACAATCTTGCAATTGCATTTGTTTTGCAAAAGAAACCACAAATGGAATTAGTCTGAACTGCTGGAAAAGTGGAAAAACTGGGCAACATTGATGTTCTCTGTTCTGTTTCCACGTTAATTCTAATTACATCTGGATAACATTAATAAAACTGGTGCTGTTAAAATTTAGTAACTTTTCAAGTGGACAACTCTGTAAAAGCAAAAGAGGAGAAAAGAAAAAGAAAAATGCTAGCTGCTTTTGTCAGCCTGCAAGTCAATCACAGTGTAGCCCTCACGGCAACCAGCAACCCCTGCCAACTTGCCCCCAGAAAGCTGTTTCAGAAATGCGTCCTTGTAAATGAGTCCTTATATAGACCTCTAAAATATATTGATAAAATAGCAAACTAAAGACACCTATCAGCTATCAAGGTTCTAGAATTACATGCCACACTAGGTATTTAAGTGAAGAAAAGTAATGTTTGCATATAACCAAATAGAGTCATTGTTCTGACAAGTTTGTTTAATTTTAACGGTACTTATTTAATTTAAGAAGTTTGCTTGGAATCAGTTGCCAACTGTCATTTTAGTAACTTAAGTGTATAAGATATATAAAAGAAAGTGTTTTTTTTCTGTTGTTGTGTTGTGTTTTTTGTTTTTTTTTTTTTAACTTAAAGAAAAAAATAATCCCATCCGAAGGTAAATGACTGGTTTTTAGGAAAGAAGAAGGACAAAACCTAAATGAGTACAGAAAGTGCAGAAGGTTCACAGAAAAGGAGTTTTTGTGCCCATAGTTGGGTAAGATTGGATGGGTCTACCTATAAAGTTTTGAAGGCCTTAGTATCAAGTAGTATAGTGATACAAAACTAAAATTTAATTCTGTCTCTGTTAATGGAACAAAGTGCCTTAAATCATTAGTCTGTTTTAGTAAAGAGTTTTATCCTAAATAACCAGCAGTCAAAATAGCTTCTGGTATTTTCTATTAGCTTTATCGTGTCCTTGGTTGTTTAAGAAACGCAAGCCCTCTCACTTTTAAAAGAACGTAATGTTTGAACCTAACAACTTTTAATGTTTTTGCTTTATCATTCCTATTCCAACCAAATGCAGTTTTCTAGGAAAGACATGTGGACCCCTGCTTCTTGCATGCTAAACCAACAAATTTTTTGAGAGAGCTGTGTGAACAAAATCGCTGTCAGCCGAGAACAAAAGGGACATGGAAGGGAGAGACTGAAGAGGAAACAACTGCAAGGGGAAAACCATGAGAGCTGAGATCTGGAATTAAGAAACCTCTTTGGGTCAAGAGAGGAACCCCACCTGTATGTACAGAGAGGGTGAGTTTGCCCCAGCAGCTGAAGAGGGTGCATGTTCCCAGCTGATGTTCAGGGAGAGTTTTGCTGCCACAGGGTACAGAGAGGCTGGAGCACATTTCCCAAGCATTAGGGTTGTTAAGATCAGCACCGCAGAGGCCTGAGAGGTCTGGGCCTGTTCCCTCATGGATTGGGGAATGCCAGGTGGTCAACTCATTGCTCTGAGAGGGCTGGGCCTGTATGCAAACGTTAGAAGAATGTTGTCTTCACATCACTGTACTAGGGCAATTAAGACTCTAACCCAAAGATCGGGTAAAGTGGACCATGACCCCAGTGCCCTTCGAGGGAGAGGTCTGGAGTTTGGTTGCCACCCAGATGCCTGATGACGGGGGAACCAAGAAAATGGCCATTGGGCAATTGGCCTGTGGCCCCAGGGAGAAGAAACCAGCATCCTAAGAATGACTCTAAGACTTTGACACCCAAGGCAGTATGCCCTGCAGGTTTCAGAACCGTAGAGGACCCGTGACTCATGTTTCCCTCCTAATTTCTCCTGATGGTAATGCAAGTGTTTGTCCTGTGCCCATTTGTATGTCAAAAGCAGATAAATGGTTTTATAAGTCTCAGAGGTCCTCAAGCCAGACTGGACTTTACCCCCAACAAACTGTATTTCTTTAAACTGACTGTGATATGATTTTGTACTTTGCATTGTACTGAAATAAGGTGTTTTTGAATACGGTAGAGTCTTTTTGGAATTCAGAGGGTGGAGTGTAGCAGTTTGGTATTATTTATGAATTCCAAAAATAGATATTGGATTATATATATTCCTCTGGGTGTATTCCATTATATTAAATCCAGAGGTTTCAGTTTTACTTGTTCAAATAATGATCAAGGCTTTGATTGGGCCAAGTCAGCATAAGGCTGGCCACTCTCCCCAGGGCTCATTCCTTTCTGAGCTCACCTGCTCTGCTGTCTTCACAAGGTCACCTGTGGACTATCAGGCTCATCACCCCTCCTGAGACCTCTGCCGGGTCTAACAGAGCTGTCTCTCTTCCTCTGTGTTCTTTCTTCTCTGTGTCCACTTCCTTGTGAGCGTCTGTTTTATCAACCCACCAAGGGGGCTGGGACTCAATGCTGAGTTGCACTCTGATGACATGGTTGAATCAAAGAAGCCGTAATCTTGAACATAATTTAACCAGACATCTCAGCTCAATCTAATACAATCAAAGGGTTATCATGCCCAAGGAACAGACCAGTTTATATATCTTTATCTCTTCTTGGAATTCATAAATAACGTCAAACTGCCACAGAAGGATATACCAAGTGGATCAATAATTGCCAGTAAAGTGGGCAGAACCTAAACAAACACAATGGGCATTACGGCCTGCTCCCATGGAGAGACATGCAACTTACTGCCCTAGCAAAGTTCACACCAGAAACCAAACCAGGGCTCAATCTGTTGAATAAGAAGGTAGCCCAGGTAAGAAAAACTATCCTCCAAAAATAGAATGGCTTTTAATGTATGAACTGTAGCTCAACAGGGAACCTGTGCATTGATTAGTATTAAGTGCTGTGCCTACATAGATAGGATAAACCTCGTGTTAAACTGATAAATATGATAGTAGCGCCTCTATAGAGGAACATATGCAAAGTGATATTAAGCATGTTAAAGATCATAATAGACAACTCATTTATAAGTGGTTAACAAACTTGCCTCTGAGATTAAAAATGGCTCTCTTACGTACTGCCTTCATTTTGCTCGCCGTATGCTTGTCTTGCTGCTGCCTATGTTGTCTTTGTTAGTTTATGTCTACAGCATCCTCCAAAATGATATGAGAACTCGCTTCACCGATGGCCAGCAGGAAGTAACTATAGGAAATGAGACTTTCAACTACTTTCCTAATATATGAGGAATGCTCACAATACATGTGTTCCTAAGAGTAAGAAAAGTACAAACCCAAGGGGGACTTGATAGCTGGAAGATGTGCTTACTAAAACAATGTCTTCACTTAAGCAGCTCTGGAAATTCTAATACTTTCCCCAGTTCTACTTGAACTGGTTTTCTACTCTTTGTTCTTAGTTCCTAGAAGGACAATACCCAGACCTTCCCAGGTTGCACTTACAAATTGGATAACATTTCAAAGCAAAACCACAGAATGGCATCAGAAACACCTTATGACCCAGTAAGCCTGTAACTCTCCTCAGAAACAAAAAGCTTGACATTCTTGAGCAATCAGCTGCTCCTACAACAATATCCACGATAAAGTTGAATGAATAAATCTCTGAGAGCAGGACAACAAGCAAGAGTTTGGCATGCTTGAGATAACACAGGACTTAGAAATTTGTCAACAGCCTCCTCATGAGACTCTTTAGAGAAATCTCTGACATGGCTAGATGCACCGTACAGTCATCATTTGACCTTCAACCCCCACCCCTCTCCTTTGCCTATGAAAACCCCAGCTCTCATTCTCCCTGTGAAATGGTCTTGGGAAGATTCCCCCAGTTCCTTATCTGTGTAGTCGCAACAAACCACTTTCTCTCTGAGAGATGTGATTCCCCTCCGTAGCACAAGAGCAGACAAGCCCTTCTATGGAGAAAAGCTGTTCTGGCAGTATCAGATGTCAAACACAAGTGGTGTGTGTGTCTGTATGTGTGTGTGTGTGAGAGAGAGAGAGAGAGAGAGAGAGAGAGAAGAGAGAGAAATTGGGAATAGGCAAGCTACAGGACAGTATGCATAGTACGCTCATGGCCCTGTATAACAATGCATTCTCTTTATAATAGTATCTTCGGAGAACAGTTTTCTAAAGGATTCCCCTATCTTTTGTAAAGCCAAATGAATAAAAATGTTTGTCTTAATTTTACTTTACATGTAATATGGTATTTGGAATATGGAAAACATTTTGGGGGTTACTTGTCTTATTTAAGGAGACTATAAACTTAAAATTTAAACATTTGCCGTTTTAAAATAATTTTTATTGTTGACTTTCAGGTCCCTTAATGAAGAGAGGCTGGGTGGTCCTCGGCTGGGTTCATCCATGGGTATGGCAGACTAGACAGACACCGACACTAGGCTAGGAAGGAAAAGGGGATTTATTCACCGGCAGGAGACAGAGATGTGCAGTCTCAAATCAGCCTCCCCGTTAAGGGTTTTTCTGGCAGATTTTATATCAGTTGAAAGAAAAAAAGTTAATTATGAGGGTGACAGTCCTAAGAAGAGTCCAGAAAAATTAGTTTGGGCTTTAATCTTAAATTACGATGGTACCTGGGGTCTGGTAACCGTGGGGAAATAAGGATGGGGGAGGGTGGTATGGATATGAATGTACGGATAACAACAGATGTGAGTAAAGATGAGGAGATGTTGCGGTGGAGAGAAGTCGGGTGATTGCAGTATTGAAGGCCAGGGCACGGGAAATCTCTGAGAAGGAAGATTATTATGACTGGCCGGGCCCGGAGGACTCTTGCCCAAAAACCCAAGCCCGGAATAGCATTTCTGGGTCCCTTTTATACAGGGGATGCAGGAATGGGGAGTCAAAGGGTGACTTTATGCAAAAAGGACTTTCTGTGTTAGTTTCTTAGAGTTTTAAGTGTTTGTGTGAGGACCAGGTAGGTTTTGAATTAACATATCCTCCACATTCCAGGGAAGCTTGAATTAACATATCCCCCATATTCCAGGTAAGCTTGAAGTAACATATCGCCCACATTCCGTCTGGACATAAGTTCGAATACACATTCATCTGCCTCCTCCCTGAATATCCAAAACCTGTAGAGCCTACATCACTTAATTGGCTTTCTGGGAACTAGGCAGACTTGGCTCAGAATACGGTAAGTGTCAATTCGTGCACAGGCCATATTAGAAGCACACAGTAGTACATTCTGGTGGAGCTATTATCAGATCTGGTTTGTGTAAAATCTGTAGCTCTGTGTGCCTCCTGACAGGTGAGCAAGAGTTATACTGAATTTTGCCAACATTACAGGGTACAGTGCAATGACTTAATATTTAAGCTATACTGTTTTTTTTCCCCCTAATCCTACGCTAACACCCTTCAAATAATTTAATCATCCATCACAAAGTTCCTGAAAAGCTGTTCCAAATGAAAAATTACTGTTGCCTCCACATTTATAAAAAGTAACCAATTCTGTAATCAAATAAAAATTTATAAATCCAATAAATTCTAAAGAATAAAAGAAGCTGCCATGTAGTCCTTTTCATTTAATGATACTTAATACACACTCACTTAAGGAAAAAAGTATTTAACTTAAGCCTGTCTTTACATCAAATCTGGTGGGCAGTGTGCTTATATATATATCTATATATATACTTTATATATATACACCATATATATATGGTAAGCTACTTAAATTTTCCCTAGGCTTCCCACGAGTCATCACTCTTTCATCACAATGTTTTCAACAAAAATCAGACTGGCTTACTTGTAGCAAAAATGAATACAGAAGAAATAAGGTAGAATTCAAAAATCCCCCCCTAAATTATCATGTTCTGAAAGTGCCCCCAAAACCTTAGTTACGCTTTGGAAGAGCCTAAATGTCGGTAAGCCGCATCTCCCTCACTTTCGCTGGGTCCAGAGATTTAATCTTTGAGTTTGCCTAAGAATACACCTCCCGTTTGCTTTTGTTTGCCTTCTTACCCAGTCATCCTCCCTGCTCTCCCACCGCCTCTCCCTTAGTGCCTAGTTAAGCAACAACTCTCCCACACTTTCCAGTACTGTTTCTTCCAGAGTCAAATGACTATGGTCTCAGTTACTCACTTTGAGGGTTCATAAGCCTGGGAAAAGACGCCAAAATTCACCTGCGCTTTCACAATAAGGCCGGCAAGGCGCCGGCTATGGCCCGCTGGGGTGTCCGCGACTGTGCGAAGAGGAGAGGGCCGCCCTCCAATGTAAAATGTAAAAAGCACAACCTGAAGAAATTTAAGTTTCTTTCATGTTTGAAAATATTTAGGTGGCTTTATTAAAAAGCCTGTTGAAAGAACACTGGGACTCGGGGTGGGAGAGGGCGGGTGGTCCCTTATCTCTTCCTCTTAAAAGGTATCTCCACAAGTTTGGGGCGGGGGGAGGCGGGGAGAAACGGCTTGGGAAAGCACCGCCTGTTCTATCCGTAGAGTTTACGACTTTTCTCTTGCAGGCCCCCAGACTTCTCTGGGCTGACACATTGGCGCCGACGTTGAGAAATGCCTGTATTGAAAGGCATGTTGGAGTAAGGAAATTAGATGATTTCTTAAATTGCCGGGAGTCGGGGAGAGACTTTACATTTGTAATGACAGTGTTGATTTGGGTGTCTGCCTCCAGGCTCCACTAAGAAGAAGCTTAAGGTCCCTTGGTGTGGCAGATATAAAGGCTCTCAGGAGGGGAAATAATTGATTACCCTAATGTTTAACAGAAGTCTAGGGTGTATCGTTTGAACTTTTTCTGATTCTTCTTTAGGGTATCTTGAGTAATTTACCAAATGGTCCAAGAAGAAATGTCAAACGTGTCTCTTGCTCTAATGAGCACATGCCAGAAAGAAAAATGGGTTTTCAAACAGTTTTCTCTAATTGCTGTTGGTGCTGTTGTTGCGTTTAACTGATGGGACCCTTACCTTGCCGTAACACGGCAAGGCAATCTCAGACACAGCGGATAAGAATTTTAATGGACGCTTAAAGGATTTAAATTGGGCCCACTTCCTTAACATACATGAATCAATACTAAACTTTGCCATTCTTTTATAAAACACGTCCATGCTTTCCAGTCTGCCTTTTATAAAACACGTCCATGCTTTCCAGTCTGCCTTGTATTTCCACATAGAAAATGACTACACTCTGGAAGCGGCTTTGTGCTTAACATCCCAACATCCCAAAACATTTAAATTACTTAAACTGGGATCGTCTTTGAGGAATTCTCTCATTTCTCTTTAACAAGCAGGTAGGACAGCTACAAGCCAGGTGCCTAGGCCAACCTCCCATCTTTCTCCGCGAGGTAGAGCGGCTCTCCGTCTTGCTGTTTACATTTCAAAGACCTGGCTGAAGGTCATTAAGAAACACATTCCTGGGTTGTGAGGCTGTTTTAGCGGTTAAAAGGATTTACGTACGACGCACGGACAGAGACCGAATTTACGAGTTTTCTAAGGGAAATCCTCAAAGAAAACGGCGCGAGGTGGGGTGTCACGTGCCTGCTGGCAAAAGGAAAAACTCAATTTTATACTTATTTGGTCTTACTGAACATCTTTCCGAAAATTTACCCGGCTAATGGAAAAGAACACCTTTAAATGCCACCAAACGTCACTCTACGGAACTACTCCTTTTCTTTTTGCAAAATATCCCTGCGATTCTGTTTATCTCCCTGACTTATTTTACCAATTTTGCATCGTCTCAATCGAAATAACCAAGAGAATCTTCTTCTGGACAATGGAAAACAACATGAGCATTTTAAACAACAACGATCTTTTTTTTTTTTTTTTTTTTTTAGAAAACTGATAATATCCTAGAAAATTCTAAAGACTTGTACTAGTACATTAGGTATGGGTTCGTAACTATCGTAATTATTATCACTACAAACCCTTACGCTTTGGTTTAAATGTAAGAGACTAGCAATTCCAAATTTTGTTGCGCATGTAGAACAACAGTGGGCACTCTCATACGTTTGCTGCTGGGACTATGAAACGATTCAAAAACTCGAGGAAACGTTTAGGAATTTAAAAATTTTAAAAATCAGTAATGAATATCTCCCTTACTCTGTCACTAAGGTCGTTTCTACATGGAGCAATTGTTTTCATGCTAATAAAAACGAATATTTAGTAAATTCCTTTAACGCCAATGTCTGTGAAGTACTTTGCATACCTTGACTCAAGTCTTACACACCTTCACTCCTTTAACCCTCACAACGTCCCAGGGAAGCAGGCATTATCATCGTCGCCTTTTCTTCACCTTCAGTGTTAATCATTATCACCACCAGTAGTGAAAACAAGTAGTAAAAACAAGGTGAGGAAACTGAGGTCTGAGCAGATGAAGTAAATTGTTCCAGGCGGGGACTAGGAAATGGCCGAGAAGGGAGTCAAATCTGACAGTTGGCTTTCAGAGTCTGTGCTCCTAATGTAGTCCCCGGGGTCCTTTAAATACTTTTTAGGTGTTGCCTTTTAAAACATGGCAAGTGGAAGCCAAAAAGCAAACTTGATGATAACAGTCCAGATTTTCATTTAAAATCACAGATAAACAAGAACACTTGCAATGAGTATTGTTTAAAATTATCTTGGGAGGCCAACATACAAATACCAAAAGACCAGTCATCTGCCTGGAAACGGCAAAAGACTCCACAACAACAAAACTTACAACGAGAAAAGGTTAAGACAATTACCTAATGGAAAAAGACAAACAGACCATGCATCGTTACTACTGAAACTTATACACGAGCAGCAATTCCTCTCATAGATTTGTACTCTGCAGAAATGCTCGTAAATGTTATGCCATTCACATGCCTAAAAATGTTCCAAGAGCCGCGGTCATTGTAATAGCCCAAACTATTAACGTGTCTATCCAAGTCCCGAGCAAAAGTCGAACAGAATCCACACAGCAATTTGAAGGCAGGCGGGGGTGGGGATGGGTGGAGGTGGGGGGTGGGGGGGGGGAGGCTCAATGTGTAGAGATCATGTTAAACAAAAGAAGTTATTTCTGCGTGAGGGGGAAGGGTGTTTTTAAGAATTACTGGCTATTTTAGGCAGTTCTTTAAAAGGTATTACAATGAAGGGTTCTCATTTGGCATAAATGTCAGATTAGGTAATTTTACTTCGGGAATAAAGTAGTCTTCGAATTTAACTCCTTCATTACCCAGAGCTTTCTTTCAAATACGTAATCCGTTTTTTCAATATACCATGTTAGAGCAGGAGTTTTAATGCTGGAGCCATTGTTTTTAAAAGTCTCGAAATGCATGTGGTGGAAAGTTGATTTACCGAAGTTTTTGTGTGTCGCTGTGACAACCACTTTATTTTTACTTCCCAACGTAATGCTTCCGGGGGTAAACTGACATTTGTGCGTTAACTTGGACGCAAGCTTAAAGTTTAAAATTTTTTTTTCATTAATATTCCATAAAATTAATCGGGTGAGGTGGTGGTGGTTTGTTTCCGTTGGTGACCGAGTAGTGCCGCCTCTCAACGTTCTATTTTGTATTTTAGAAATTCAGCAACAACGGAGGCAATTTTCCCGCCAAGGTAAAAGCATGACTGTGATACCGGTGTATAAATGAACACGAGTTAAAGATTTTGTTTTACCGGATGGCTGTTATAATCCGTTCATAGGAAACGTCAAAGAGCACAGATTTACATGGAGCAAAGAAACGGAATTGAATTGAAATTGAATTGCCAAAGGAGGTAAAACTCATTTTTCGAAAGCGGGAAGGCGAGCCCAGGAAAACAGTCAGGCAAAACACATCCATCAGTTACCTGCAATTTACAGGGAGGCTCAGAGGCTAAAGGGCAGGGCTAGAGTGAGCGTGGGTTCGGAGATACACGGTTTTCCGAGAACGCGCAACATTTTTTTCTGCAGCATAGTTTTGAAGGCGTTCTCCATCCTCACTGCCCTTTGGAGCTACAGGCCTTCCCGTATTCGCGGAAAAGAGCAGCGCAGTTTTTTATCAAGTAGTACCGTATTCTCTGCGAAAAAGCGTAAACATCTGTCGGATCACTTCCCAGTGAATTACACGTTACACACTTTATAGTAAAATTAAAGGTAAAAATGAAATTGCAGCACAGCTGAGATGTATGCGGACTTAGCGCGACTAAGGAAATCAACACGGAAAATGAGCGAGAGGAAGTTGCGGCGGTACGTCACGATAAAAGGGAGAACCGGCGCGGGTCCGCAGAAGCAGTGTTACGGGATTGTCATACCGCCTTGGGCAGTTGCTGTGGCTCTCCTGTTGCCGCAGGGAGCAGGCTGTGCTCGTGGGCTGTGTGCAGCTTGGTTGGTCCTCGAGTCCTAAACGTGTGGCTTTGACCCAGCTGTCACTGCATGGGAAGGTGTATGACCTCTGATCCACGTGCACCGGGCTGCACACTGTTGAAGAGCACCCTGCCGGCAACTTCACCTTTCGACGAGGTCGGTACTTATAGTGCGGGTATTTCTCTCTGTGCATGGCCTGTAGCCTGTGTGCCTCCTCGAAGAACGGCCATTTTTCGGCATCTGAAAGCAGTTTCCACTGGTATCCCAGCCGCTTACTGATCTCCGAGTTGTGCATTTTCGGATTCTCTAGAGCCATCTTGCGCCTCTGATCCCGAGACCACACTATGAAGGCGTTCATAGGTCGCTTGACCCGGTCTCTGTTGCTCTCTCGACCACACTGATAATTTGAGGACGGATTGTCAGTCCCAAGTAGCGCAGAGTTTTCCGCGAGGGTCAGCACATTTTGTTCTTGTACGGCTGGACTATAGCCACTCTCCAATACGCTGAACATAGCGGAAACAGTGGGTTCACCCGTAAAAAGGCGAGGGGGGACTGACGGTGGGAGGCGGAGAAGGAAGAAAGATTCGAGGGTGTAAGAGTTCGGAAAATTATTTTACCATTCCAAAGTTATTCTGCCAGAAATACTTTTATTACGGTAACTCGGTCATTAAATATTCATTTCCCCGCCCCTAACCGTTCCTGTCCAACCCCGCCCCCGGCCTACTGCCGTGCTCCCAAGCAGCCTACGGGTTCTCACCGACACATCCTAAAGTAATAATGCTCTGCTTCCAGCCCGCCACGCAGAGGACCTTGCACGTCTCCTTAAACTGACCACAAAATTCGTCACAAATCAAGTTACTTTTTATCCCTTTAATCCAAGGAAGAAGTACAGTAAAGACGGTTTCTGTCACATTTGTCAATATATGGGCATTTCATCTTTAAAAACCAAGCTTAAGCGTACCTCATTCTGTTAACCATTCACGCACGCACATCACAAAAGTGCACGCTGAGTTTATAGTAATCAGTCTTCCATTACTGCTCATTCCGGGTTAAATAACTGAGAATTCTGTACTGATTTTCCACCGAGGAAATGATCGAGAATACTGTTCTGTTATCTATGCTAACTACGAAATTCTTAAAAATATTTTTTGTGGTGATGAATGCACAACACTGGGAATATGCTAAAAGCCGTCGACTGTACGCTTTAGATGGATTGTACGGTATGTGGGTTAATCCCAATAATCATGACAGAAGAAATAGAGTCCTACTGAAAAATTTTAGGATGATCTAAAACTTATTGTAATGGTTATCTAATTCCCTTTGGGACTTTGGAGTCCAATGCCCTCTTCAGGTGTTTTTGGTTTGTTTTCCCCCTTTTAAAATCTTGCTTGATTCTTAGAATAAAGACGACTTTTAACTCAACTCAAAACAATTTAAGATGGAACATTCCTTTAGGAGTTTAGTGCAAACTAATGTTTACTTGTTAAATTACCAGTGTCCTACGGTGCCAAGGACTTAAACAAAGCAGTAACATAGGCTCCGACTCATTTAACCACCACCGATTTCATTGTCTTCTCCTTCCCAGGGGAAACTTAGTCAAAGAAAGCACAGCAACACCAAAGCACAAACAAAATCTACCCGAAAACAAACAATTACAGATGGCATATCTACTGCAGTTGCTTCACAACTAGAAAATAATGCCGCTGCTTTTCCTTTCTTTTAACTGAATAACTACCTAATTAACCATTTTGGGTTTTGGTTTTTTCCAAAATACAGGAAACTTCGTCTGGAAATAAGGTCATGCTCTGAAGAGACTGATATTCCTGGGGCATTTTTCCATATCCGCTTTAAAACCACATCACCACTAGCCTGGCCAGAGATGTGGACCTGGGCTTTGTCTCCTCAGTCCTGTCCTCTGCCTTGAAACATGCAGGTGGCCTCACTCCCATCCTTTACCTTCTGATGCATGCAGTTCCTGTACTTAGATACTGCATGTCTTGACCTGTAAGTGGAGGTTGTTTTTGATGTCCTCTCCCTCTTTTCCAGTTCCTCCCCTCGGCTCATTTCTGTTCAAGGTCAACTATGCTTCCTTTGCACCAGGGAACCAGCTGCTGTTTCACCAAAAACTGCCTAAGAAAGTTTTCAGAGATACTCCCACACGTAGAATTCTGCAGTTCCCGGCACACGTTATTTTCCCTCATTTTACGCATCAAGATCAGACTATTTTCACTAATTTTTTGGAAAGTAACTTGGTGCACTGTCCGAGCAGTAGGTCGGGTACTTCAGTGAACATCTCTCCGTTTGCTGCTGAGATATTTCCCTCCCTTACTCGTCTCTGTATGAGAGAGAACATCCTTTAGCTGCCATACGTTTCACAAATACTTTCAGCAGTGTTGATCTTTTAACCCCTCAAAACAAGTACGTAATAATTATGGCTATAATGTGCATCCCTGTTCAGGATGTGTTTGAATGAAAACGGCTTCAGCATTTTCTTGCTGGTGAAAGAGCCTCTGTAACTGAAATTGCAGCTGTTATCTGGGAACCCGCAAAGGAAATTTCTGAGCAGTTGTGAGCTGTTCGTGTTTTTGTATGACCTAGGAGTTACATCTTGTTTAAGATTTCATTAGAAGTCAACTGAAATTGTCCTCTGAGCTGATGTTTAGTGGTAACTCTTTTTCTTTCTGCTCTCTTCTACGGTGGCTAATAGAAGAGACGTTAAGTATTGTTTTGCTGAGAAAACTGAACTTAATTCAATTTTCGTTAAGTTCAACAAAGTGTAAATGACAATTATAACTTAAGTATAGGGTATATGACTCTACGTTCTTCATAATTAACCTTTTTTTTTTTAAGATTTATTTCTTTTTTATTTCTGTCCCCTTCCGCCCAGTTGTCTACTCTGTCCACTCGCATGTGTTCTGTGTCCGCTTGTACCCTTGGTGGCACTGGGAAACTGCACCTCTCTTTTGTTATGTCGTCTTGCTGCATCAGCTCTCTGTGTGTGTGGCACCACTCCTGGGCGGGCTGCCCTTTTTCTTTTTCACGCTGGGCGGCCCTCCACTTCTTGCGCGTGGGGCATCCCACTCGGTTTGCCCCGCCTGGCACGGCACTCCTTGCCAATGGCAGCTCTGCTCGTGGGCCAGCTCACCACACAGGTCAGCAGGCCCTGGATATTGAAACCTGGACCCTCCCATATGGTAGGTGGACGCTCTATCAGTTGAGCCACTACCTGCTTCCCTCATAATTGACTTTTAATGTCCTTTATGTTAGGCAGAACACTATCCCGCTTCAAATCTCAGGTGCATTTGCTTTATGAAATATTACAAGGCTTTCTAAATAAATAGGATTCTTAGACCTTCTCTCTTTTTAATGATCACTTAGCAAATCCTGTGAATTTTAGCAGAGCATACGTATCCGAAAGTTGTGCAAGTCAAAGAAGGGATGGATGAGGAGTGTGAAAAATCACTGGTAAAATAAAATGTAGAAGTTGGAAGCAGTTGCCTACACCTCCCAGCGTTTTAAGTTTTAAGCACAGTATTTAAATTGGTGACTGTATGCGCACATGTGCTTTGCTATTTTCCAAACCTTTCTTCAGGATTTTGGAGACAGAAGTTTAGCAAGCCTTCCAGCCAAAAGGTTCAGTGGAACGTCTCTTCAATTGGTGCAGAAAAGCCAGGACAGCCCAAGCTTAAACGAGGTATGTGTCTTGGTCTGCGTATGATTTGTTTCCACTATTTTGGGTTTCCTGTGCTCACGTGTGTTGAAAGCGGAACAAAGCTATATTCATGGTACACCATGGGGTTGAGGGACCTTTGGCGGTGTGTCCAGAGTGGGGAAAGTAAGGTCAGGAATTACTGGATTCATTGGTTTAAGACGGGTCTTTCACTGGAGGGGGACTTTACTAGGATAGAGTGAAGATCAGAACACAACAGGGCAGGACTGGAGGATACAGCAAGGTGAGCATTTTGAGGCAAGGGGTTCAGACTATTATAACTCTGACTCCTCAGCAGCCACCTTTTACGCGTCATCATTGTCACAGTGCACATAATCTAGCTTTCTAAGTCAAGATTTAATAGTCAAGAAAAAATGAAATGGAAAATGTGTATGCCCGGGGAGTGTACCATTTGCCAGGGAGTATATATTATGTTTCAAAAATTCCTAATATCACTTCAGGACAATAATCATTGGGCCTCTTTTATAACTGATCAAACAATTTTGGAGACATGAAGCGATCACCCAAAGTCTTTTTAATGGCAGGTGATGCAGTGGGGATACGAACAGAGAGATTTCTGACTGTTAAGTCAGTGCTTGTCACAAGAGTTCACCCACCTTGAATTATTATTTTTTTTCAGCAATGGCAAAAGATTCAGATTTAGGGAGTAATGAAAGAACTTTAATGGGCTGAGAGTCTGTTTAAAATGAACATATGCAGCTTTTCATACAGTTTTTAAAGGCAAGCCTGAACCCCCATACATCATGTCTCTTTTCTAATTTCTTCTTTCCCAGCTTGTTCTTTCTATAGCTTGTCCCAGCTGTTGTCTCTTGACCTAGGCTGCTGCAGATGATACTTTTGCATCCATATACTTTCAACAGAAGTCTGGAGTGGCCACTCCAGACCTGGGTAAACTCTGAGACAGCAAAATTCAGTCAAAGCCTCAGAGACAGAGCCGTGTAATTAGAGCTACAGTTCTGGCATTACTAACCTGCACCATGCAGTGACCTGCTGCCAGCTCCATGACCACCTACATGACTTGGGGTGTGGGCATTGGAAGAAGGGCAAATAAAAATGCCACAGTACTCTTACAACACGGAGTATCTTCTTTCTTGACCAAGCTTTCCTCCTCTTCCTCCTCCTCCTTCACTTTCTTCTCCCCTTCTTCCACCCCCCTCCTCCTCCAGCCCACCCCCTTTCTCCTCTGCATCCCCCTCATAGGTCTCTTCCTCCTTTTCCTGCTCCCTTCCCTCCACCTTCCACTTCTCCTTCTCTTCCATCCTCTCCTCCTCCTCCTCTTCCTCTTTGTCCTCCTCATCTTTCTCCTTCTCTTTCCTCTTCCCCACTCCTCCTTCCCTTTCTTCTTCTTTTCCTCCGTCTCTCCTTCTCCTCCTCATTTTTTTCCCTCTTCTTTTTCTTCTAAGTTTTTGCCAGCCCATTAATTGCTCCTGTGGATAGATGAAATCCTGGCATTCCCACTCTGCCATTTGGAGAGCATCACTTTGCAGTTTCCTTTGTTTCTATCCCCAACAATTTGGGAGGTTTTAAAAAAAGGTAGCGTGTCTTAGTCTAGAAATCTGTAAATTCTACTTGTTGTTAGTAAAAAAAAAAAAAAAAAAAAACAGCCACTTTTAGGTGCATTTAATTGTACTGACACAAGTTTAAATCCAAGGAATGAAGAGAAAGATTTGTATACTTAAGGTCGTATTTGATGCATTGAAAACCTACTGAGGGAAGCAGATTTGGCTCAACTGATAGAGTGTCCGCCTACCACATGGGAGGTCCAGGGTTCAGACACTCAACCAGCGCCGGGTCTAACAACTATGGTAATTTCAAAGTAAGGGCGAATATAAGTGGTTTCTCAACATGTGCAACAACTGTCATGTGACATGAGGTGAACACGACTGTAATCTACTGCAAACATTGAGAGGTGAAGGAAATGCTGCATTTCAGGTACAGGTCAGAGAAAATAAAGGTAATAGGTGGTTTATTTCAGATCAAGCTCAGGGACCCACTGAAATATTTCCACAGACCCCTGGTTAAGAAGCCAGGGGCTCCTGAACTGTGTGGTGAGTTGGCCCACACGCTGATGCACGCAAGGAATGCCGTGCCACTCAGGGGTGTCCCCCGCATAGGGGATCCCCACGCGCAAGGAGTGTCCCTGCAAGGAGAGCCTTCCCACGCGAAAAAAGCACAGCCTGCCCAGGAATGGGGCCTCACGCACAGAGACCTGATGCAGCGAGATGACACAAGAAAAAGGGACAAGAATGCAAGCAGACACAGAGGAACACACAGCGAATGGACACAGAGAGCAGGCGGGGGTGGGGGGGTACGGGGAGAGAAGTAAGTGAAAAATAAATCTTTAGAAATAAAAGAGAATACGACTGATTATCTTCCTGTGAGAAATTACTGTAATACTGCTTTCTGACAGAGGAACTGGGAACTTCACATATCTCTTTTCCGAACACTGGTGCTGTAAATGTAAAATGAAGGAGGTGAATTCAAGTTAGAAGAAATTATGGCAGCGATTGGAGCAGATAAATATTGATTGTAATTGAAATCTCCTATTTTTGGGTTTCAATAAAACTAGTACATTTCCTCTCATTTAGAGCCTGGACTTAACAAAAGCACTGCACTTAGCGGCTTCTGGCGGAGCTCGAGCTCTTGCCAAACGTCTTAAGAGCAGAGATATAGATGATAGGCATAAATTTCTTTGCAATGCTGAAGTCAAGCACAAACTCTTAAAGGCCAATCAGATTCAGATTAAAGAACTGATAGTCACTACTCTCCTAACCCTAACATCTGCTTTTTGGTCTCCTGACATCTTTTAGAGTTAAATCTTTTGGCTGTTTTACTTGCACTTTGAATCAGGCTGCACTCTTATTTGGACTGTTTAGAAAAGAAGAATTCATTGGGAAGAGCGGACTCAATCTTCCTCGTGTTTGCTCTTTTTTCCATTAAAAAAAAAAACAAACAAACTTAAGCTGAATGTCATATACACAATATCAGCCATATTAAAGTGAATACTTCAGTGACATGCAGCACCTTCACATTGCTGTGCTGCCTCCATCTCTGTCCTGTTTGAAAATATTGCCATGACTCCAGAATAAAATCCGCTGTCCAGTAAGCAGCTGCACCCCAATCCTGCTTCCTCCCCTGGCCCTGGCAACCGTCAATCTGAGTTCTGTTTGCCCGGATTTGCCATATGGAATTAAGTGAACTGATGTGTCTGGCTTCCTTTCACTTAGCATAATGCTGTCAAGGTTCATTCGTGTCGTAGCAAGTATTTGTACTTCCGAAAGCCTATACTGTAGATTTAATGGAAAGAAGGAATCACGGAAATCAGTATAGCCCCTGGCTTCTTTACCAGGGGTCTGTGGAAATATTTCAGTGGGTCCCTGAGCTTGATCTGAAATAAACCACCTTATTACCTTTATTTTCTCTGACCTGTACCTGAAATGCAGCATTTCCTTCACCTCTCAATGTGTGCAGTAGATTACAGTTGTGTTCACCTCATGTCACATGACAGTTGTTGCACATGTTGAGAAACCACTTATATTCGCCCTTACTTTGAAATTACCATAGTTGTTAGACCCGGCGCTGGTTGAGTGTCTGAAAACTCTCTGCGGCTACATTCTGAGGAGGGGCCCATGTTTTTCACCTGACTGGCCAAGGGGTGCGTGGAACACAAAAGGTTAAGAACCCTTGGTGCAGCCTCGTTCTTTCACCGACAGTATTTTAGATCTAGAACTGCTTTCACAGGAATCTACACCTGACTTTTTTGTCTAATTCGTAGACACCAAATGTTTTGAACTTAGCAATTAGCTGAGCTTTTGTTGTTTGGGGAAAAAGAAGCAATATTTCGAGTCGATAAGTAATTTTGTTCTAGATGCACACAAATCAAAATAAATTGTTCAAAGCTCCTAACAGGAGGGAGTTTTAAAACTTGACCGGAGAGGCAAAGCTACATTTAGGAAACAATTTTCCATAAGTCAAAGGCATGATTTGATTTTGTTCCAAAACGTGCAGAGTGTGGCACTGCAAAAAAGTAGGAGCTCTGGGTTGTTGTGAGGTAAATTAGACCTCATAACTCAGCCTGCTATTCAGTAGACATGTACTGACCGCCTAGTATGTACTTGATATTTGATAGAATGCTAGGCGTTGAGAATGTGGTAAGTCAAAGGCTCTGGTTGGTGTTCGCCTTCCTGTTCTCTCTTCTCACTCAGTAATCCCACAGCGCTTGACACAATTGCTCCTTCCTTCAGGCTCTCACTCTTTTCTTCCTGGTCTTTTGACTGCCCCCAATCCTTTGCCAAGACTCCCTTCTCTACTCACCCTCTAAATGTTGTCTTGTCCTAAGATTCCATCCTTTTTTCATCTCCCTAAGTGACAGCCGTTAACCCCCTGGCTCAAAATGCCACGAGTGTGTTCCAAAAGTCCACAGTTACCTGAAATGGCGGCTAAAACACTCCTCTCTCTTCCAACTACTCTGGCATCTGTGAGGCCGCGTTTTCTTCACGTGCTTCACCTAAAACAATGATGCTGAAGCAGATAGGCGTAGCCCATGGTCTTCTCATAAGCCAGATATTGAAGGGATTCGCAGACATATTAAAAACTCCACTACTCTCACCGAATTTTTGTTGGAAGACAGTTCCGTTTCATTAAAAAGTGTTAAGTGTGTGGTGTTACAGCATGAAAAGGGCTTATTGCTATTCATTGAAAAGGAATAACTAAGTAATATTTTGAAAATGTCTCAGTTTTAATTCCCAGTAAGGTAAGTGAGATATGTATGAGCCACCACGACCCTCCTTTTCAGGACGGAAGCACTTGGGAGGGGGTCCTCAAACATTCTTATGAGTGGCAGGGAGTCCAGAGACCAGACTCTGAGTGCTGCTGGCCTAAAGACAGGGCATCTCCAAAATCCACCCGGTAGTTTCACAATGTGAGCTAAGCAGACACTGGTAATTGTAATTGTGAAATTGTTTTAGGTGTATTGCAGGGTAAAGAGTGAATATTACAGAACCAAAATTTTCAGCAGAAGAAAATTAAAGAACTTCATTTAAGGAAATTAAGGAAGGGATGTGTTGGTGGTGGAATCCTTATGTTCTCAGAGTTTGAGGAAAGCTTTACCTAGAAGAGTGGACACTGTAACTCAGTGTTTTAGTTTCCTGGGCTGCTCAAGCAAATTCCATGCAGTGGGAGGGCTTAAACGATGGAAATCTCTCAGCTCACAGTTTTGAACTAAGAGAGGGTCCAAATCAGGCGTTATCAAGGGGACGATACTTCCTTCCCAAAGACAGGTGTTCTGGGGCTGGCTGCTGGTGATCATTGGTCCTGGGCTCCACTGTCATGTGGCAATGCTCAAGGCAGCCTCTCTGGCCCTCATCACCTGAAGGGTTCCATTGGTTTCAGCTTCTGGCTGCTCCCTCTGTGGCTTTCTTTCTCTGTCTGAATATAATTCCACTTACAAAGGACTCCAATAACAGGAGTTATTAAGACCTGACTTGGCCATACCTTAACAGGAAGTAACCTCATCAAAAGGCCCTACTTACTATGGGTACGCACCCACGGAATGAATTAACCTAAGGGCATGTTTGTCTGGGGTACATCCAGCTCCATTACCACCACGCTTCACCCACGGACTTATAATAAGGCATGCTGTTTCGAAATACAGCACACATTCATCTCATCACAACCTTCCAAAAGCTTACAGTCATTTCAGTGATGACGCAAAGTACAAAGTTCTGTCAGAATCGCTTATGGGAGCTTTGAGGGCTAAGTGCTTTCACCTTGGTTCAAGAGATCATTCCAGAGATTACTGCTTATGCAGGTCTCAGGACCTCACTGACTGCCACAGTAAGCAAAGCCTCAAACAGGGATTCTCCTGAGGGCTCTGGAGACACCCGGACCCTATGGGCAAGGCACACAACCCCAAGAAATCAGCACTGCATTGGTGCACCTACCTTGGTTATATGACAACCTATTTCCCTACTGAAACGGTTAGGCTCATTTATGTTAAAACTTTCCCTACGCATGATTCTCCTATCCCTTTTATCTGAACCTATAACTGGCACTATACCCATTAAGTATATGTTACAGACACTTAGATCTCTGGTCTGTTCATATGCCAGCTGAGCCCCGAATCTCAGCAGGGTTGCAGTCAGTACCTGTTCTCCAGTTAACTGGAATGGCCCAAGGACACCATAACATAATGATGATGGTGGGTAACCTCCATCCCATAATGCAAAGAGTATCTACAACTGCAAGGCAAACAGACCCACAAAAACGGGTGGCTCCCACTTTCGGCAAGTGTGAATGTCGTTGCTATGAACATTGGTGTGCAAACATCTGTTCGAGTGCATGTTTTCAGTTCCTTTGGATTTCTACCTGGTAATGGGATTGCTGAGCCACGTGGTAATTTTACACTAAGCGTCCTGAGGAGTCGCCAGACTGCCTGGCACAGCGGCTGCACCATTTTACCTTCCCACCAGCAATGGATGAGTGTTCTCATTTCACCACATCCTCTCCAGTGCTTGTAGATTTCTGTTTCTGTAATAGTAGCCATTGTAGTGAGTGTGAAATGATATCCACCGTGGTTTTTATTTTGCTTTCCCTAATAGCTAGTGGGGTTGAACATCTTTTTATATGTGTTTAGACTTTTGTATACCCTCTTTGGAGAAATGCCTATTCAAGTCTCTTGCCCACGTTTTAAATTGTCTTTCTATTGTTTATATCTCCTGGATGTGAATATTTTCTCCCATTGAGTAAGCTGCCTTTTCACTTTTTTGACAAAGGCCTTTGATGCACAAAAGTTTTTAATTCTGAGGAAGTTCCAATTATCTAATTGTTCCTTTGTTGCTTGTGCTTTCTTTGGTCACGAAGCCATGACTTACCACAAGAATTTGAAGATGTTTCCGGCCTTTATGTTTAGGCCTTTCACCCAGTTTGAATTGATTCTTGTGTAGGGTGTGTGATAGGCTTCCCTTTCATTCTTTTGCCTACAGATATCCAGTTCTCCCAGCACCATTTGTTGAAAGGCTATCTTTCCCCAGTTAGTTTGGACTTGGCAGCCTTGCCAAAATTCAGTTGGCCTGATATGTGAGCGTCTATTTATGAACTTTCAATTCAACTGCATTGATCAATGTGTCTTTCTTTATGCCAATACCAAGCTGTTCTGACGAATGTAACTTTGTAATGTAGTTCAAGTTCAGGCAGTTGAGTCGTCCTACTTCACTGTTTTTGTTTGGGATGTTTGTGATTGTCTGGGTCCACTTCCCCTTCTCCTTCCATGGAAATTTGATAATTGAGTTTTCTCTTTCTGTAAAGTAGGCTTGTGGAATTAAGATTGGGATTACATTAAATCTAGAAATGAGTTTGGCTGGGATTGACAGCTTCACGATATTTAGTCTTCCAATCCATGCACTTGGGATGTCTTTTCATTTGCTTAGGTCTTCTTTGATTTTTTTCAGCAGTGTTTTGTAGTTTTCTTGTTGTGGGTCCTTTACGTCTGTGGTTAAATTAGTTCCTAGGTACGTGATTCTTTCCATAGCCATTGTCAATGCATTTTTTAAAACCTGATTTCTGCCTGTATTGTTCAGTGCTAGTGGATGGAAACGTTACTGACTTCTGTGTGTTGATCTGGCATTCTGCCACTTTGCTGAAATCATTTATTATTAGATCTCATATCTTTGGAGTAGCTATTACAGACTTTTTAAACCATAGGATCATGTCGTCTGCAAATAGTGAGAGTGTTACTTCCTCTTTTCCATCTTGGAGCTTTTTCTCCCCTCGTCTTTTTGCTCAAGCTAGTGTCCTAGCGCAATGTTGAATAAGAGTGACATTGGGCATCCTTGTCTTGTTCAGTCTTGGGTGGAATGCTTTCAACAGCTCCCCATTGGCTGTGGGCTTTTCATATTGAGGAACTTTACTTCCATTCCGGTCTTGAAAAATTTTTTTTCAAGAACGTTTGCTGGATTTCATCAAGTGTCATTCCTGCGTTGATCGAGATGATCACGTGGATGTTGTTCCTTCAATTTGTCAATGTTTGGTATTATATTAATTGATTTTCGTATGTTGGGACAGCCTAGCATACAAGGAATAAATCCCACTTGATCGTGGTGCATGACTCTTTTAATATCCCGCTGGATTCTATTGGCAAGTACAATGTTGAGGACTTTTGCATCTGAGTTCTTTAGAGAGATTGGTTTATAAATTTTCTTTTCTTGTAGTATCTTTCTCTGGCTTTGGTGTTGGGGTGATGTTGGCTTCATAAAATGTGTTGGGTAATTTTACCTCCTCGCCCGTTTTTGTTTTTTGTTTTTTTCCCATGTTATTAAAGAGGATTGGTGTTAATTCCTCTTCAAATGCTTGGTAGAATTCTTCTGTGAAATCATCTGGTCCTGGACATTTCTTTGCTGGGAGATTTTTGATGACTGGTTTGATCTCTTCAGGTGTGATTGGTTTGGTGTGTTCTTGTATTTTTTGTAGAGTCAATGTAAATTGTGCCTTTCTATGAATTTGTGCATTTCACCTAGGTTGTTTCATTTTGGCGGCATACGGTTTCTCATATATCCTCTTATGGTCATTGCTTCTGTGGGGTCAGTCATGTCTGATTTTATTCACTTTCATATCTCGTTTTTTCCTTTTTGGTCTAGCTAAAGATTTGTCAATGTTATTGACTTCTCAAAGAACACAACTTTTGGTTTTGTTGATATTCTCTATTTTTGTTACCAATCTCATTGATTTTTTACTTTAATCTTTGTTATTTCTTTCCTTCTACTCATGTGGGATTGGTCAGCTGTTCTAGATCCTCGGGTGTTGAATTAGTCCTTTCTTCTCCACCAGGAGGTCCTGGGTACCAAACCCTGGGCCTCCTATATGGGAGACGGGAGCCGAATTGCTTGAGCTACATCCACTTCCGTCTTGCAATTTTTTTTAAACCCATTGATTGTGTAGCAGTGTGCTCCTTAGCCTCCTAATATTTATTGATTTTCCCCTTTCGTTGCTATTATTGATTTTCAAGCTTCATTCCATTATGATCAGAGAAGGTGCTATGTATGACTTCAATCTTTTCTTATTTATTGAGAATGGCTTTCTGACCCAACATCAATCCATGAGGATTTGAGAAGAGTATATAACCAGCTGATTTGGGGTACAATGCTCTGTATGTGCCTATCAGGTCCAGTTTGTTTTACATTTTGTTTAAATTCTGTTTCCTTAACAGATATCTTCAGCCTAGTTGTTCTGTCTATTGAAGTGAAGTGGCATGTCGAAGTCCCCACCTATTTTTGTAGAGTCATCTATTTCAACTTTTAGATTTCCCACAGGTTTCCTCTTGTACTTTGAGACACCCTGGTAAGGTATATTTATCATTATGACTGCTACTCCCTCCTGGTAGATTATTCCTTTTATTAACATGTAATGGCCTCCTGTATCTCATACAACTTCTTTGCATTTAGCGTCTGCTTTGTCTGATATTAGTGTAGCTACCCCTGCTCTTTTCTTCTTCTTCTTCTTCTTCCTCTTCTTCTCCTTTCCTGTTTCCATGAACTATCTTTTTCCAACCTTTCTCTCTCAATCTGTTTGCATACTTGGGTCTAAGGTGGGTCTTCTTCAGACGGCATATGGATGGCTCATATTTTCTTATCCATCCCATCAGCCCATGTCTTTTGATTGGGGAATTTAATCCACTAACATTCAAAGTTATTATTGTAGAGGTATTACTTAATCGACCACTTTATCTTTTAGTTTTCCTATGTCACATGTCATTTTTGTCCATCTTCTTACCCTTTTGGTTACTCTTTCTGATCGTCTTCCCTTCTACACTCTCCTCCATCCCTCTCTCTCTTGTCTTTTCTTTTCTGGCTGCAGAACTCCCTTTAGTGTTTCTTGCAGAGCTAGTGTCTTTTTTATGAGCTCTCTTAGTTGGTTTATCTGTGACTATTTTAAACTCACCATTGTATTTTAAGAGGATTTTTGCAGGATAAAAAATTCTTGGCTGGCAGTTTTTCTCTTTTAGTGCCTTAATTATCTCGTACCACTGCCTTCTTACCTCTATAGTGTGTGAAGAGAAATCTGCGGTTAGTCTTACTGGACACCCCTTGTGTGTGATGTTTCACTTCACCCTTGCTGCTGTTTATCTTTGGCACATGGCATTCTGAATATAATATGTCTCGGAGTATGCCTATTTGGATTTATTCTAATCTGAGTGTGCGTGCTCCTTGGACATGTATAGCATGTGTTTCATGAGAGGTGGGAAATTTTGGGCCATTATTTCCTCAAATGCATGTTCTGGGTATTTGAGGAATTCCCTCCTCTTCCCCTTCTGGGGCCCCCATAACACATACGTTGTCGCTCTTCATGCTATCATTCAGCTTCCTGAGCTCCTGCTCGATTTTTCCATTTTTTTCCTCTCTGTTCTTCTCTCTTTTCAGTTTTCGCTCTTCTACCCTCTATGTCCCTGATTCTTTCTTCCATGATTTTAGATCTGCTATTGTATGTCTGTATTGTACTTCTTGTTTGTTTAAACATGCTCACTGCAACAGATACAATGCTCATCTGATTAGCGTTGTTTCCTCTCTCCCTTCCCACAGCCGTGTTCAGTGGATTATTTCCTTATATTTGAGGAATCAATGTCCTCTCAGCACACGTGCCCGGCAGTACTGTTAAGTCCATGCTTACAAGGTGTAAATGGATTTCAACTGTATATACAAACAAATGGGTTATGCTCAGTCACTGCAATTTGAAGCGGCTGTACACAGGAATGAAAAGGTTATAGAAAAGTTGCATAGCAACCATGCCTTAAGAAAAGAGAAAAAGAGAAGCCTTAAAAAATCAATAAAATCAGATTGAGGATTTCAACAGACGTGAAATACGTGGGCAATGAAAACACTTCTCTGCAAAATAAATGGAAAAGAACTCCTATTGATCGAGTGCAAATGTGGAAAACAGTAGTTTCATGATACTCTGTACATGGTTAAAAATTGTCTTCTTTAATTGTTTTTTTTTAAAAGATAAATAGATCACACCAAAGGTTATGTTAAAAAACATAAGAGGTTCCCGTATACCCCACTCCCCAGGCCATCCCCACTCCTACCGCATCAACATCCCCTTTCATCAGTGAGGCACATTCACTGCATTTGGTGACTACACCCTGGAGCACTGTCACACTGCATAGTTTACATTGCCGTTCACACTCTCCTCCAGTTCATCCAGTGGGTTATGGCAGAATAACAATGTCCTGCATCTGTCCCTGCAGTATCCTTCAGGATGACTCCAAGCCAAGAAAATGCCCCATTTCACAACACTTCCTCCCTCGCCGTGCCCTCAGCAACTACTGTGGACACCATCTTCACATTGCTAGAGTCAAAACAGTTCTACAGTAGAATACCAGCAAGTCCACCCTAGTCCACATTATATTCCTCCATCTTGTGGGCCCTACGATGGTGATGTCTACTCCACCTCTAAATTGAGAGGGCCTTGAATTCCACATGGCTAGTGGATGCAATTCTCCTGTTTGCAGCTGTTGATGCTCTCGTTTCCCTGGTGTGGTGGTTAGCCATTGTCATCTCTCCTTCAGCTGACCTGGGTATGTCCAATGAACTGGAGAGTAGGTGTTGCAACTCTGCTGAGACTCAGGGCCCAGCTGGCTCACAGACAGTCCCCAGATTCAAGTTCCTGTGCATACACAAATACCAGCACCATTCACTGGTTTAGTAAAAGTGACAGAAGAGGCATGTGTGGAGAGCTCACATCTGAGTCTGACTTCATCACAATCAGGAACACAGATTCCAGGGTCAGCACACTGGTAAGGCAATGAACTCCAGAGGCATCTCTCATGACCATAGAAGCTGTATGTCTCCGTAGTCCTCAGAAGCATTAGTCACTGGAGTTGCGTCTACTTTGGCTTTCTCTGGGATCCTGCTGACTCGTGTGTAAGCACAATCCTTCTGATGAACTCCCGACTCATTTTGAAGTCTCTTAGCCATGGAAACTCAATTCTCTTTACCATTTCCCCCTGTTATTCAAGGTCTTTTTCTAGTTGCATCCCCAGGTGGTGATGGTACTGATCCCTTGGTGCCAGGGAGGATCATCCCCAGGAGTCATGTCCCACACTGGGGGGAAGGTAATGCATTTGCATGCTGAGTTTGACTTACAGAATGGCCACATTTGAGCAACATGGAGGCTCTCAGGAGGTAACTCTTAGCCCTGCAGCTCTAGACCTAGTTGAAATTTCAAGCATGCAGGCTCACAAGCATAGTCATCAGTATCAAGGCCCATCATTGGACCATGCATCTTCCCTGGTCTTTTTCCTTACACTTGGGAACTGTTGCTGTTCCATTGGGAAATGTGACAGTGCTCCCCAGGATGGGAACTCAGCACTCCCTCAGTAGCCATGAGGAAACTCTATCCACTATGACAATAGCCAGTGAACAATGATACCCCACATCAGTGCTCTCTCCCTGCCATAGTTTAACCCCTGTGTCATCCAAACCTTCTTCATAAATGGAGCCTAATATATTGCCAATTTCAATTAGTAGGAAAATGAAATAGTATTGACAGGTTTAAAGATTACAAATGGATGCATAACAATTTAGAAAAACTAAAATAAAGTGAAAAATAAAATGGGGTATTAAAAAATGAAAAATACCATAAAACTTCGCTTTTGATGTTTTGCCTTTCATCACAGAAATAGGTGTTGCCCCGCATGTGCAGTGGCAAGGCAATCTCCTCCGTTTCTTCCTCAGTGTCTACATCCTTTTGTTTTTATTTTTAAAATTTTGTCTTCTGAAACGTTTTACATCACCGTAAGGTCACATATACAATATAGGGGACTCCCACATACCCAGCATCAAACCCTTTTCCTGCTTCCCCAAAATTGGTCTTTGTACATATGGATGTTGTATTTCTTACAGCCAAAGTGCAGATATTGAAACATACCTACCACCCATGGTTCCATTATGGCTTACATTATGCTTTCTATTTTGGACTATACACTCTTCTAAATGTTTGGATACATTACAGTTTACATTATGGTTTACATTTTAGACTATGCACTTTTATAAATTTTTGGTGGAATTTACCATGACTTACATCCATCGTTGCATGAACTTGTGGAACACTTCTATCCATTCTACTCCTCTCTCCCCTTCCCCTCAGGGCCCACAGTGACAACCAAGCTTCACTGCCTGAAAGACAGGATTCATAGATACTTACAACAATGCTGAGGGCTTGACACTCTAGTCTGTCCTGCCCCATTGGGAGCCACCAGTTCTCTCAAAACACACCCTCTCCTCTGTTTGAGAACATCAGTGCACCCTAGGATGTGGGTACAACACTTTCCAACTTATCGTTTGTGCCTCCACCCACTGATATAACACAACATTACAAGATGAGTGCTCACATACTCCCTAGAAGCCTGCCCCAGGTTCTCCCTATGCCAGATGCCCCCGTCATACACCCCAAACGAGTAACCCTTCCTTATTGTATTTTCTAACGAGTTTTCTCAACAATAAAGTTTCAACCACGTACCTGACACTCTCCCATGTTCACCCACTCACCCCAAACCCTACCCCAAGTTCCATGGACCTTCTGACCCATTCTCCCAACCCTAGCCTCCCTCAAGCCTGCAAAGCCCCACCCAATAGCATCCCCAAGGCCCCTGTCTTAGTTTAACCCCTGTGTGATCCAAACCTTTTTCAGATAGGTTTTTAAACTAAAATTTTGCTGTTTTTGCTGCTCATGTACATGGATTGTAAATCAATAAATATATATAGAAGTGAATGAAAATGAGGTTCATTAGCTTTTGAAATGAAATATTGTGCTCTTTTCAAAGTGCTTGAGTTGAAATTGTGTTTTAACCTTGGATATAAATCACTTAATTTTTGAAACTAAATACCATACGGTTTCTGTGGTTCACTAGGTGAACCTTGTGTTTTAACTTATTTGTAAGTCTTTGCAAGTACTTAAAAGTGACTTGAAGTAGTTGGATATTATTGATGAATTCCAAAGAGAAATATTGGGTTATGTTTGTAATCTTATCTGTACCTGTGCACAAGAGAGTTATGATTAGGGCATTGAGTTCCCCACACCTGGGTTGGGTGGGGCATGGCATAGCAAAGAACAGAGCTGAGGGTTTCTGATGTTGAAGTTTTAATGTTGGAGTTTGATGCTGAAGTTTTAAGCTGGAGCCCCAGGGAAAGAGACAGAGTTATAAATGACAATTATAACTTAAGTATAGGGTATATGATTCTACGTTCTTCATAATCAACCTTTTTTTTTTTGAAGATTTATTTCCTATTTATTTCTCTCCCCTTCTGCCCTGTTGTCCCGCTGCGTTGTCTACTCTGTCCACTTGCGTGTGTTCTGTGTCCTCTTGCACCTTTGGTGGCACTGGGAAACTGCATCAGTTTAGAACTGTAGAATGTAAGAGGTGCACATTTGGATTATGCAGTACTACAGCTTGATATTTTCCTAGCCTGCTGAGTCAGCCAGTAGCCTTCTTTTGCTTGAGTAGGCAGATCACTCTATTGGGGTGTGCGTTATAACGTCCTGACGCACGGGAAACTTTGCAGCTTCCTGCAGAACGGGCAAGTAGCATTCACAGCTCCAAGGCAAGGCATTGCCAGAGTCTGGGTTTCTAGGTTCTTGGCTACATCATAGGAAATACTTCAGAGGTGTGTCATCTAATGAGGCAAGTCAGAGAGTTTATTGAGAAGTGAGGGAAGAAAGGTGGGCACTCTCCAGGCAGAAAGACTCAAGGTGCTGCCCCGGGGGTTGGCCTTTTTAGGGCCTCTCCTGAACACCCCTATTAAGGAGGAATCTCAGCTGTTTGCTGTCCTGACTGTCTTTCTATCATCACCTTAGCTTTCAGGAAACCTATAGGGATGCCTTTCTTTTTGGAGTTATCTGGGGCTCATGTTTGAAATGGGAACTTGTGACCAGGGTCTTGGCAACTTTTCAGTTGTGTGGTTATGACTTTGTTCTCAAGGAGCTGCCTTCCCACAGGGGGCTTCTAGGTCAGTTTTCATGATCATATTCTTCGGCAGGTAAGGGCTATTAAGGCTTTGTTCTGACCTTGTTTTCTATATTTCTTCCCTGTTTTCTCTACTAACCTGCCTCAAAGATGCCAACCCTGCATTACCCAATCCAGTTTTGTTTTATTTGTGTGGTTTTTTTTGACAAACACACCACAGGTCTTCAGCACTCTGCCGAATTTTGTACGAGAACACCAAGTCCTACTCCTTACCTTTCACGTACAAACAGGTCAGGTTTCTGTCCATCAGGCCGTTCCAAAACTGGAGTGTTCGGCTTTTCCTCAATCTGGTAAAAGGCCTGATTGCATTCTCCAGTCCACTCGAGGGCCTCCCTGTTGAACCTGCACGACATTATACAGGGATTTGGCGGTGAGTCCAAAGTTAAGGATCCAGATGTGGAAAAAAGTCCACTACTCCTCAAACCCTCTTAA
Organism: Dasypus novemcinctus; assembly: GCF_030445035.2. Classification (NCBI taxonomy): domain Eukaryota; kingdom Metazoa; phylum Chordata; class Mammalia; order Cingulata; family Dasypodidae; genus Dasypus; species Dasypus novemcinctus. The sequence continues at coordinate 1,800,326 of NW_027261977.1, read as the reverse complement.
CTGCCTCTTCATCGCAGGGTCAAAAACACTTACCAGGGCTTAGTGATATCAGGAGGAAGGCCCTCTGGCTCTGAAAGAGAAAGTACCCTGAATATTTGCATTCAGTAATCTGAGCCTTTTCCTGAAATAGCTTGTGTGCCCTGGAGCTTAGAAAGTTCAAAGTTCTAATGGCATTTGCAGCTGAATCTTTTGCAATTTCACTGGCTACTAGTATGTCCTGTACATATTGGGGTAAGATGTCTTGATGAATTACAAGTCATGTAAATCTTTGGCTAAGACTTCCCCAAGAAGGGTAGGGGAATTTTTAAATTGCCGTGGTAAAAAGCCCGTGGAAATTGTTCCTAAGTTTTCATGCTTGGGTCTTCCCACTCAAAGGTGTTATCATAGTCACAGCTATTTCCAATAAAAGGGCCTGTGCGATCCAGTGCTTCAGAGGGAAACAAGTCTCTCGGTGAGAAGGTGATTTATTTCAAGTGCACAAGCCAGGAACTGGGGGAGTCTTCCCAAAACCAGTTCACAGTGAGAATGTGAGTTGGAGGTGTTATATGAAGGAAAGGAAAAGCAGAAAAAATAAGGCTACATGGCACAGTTTTGCGAGATGAGCAAACATGCAGAATTTCTTCAAGGGTCTTGGAATAGGATATACTCCTTAATTCTGTTTTTTCTTGAGTACGCCAGCCTAATCCTTATTCAGTGGTTAATCAACCACAGTTCAGAGTTAGATCTTGATGTACAGGCTTCTAAGTTCAGGGCTTCCATAACTCCCTTTTCTGCTGACCACTCAGGCATGTCTGGCTTTTGATCTTTAAGGGCAAGTCACTGATTTACGGAGCCACAGGGTGCCCCAAGATGCCATCTTGTCTGTTTTACAATGAGTTGTACGTGGAACAGAGAAGGTCTGGTTAATGCCTTAATTGTAAGATGCTAACGAGCTCTTGATGGAAGGCTAATGGACAGCCAGCTCCACCACTGCTAGGGAGGGGTAATAGGTATTTTATAGCTGGGGAAAATTCTTAATATGCAACTTTTTAACTATTGAAGGCAAATATTTCCTATGCTTCAAAAGCCATGGGTATGCAAAAGAAAGTATCTTTTAAGTCTATACAAAGAATCGTTTAAAATTTCCTGTTAATGTGGTTAACAAAGTGTGAGGATTAGGCACAACTGGGTAAACATCTTTTCAATTTAAAAAAAAAAATTCTCTCCCCTCCCCCTCCTACCACCTGTTTGTCTGCTCTCTGTGTCCATTTGCTGTGTGCTCTTCTTTGTCCGCTTCTGTTGTCAGCGGCACGGGAGTCTGTGTTTCTTTTTGTTGTGTCATCTTGTGTGTCGCCTCTCTGTGTGTGCAGCACCATTCCTGGGCAGGGTGAACTTTCTTTCGCGCTGGGCGGCTCTCCTTACGGGGCACACTCCTTGCGCGTGGGGCTCCCCTACACGGGGACACCCCTGCATGGCAGGGCACTCCTTGCATGCATCAGCTGCGCGTGGGCCAGTTGCACATGGGTCAAGGAGGCCCGGGGTTTGAAACGCGGATGTCGCACGTGGTAGACGGACGCCCTATCCCCTGGGCCAAGTCTGCTTCCCATGTTTTCAATCTTGTTTAAAGCTCTCAAGTCCTGAATGAACCTATATTCATTGCCAGTGCCAGGCTTCGAGACTGGGAATATAGGTGTGTTATATGGGGACTGGCAAGACTGAACAGGACCAGCCCCTTTTAATAGTCCTCTTGCTGGTTGAATGCCTTTCCTAGCCTGCACTTATAAAGGGTATTGCTGTACCTTGTGTTGAGTTGCCTTGTTTTGAGCTCAGTCTTTGCTGGGGTGGTGGCTGCAACCTTCCCTGGCCAGACGACCATACCTCGGTGGTGACTTGTTCCAAAATGTGGGCTGGTACAGGGTCCTTTTCAACTTCTTTGGCTAGTAGGAGGGCAGCTTGCAATGCAAGCTTTGTCAGGGAGCCCCCATATCTGCGTCTCTCCTGAAAACACAACTTGAGCATTTAATTCGGTCAAGTGTCTTCCCATTAGGAAACGCAGGCACATACAAACTTGATGCTGTGGGTATTTCTTTCCAAGTTTTCAATTCAGGGGCTACAAAACACTCTAGGTATGCTTTGACCATTTATTCCAATTATCATGACCTGCTCATTTTTTAAAAAATCTATTTTTATTATAGAAGTTGTGAACTTACAAAACAATCGTGCACATGTGTAGAATTTCCATACACTATCCCTTCAATAACATACCACATAGTTGTGGAGCATTTGCTACAGGTTATGAAATAATACCATCAGACTACTGCCACCAACTATGGTCGATACATTTAGCCTACTTTTCCGTACCCCCTTACTATCAACACAGTACCTCTTAGGCATTGATGCAAGAATATTACAATATGGCTGCTAAATGTAGTTGGCAGGTTACATGGACTGTGCTTCTCCACACTCCCAGCGATAGTGAAGTACATCCAGCCAGTGCATTTGTTTTTGTGGCTAATTGCTGATTCAGCATTGAGTAGATTGCCCCTGTATCAGTAAGAAAGTCCATCAATTTACTTTCCACCTTTATTTTTCCCCGAGATCCTTGGTGGGAGAAGGGAATGAGTGGCAGACATAAGTGCTACCAGTATCCTAGGGGCCCTCCCGATCAGAATCCTCTGACTCTAGCCCATGGGCCATCATTTCTGTTTTGCTTTTCTCCTTCCTTCCTCTGTCCCTCCCTCTGTGCCTCCCTTTGTCCTTCCCTTCCTTTCTCCTTCCCTCCATCCCTCCTTACCTTCCTCTCTTCCTTCTTTCCTTCAGCATTCTTCCTTTCACTGTCTTTTTTCCTTACAATAAGCACGGTTCTTAGTAGGTCTACCATCTCCCTTTTTAAATCCCTTGCCCCACTCCCCTTGTAGTTTGTTTCCATGTAGAGTGGCAGCTAACAATGTAGTCTGCTGCTCTAGCTTTTGTTTCTAGTCTTGTTCCTGGTTACTGTATACTTTGAAGGCAGCATCTCTTAGCATTGCCGTGGGCATTGGAAGTCTACCTTCTTTTTCTGCAACTGACAATGGATGTCTGGAATACTCTGGCTAGTGAAAATCGCATTAATAATCCTAGAATTTTCAGGCTTCTCTGGATCTATATCAGCATCCCTGTGCTATGGCTTAAAAATTCTTTCCAAAAAGATAGGGGTTTTCATTATATTCCTGGTGTACACTTGCATTTTCTTCAGAGATTTTTGCTTTGGGACCCCATGCTTTAAAACAGTCAAATTGCATACCGTATAATTATTCAACCAGGCACCCTGCACAGGCTTGTTTGGGTGGGATCTACTTCAGGAACAGCATCTCCAGGGAAAGAAAAAACAGGATTCTGAAGAGCCCCTTCCCTCAGGTACTCAGCTTCTTATCTAGCCTTATCCAAAACCTTCTGCCTTTCCTCTACAGTCAGTAAAATATTCAATAATGCCTGAGGATCTGCCCAGTTAGGTATGTGTGTGGCAAAAGTTGATACAAATTACCTTCTCATTTGTTTAGGATCTTCTCTACAGCCAAAGGTGCCTTTTTTCTCAATTTATTAGATCAGAGGTAGAGAACGGGGCATGTACTAGAACAAATCCTTGAAACTGCCCTTGATCACCCTTTGGAGGGACTTGGCATACTGGGGATTGCTCTATCCCAGAAGCAGCTGCTCCCTGACCAAATAATACACCACTCTGGGTGTGAGGTGGAGAAGCCTTTTCTCCAGCTGCACTCTCTCCTGGATCATGAGGAGGTGCCAGAGGGCCATCAGGAGCTGCCATGAAGCAAACAAGGGATGGCAGAGGAGGGAACAGAATATCATCTAAGAGGTCACCCCTTGAGCTGCTTGAGGCTCTTGAGGCACTTTCTTTTGACCCTTTAAAACCAACAATTTACCTTTTTCCAAAGCTTCATGGTCATTATACAATTCTAAGAAAATCTGAACAGAAGAAGGTGCCTCATAATTTTTGATTCTCTTGTAAATCAAATATGACTGCAAAATAGAATTAAAATTTATAATCCCATTCTTAGGCCACTCTTTGCTGCCATCCCATTTATACTGTGATCAGGCAATATTACAACAGAAAATCAATTCCATTTTCTTTAGAAGGTCCCTCCAATTTTCAGCCAAGGCCCAAATCACAACCCAAGGGAGACACAGCTGGCACAGTCTGGGAGTTTCCCACAGCTGGGCAACAACAGAGGTCACAAAGACAAACATCCAAATTAGGAGGTTCTCAAAATCAACAGGTTCCCCACCAAATGTGGTTACAAAATCAACAGGTGAACCTCAAATCTGAGATCACAGATAATGGGACTCAAACCCACTAAGTCTGTATTTACAAGCTCAGATCAACCAAAAAAATCAACAGTCGCCTTGGCAAGAGACAACTGGCAAAGTTAAATAAGCTCAGATAGAACAGAAATAAGAATTTCACACACTTACCTGGTACAGGGAAAGACCAACCTTGAGAATCACCTTCACACAAAGCACCCAATGCCCACCCATGGCATAATCCTTACCTGGAACCCCTAGCCCTGGATCTCCAGGGAAATCCCCAGGCAGCTGCTAGGCACTGAGCTAAGGGACCCAGGGAAGCCCTGTGGCTGATGAAACATGGACGGGGCTGCTCTGGGTGCTGCATCCCAGAGCAGGGCATCTCCTGGCTAGCCCACCAAAATTATTACTATAAGCTTGGCTATTTCCAAAAGAAGGGCCCACCTGACCCAGCACCACAAAGGAGAAATATGCTTCAGGGTAAAGGTGGTTTATTTTGAGTGCACAAGCAAGGAACTGGAGGAATCGTCCCCAAACCAGTTCAAAGTGAGAATGAGTTTAGTAGGCAAAAGAAGAAAAAGGTACAGGTGAGAATGAAAATGAATAAACGAACAAACAAACAAACAGAAAACCAACTGATGCATCCAGGAATTTTATAAGGAAGGTACATGCAAATTCCCTGTCCTACCTTGTGTAAGGCACATCAAACTTGTCCTTGGTTTCAGCAGCTAATTGATCAGTTTAGATATTGTGGGGGTTCCTATGTGCAAGGTTTTAATGACTCATTTCTCATCCAAATGCTCAAGGATATCAGGCTTGCTTTTTTTTTTTTTTTTTTTTAATCTGAGGAAAGCTTTAGATTTACTGGGGTCGTAAGTGCTCCTGACACCATTTTGTCTGATTTTGCTTTGAGACATTATCTTTTTCCAGTAAGCAGAATTGAGAAGTTCTGGTTAATATCCTTTAGGGAACTAAGTACAAAAAATCCACTTCCAAAATTAGATGAATAGAAAACCAACTCAACCAGTTTGAGGAAACGATAAGATCCAGAGCTGCTTAAATGAAGAAGTTTTAATAAATATATTTTCTAGCTGCCAGTGGCATGTTGCTATGCCAAATTGTTGTTGTCACCCCCTATATATAGTTTTTCTTGAGCAAACTTATCTATAGTGGATTTTTGCAGGATGTTGTTTTATTTTGCCAAAGGGGTGCTGATACAAAGTACCAGAAATGGGGTGACTTTTATATGGGGTATTTATTTGGGATAGAAGCTTGCAGTTCCAAGGCTGTTATAAGTCCAGATTGAGGCACCATAAAAGGTACTTTCTTACCAGAGTCAGCTATTGTTGATCCAGTTGTCCAAGCATGTGGCAGAGCAGAATGGTCACAGATCTCTGCCGAGATCTCAGCTTTCCTCTCTGGGCTCTCTGTCACTCAAAGCCCATCTACTGGAACTCAGCTGTGAGCAATATGGCATAGGACTTGTCTCTTTCTAGGCATTCTCTATCAGTCTCAGATGCTCCACTTTCTTTCTTAGTTCAGCTGTAAGCTATCAGGCATATACCAGATCTCATCTCCCCTTGAGCAGCTACAGGGGCCCAACATCTTGGGAACTTCGTACTTCAGCGATCCTATAGACCTCTCTCACATGGCAGGATAAAAAACGGCAGCTTCTTTTTTCCTGTGTCTCTATCTCTCTGCCTCTGTTTTTATCAGACCCTAGCAAAAGAGCGGAGACTCAATCTGAGAGATGCCTCACTGATGTACTTCAATCAAAGCCCTAAAACAATCTTTTCAAGTAATCTAATCAAAGGATCCTCAACCAAATTTAAAGCAATCAAAGGGCTTCATACCCATATGAGTAGATTAGTTTAAAAATGTAATCTTTCTGTTTTGGGGATTCATAAAATAATCTCAGACTGCCACAAATAGACTTATGAAAACATGATATTTTAGCCCAGGAAATATCCCCGTCCTCCTCCCTGTCCTCTTTTGTTCATAATATAAGGAGGGTATATTTATTTCAAATACAAGAGAGATGATAGAAAACAAAAAATACAGAAACATATGTAATGAAGAATAAGCTTGCCTTTCTGGTTCACATTTGTGTTTCACTTAGTAGATGCTTTGACACAGGAGGGGGGTGGGTAGCAGTTAGAGAGGCAGGTACATAAGGCCATACTATTTTGAATGAATACTAGGAATCATATGCCAATTTTTTAGGAGGAGGGCTAAAGTAGCATGCAAGCAGTGGAATTTGCGTTGGAGAATGGAGGCCATAATATATATAGTAATGTCTAATTTTATACACACAGTATTTTTCAGACTCTTGTAATTTTGAGTTACTTGTTACGGCATTGGAGAGATTGCTGAAGGGATTTAAAGACAGATGCCAATTCAGAACTGAAAATGAGTAAGCTTTTTTCCTCTCACAACAGTGTTTTTTGTTTGGTTTTGAATACAGGTACATTTTAGTTTTCCTTAATTTACCCCAAGTGCTGAAATGTATTGTTATTAACACTCTCTGGACCAGGCCTTTGAAATGGGACTGCTACCTGGTGTCAATCATGTCAAATTAATGAGACCGCATTTGGTAAAGCAGAGCAGATGCTTTATTCTTTGGTCAAAGCACGGAGCTGGGGGAACCATCAAAAGGGAGGTAGAAGAAGTTCTTTTATAGAGGATTAGATGAGATGGGGGCATGGTTTGGGCATGCACAGATGACTGTCCTCTGCATGCAGTACTCTTGACCACACTCTTGTGCCCCAAACCCTGGCACCCTCTTGGGTAAAATTAGTTCAAGTTGGTCTTGTGGTTACTGGCACTCTGCACTTAGTTTCTGAAAGCAAGCATAGCTCAAACACAAGGCTAGGTGGAGCTTTCCATGACCTATTTGTCCTGTCACGACCTATTTTCCTGGAAAAAACTGCTCCTCTCTCTGTTTCCTGCTTCTCATTCTTGTGGGGGTCCTGAGGGCAGAAGGTCTAGCTCCTGT